>NC_073230.2:166115000-166740000 GCF_029281585.2 Gorilla gorilla gorilla
TGACTATTAGCATTTATTTCAGAATTTATGAAGATACAAAAGATAAGATTTAGCAGTTTATTCTTTGGTAGCTTGTAAGAGGTCTTTTGTTTCTAATAACCTTACAGCTTTCCTTGTTTGTTAGATCTTTCAGAGGTTGATTTATGCAGATAAGCAAGAAGTTCAAGGAGATGGTCCATTTCTGGATGGAATTAATGTCACAATAAGAAGAAATTACATTTATGAAGATGCTTATGACAAACTTTCTCCAGAAAATGGTATATATAATTCTTTCTGTGTATTATTTGGCAGGTGGAGGCTAGGGTATTGTTTTAGAAAATGGTGGTTCTTTAAAAATTAGTGTCCATCATCTTGTTCCATAATGACTTAAAAACTGAAATGTGAGGCTGGGCATGGCGGCTCACACCTATAATCCCAGCACTTTGGGAGGCTGAGGTGAGAGGATTGCTTGCGCTCAGGAGTTAGAGACCAGCCTGGGCAACATACTGAGACCCTGCCTCAACAACAAAAAAAGTGAGCTTATCTGGATGTTTTAGTGTGCCCCTGTTGTCCCTGCTCTGCAAAAGGCTGAGGCGGGAGGATGGCTTGAGCCTGGGAGGTCGAGGCTGCAGTCGAACTCTGATTGTGCTACTGCTCCGGCCTTGGCAATAGAGCCAGACCCAGTCTCCAAAAAAAAGTGTAGCAAGTCAGATTTGGGAGACATGTTACCAAGTAATATTTCTAAAATTGACAGTTACTACAACAGAAGCCTTTAAAAAATATTAATTATTTTTAAAGGGCAAGAAAGTAACCAGTTCCCCACCTCCTGTTGTCTGCCCCTAAAATTTAGTTTGCAAGCTGTTGTTCTAAAAATCTCGATGGTAGCCATTTACATTCTGCGTTTTTGTATAAATATTTATATGAAATCACAAATTGTAAGCCAAATTAAACATATTAAAATAAGTGCCACTGCAATCCAAGTTTCTTATGAAAAGATAAGTGTGCTCCAATGACACTGCCGTTAGTAAAGGAGAATTATACTGTGATAGCATTTGGAGCTCACTGGCACGTTTCGTCGTATGTTCATATTTGATACTCAGTCTTCAAAGTTCGTGTGCTATTAACCTCTAATATATTAGCAGTTTTAACTTCCAAATATTGTGCTTATGGTAATACATTAATTCCATGTTGGTCAATGCCGAGGGGATTAAAATGAAAGTTTAGGCTGGATCTAAAATTAAAAATGAAATCATCTTACCCAGCTTTTGGAAGGTGATGAGTTGTCCGATGTGAAATGACAATTGCCTTTTCCTCTAGGGGAGCAACTTAATTTTCTTCTAAGGAAATGAAACCTGATTTCTAATAATTTTTATTGCTTACATAAAGAACTAATTTTGTCATAATGTTGGAACAGTGGAGGAAAGCTGACATCAGTTGTTTCCTTACTCTATTTCAAGCTTTTTTTTTTTTTTTTTACACAATTTACTGTTGCCATTGAATCCTTGCCATGGCCCTCTGATGCCGAGTGTCATCAGCTGAGACCGAGTAAACTTAGGTCTGCATGCAGGCTGTGGCCTCTCCACAGGGCCAGGTTTGTCTTGCCTAGCAGATTGTGTTTTCAGAGTATTTGGTGTGAATGAGATGAGACTAGGTACTTTGACTCCTAATCTAACTAATCGTCTAATTGAGAGATGTTTTGGGGTCCCACAGTACCTTATAAATCAATTCTAATAGTTCGTATGTTGTATTTTTATTAGCAGATTTCACGTTCATCTCTCCCACTTGACCCTGGAGGTATTTACAGCTTGGGATGGAACTGTTTATTTGGTGTACACAGCTGATGCTCAGTAGATGCTTATTCAATTTGTGATTGAATCCCAGGGGAAAAAAATAGATGTGACAATGAGTTTGCCAATGATCGTGTAGTGTTTAGAGAAGAGTGAGATGTTTAACCTTGAAGGGCCTTCCAAGAGGCAGTTCTGGAGCAGCACCTGTAGGGGAGGAGCTGAGTTTGTGGGTGAGGGGAGCTCCGAGGGCACGGGTGCTGTGGTCAGGAGTACTTGCAAGTGGGGGGCTGTAAGCTGTTCAGCCAGAGTAGAATGTGTTTCTTACTTACCAGCAATTTAAAATTAACTTTAAAACTACTCCCTGGGCGGGGCGCAGTGGCTCACGCCTGTAATCCCAGCACTTTGGGAGGCCGAGGCAGGCAGATCACAAGGTCAGGAGATCGAGACCAGCCTGGCCAGCATGGTGCAACCCTGTCTCTACTAAAAATACAAAAAAAATAGCTGGGTGTGGTGGTAGGCACCTGTAGTCCCACCTACTCAGGAGGCTGAGGCAGGAGAATGGCATGAACCCGGGAGGCAGAGGTTGCAGTAAGCTGAGATCGCGCCACTGCACTCCAGCCTGGCAACAGAGTGAGACTTCATCTCAGAAAAAAAAAAGAAAAAACTACTCCCTGTAGATGATTTTTTGATGTTACTGTCCAATTGTAACAAGCCTCAAATTTCCTAATGAATCCTTAAGCTTTAAAAATTGTTAAAAAAACTGATCACACCCACCTCCCTAGGGGCATGCTAATAATTGCATTGAAGTTAAAAGATTTGGAAGAATCTTCTCATATTGTTTATACTGTAATGCTTGAAATCTTTATAAATGTTCTCAACTCAAATACTATAAGAATGATTAAGCCATGTGTTAAAATGTGGTGTTTTGCTAGGCAAATTAGTAAAGTCAGATATCATCTCAGAATAATTAATTTACTTGTGAGAGAATGGTTTGAGGTGCATTTTTGACTAAATATTTACATATAATCAACTAATGTGATTATTCCACGTGTCATCTAGTCATTGAAGTGAATCCATGCTTTACGATGCTCGTTGTCTTATCCCCGAACGATTCTCTGAAGTGTGCATGTTAGCCCCTGTTACCCATAAGTTGACTGAGTGGAATGCAGAGATTGATGGCTGTTCATGCAGTTGGTGCTCAGAGAGCAAAGATGGGCTGGGGTCTCACAGGGATGCCCACGCACTCCCGGCCTGCACGGCACTGCCTTGTTGCAGTGTGGAATATTGGGAGAAACTGTCACATTCCCTCATGGGATTGCTGTAAGAATTGTAAAGTGGGTAACATAGTTCCCTCGGGGCCTGGAGCTCACTCTGTCATTGACTCTTGGGTGAGAGTGAGGCACAGCTGGCTCTGCACTCTGCTGTCATCAGTTCTGGAGAGCCTCACTTGTCTGCTTTTGTTGGTTGGTTACTTTTATTTTATTTCATTTAATGGGCAGAATTACCATTTCTTCCTGAAGCAGAGGAAATTTATTCCAGAAGCAGGAAAGCAAGCTGGAGCCAAATGGCTTAGATGTGCTTACCTGATTCCCAAGGGTGACACGGACACTGACCCAGAGGTGGCAGGCACGGCAGGGCAGCACTGCATCACTGCTGCTGTGCAGAGTGGCCTCATCTTGTCCATTCAGTCAGTGACCACTGCTCAGTGAATGGGAGCTTGGTATTTCTGTGTGGTGGCTGTAAGCCTCAGTCAGTCCAGTAAATTGTATTTGCCCTATTTGACACATATCATAGACTATTTACACTCCAGGTACTGTAACTTTAAAATTACTGACACGTGTACATAGCAATGTAGGGATAGACAGGGTTTTGAGGAGATTGCATGGAGGCTCTATCAAACATTCTGCTAAACCCCTTTTCCAGAATGCTTCTAGAGGTTACGTGTCCCTTGAGATGCTCCAGGACAGATATGTTTGGGTGACTATGCACCAAAGCCAACAGAGGGCAGCAGCGCATGGGGCCTGTGAAAGTGTCAAATGTGCACTACCTGCGGTTGCTTTCCCCTGACTTCATGCAGCAGCCTGACCCCAGCTCTCGTCCCCTCTCCTTCCCCCTATCTTTTCTGCAAAGCACCTGTAGAACATTCTTAGGGAAAGATAAAGGACATTTCACTTACTTCCCCAAAGCTGTTCTCTGATGCAGCCTGTTTATCAGAGCACATCTTAACTTGGTCCACCTTTTTTTTTTTTGGTTTTGGGTTTTTGTTTGTTTGTTTTTTGAAATGGAACTTCTCTCTTGTTGCCCAGGCTGGAGTGCAATGGCGCGATCTTGACTCACTGCAACCTCCACCTCCTGGGTTCAAGCAATTCTCCTGCCTCAGCCTCCTGAGTAGCTGGGATTACAGGCATGCACCACCACGCCCGGCTAATTTTTTTTTGTATTTAGTAGAGGCGGGGTTTCACCATGTTAGTCAGGCTGGTCTCAAACTCCTGACCTCAGGTGACCCACCTGCCTTGGCCTCCCAAAGTGCTGGGATTACAGGCATGTGCCACTGCACCCGGCCTGTTTTGGGGGTTTTTTAATTTTTATTTTAGAGATGGGAGTCTCACTTTCACCCAGGCTGGAGTGCAGTGGTGCAGTCATAGCTCACTGCAGCCTCAAACTCCTGGGCTCAAGTGATCCTCTTGAGTAGCTGGAATTACAGGCACATACCACCATGCCCAGCTTTTCTTATATTTTGTAGAGACAGGGTTGCCCAGGCTGGTCTTGGACTCCTGGCCTCAGGCAGTCCTTCTGCCTTGGCTTCCCAAAGTGCTGGGATTACAGAAGTGAGCCTCTGTGCAATGTTTTAATTTACTTTTTTTTTTTTTTTTTTTTTTGAGACTGTCACGCAGGTTGGGGTGCAGTGGCACGATCTTGGCTTACTGCAACCTCTGTCTCCCAGATTCAAGTGATTCTCCGGCCTCAGCCACCCAAGTAGCTGGGATTACAGACATGTGCCACCTTGCCTGGCTAGTTTTTATATTTTTAGTAGGGATGGGGTTTCACCGTGTTGGCCAGGCTGGTCTCGAACTCCTGACCTCAAGGCGATCCACCCACCTCAGCGTCCCAAAGTGCTGGGATTACAGACATGAGCCACTGCACCTGGCCTTAATTTACTCTTCGTAGCAAATTATATAACCAGTAATTTTCCCCCCTTTTCAGCCAAATAAAGCTTTTAAAAGATCATGTAGATCAGGGTTGTCCAATCCTTTGGCTTCCCTGAACCACATTGGAAGAGGAATAATTGTCTTGGGCCCCAGACAAAATACACTAACAATAGCTGATAAGCTTTTGAAAAAAAAAAAAAATTACAGGCTGGGCACGGTGGCTCACGCCTGTAATTCCAGCACTTTGGGAAGCCAAGGCGGGCAGATCACGAGGTCAGGAGTTTGAGACCAGCCTGGCCAATATGGTGAAACCCCATCTCTACTAAAAATAGAAAAATTAGCCAGGCGTGGTGGCACACGCCTGTAGTCTCAGCTACGTGGGAGGCTGAGGCAGAAGAATCACTTGAACCCGGGAGGCGGAGGTTGCAGTGAGCTGAGATGGCACCACTGCACTCCAGCCTGGATGACAGAGGCAGACCCCGTCTCAAAAAAAAAAAAAAAAAAACTCCTAACGTTTTAAGAATTTAGGTATTTGTATTGGGCCGCATTCAAAGCCATCCCGAGCCACATCGGCCTGTGGGCTGCAGGTTGAGGACAAGCTTGCTGTAGATTCTGGAGGACCAATTCCCTGAGAGTTTGTGGAGGCGGAGGTTGCAGTGAGCCGAGATCGTGCCACTGCACTCCAGCCTGGGTGACGGAGCAAGACTCTGTCTCAAAAAATAATGATAATATCATTGCTGTTTTGAGTCCTATGTTAAAATGTCCCTAAGATCCTCACACCCCTTCCCTAAGCCTTCCTGTAAGGCTAGTTGATGTTATTGCTTGCTTGTAACATCTTTTCTCCTCACCCTCCCATTTTTTTTGAACAGAGCCTGATTTGAAAAAGCGGATCCGTGTGCACTTGCTCAATGCCCATGGCCTGGATGAAGCTGGCATTGATGGTGGTGGTATTTTCAGAGAGTTTTTAAATGAACTACTGAAGTCAGGATTTAACCCCAACCAGGGGTTCTTTAAGACTACTAATGAAGGGCTTCTGTACCCCAACCCGGCTGCTCAGATGCTTGTGGGAGATTCTTTTGCCAGACATTACTACTTCCTAGGCAGAATGCTTGGAAAGGTAAAGTAACCTTCATATAAAAATAGACCTCGGACCAAAAGATGTTGACATTTTATGTTTATGTGTGGTTGTTATCCAGGTTTACCATAAAATACTGTTTGTTTTAAATTTGGATGCTAAATGTTGCAGAAGCACTGCACGAAACAAATTTGTATGGTTGTGAGTAGGTGCTATGGTTTGAATGTCCCCTCCAAACTCATGTTGAAACTTGATCCCCAGTGTGCCAGTACTGAGAGGTGGAATCTTTAAGAGGTGATTAGATCATGTGAGCTTGGCCGTCATGAATGGATGAGTGGTTTATTGTGGGAAGGGCCCTGGTGACTTTTTACAGGAGGGAGCCCCTAGCCTTGTGATGCCCTGTGCCGCCTCCGGACTCTGCAGAGTCCCCACCAATGAGAAGACCTCACCAGGGGCTGCCTCTGGACCATGGGCTCCTGGCCTTCCAGCTATAAGAAATGGATTTCAGTTTTTATTAATTACTCAGTTTCAGGTCTTCTGTTATAAGCAGTCAAAACGGACTAAGACAGTAAGTTACTGCCTAGTGACTATTAGTTTAATAGGACTGCCGCAACAAATTACCACACTCTTTGGCGGGGAGGGAGGCTTAGAAAAACTGAAATTTATTATTTGACAGTTCTGGAGGCAGGAAGTCCAAACTCAGGGTGTCAGCAGCAGCATAGATTCCTTTTTAGAGGCTCTAGAAGAATCCATTCTTCTGGTTTTGCCAGTAGCCCTTGACCTTTTTTGGCTTGTAGATTCATCATTTTGATCTCTGCCTCTGTGGACTTCTCCCTGAGTGTCTGTGTCCAACATTGCCTTATTTTTTTTTAATAAGGACACCTGTCATTGTATTGGGGCCTGCCCTGATCCAGTGTAACTTCATCTTAATTTGGTTATCTGCAAATACCTCATTTCCAAAGAAGGTTATATTCACAGATTAGGATTTGAATTTGTCTTTTGGGGGGACACAGCTCTACCTGTTAGGGTGACATTTATAAAGTTGAGTATTTAGGAATTGTTATTAGTTTGTTCGTTTGTTTGTTTGTTTGTTTGAGACAGAGTCTCTCCTTGCTCTGTTGCCCAGGCTGGAGTGCTGTGGCGCCATCTCTGCTCACTGCAAACTCCACCTCTCAGGTTCAAGGGATTGTCCTGCATCAGCCTCCTGAACAACAGGTGTGCACCACCACGCCCAGCTAATTTTTGTATTTTTAGAAGAGATGGGGGTTTCCACCATGTTGTCCAGAATGGTCTTTAACTCCTGACCTCAAGTGGTCCACCTGCCTTGTCCTACCAAAGTGCTGGGATTACAAGCATGAGCCACTGCACCTGGCCTGTTATTCGCATTCTTAAATAAATTAGAAATTAATGTTGCTATTGTGATTAATTTCTGTAAGAATCAGAGCTATAATCATTTTCAACTTTGTAATAAAATTTCTTTGTCTCATTGGTGGTTCTGTTCTCCGAGAAGCATAGTGCATGGAGTTGCCTGTTTTGAGAAGCAGCTTAATTGAAAAATCAGTGCCTGCAAAACAGGTGGTGCTTTTATGACTTCTTTTACATAACAATTTTATTAAAATATAACTCACATTATGGAAAATTGAACCTTTTAAAGTGTACAGTTCAGTGGTTTTTAATATATTCACTGTGTTATGTGACCATCACCAATATCAAACTTGGAAGCAATGTCATCATCCCAAAAAGGAAACGCTAGGTAGTCACTCCCTATCCTGTCCTTCCTCCCCGAGCCCTGGCCAACCACTAGTCTACTTTCAGTCTGTATGGATTTTTTTTTTTTTCTGGACATTTTATATAAGTGGAATCATTTGTTATATCAACTATAAATTTGTGACCTTTTGTGATTGGCTTCTTTGATTTAGCATGTTTTCAGGTTTCATTCATGTCCTAGTATGTCAGAGCTTCACTCATTTTAAGGGCCAAATCTTATTTCATTGTATGGATATACCACACTTTGGGGTTTGTGTTGTTCATTTTGAAACAGGTCTTTCTCTGCCACCTAGGCTGGAGTGCACTGCTACAAACACGGCTCAGTCCTGCGCTTAAGCAGTCCTCCTGCTTTCAGCCTCCCGAGTAGCTGGGACCACCGTTGCTTGCTACCACACCTGGCTAATTATTTCATTTTATTGTAGAGGCAGGGTCTTGCCATGTTGCCCAAGCTGGTCTTGAACTCCTGGCGTCAAGCAATCCTCCTGCCTCAACCTCTCAAAAGGCTAGAATTACAGGTGTGAGCCACCACACCCAGTCACCGCATTTTGTTTACTTACTCATCCCAGGCTGGAGTGCAGTGGTGCATTTACATTGGGAATTTGCATTGTTTCCACCTTTTAGCTATTGTGAATAATGTTACTGCAAACATTTGTATACAAGCTGTTATTTGGACATAGGTTTTTTGTTTTTCTTGGGCATATACCTAGACATGGAAGTGTTAGGTCATACAGTACTCCACGTCAAAGTGTCTGCAACCTTTTACAATGCCACCAACAATTTGTGAAGGTTTCAGTGACTCCACATCGTTGCCAGCACTTACTTAGTGTTGTCTTTTTCATTACAGCCGTGCTAGTGGGTGGGAATTGGTATCTCATTGTGGTTTTAATTTCCCTGGTGACTAATAATGTTGACCATCTTTTCATGTGCTTCATGACTTCTGTTGAGAAATGTCTATTCAAGTCCATTGCCTATTTTTTTATTGGATTGTCTTTTATTATTAAGTCCCTGCAATGCAATGAATTATGAAATTTATATTCTCTGAGGAAGCTGAAACATTGTCAGATAAATGATTTGCAAGTATTTTCTTCCTTCTCTGGATTGTCTCTTCACTTTCATGATGATTTCCTTTGAAGAACGAGCATTTTTAATTTTGAAGTCTAACGTGTTTTTTTCTTTTATTGCTTGTTTTTGATGTCTTATCCATTCCCTGACCTAAAATCACAAAGATTTACACCTGTATGTTCTTCTGACAGTTTTGTAGTTTTAGCTCTTACATTTTGGTCTTTGATCCTTTTTGAGTTAATTTTTGTAGCTTGTATGAGTTAGGCATCCTCATGTTCTTGGCACCCTTGTTGAAAATTAGTTGACCGTACACGTAACACTCTGGGTCTGCCCTTATGCAATATGGTCTTGATTACTGTAGCTTTGCAGTATGGGGTGTGTGTGTATTTATTAATAGCAGATGGGAGTAGAACCGCAGCCTTGTTAAGCAGGGATAACGGGAAGGAATCAGTCTATCCTGGATATAGAATAATTCCGCTTTATTTGTGTCTCTTTGAAATGCATTGTCGTAGCCCCAGTTATTTCTTTGTTCAGACTCCCAGTGATTTTAAGTGCTCTTCAGGTTTGAGAAAGGGCTCCAACATGACTTCACTACCGTAACGGTATGTGTTACATCATCATCTTCAGGCTCACCATATTTCAGGTGGCAGATTTCAGGTGTTGATTTGATGTTGATTTGTGAGTTGGCTTTGGTGGCAGTTTTCAGATAGCATCTCTCTCTTTGTTGATGGCCACACAGCCTACTTCTCAGTTTCAGCTGCCCCTGGAGGATGTACATTTCATAATTCATTGTATGAAAATCTTTACAATGGGCCAGGCACGGTGGATCACACCTGTAATCCCAGCACTTTGGGAGGCCTAGGCGGGCGGATCACCTGAGGTCGGGAGCTCGAGACCAGCCTGACCAACATGCAGAAACCCCGTCTCTACTAAAAATACAAAATTAGCTGGGCATGGTGGCGCGTGCCTTTAATCCCAGCTACTCCAGAGGCTGAGGCAGGATAATCGCTTGAACCTGGAGGCGGAGGTTGTGGTGAGCCAAGACCTTACCATTGCACTCCAGCCTGTCAACAAGAGCAAAACTCTGTCTCAAATTAAAAAAAAAAAAAGAAAAGAAAATCTTTACAATGAAATCCCATAGTTCTTTCTGTTAAAGTGAGCCCAAGAACCTTCTAACTTTATATATATGTGAAAATAAAGGTGAGTGTTTTGCTAGACTAACCTGAAATACTCTAAACTTGGTAGTTTTTACACAGTACAGTCACAGAAGATAGAGCAATAATTTTATCTGCATGAATTAAATCTTAAGATTATATATTACTTTTTCTTCCTGAATGTATAAGTCATCCAGTCTTGATTTATGTAGAAGCTAATAGTTATGTAAGTCTGGTGAGGATAAACTCATTTCTCCTCTGTTTATTGACATATTGCTTATAATTGAAATTATTCTGAAGATGATGTCATTGTACAGTTCTGTACTTTGGAATATGTATATATTTACAGAAGATCCAGGGAAGAGAATTTGTGATTTTAAACCTTTCTCCCACAAATGAAGTTTATGTAAGTTATATCTTATTAAGGCTGTTTAAAATAATAAAGTTTAGACCAATAGCAAAACTGTAGTAATTTGAGGATGGTAGTTAACTTAGTTTCACATATTTAAGACTTCCCTTACATTACTCTCTGTGTGGAAATTCCTAAGGGGTTACTAACTTCCAAAACATATCTGATGACCATCTGATTACAAAGTTAAACTTTGTACTAGTGTGCTAAACATTGCTCAGATCTAAGTAAGTGTAATATTACAGCAACTGATAGTGTGGTACCTGAACATTACATCTTTAAGAGAAGAAAATTGTATATTGATTGATTATGATATTTATTGGGTCATAATGTATTTAAATTTTCTTTAATGCATATGTTAGTGATTGTTTACTGTGATAAAGTGCAAAGAGGTCTTCAAGAGGGATCCTACAGAGGAAGAATTACCTCATGTCACTGGTCACTTCTCAATTAAAAGTTCCATTAGCAAATGATTCTTGCTTCTGGTGTGGGTCATGATTGCATTTTATCGCCTGTAAATCAGGCTGCAGACAGGGAATAAATAAACAGCCCAAGGATGTGGTAATGTCATCTTGAACTTTTTTTTTTACAGATAGAAGCACCTAGGTCCATTTAAGCCAATTAAGTTCAGAATATTTATTGAGGTTAATCCTTTATCATATTTGAATTCTATTTGAAAATGGCTTTTTTTTGCTTTAGAATATTGATTTAATTGGAATGGCATGCCTATAAATCAGATTATTTGATATGATCTTGGTTATATATTTGAAAATTTCAATTAGATTGTATAACTTTGGCGTGGTTTATAATTTTTTATTGCGGTAGAATTCAGTGTGCATTTAATGTATTCTGTAGTGTAATATTGGCACTTAACAGTTTATCTTGAGATTTTCAAAAGTTGGAAAGTTTCTTTTTCTCCATCATTAGCATCCTTTTGTAAAATGCTCACTGAATTTGCTGAGGCTTTAAACATCTAAACTGAGGTGAATACTGGTCATTTTGGTTGCTTTAGTCCTTAAAGGGGCAGAGCTTCTCTTGTATAATACCTTGTTTTGAACCCTAAACTCTTTTTTTTTTCTCTTTTTGTGAGATGGAGTCTCACTCTGTTGCCCAGGCTGGAGTGCAGTGGTGCGATCTTGGCTCACTGCAACCTCCGCCTCCCGGGTTCAAGCGATTCTCCTACCTCAGCCTCCCGAGTTACTGGGATTACAGGTATCCACCACCATGCCCAGCTAATTTTTGTATTTTTAGTAGAGACGGGGTTTCATCATGTTGGCCAGGCTGGTCTCGAAATCCTGACCTCAGGTGATCTGCCCATCTCAGCCTTCCAAAGTGCTGGCATTACAGGCGTGAGCCAGCGCACCCGGCAAGACAGTTTTCTATGTAAGTTTATTTCTTCAGAATTAACCATGAAATACAAATGGTTTAGATTCTACAGTAAAAATGGGAGATGTATTCCTGAATTCAGTTGATTGCTGCACCTAAATAAGATTTCTCGGCTGGGTGCAGTGGCTCACGCCTGTAATCCCAAAACTTTGGGAGGCCGAGGCGGGCGGATCACTAGGTCAGGAGATCGAGACCGTCCTGGCTAACACAGTGAAACCCCATCTCTCCTAAAAATACAAAAAATTAGCAGGGCGTGGTGGCGGGCGCCTGTAGCCCAGCTACTCAGGAGGCTGAGGCAGGAGAATGGCGTAAACCTGGGAGGCGGAGCTTGCAGTGAGGCGAGATTGCACCACTGCACTCGAGCCTGGGCGACAGAGCGAGACTCTGTCTCAAAAAAAAAGAAAAGATTTCTCACTGTAGGTTTAGCACCACAAGGTAAATTCTTTCTGCCCTTGGATTAAGTAGGTCTTGCTTACTGTTGAGTTATTCCTTCCTTTTTATTTTTCTCATCACGCCCAAGCAATAAACATCTGAAATTCATGAGAAGAATGGATCAGTATGGTATTGAGACCATTCTGTTTTTTCTGGGCCATGTTAATTTGTCACCATGAAGATTAGAAGCACACACTCTTGCTGGCCCCACTTAAAGTCTGCTGTTTATCTTTGGCTCTTATTTGTGCAATAAAGACAACAAATAATCTAGAAAATAGTGTTGGGTGCAGTAGCTCATACCTGTAGTCCCAGCACTTTGGGAGGCCAAGGTGGGAAGAACACTTAAGCCCAGGAGTTCAAGACCAGCCTAGGCATACATAGGGAGACCTGGTCTCTACCACTAAAAAAAAAATTTAAAAAAAATGGAGCCAGGCATAGTGGTGTGTGTCTGTAGTCCCAGCTACTTGGGAGGCTGAGGTGGGAGGATTGCTTGAGCCTGGAATGTAGAGGCTGCAGTGAGCCATGATGGCACCACCACACTCCAGCCTGGGTGACAGAGACCCTGTCTCAAAATAATAATAAAATAGGGCCCATGTAAATCCTTTTAAACATTTAAATATTCAATTTAATTTAGATTTAGATTTAGCAAATGTAACTTTATGAAATAAAAGCCAAATGAAGGTATATGGTGTTAATTTTATTGTTTCTAAACTTAAAATCAGCTTTGAGAGACGGCAGTAAGTAAAGTGGTGGAGGTCACGCTCTGGAGTAAGACAGGCCAGTGGGGACTCCTGGCGTCACCAACAGAGGGCAGCAGAATCCGGCCTATGTTGTCGTGGGCCTCCTTGGCTTTGGTGTAAGTAGCTAGCATTGGTCAAGCACTCAAGCTGGGAGACCGGATGGAGTGTCACATCGTTCAGATGGAGTGATGCTGCTGCCCATGTCCCGGTGGTAGTGCTGGTAAGAAGTCATCATATTCAAGGAGATTTGCTGATGAATGAGATGTTGGGATGTGCGAGGACAGGAGAAGGTAAGGGGACCACCTGGGTTCTGTTCTGAGAACTAGAAGGATGGAGGTCATGCTGACTAAGCTGGGGAAGGTCCGGGCAGGAGCAGGTGTGGAGAGGGAGACATTCTTATGGAGGCCTAGTGAGGGGCAGTTGAGGATAGGGGCCTCAAGTTAGAGGCAGTATCTGGGCTGAGCCATCAGCATTCCCAGGGTCCTTAAGGTCATGAGCCTGAATTAGATCACCCAGGGTGTAGGTGTCACTGGAGAAGAGAAGAGATGAAGAACTGAGCCCCAGGGCTCTCCAAGGTTTAGAGTCCAGAGAGTAGAGAATTGACTAATAGAAGTTCAGGAGATGAAGCTGGAAAGGAAGGGAGAAAACCAGAAAAGTGGGATTTCAGGTGCCAAATAAAGACGGTGTTTGAAAGGAAGAGAAAGGTGGGTATTGTGTGATGGTACTGTTAGACCAAGTAAGGTTTAGCACTGAGAAGTGGCCATGTCATTTAGCACTCTGGACAAGTGATTTCTGTGGCGTGGTGAAGGCAAAAACCTCAGCAGATGGGTTGAAAAGAGGGTCAGGATTATCTTCCTAAAGCATCATATTAAAGCTGAAAATATCCATGTCATATCACAAGAGAAATGTGTACCTATTCATTAGAGTACATGTGAAAGAATGTTTATAGTAACACTGTATAGCCCCTAAACTGGAAACTACACAAATGTCCTTCGAAAGCATAATGATAATAAATAAATTGTAGGATATTCACAAGATTTACTGAATGAACAGACTACAGCTACTCAAAATGGTATGAGTGAACGGCACAGACCTAACATTGAGTTGAAGAATCCAGACACACAAAAGTACATTTTGTCAGATTTCATTTATGGAAGTTCAGAAACAAGCAAAGCTCCTTGCAGTTTTTGGAAGGCAGGATCCTGATGCTCCTGGGAGGGTAACACTGGAAGGGGGTGCAGGGGGCTTCCAAGATGCTAGACATTTTCTGCGCTGTGGACTAAGTGCTTTTCCATAAGTGTGTTCACTGGGTAAAAATGGATGGAACCACAGGGTTGTGATTAGGGCACTCTGCAGCAGTAGACTTCAGAGCAGTTACAAGAGGAAGGATCGGAGAAGAATTGGGGGACTGGTTATCAAGAAAACTTGAGCAGCTGCTTAAGGGATATGGGGCTAGGAAAGCTGTGTTCTAAAGATGGGAGAAATAACAGCATGTGTATTTGCTGCTGGAAATAAGTCAGTGGAATTGCTGAGGGAGAGAGGAACCGCACCCTGCAAAGTGAGGGTGTGGGGTCTGGTGCTGAAGCAGGGGGCGCCACAGGCTGCGTGTCCAAGAAGAGGTAGAGGAACACTGTGGGTGCAGCTGCATGAGCTGGGGAGCAGGAGCTCATTCTGACTGCATCCCACTGTTGCTGCTTTCTGGGTGATGCAGCAGAGGGCAAGAATGGGAAGAGCAATGTTCCCAGACCAGCCACATCTGCATCACCGGGGGATCTATTAGAAATGCAAATTCTTGGGCTCCACCCCAGACCTTCTGAATGTGGAACTCTAGGGCTAGGGCTCAGCAAGCTGTGGGTTTTGGTTTTTGGTTTTTTGGGGTTTTTTGAGAGAGTCTTGCTCTTGGCATGGCTTACTGCAACCTCTGCCTCCCGGTTCAAGCAATTCTCGTGCCTCAGCCTCCCAAGTAACTGGGACTACGGACACCCACCACCACGCCCGGCTAATTTTTGTATTTTTTGTAGAGATGGGGTTTCGCCATGTTGGCCAGGCTGGTCTCGAATTCCTGGCCTCAAGTGATCCGCCCACCTCAGCCTCCCAAAGTGCTGGGATTATGGGTGTGAGCCACAGCACCCAGCCAGCAAGCTGTGAATAGGCTTAAATTAATAAGTGTGACTCTGATGCATGCTGAAATTTGAGAATTACTGGACAATGGAAATATAATAGGATTGCCAGTTAGTGTAGGGCTCACTTGACGTTCATATCATAAAGTGAAGTGAGACCAGCCGTGTGGGTTACTTGTTTTTCTACACCCGTAAACAGCTGTGTGGGTCTGACTAGGATGTAGAGTCAGATTTAACCAGGGGTGGGGTTTTTTGCCAAGTGACTATAATAAAGGGTGAATTGGTTGCAAGTTCAGAGTGGTTACAAGAGCCTGCCTTTGAATCTAGGCTGTTTAGAGAGGAAATTAATCCATGAATGGAGATTTGAGGGCAAGGGAAGCTGGACAGGAGAGGAGACCTGTGGAGTCGAGGTCATTCAGGGAGTCAGTGTAGGGGTGGTTAGAGCTAAGATCAGAGGGGCTTAGTTACCGGTAATGCCACTTGGAGGACAGAGCTGAAGGAACTGGTAGCTAAGGTGGAGTTGAGGGACAGCCAGGATGGTAGAATGACAGTCAACTGTGGGCTACAGATGTCACCAAAAATTATCACCAGAGTGTGTTGGACTCTCAGGAGCTAAAATCTTGAATTAAGGGGCAGTGACTGAACCCGGGAGAGGTAATGGATGCGCAAGCCCAGTGCATGAGATTGAAAGCCAGGGATTTTAGCGGGAGGGAAGGGAAGGATGGTCTGGAAGTGGCAGTAAGGAGCACAGGGGGCCTACCTCCCTTCTGTGCCCGGTGGTTCAAGGGTGCAAAAGAGACCACAGCTACTCACGCAGAGTGCTCTGAGGATCACAGAGCGCTGCAGGGCATGTGGGAAAATGGACTGCTGAGTGTCGCAGCATAGTAAGGAAAAAATCCCGTCTTAGCTGTGAGACCAGGAGCACAAACAACAAAAGGAAAAATGAACTGGACTTAAAAACGTTTATGCTTCAAAAGACACCATCAAGAAACTGAAAATACAACACACTGAAAGAGAAGATACTTGTGGCATATATATGAAGGACTCCATGATAAAAATGGGCGAAGGATCCAATTGGACATCTCTCCAGGGACTGGCAGCAAGCAAATGGGCCATTAGTTCGTGCAAAGATGGCCAGCATCACTAGTCATCAAGGAAGGGCAAGGCATAGCCACAGGCTGCCGCGCACACCCGCGAGTACGGCGGGAATCAAACCAGGAACCGCAGGGTTGGTGAGGATGTGGAGGAATCAGTCCTCATGCATTGCCAATGGGAATGTAAAACGGTGCAGCCACTTTCGAAAAGTTTAGCAGTTCCTCAAAAGGTTAATTACCTTTGGACCCAGCAAACATATATTTACCCAAAAACTTGGACACAAATTCTCACAACAGCATTATTCATAATAGCTAAAAGATGGAAATGACTCAAAGGCCCATCAGCTGACAAACGGGTAAACAGAATACGGTTCATCCATACAGTGGGATATTACTGGGCCGTAAAAAGGGGTAAAGCACTGACACATGGCACACATGGATGTGCCTTGAGAATGTTCTGCCCGGTGAGAGCAGATGCAGAGATCACCAAAGACATGATTCCATTTATATGAAATGTCCAAAACAGGAAAATCTAGAGACAGAAGGTGGGTGAGTGATCGGCAGGGCTGGGAGGAACCAGGAGTGGCAGCTGAGGGATGTGGAGTTTCTTTTTAGAATAATGAAAATCTTCAGAAATTGATTGTGATGGTCATACAACTTTATGAATATAATAAAACCTTTGAATGTAAGTTATGTGGATGATATCCCAGTAAAGCTGTTACAAAGGAATCGTGCGGTAGGTAACGTGGTGACCGAGAGGGCCAGTGTCACAGAAGTTAGAGAAAGCAGCAGTCAGTATAAATCGGAGTTCATGGATGCTATCGTTCTAAAGCTGGAAAGGACTATGGCGATTAGAGCATGAGCTGTTGTTAGGGAAACATAGTACCTGATAGTAACGAAATCTTTTGTCATCGAAGGCATCAGTATCCTCAAATTTCTCAAGAGATGGCTCGACAGATTTCTAGTCTGATATTTTATTCTCCTATATGGCAAAAGTAGAATTTTGAAACTTGAAAGATGTTTTCTTCTAATTGTTGAAAATAGTTCTTGGTTATGTGGGGTACCTTGAGACTGGGCCTGAGTGTTTTTTTTGTTTTTTTTTTTGTTTGTTTTTTTTTAATTCCTACTGTCTTTCAGAAGCAGGAGTGTAAAACTGTCCTCAGATGCTCAGGTGTTTGCTTCTTGTCAGTGGAAGTGGGAATAGGGGTTTGCTACTTTGGCGAACTTCCTTGTTCATGAAGATGTTTTTTATCTTCTAGAAATATTTTGGTGAGCAGGGTCAGGGGTTTCTGTGTTTTGGAGCCTGAACCTGGAAGCCATAGAACTAGAAGTCGAGGAAAAAAAGGAAGGGTCGAGCCATTTCTGGTGGCTCAAGCCTGTAATCCCAGCACTTTGGGAGGCTGAGGCGGGAGAATCACGAGGTCAGGAGTTCTAGACCAGCCTGACCAACATGGTGAAACCCCGTCTCTACTCAAAATACAAAAATAAGCTGGGTGTGGTGGTGGTTGCCTCTAATTCCAGCTACTTGGGAGGCTGAGGTAGGAAAATCGCTTGAAACCGGAAGGCGGAGATTATGGTGAGCCAAGATTGTACCACTGCTCTGCAGCCTGGGTGAAAGAGGGAAACTCCATCTCAAAAAAAAGAGGAAGAGTCAACTCCAAGCTGCTCAAAATGTATCATATTGTGGCTCGATCGCTGGAAGCCACTATGAGGAAAATAGGACAGGAGACGTGCACGTCTCCTCCACGGTCCCCATCCCCCATCCTCTGTGCCCTGCAGGGCTTCCGAAGTGAAAGCAGAGTTGGAGATGAGAAGGGCAATCTGTGCAGGCTTTCCTTGTTTTTATGGAGCGCCAGGGTCTCGAGGAAGAAAAGGTACGAGCACTGTGAGGCCTCGGCAGCTCTGCGTGCTGGGGATTTGGGCAGCCTCTGTAGAGAAGTAAGAGTGCAGCACCCGTGTCCTGGTGTGGTGGTTCAGGATTTGCAAGGCAGAGTTGCTCTTTTTCTCTGAGTAACAGCTAGTGGGCTCTGCTCAGTTATCCGTGGTAGACATCTGCTGAATGAGGAGTGAGTTCACCTCAGCTCACGTTTAGAGATTGGCTTTAGGGCACCTGCCAGTGGAGTATTAGAGTGAGGCCCATGGCCTGGCCCCTCCTAGGGAGCTTGGTGTCCTCCTGCTGCTGTTCCTGCATGTGAGGCGCAGGGGACACTGGGACAACACGGATTTTTTAGTGCCAGGGTAGCTGTGTAGACCAAGTGTTGCGGGAGTTGATAGTGTAGAAAGCTCTCTGGAATAGGATTGTGAAGATCTAGGACTTGAAATGGGTGTTGACGTATACATAAACTGAAACCCACAATCCGAAAACTCTTAACACAAGAATGAAAGGGTTTTTTTGCAAACAGATTCATGAATGCAGAATTCCAGTATGTAATGTGGTCCCTGACATATAGTTGGCACTTAATAAATGTTTGTTACATGAATGGGCACCATATGTTGTATTTGGACTGTTGCATTAAAGATGAGGTATGTTGCCAGGCGCGGTGGCTCACGCCTGTAATCCCAGCACTTTGGGAGGCCGAGGCGGGTGATCACCTGAGGTCAGGAGTTCAAGACAATCCTGGCCAACGTGGGGAAACCCTGTCTCTACTAAAAATACAAAAATTTGCTGGGCATGGTGTGCGTGCTTGTAATCCCAGCTGCTCACGAGGCTGAGGCAGGAGAATCGCTTGAACCCAGGAGGCGGAGGTTGCAGTGAGCTGAGATCGTGCCATTCATTGCGCTCCAGCCTGGGCAATAGAGCGAAACTCCGTCTCAAAAAAAAAGAAAGAAAGATGAGGTATATCTCCTGCCCCCTAGGAGTTTAGAGTTAGTTACACAAGCCCCTAGTGGTCCCAGTGACTGAAGGGACTTTGTTTTTCAATTCCAACTTACTAATTCTGAAGCACAATTATTAAATAGCGTGTTGCTATTAGTATACATTCTTATTTTATGTTTCTTTTTTGTTTTTTAAATTATATGGTTAATATGATATGAAATAATTAAAATTATCTGCTTGCTCAGTTAGGATGGCTTTAAAGCAAGACATCATCTCTTATATAGTTTTTAGATTAAGTTATAAATGTTCACTTTAGAGCTGCCTGAAGATTGATAGAGATGCATTTGAAAAGCATTATTTTTTTTTATTGATTCTTAATGTAGTAAATTACTGAAGTTATTTGGCGGCAAACAGAAATGGTCTGTGATGTGGTTCACATTGATTCTCCTGATAGAGCCACAATTTGCATTAATTGCGTCGTGACTGCACTCACTTATATTAAAAGGCTTCTACTATAATTAATCCTTTTTATTTCAAATCATTTTGGCACAATTTCTAGCTATAAACATTCATAAAAGACAGACAGTTGAAAAATTCGTTACAGGTCTTTTCCATATACCTATTGCTATTTTTTTCATGACAAGTAGTTATTGATATGCTTCTAGGAACAAGCGTGGTACAGCTGGCTGAGAAGGCCAGTGTGAAAAATGCTAAGTGGATTATTTTGCATAAAAAATAGGCAGTTTCTGAAGTTGTATAATTAACCTGTGTTTAGAAAATACCTTGATTTATGCTTACATTTGTATCTCAGTTGCATACATTATGGAAATTTAATTTATAATCCATTTAGCTGATGCAGTCATAGTTTTTAGTGCCATCATTTATTAGTGCTTGTATATTAAATGCTCTGAAGGTTTAAACCTGCCTTATGTAAAAAATGATACCTATGCATTTACATTTTATGAGTCACAGTGGGATTTCTGTTTAAAATTCAGGTAGTTCTGATATATTTAACTAGTTTCACTGGTTTATTGTTACTAATGCAGAAATGGCAAACAGTGACCTTATATATTGAACATCAAATGATTTACACTTCCAGTTTACTTTTAAAGTCCACTGTACAAATGAGGGCTTTTCTTCAGCACCTGGAATCAATCATGTAGTTGTATGCAGAATGTTCCCCTTGGCTTTGAACTCGTCATTCATTTCGAAGTGATGCCGTTTATCAGTGCTCCAGGTTAATAGTATTAACCATCCTTAACTTTAAACAAACTGTGACTTTTCAACACAACTTTCTTTACATTATCAGGAGATGATGACTATGTGCCTGTTGCCATTTTATTCATTCTCTCATTAAGAAACCCTTTTTTTGCTATCTTTTCAAAATTAATTGGGTAATCCTTAGTCCTCAAATCAGAAATAAAAGCACAAGGACATAATACTTTGGTTTACCTGGCAGAGGCCAGCCGCAGTCTTCCTGGAGGGGATGTTATGCCGGCTCTAGTTATCAGACATGCGCCTGAGCTCCTTAAAAAACAGCTTTCTTCAGTCAGGAGTTCGAGACCAGCCTGGCCAATATGGTGAAACTCCATCTCTATTACAAATACAAAAATTAGTTGGGCCTGGTGGTGCACTCCTGTAGTCCCAGCTACTCAGGAAACTGAGACAGGAGAATCGCTTGAACTCGGGAGGCGGAGGCTGCAGTGAGCCGAGATCGTGCCATTGCACACTCCAGCCTGGGCAACAGAGGGAGACTCCGTCTCAAAAAAAAAAAAAAAAAAAAAAAAAACAGCGTTCTTCACAATGTCTGTCATTTTCTGAAACAAAAAGCCAGTGGTACTCTAGATGTTTGCTTTTGGGAAAACCTCAACAGCTATTTTCTCATTTTCTCCAGTCGTATCAGTGGACGAGTCCTTAAAATGTGAATCTCAAGGGGTGTCTGAGCATGCCCTGTTGTAGTGTGTAAGTTCTGGAGTACTTATTTAAGGATGCGCATTTTATAGACTACACATACGAAGTAGATTATTACTAAATATGGTAACTGGCTGGAAGCTATGACTAAGCAAAGGACTCACTCCCCACAGGAGCAGTGGCTTACAGTTAAAACATTTCTCCTTTGCTGGAAGCTTGCAGAAGCACAGTCCCAGCTCTCTGGAAGCTACTTACTCCCATGTTATTAATTCACACAGATCTCTGTAATATTTACAGTGCATGATATGGTTGGGTGATGGCCTCTAGCTTGGAAGGGTGACTTCTGAGTTGACTCTCTCATGGATGAATGACTACCCCATAAAGTTTTGTTTTGATTTTGGTATTCCCTGGGTAGCACCATAGCACTTGAATCTTAAAACAGTAGCATAAAGAGGGTCTGGGTCTATCACAGCATCTCCTGCAGCACAGCTCATAGTAGTCATTTGCAGGGTATGGTTAGTCCAGCCTTCACCTTCCCTCTCTCTGTCCTTCCTGCCGTCCCTCATTCTCGGGCAAAAATTCCAGTGCTGCACCTCCAGACAGTAGGAAGGCCCGTGACTGCCTCCGTTGAGAGGGTTTCTTTCTCTAAAACTAGGCCACCTGTTCTCCACACCCCCTGGGGGTAATTAGACTACCTCTGTTTGACCTGGGAAAATAGGATCACTGTAAATACACATCTCTCTGAAGACTGGATGTTTTCTCTTTTTTTGAGGCGGAGTTTTTGCTCTTGTTGCCCAGACTGGAGTGCAGTGGCACAATCTCGGCTCACTGCAACCTCCACCTCCCGGGTTCAAGCGATTCTCCTGCCTCAGCCTCCCAAGTAGCTGGGATTATAGGCATATGCCACCACACGTAGCTAATTTTTTTTTATTTAGTAGAGACCGGGTTTCACCATGTCGGTTGGTCTGGAACTCCTGACCTCAGGTGATCCAGCCGCCTCAGCCTCCCAAAGTGCTGGGATTACAGGCGTGAGCCACCGCACCTGGCCTGACTAGATATATTCTAACACGAGTGGCTTTTGTAGAGGAAATTGAGATTTCTTGTTTACTTCCATTCCTTTACCTTAAGTTAAAAAATTGTCCAGATGGACCACATGGAAACAAGATAATTAATGTCTAACTGCATGTCTAGCACAGTGCCTGGCACCTAGTACCTAGTAAGTGCTCAAGGAATGGTAACTGTTGTCTCTATTGTCTTTATTAGAAAACTTTTGGCCGGGCAGGTTGGCTCACACCTATAATCCCAGCACTCTGGGAGGCTGAAGTGGGTGGATCACCTGAGCTCAGGAGTTTGAGACAAGCCTGGCCAATATGGCAAAACCCCGTCTCTACTAAATATACAAAAATCAGCTGGGCATGGTGGTGGGTGCCTGTAATCCCAGCTACTGGGGAGGCTGAGGCAGGAGAATCGCTTGAACCTGGGAGGCGGAGGTTGCAGTGAGCTGAGATTGCGCGGCTGCACTCCAGCCTGGGCAACAGAGCAAGACTCCGTCTCCAAAAAAAAAAAAAGAGCATAAGTAATATTTCTTGACATGTGAAAATCACATGAAACCCAAATTTGGAACATAGCCACCCTCACTCATTGACACATTGTCCGTGGCTGCTTTTGTGCTGCAGGGCAGAGTGGCATATGCTGTTATGAACTGGGACCCCAAAAACTGTGCTCAAATCCTAATACCCCATCCTGTGGGCACGGCCTTGTTTGGAAATAGGGTCTTTGCAAAGTTTAGGTGAGGTCATCTCATCTTAATCCTCCTCAAGTTAAGATGAGGTCATAGTAAATTAGAGCGGGTCCCAAAATCCAGTCGCTAGTGTCTTGATAAGAGAAAGAAGAGATTCAGACCCAGAGAGCACACAGGGGAGATACCTGTGAGAGGAGACAGGAAAGTGGGTAAGGGAGCCACAAGCCAAGGCCCACCGAGGGTTACCCTGAGACACCAGGAGCTGGAGACGCAGTGAGGGCTCCTCCCCTGGATCTTGGACCTGTGGCCTGTGGAGCTACGAGGCCGTGAGTTCATGTGGTTTTCAGTCTCGCAGTGTGTGATCATTTGCCGTAGCCACCTTGGGAGACTAACAGACCTGCAGTTCCTGAAGGATTCACCATCCTTCTGTTGAGGAGAAGCATTTGTTGGCTTCTGTCTCACAGGAAGGATCCGTCTCTTCATAATTCCACGATTTCGCTCCTAGGTGGTCTGTTCCAGAGTTCTCCGCATGCTTAGTGCGTGCATTGAATGCCTGCACGGGATCCTGGAGCACGGTACCTGCCCACTGAATATCAGCTTCCATCTTCGGTACTAAGAGGAGAAAATACCTGCTCTCTTAGGATTGGGTTTAATATCAAGTTGAGCATATGGCTCTTTGTTTGTAGAAGGCTTGTATATTCGATGCTAACATTGTCACTGTTCTCTTTTGAAGGCTCTCTATGAGAACATGCTGGTGGAGCTGCCCTTTGCGGGCTTCTTTCTTTCCAAGTTGCTTGGAACCAGTGCCGATGTGGACATTCACCACCTCGCCTCCCTAGACCCTGAGGTGTATAAGAATTTGCTCTTTCTGAAGAGCTACGAAGACGATGTGGAGGAGCTTGGGCTGAACTTCACTGTGGTGAACAATGACCTGGGAGAGGCACAGGTGAGGGGTCAGGAGGAGGATTCACATACCTGTATAGCAAGTAGCAGCATCTCCTTGTGTGTGGAAGTCCATTTGTGTTACAGCGTTTGACTTCCGCACATTTTAGTTAGAATGACTGTGGCTGTGAGTTAGACGTCGAAGCATGTAGCTCCAAAGCACCTTAGCCCTGGCCTCTGAGCCGAGTGCAGTTCCTGCTCCCACGCATGAAGCCTGTTCCTGCCCGGCAGCCCCTCCTGCGGAGCTCCACTCTCGAGGCTGCGGCCCAGGCTTGCTGCTTGTCTGGCTTTTCCCGGTGCTGGGGGTGACCGTTCAGCAGCTTCCCGGCAGGACTCCTTGCTTAGTCCTCACTCCTTGCCTGCTCAGAGCCACCTCAGCTGCTCCAGCACTGTCTAGGGGGTGTGTTCATTACCCATCTGGTTACTTTTGTTACTTATATCCTTTTAAAAAAGAAAAAAGAAAGGTCTATATTAGAGATTCAAACTGATTTTCTTAATAACAGCTTTATCAACATGTAACTCATACCATAAAATCTGCCCTTTTTAGTACATGATTCAGTGGTTTTTAGTATATTCATAGAGGTGTGCAGCCATCATCACCCTAGCCAATGTTAGCACATTTTCCTCGGTCTACAGAGCAACCGTGCACCCATTAGCAGGCTCCCCCACCTCACGCAGGCAGCCACCAGTCCACTCTGTCTCTGCATGGGCCTGCTGTGGACACTTCACATCGATAGAGTCTTTTTTTTTTTGAGATGGAGTTTCACTCTTGTTGCCCAGGCTGGAGTGCAGTGGCGCAATCTCGGCTCACCACAACCTCCACCTCCCGGGTTCAAGTGATTCTCCTGCCCCAGCTTCCCGAGTAGCTGGGATTACAATGCGCCACCACGCCCAGCTAATTTTTGTATTTTTAGTAGAGATGGGGTTTCTCCATGTTGGTCAGGCTGGTCTCGAACT
Source organism: Gorilla gorilla gorilla (assembly GCF_029281585.2). Lineage (NCBI taxonomy): Eukaryota > Metazoa > Chordata > Mammalia > Primates > Hominidae > Gorilla > Gorilla gorilla. The sequence goes on from NC_073230.2 coordinate 166,139,521, forward strand.
CCCAACCTCAGGTGATCCGCCTGCCTTGGCCTCCTGAAGTGCTGGGATTACAGGCGTGAGCCACCGTGGCCGGCACGACAGAGCCTTTTACGTGGTCTTCCTTCACTTGTAGTTGCATGGATCAGGACTTCATTCCTTTTCTGGCCAAATGATATTCCATTATATGGATATACCACAAGGTCTTTACTGGTTGATGGACATTTGGGTTGTTCCTATGTTTGGGCTAATAAGAATATTACTGTTATAAACATCCACATACAGCATACTAAAATAATTATTAATGAGTTAGTAACATCTGGGATTTGCTTCAAATACACTCTGAGCATCCATAATCTGAAAATCCAAAATGTTCCAAAATCCAAAACTTTCTGAGTGCCAACATGAAGCTCAAAGGAAATGCTAATTGGACCATTTCAGGTTTTTGGATTAAGGACTCTTACTGATAAGCATAATGCAAATATTCCAAAATTGGGGGGGGGAAATTCAAATCCAAACACTTCTGGCCCAAGTATTTCACTCAGATAAGGGATACTGACCCTGTGTGGTGAGAACAGGGGCAGGAAGTGGGGCTATCAGTTCCAGAGACTGGCCGGGAGGTGTGATGCCTGATGAACTGGCTGTGTGGGGTTGGGAGCTCATACACTGTTCTGTCTACTTTAGCGTATGGGGTTTTGTTGTTGTTGTTGTTGTATTGTTTTGAGACAGGGTCTCACTCTGTCACCCAGGCTGAAGGAGTCTAGTGATGGCATCTCGGTTCACTGCACCCTCAGCCTCCTGAGTAGCTGGGATTACAGGCGTACACCACCAAACCTGGCTAATTTTTGTGTTTTTTGTAGAGACAGTGTTGCCCTGTGTTACCCAGGTTGATCTCAAATTCCTGAGCTCAAGCGATCCTCCTGCCTGAGCCTCCCAAAGTGCTGGGATTACAGGCATGAGCCACCATTCCTGGCTAATTTTTGTGTTTTTTATAGACATGGGTGTCTCCCTATGTTGTCCAGGCTGGTCTCAAAGTCCTGGGCTCAAGTGATCCTCCTGCCTCAGCCTCCCAAAGTGCTGGGATTACAGATGCAAGCCACCATGCCTGTCCAAGAGCCATATTTATTTGATTACAACTTATTTAGTTGCTTTTGTTTCTGCATATTTTTCCATACCATAGAGCTGAATTTTCACCAATGTGAAATTTAGATAATTTGGCGGGGGGGCTGTTACCGTCATTAGGAAGTACTCGACATCCAGTGATGTGGCTTGCTGCTAGGTCTTGCACCACCTAGTGGCCTGATTTCTAAATGGCATAAAAGCCTTTGGACGGTGAGTGTTGTGGTGACCTGCCTGAGGCCTTTGCTAATGCGAGTATTTCCCATTTTTCCTTCTGAAATAAATGTTAATAGTGAAACGTCGCATATGCAAGAATTCCATTAAAGCACTGCCGATAATACTGGAATCTGTTAAAAGCAAAAGTGTGAAGTTAAGATGTTCCAATTATTCATAGAGATTCCCACTGAGTTAAAAAATTATAGATAATGTATGAGAATAATTATACTAAAGAGCCTAATGAGAAAAATTAAGAAATTCACTAGTGAAGCACCTAATTTAGAGGGAGATCTTAAGGATTTCTGTAGAAGTAAATAGGTAGTCCTCCTTACAAGTTTTTAAGTTTATAAAGTATGATTTAAAGACTTGTAATATGCAAATACTTTATTGTCTCAGCAGGTTATGTTAATTAATCATCCCTTTTAAAATATGGTGCTGCTCTCAAATTTGTTTTTTTCCGTGTAATCAATTTGGCTGTTAATCTGTTTAATAGTGACCACGAAATTTTAGACGACTAATTTACATAGAACTCTTTCTAGCAGAAAATGCTAAGGGTTTAAGAAGGACCCACAATAATCATCTGTTAGGGAGAAAAGACGACACCTTGGTTCAGGTCCTGGTCTGGCCGCTTTTCTGTGAGGCTTATGGAAGTCACAAGACCTCTTCCTCATCTCAGACAGGGGTGTGAGTGCCGGAGGATGAAATGAGCTAATGGAAGTAGGTCGTGTACGGTGGTGTCTTGTGGGGCTTTATGGATTCCAAGTGAAAATAGACCTTCTGGAGGAGCAGGAAGGACAGCTCTTGGTATCTTGCTGTCCTGGGAACTGCTCCAGTTAAATATATTTGTATTTAGAGGAAATTTTAAATATGTCCCTCAGATCTGAAATTTAGCACTTATGTGACATGATTTTTAGTACACATAGTTGTTTAGGCTTAGCCTGAGAGAGAATTTTAAATTAAAAGTAGTGTAACCGTTTAAAAGTTATTAGAGGGGCTGGGTGCAGTGGCTCACGCCTGTAATCCCAGCACTTTGGGAGGCCAAGGCAGGCAGATCATTTGAGGTCAGGAGTTCAGACCAGCCTGGCCAACATGGTGAAACCCTGTCTCTACTAAAAATACAAAAAACTGAGCCGGGCATGGTGATGTGCACCTGTAATCCCAGCTACTCGGGAGGCTGAAGCACAAGAATCTCTTGAACCCAGATGGTGGAGGTTGCACTGAGCCAAGATTGCTCCACTGCACTCCAGCGTGGGTGACAGAGTGAGACCTTGTCTCAAAAAAAAAAAAAAAAAAAAAAAAGTTATAGAAATGTCAGTTTTTTCTGATCAGGCAAGGTAATTGGGAGCCTTGGAAGTTCCTTTAACTGATAACTTCACTGGTCCTTTGTCTTCCAAATCATACAAGTACATCATCATTTATTACCTGCCTCTAATCCATTTAAAGGAAGGGGTGGTATTTTATATATTGAAATATAATAGCTAGCCTCCTGAGGCTTGGTTAACAGATGGACTGTCAGCTGAGTACAAGCAAAGGAATTAAGATAATGAACACAATCTTTAATCAGAATGAAGACAATGGAATTGAAAGCCCATTCTTAGGCTTGATGGTTCCAAACCTCAGGAAGTGAATTATTGAGAATAATTGAATCATCATTTAAAATGTGAAACGTTAAAAGAAGCAGATCTGGTAAGTTGAACGTTCAAGTTCAATTTGAACATTCTATATAAAATGAGAACCAGCAAACGACTCGCCTATAACCATCAGCTGTAGGATGACTTAAGTCAGGCTGTCTAGCAGATTTGTGAAACAATCTTTCTGTAAATGGTAAGAGACTGGGGCATCAGTGCCATTGCCCAGAAGCAGCAGTCTTGTCTGTTACTCTGGGAATATTAAAGCTACCAGGAAAACTGAAGGCTGTGAAAAGAAAAGAATGGAAAGGTAGGGAAGTTGAAATGTCTTTGTTCATTTATTTTGGGCTTATTTTATATTTTCTTTGTCCACAGTATAGGTTGCCCTCATCTAACCCCAGGAATGCAGTTGGGGTGTTTTTGTTGTTTTTTTGTTTTGTTTTAGAAATATAGGTGGGGGTCTTGCTTTATCTCAAACTCCTGGGCTTAAGGGATCCTCCTGCCTTGGCCTCCCACAGTGCTGGGATTAGAGGCGTGAGCCACTATACCCGGCCTGTTTTTTTGGTTTTCTTAATAAATACTTTTTAAAATTTTTTTTATTTAAAATACACTCTTTATAAATTATGATTACATGTTTATATTGTATTTTGCTCGTGTACTGTTCTGTATTTATGAATTCATGTAATCATATAATCACAGCAATTCCAAGTCAGACAAACAAATATCACCATTTTATTAATGGCCAAAAGTTTCAAGGTGTAAAGTGACTTGTCTGTCATACAAGTGGGGGACAGTAAGATCCAGGTCTGTGTTTCCGCTATGTTGCTTTTCTCATGAGCACTCTTGTAGTGTTTATGGGAGCCCCACGTTATACCTGCAAATTCTGTGAGTATAGCCATGTACTAATAAAAAGTGTTCTTACTCACTCTGTTTATATACATAAGAAATTGGCTGATGTATTATCACTGATCGTTACCACCACCCTTTGTATCATAATTAAAGTGCTTTATAGTAATGGCATTGTGGAAGCACACAGGTAAGTGTGTGCTGCTTATATGGATGAAAATGAGAAATCACTTTACTACAGCCTTTGCGTTTCCTCCAGAATGAGTCGCTTTTTCTCTTCTGACTTAACGGTGATTGTTTGCTTCATGTCTTTGCCCTCTGTGATTTCTCATTTTTGTTTAAGTAAAATTGCCATGGTGACATTGCTGCACAATTCCCTAGTGCTTCGGAGGAAACATGGATGGTTAGTGATCTTAAAGACAGAATAAGGTGCTGGGCTTCGGAGACTCTTCCTGGAGGTGCATCTTGGCATCTGCACAATGCTGTGCATGCTCGGGTACTTTTTCGTATTTAGATTCTTGTTCATAAAGCATCAAGTCCTATTTCCTTAAAACATTTGTTCTTGCTTTTTTTTTTTAACCTATTATCATACTTCGAGGATTTTGAGATCCTTACGTTTTGTATTCCCAGGTAGTTGAACTAAAATTCGGTGGGAAAGACATCCCTGTCACCAGCGCCAACCGGATTGCGTACATCCACTTGGTGGCAGACTACAGGCTCAACAGGCAGATCCGCCAGCACTGCCTGGCTTTCCGCCAGGGCCTTGCCAATGTCGTCAGCCTCGAGTGGCTCCGAATGTTTGATCAGCAAGAAATTCAGGTACCCTACCTGCTGACTTTCTGGGACACGCTTGTCACAGGAAAGGAAAAGGCTTTCTTAAAATTTACCTCAAATGTTATTATTCGAACTTTTTTCCTTAGGTATTAATTTCTGGTGCACAAGTTCCCATAAGCCTAGAGGACCTAAAATCCTTTACAAACTATTCAGGTATGTTATCACTGCTAGTTATTGTTTCTGAAAATGTTGCAGGTGGTCATATTTCCAAAGTAATTTTTATTTTATTTTATTTTAATTTATTAATTTATTTTTTTTTTCAGACTGAGTTTCACTCTTGTCGCCCAGGCTGGAGTGCAGTGGCGCTATCCCAGCTCACTGAAACCTTTGCCTCCCGGGTTCAAGCAATTCTCCTGCCTCAGCCTCCCGAATAGCTGGGATTACAGGCACCTGCCACCAGGCCCAACTAATTTTTGTACTTTGAGTAGAGACAGGGTTTTGCCATGTTGGCCAGGCTGGTTTCAAACTCCTGAGCTCAAGTGATCCACCCGCCTCAGCCTCCCCAAAGTGCCAGGATTACGGGCGTGAGCCACCATGCCTGGCCTCAAAGTAATTTTTATTGTACTCTTTTGTAGGGGTAATGTACATGGTTCAAAAACCAGATGGCTGAGTGCAGTGGCTCACGCCTGTAATCCCAGCCTTTGGGAGGCCGGGGCAGGTGGATCACTTGAGCTCAGGAGTTTGAAACCAGCCTGGGCAATGTGGCGAAATCCCATCTCTACTAAAAATTAGCTGGGTGTGGTGGCGCACACCTGCAGTCCCGGTGTGGTGGCACACACCTGCAGTCCCGGCGTGGTGGCGCACACCTGCAGTCCCATCTACGTGGGGTGCTGAGGCAGGAGAATCACTGGAGGTGGGAGACGGAGGTCGTGAGATCTCAGTGAGCCGAGATCGTGCCACTGCACTCCAGCCTGGGCGACAGGAGTGAAACCCTGTCTCTAAATAAATAAATACATACATACACAACGTACATGGGCAAAAAAAAACAGATGTTTAACATAAGAAGATAGATAAATGGCCAGTAAGCAAATAAGCACACGATAACGATGTTCAGCACCATTAGTCATTATAGAAAAATGCCACTTAAATCCAAATGAGATAACCCCACATACCCACTAGTTGTCTACTGGGTGCAGGTGAGAGCTTTTTGAGGAAATGGAAATGTTCTAAAACTGGATTGTGCTGATGGTTGCAAAACTCTAAATTTACAAAAAATCATTTTTACATATACCTGTGTGTATCCATGCATATGTATCTCTTATCTGTAGTTTGTATTGCCCTACATCTGAAGTCTAATCTTTATGTAAAAGCAAATAATGCCTAAGGTCACGTTGTCCCCATGATCGGGTCATAAGTTTAAGGAAATGAAATCAGTCTGACCTTTCCTTTGCCAAGAGATTGTCTTCGGTTGTTTTTATTACCCATCTGCACTGAGGGCTTGCACCTTTAATAATCTCAGCTATGCCAGTAAATAGGTTTAAAATATTATATTCATTTTGGTGCCAATTAATGCACTTAAGATATTTTATTGGTGTTATTTCTGTAGTATATTAACAATGAGGGAACAATATACAGCAATTATTTTAGGTTTAGGGAGCACTTTACTAGATTAAAAGCTGTAAGTGGCAGACATTACATTTTAGAATAGTGGTCTCATCATATAGTGAGATTGGTTGTTAGCCATGGTATTAATATCAGAATGATAATAAGTTAAAAGGAAAGATGATAAAATTAATTTAGACACCAAATCATGCTGGGAAAACACCCAGCTGTGTTAGTACTAGACACCCATTGTCTGTCATGTTAGATCTGTGGCCACGTGCAAGCCCCTTCTCTGCCGTCTGCTCGGCGGCGGCTTTGAACTGCAGCATGGTTCTTCAAAATAAGGCTCCTCTGCAGTAGCTCTTGGTGCCCGCATTCATCTTTATAGTTACAGGGTGATCCTTATTCTAGCTTTTTATGTATTTATTTATTTATTTTGAGGGCGAATCTCACCCTGTCACCCAGGCTGGAGTGTAGTGATGCAATCTCAGCTCACTGCAGCCTCTGCCTTCTGGGTTCAAGCGATTCTCCCTCCTCAGCCTCCCAAGAAGCTGAGATTACGGGTGCGCGCCACAACATCCAGCTAATTTTTGTACATTTGGTAGAGACAGGGTTTCACCATGTTGGCCAGGCTGCTCTCGAACTCCCCACCTCAAGTGATCCGCCAGCCCGGGCCTCCCAAAGTGCTGGGATTACAGGTGTGAGCCACTGTGCCTGGCCCTGCTTTGACCGTCCTTAAGTTGCTCTCCCCTTCTTGTGCTTTTCCCATCGCCTCCACATAATTGGCCGTGGGTGGGGCGGGGGCGGGGGGAGGCAGAGAATTCCGCTTTTGCATTTACAATCGGTCCTTCATATCTGTGGGTTCTGTCCACATCCATGGCTTCAACCAATTGCAGATTTTAAATATTTGAGGAAAAAGCAATGGTTGTGTCTGCACTGAATGTGTGCTAAGCAATATAGTGTCACAGCCATTTACACAGCCTCGGCATGAGATGAGATTGTACCAGTGCTCTAGAGATCATGGAAGTGCACAGCACGCACACAGGTGATACACAGATGCCACACCGTTTGAGAGAAGGGACTTGAGGATCCATGGACTTTAGTTTCTGTGGGGGTCTGGACCAATCCCTGTGGGTCCTGAAGGGTGGGTGTGCTTTGCATTTCATAAAGCATGTGTTCGTTTTGCCATAGGAGGCTATTCTGCAGACCACCCTGTTATTAAGGTCTTCTGGAGAGTTGTGGAAGGGTTCACTGATGAAGAAAAGCGCAAACTGCTGAAGTTTGTAACAAGCTGCTCTCGACCCCCTCTCTTGGGGTTTAAGGTACACAACTTTCATGACATTTGCTTTAAAGACCACTTCATAATAAGAAAGGCAGCAGAACATTCAGTAGGGTTAAATGAAGTCCTTTTACATACACTTTTGTTTTTATCTTCAGCTAGATTTTTAATTAAGTACTGGTTATGATGTATATATTTTGGTGCTAGTTTTATTTGGGGTTGCTTTTTTTGTTTGTTCACAATAACCTATTCATATGATAGTTATACATTGTGTTTATGATTGCCTGTGAACAAACCCTACGTTTGGAGGGACTATTTGCAATATTAATAATGAGTCTCATAAATCTGTAACACATCTTGGGCTTTTTGCTACTGAACTGAAGCAGGTACAACGTAGAGATGTTGATGGAGTGTATATGCTACTGAGCCTTATTTTACCACTTCTGGAAATTAATGTTGATCTTACGTAATTTGGCTTATTTTTAGCAATTAAAATTGCCTCAGGCAGATGGATCATTTGAAGTCAGGAGTTCAAGACCAGCCTGGCCAACATGATGAAACCCTGTCTTTGCTAAAAATACAGAAAAATTAGCCAGGCATGGTGCCCTGTGCCTGTAATCCCAGTTACTTGGGAGGCTGAGGCACGAGAATTGCTTGAACCCAGGAGGTGGAGGTTGCAGTGAGCCGAGATCGCGCCACTGCACTGCACTCCAGCCTGGGTGACAGAGTGAGACCCTGTCTCCAAAAAAAAAAAAAAAAAAAATTGCCTCAGGAACGTCTAATCATAATTCCTGTATTCACTGTAAATTAAAATAAAACCATATTAACATTTAAAAATGCACACAGTGGTATATATTATAGAATAATATATAATTGGATAAGTACTGTATGTGACTTGTGCTTATGAAACTTAATAGGCATTCACTTTCTTTTTTCCTTTTTTTTTTAAATAAGATGAGCACTCGCTGTATCACCCAGGCTGGAGTGCGGTGGTGTGATCACGGCTCACTGCAGCCGCAACCACCCAGGCTGAAGCAATCTTCCCACCTCAGCCTCCCAAGTAGCTGGGACTACAGGCATGTACCACCATGCCTGGCTGATGTTTTGATTTTTTGTAGAGAAGGGTTTCACTGTATTCCCCAGGCTGGCCTCCAACTCCTGGGCCCAAGAAATCCTCTCACTTCAGCCTCCCAAGGTGCTGGGATGACAGGTGTGAGCCACCACACCATGCCCAGCTGGCATTCACCTTCAAATAACCTTCAATCAGAAAGAGTTCCTGCACACTCATGTAGTCCCAGCTACTCTTGAGGCTGAGGTAGGAGGATTAGTTGAGCCCAGGAGTTTAAGACCAACCTGGGCAATGTAGTAGCGAGATCCTGTCTCAAGGGGGAAAAAGTAATGTTAAGGTTTTTTGCTTTGTTGTTGTTGTTGCTGTTTTGTTTGTTTGTTTGTTTCTGAGACGGAGTTTTACTCTGTCGCCCAGGCTGGAGTGCAGAGGGCAATGGCGTGATCTCTGCTCACTGCAACCTCTGCCTCACAGGGTCAAGCAATTCTCCTGCTTCAGCCTCCTGAATAGCTGTGATTACAGACGTGCGCCTCCATGCCCGGCTAATTTTTCTATTTTTAGTAGAGACGGAGTTTCACCATGTTGGCCAGGCTGGTCTCAAACTCCTGACCTCAGGTGATCCGCCCACCTCAGCCTCACAAAGTGCTGGGATTACAGGTATGAGCCATCATGCCCAGCCCCCCAAGTATTTTTTTATATTTCTGAGTGAAGCTATTCTTTAACTTTTTACTTTGAAACTATTTTAAATGTATAGAAAAGTTGTGAGAATTTAACAAATAACTTCTAAACCCGCACTGACCAACTGTTAACATTTTGCTACATTTACTTTATCATTCTTTTCATGCATTTCTTTCCTGAGTCATTTGAGAATAGGTTGAAGACATGAGGTCTTCCCTAAATATCTCAGCACATACTTCCTAAGAATAGAGACATTTTTTAAACAGCCACAATTAAATTATTACAAGTCAGGAAATTGAACTCTGACATACGGCACTTACCTTATCGAATCCACCGGCTGCACAGTGTGGTCCTGGGCCCAGCAGCTGCAGCATCACTTGAGCACATGTTAAAAATGAACATTTTCAGGCCCCACTCAGACCTGAGTCAGCGCTCAGTGGGAGCGGAGCACCGCAGTCACGCTGTGAGCAGCTCTTCAGGTGTTAGGCCGGTTGTCCCTTCACGTCCTTCATAGAATCTGATCCAGGACCACACGTTGCATTTAATTGGTGTGCTCTTTAGTTTCCTTTCTTCTGTACCCCCATTTTCAAGGGGTGCAGGCAAGTTATCTTGAGAATGTTCGTCAGTGTGATGTCGCAGCCCCACTGTTGGGAGTGTACAGATGGCAACATATTTTCACACAGTGTGTTTATGAATGTTCAGAGCAAGCCCCTTCATAATGGCCAAAAACTGGAAATAATTCACAGTACATGGACTGCTAGTAAATACTATAGATGAAGAGATATTCAGAATTTAAAAGGAATAAATGATATCTACTACACTGTGTATGAACATTGAAAACACTGTGCTAAGTGAACGAAGCAAGACACAAGACGACGTATTATTATATGTAATTCCACTTGGATAAACTGTCCTTTGAAAGGCACATTTAGAGACACAGAGCTGGTTAGAGGCTGCACAGGGCTGGAGGTGGCAGCGGGAGCTTCAGAGAAGTGGAGCGACCCAAAACCGGATTGTGGGGGTCGCTGCGGAACTCTGTACATTTGCTAAAATCATTGGATTGTACATTTAAAGGGATAATCTTATAGTAAGTCAAGTACACCTCAATTAAGCTGTTCTTAAAAATTGACTATAAACTAACACAGCATCTCAGTAAGTGCCCTCAGAACTGGAGTTGGGACCCAGTAGAGAGGTGGAAAGAAGTGAGGCCTAAGTGCAGTGAGTTTGTTTCAAATAGGTCAATCATCGACACCGTTATGTTCTAGAAGTAATGAATAATAAAGACGTATAAACTTAAACGTGTTAGTGAATACCATTACTCAATGATATTAGTAGAAATGATAATCTTCCAAATTGTTGGAGAGAAAAAATAACCATGCACACAAAACAAGACAAACCGAACCAACTCTATTTACCAGATATGGGGGGTGGGGGTGGGAAGTAACATTCAGAATCGTAAAATAGAAAACATAAAATGAGAGAAGCCTGAATGTTACAACAGTGAGTGCGGAGAAACTCACGTATTAAAAGAAAAAGACTTTGAGACAGGGCCAGGAAAACGCTGCCGCCTACAAGCAACACACCTAAACGGAGTGACCCAGAAGGGTTTAGTGGCACGTCCAGGTTCGTGTGTGAAGAAATAGATGGGTCCCCTTCAGAGTTTGAAGCATGACCCATGTGACCAGATAGAATCTCTCGAGCGCAGTGAAAGCTGGGTGCTGCCTGTGTGGTGGCAGAGTCTGGAGGGCTTGCTGTGCTGGGGACTAAAGAGGAGGAGGACTGCAGGTGAGGCGTGCAGACGACTTTTTATCGGTAAAGATTTTAATGCCATTTGGTAATTTTGTCATTAACATTTATTATGATAGACAAGGCTTCTAGTATCTTTGTTTCAAAACTGGTTTGTTCCAAAGCTAGAGATAAGAAAATTATGCATCTCATCTAGTTTCATAAAAGGAAGTTTGGAGGACCTGCTCCCGTTAAAACACTGGAAGATGCAGAGACTTTTGTCGGCTCCTGGCTAATTAGATAATGCTAATCATGTGAGTAGCAATAAAAATTAGAAGTCCTGGCAGACGTAGGTTCTTGACATTCTGACAGCCAACTAAAGAGCCAGCAATAATGTGTGCCTAGGAGTGCGAGAGCCTTCTCCACCTCCGTGATGCCTCCGGGTTCGTGCATGGCCACTTGTGCTGCATGAGCGTCATAGGTTTAGGAGAACAGAAGTAGAGGGATTTACATTAGCTTTTAAAATCCCAAATAGACTGGCCAGGTGCGGTGGCTCACACCTGTAATCCCAGCACTTTGGGAGGCCAAGGCGGGTGGATCCCCTGAGGCCAGGAGTTCAAGATGAACCTGACCAACATGATGAAACCCCGCTTCTGCTAAATACAAAAAAAAAAATCAGCCGGGCATGGTGGTGCATGCCTGTAGTCCCAGCTACTTGGGAGGCTGAGGCCGGAGAATGGCTTGAACACGGAAGGTGGAGGTTGCAGTGAACCAAGATTGCACCATTGCACTCCAGCCTGGAAACAAGAGCAAAACTCTGTCTGAAAAAAAAAAAAAATCCCAAATAGACTAAAAGGGAAAATCCTACCCCAGTCAACACCCCGCACAATCATAATTGAGTTATACCGTGGAAAACACTTTGAGCATCCATGAGACGGTCTTCCTGTTTTTTTATTTTTCTCAATGTTCTAACATATGTGAAATTTAATTGATTTTTCCATGATAAGTGTTTTTGAAGTTGTTATGTTAGACATCCAGTTTGGAAAAATCATCTTAATATTTAGGCTTTCCAGTTAGCTTAGTATGCCTGGACTTGCCAGGGCTGCAGAATTAATGTAGACTTAAAGGAAGAGAATGTCTTTCAGTTGAAGTACTATAAATAGCAAAGGCAGGCAGGCATAATTTTAAAGTTATGAAACTCCTTAGTGCCAGATTATTGGAGAAGAATAACATCTGCTAAAGCTAATTAAAGTTTAATATGTTTAATAAATGTGATTGTTACAGACAAAAAATCATTAAAGTGCTGTAGAAAATTGTTAAGTTACCATCAGGCCACATAATAAATTAATGATTTTTCTCACTCTGAATTAATGCAAATTCCCGTTGTACTGTATTTAATTATGCACAAAATGGTGCCCTTGACTCAGATTTCAGTGAAGAACTTCATTTTTTTACTTTTAAGTCTCCAAGTAGGAAATTCAATTAGTGTTATGAAAGAAACACTAAAATGTGGCATTTAGTTGCAAAATATATTTTAAGCTTTTCATTTATCCAGTGACTTTGCCAGCAGTCACTGACCCCTTCATTCAGAGATCCTTTTCTGTTTCAAAAATGCAATGCTTTCTTTTTAGTATATTCAAGCATTTGTGATATTATTGCCCTCATGTACTCAGAATGCTGAATAATAAGTATAATTTCTGGTTCTCCTTTGGTTCTCATTCTAACATTTTTATGAGAGATTTAAAGGAGCAAATAAACTATAATTAGAAAAAAAGACAATGGATTTTAGCACATATTATATGCCACATATATATTTTTAATGAAGTTTACATTTAACAGTAAAGAGACCTACAAAGATCAGTAATAAGAATCATGTAAGTCTCTTCATAGGCTCTTTTTTTTTTTTTTTTTTTTTTGAGATAGAGTTTCGCTCCTGTTGCCCAGGCTGGAGTACAATGGCCCATCTCAGCTCACTGCAACCTCTGCCTCCTGGGTTCAAGTGATTCTCCTGCCGCAGCCTCCCGAGTAGGTGGGATTACAGGCACCTACCACCACCCCGAGCTAATTTTTTTGCATTTTTAGTAGAGGCAGGATTTCACCATGTTGGCCAGGCTGGTCTCAAACTCCTGACCTCCGGTGATCCACCCACCTCAGCCTCCCAAAGTGCTGGGATTACAGGCCTGAGCCACCGCGCCCATCCTCTTCATAGCATTTTGTGGGCTGTGCTCTTGCTAGTTTTACCCTTAACATAAATTATATTCTAAACTCAACATATAATTGAAACAAAATCCAACTGAAATGTGGGTGTGGCCAGTTGGGTGCCTGTTGTGCTTTGTGACAGCTTCAGTGCTTCCAAAGTTTCCTGCAGAATGGGACATTGCTCTAGTTTGATTCACATTTGACTACAGTGGTTAGAAGGTAATTACCTTTTCTATTTTTTAAATTTTTTAGATTTTTTTGAACATAAACTCAAGATTGTATTGTCTTCGTAATAAAACAAAAGATGACACTTAGAATTGGATCTCCTGGCCCTTCCTCCTCTTCTGTCCTCCCAGTTCAGAATGCTCACCTCTCTTTATATCCAGCATTCTCTTACATCTGCACCTACGCTCAACGCACTCAAGCCTCAGCACAAGCTTCTTCATAGTTCTGGCCTTTTCCCGGAAAATCAGCTTGGTCTGCCCACCGTAGCCGCTCTGCTTCCTGTCCTAACATATACCACCTTCCCCGGGCACCTGTCCTAACGCCGCCTTCCCCGGGCGCCTGTCCTAACGCCACCTTCCCGGGCACCTGTCCTAACGCCACCTTCCCCGGGCGCCTGTCCTAATGCCACCTTCCCGGGCACCTGTCCTAACGCCACCTTCCCGGGCACCTGTCCTAACGCCACCTTCCCCGGGCGCCTGTCCTAACGCCGCCTTCCCCGGGCGCCTGTCCTAACATATATCACCTTCCCCGGGCGCCTGTCCTAACGCCACCTTCCCGGGCGCCTGTCCTAACATATATCACCTTCCCCGGGCACCTGTCCTAACGCCACCTTCCTGGGCGCCTGTCCTAACATATATCACCTTCCCCGGGCACCTGTCCTAACGCCGCCTTCCCCGGGCGCCTGTCCTAACGCTGCCTTCCCAGGCATACAGAGAATCCGTGCCCTTTTGTGCCGTGTCGCTTTGTGGGCTTGCCACACTTACAGAAAATCGAACGGGGGCCGGGTGTGGTGGCTCACGCACTTTGGGAGGCTGAGGCGGGCGGATCACCTGAGTTCAGGAGTTCTCGACCAGCCTGGCCAACATGGCGAAACCCCATCTCTACTAAAAATACAAAAATTAGCTAGGTGTGATGATGGGCACATGTAGTCCCAGCTACTCGGGAGGTTGAGGCAAGAGAATTGCTTGAACCTGGGAGGCAAAGGTTGCAGTGAGCCGAGATTGTGCCATTGTACACCAGCCTTGTTGAGAGAGCAAGACGCCAACTCAAAAAAAAAAAAAAAGTCTAGCAAGTTTTAGGAACATTCACTTTGTGGGAGCGCTGTTGGCACAGAAAGCACTTTTTTTATATTGGATTTTTTTTTTTTTTTTTTTACCTTTCAGTAAAAGTAATGTTTTCATCATAGAAAATTGGAAATTGTGATCAAGTATAAGAAACCTATATTTCCTCCCATTCTAACCATTATTTTTTTTATGTTTCCTTCCTTTAATTAGTATGTGTTTTATCTACATACATGAGTGTGTGTTAATGTAGATATGCATAATTTTTTCTGTTTTTGGTAGAGGTAGGGTCTTGCTCTGTTGCCCAGGCTGTCAGAAACTCCTGGCCTTGAGTGATCTCCCACGCCAGCCTCCCAAAAGCACTGGTACTACAGGTGTGAGCCAACATGCTCGGCCTGTTACATGCACACACACACACACCTGGTATTACAGGGGTGAGCCAACATGCTCGGCCTGTTATGCACACACACACACACCTGGTACTACAGGTGTGAGCCAACATGCTCAGCCTGTTAACGCACACACACATACCTGGTATTACAGGTGTGAGCCAACATGCTCAGCCTGTTATGCACACACACATACCTGGTATTACAGGTGTGAGCCAACATGCTCAGCCTGTTATGCACACACACACAGTGGTACTACAGGTGTGAGCCAACATGCTCGGCCTGTTACGCACACAGACACACACCTGGTACTACAGGTGTGAGCCAACATGCTCGGCCTGTTACGCACACAGACACACACCTGGTACTACAGGTGTGAGCCAACATGCTCGGCCTGTTACGCGCACACACATACCTGGTATTACAGGTGTGAGCCAACATGCTCGGCCTGTTATGCGCGCACACACACACCGGTACTTCAGGTGTGAGCCAACATGCTCGGCCTGTTACACACACACAAACATACATATTTTTAAGACAGAGTTTCACTCTTATTGCCCAGGCTGGAGTGCAATGCGTGATCTCGTCTCACTGCAGCCTGCAACCTCTGCCTCCTGCCTCAGCCTCCCAAGTAGTTGGGATTATTACAGGCATGCACCACTACAGCCGGCTAATTTTTTATTTTTAGTAGAGATGGGGTTTCGCCATGTTGGTCAGGCTGGTCTCAGAAATCCTGACTTCGGGTGATCCACCCGTTGTGGCCTCCCAAAATGCTGGGATTACAGTCATGAGCCACTGCTCCTGGTCACATAATTTTTAAATACAATTTTAGCTGTATCTTGTGTTCAATTTTATAGGCTACCTTTTTTACTCAACATTACATCAGGGTCATTTTTGCTCGTGTTATTCTTTGAGATATTTTTAATGGACTTGTAGTGTCCCATCATGTGATTTACCAGTTTACTTTCTGTTTTTTAGTTGTTTACAGCTCTTCCTTCATTGTGATGCTGTGAACCTCTTGTGCATAAATTATCACGGGCATCTCTAATTATTTCTTGAAGTACAGTCCCAGGAGTTGTGAATGTGGGTGAAGCCCCTGCTCCTGCTGCCAGGCCCACCTCTCAGAGAGTTTCGTGTACACGTGTGCAGTGAAGGGCTGACCTAGCTAGGTCTCTGAAATCCGTGCCAGATACTAAATCTGCACAGGCTGCGACAGTGAGCAGACTGAGGGCGATCTGTGCCTTATTGTCTTCCTGTTGGAAGAGAACACATAAATCACGTATCTCAAATGTGAGGCAAGTAGCTAATGGTGTTTGTGTATACGAGGAAGGTGGAGTCACCGGTTCTTTGTGGCCGTCAGAGGACCGACATGCCCATAGGTCTCATGCATTAAGTCTGCGTTGAGCAATCCCTAACACAGTTTTTGCCTACAGACACATTTGCACAATTGTGAAAACTAAGTACGTATTCATTGCATCATTTTTTGTAAAAAGCTGAGAGAAGTGCCCACCAACACATCGTGCCACACGTGTCCATGGAAACCATACAGCCTCACCATTGATAGGGCAAGATGACCGAGACACATGATCAGAGAAAAGCAAGGCACAGAATACTGTGTCTAATGTGCTCACGGTCGCAGTTTTAAAACTAAAGGAGGGAGAACCTTTTCTCATGCGTGCATTTAATCTCTGGGAGCACTTAAGATGCTGAAGCATTGGTTGCCAGTGGGAATGGGAACTGGGTATCTGTGATACAGGGATGAGAATTTTCACACTGTACCTTTAAATACCAGAACGTCGTGAACACATCTGAAAAACAATATTCAAATTTCCCTGATCTTCTTTCTTTGTTGTTAACAATTATTTAAATTCTGGCACAAGCAAGCCACTTTTCATCATGCATTTGGTCTATAGATGTTCTGCCTCCCTCAATTTTGTCTTGTAATTTAATTAATAGGGGAACTGGGGCCGGGCACGGTGGCTCACGCCTGTAATCCCAGCACTTTGGGAGGCTGAGGCGGGTGGATCACGAGGTCAGGAGATGGAGACCATCCTGGCCAACACGGTGAAACCCCGTCTCTACTAAAAATACAAAAAATTAGCCGGGTGTGGTGGCGGGAGCCTGTAGTCCAAGCTATGCGGGAGGCTGAGGCAGGAGAATGGCATGAACCCGGGAGGCGGATGTTGCAGTAAGCCGAGATGGCACCACTGCACTCCAGCCTGGGCGACAGAGCAAGACTCTGTCTCAAAAAAATAAATAAATAAAAATCACAGGGGAACTGGGTTGCTTCTTTGTATCTCTTGAAAACTGATAGAAGTCTCATCAGATTCTAAATTTGAATTTTTCTTTTTTTGACAATAACGTCACATAGATAATGTCGTATGCTTCCCATTCCCTTAATCGTCATGGAGATCCACTTCTCGTGAGTCATCTCCCCACAATGCTGGGATCGATCTCTGCGTCAGAATTCCTCTTGATTTTAGTGGTCACTTATCACTGCCTAGATCCATTGTTTAATGTGCTTCTAAAACAGCCGTGTTCTAATTATGTAATTGTATCATTTATTAGCTGGAATTTTCTATTTAAAAACAGCTTTGTTTCTTCTCACCAATGATTTGGTTAACCCGGGTAATAGCTTGTACAGGAAAGATAGAATAAATCTTGATCCTCTTTAAAAATTTTTTATAGACAGGGTCTCGCCGTGTGTTGCCCAGGCTGGAGTGCAGTGGTGTGATCATACCTCACTAACCTCGACCTCCTGGGCTCAAGACATCTTTTCACCTCAGCCTCCCAAGTAGCTGGGAATATAGGGGCACACCACCACACCTGGCTAATTGTTTTGATTTTTATTTTTAGTGGAAATGAGGTCTCGTTATGTTGCCCAGGCTGGTCTCGAACTCCTAAGCTCAAGCCATCCCCCAGCTAGGCCTCCCAAAGTGCTGGGACTACAGGTGTGAGCTATGCGCCTGGCCTGGAATGTTATTTATCCCTTTTTATGCCTGAAGCACAGTGCATAATCTTTTATGTAATTTAGAACTAAGCCATCAATGTAATTTTTTAAAAAAGCAAATGTGGGCCGGGCACGGTGGCTCATGCCTGTAATCCCAGCACTTTGGGAGGCAGAGGTGGGCAGATCACAAGGTCAGGAGTTCAAGACCATCCTGGCCAACATGGTGAAACCCCTTATCTAGGAAAAATCCAAAAATTAGCCAGGCATGGTGGCGGGCGCCTGTAATCCCAGCTACTTGGGAGGCTGAGGCAGGAGAATCGCTTGAACCCGGGAGGCAGAGGTTGCAGTGAGCTGAGATGGCACCATTGCCCTCCAGCCTGGGCGACAGAGCAAGACTTCATCTCAAAGAAAACAAACAACAACAACAACAACAAAGCAAATGTGGTTTCGGGAAAATGTGACTGCAATGGTAACTTTTTACTGATTGGAGCAGGCACATTTTGTGTACTTTGTATTAAAACTCATGTAATGCCATGCTTGTTACAGTGACATCTTGCACACATGCTGTTTTTCAGGAGTTGTATCCCGCATTTTGTATTCACAACGGAGGCTCCGACCTTGAGCGGCTCCCCACAGCCAGCACCTGCATGAACCTGCTGAAGCTCCCCGAGTTCTATGACGAGACACTTTTGCGAAGTAAACTTCTCTATGCGATTGAATGTGCTGCTGGCTTTGAGCTGAGCTGAAGCTGATGCTGGGGTCCGACCCCTACAGAGAACCAGTGCTTCCTTCGTCAGCAGCGCCTCCCCAGACCCACGAGGATACTCACACTGCACGCCTGAGGCTCTCCTAAGCTCCTTCTTTCATTCTGCCATTCCTCCCTCCCTTCCTTTTTTAAATGATTTTTATTACGTTGTGGTCACTTACTTAGATGGACATTGCTTTTCAAATAACTTAAAATAACACGTTATGTGCCATGTGGCTACGTTAGTAATATTGCCAAGAAGAGCGCAGTTTTTAGACTAGTGGCATCCCAGTGAAATTAACCAAAGATGAAGCTTTGGCTTTGCTGATGAGATCAGAGCCCTCCTGAGCAGGCAGCACCGCTCCAGGGTTCAGACAGGGCTGCGCAGGCGGCAGAGATACAGGGTCTGAGGGCTGAGACGCCATGGGGCCGCTGCTGCTTATGTGGTTGGATTGTTTACAAGCCTCATTAAAACTGAAGGCATTTTTTTTTTCTGCTGCCTTTCCCAAAGTGGTTAGGTTTGGAAAAGAGATGATGATGGTAATATTTTATTTGTGCTTTTTAAGCCATTTCCCCAAATGGGACTAGCATGCTTGTTTTCAGTATACCGTGGCCTGCCTCATGATGGTTTGGAGATACTGTCTGTGGATGTGAGGTGGGGACTTCATTCATTGTCCTATTCTATCTCCACTTTGTGCCTGGAGAGCTTTCAGGGGAGGTGGAGGAGGAGGGTCTGCCAAGCTACTGCAACATCTGTCACCCGCTATACCCAGTTACTTGGGGGAGGACAGACACTGTGGTGTCATTAAAGTTGTTTGAACCAAAGTGGTGGCTGCATCTTTGTCCCGATGCTAGCCGTGCCGGTCTCCCATCATCCGCTCGCCCTCCTTTCCCCTGGGCTGCGCCCACTTGTCTTCCTGGATATTTGGGGGTGACTCGCCATGCTCGGCACCCTCTGCTTCCTGGTGCTGCTCTGACTCGAAGACGGGACAGTCCCTGGTGCACATCCAGGGAAGAGGAGTGTCGGTAGTTCTTGCAGTAGGCACTTTATCAGGACCTGACCTGTTGCTGGGTGATTTTAGTCTCTACAGACAAAGCGTTTCAAAGCGTCAGCTGTGGGAGCAGAGTGACCCTTTGCTGATGCTGGGGGGAGGGGATCTAAGTCCTCATTTATCTCTTCTATGTCTAGTATTTTACTGTCACTGGAGGCTCTGTGGGCTGTCATAGTTAATTGACCATAATTAGCAATATACTTTTAAAGTGGGAAAGCTGAATGACACTTTTAAGACAATGAACATTATCAAAACAAAATGTATAATTTCTTAATTTGAATAATAAATTAAGCGTTTAAATGCTATTTGTAGTCTTGATATACAGAAATAAAATAATTAGGGTTGGTCTTTTTTATTTTAGGTTGTTTTATGTTGAATGTTCTATATCTTATTAGTTAATTTGTATATTTTATTAGCAGTATTTTGGAAATAGCATATCTGAGACTGAAGAGAAATTGACAATTCACTTATTTGTGGTTTTTTTCTCAGCTATTCTGAGCTTATTTATTTATTTGTATGTTCTAATGGCTAAACATTTACATTAAATGTTTTTTTTCCCAAGATTGTGTTGGAGTCCTACCCCAAATCATTGTGATTAGCACAGCTTCTGAATGTTACTAGTTTTATCGCAGGTGTTTGCATGTCACCAGCTAATGGAGTATAGTAAGATGGCCTACACTCACTGAGAATCAGAGGTCCTCGGGAGGATGCCTGTCATCAGGGGTGGGCCGAGCGTGGCTCCCAGGCCGGCGGCCAGTGTGCTCCTATCCGACCAGCCACGGGTGTTGCCTTCCCGAGTCTCCCATTGGGTCTGGCATTAGTTCTTGAAAAATTTCTGGAGGAAGATTCTTTGTTCTTTGTTTTGTTTGCCCTTTTCTATGTTCTGTCCTACTTTCTGCTTTCTGGTAATTTTGTACGCAAACCTAAATGTTGACTTGGGGTTATTGCAGATACTTCTCATGAGGTGTTATCTGCAGAGAGATCTTTGTTTTGGTATCCTGAGCTCGTTAAGGCAGCTTTATCGATTGCAGTGGTTTACAGGATGGTGTGTGCTTTTGCGGAGTGTGGGAAACCAGATACTGCATCCCTGCCCATCGTGAGCCTGCAGTCTACACTCTGTGCATCCGTGCCGTTGACACGCAAGCCTCCAGTGGTGGAACTGGGAGCACGGGAAAGGCTGTGGTGGGGTTAATGACTCCTTCCAGGAACTTCCTGAGGAGGGGAGTGGTGAACCTGAAATAATTGAATATGTAAGCTTTCTCATACTTGAAAGAAAAATAAACAGCCAAAGGCATATGGTAACTCGAATAGAAATTCAGGGCATGCTCAGCTCTTTCAGATCCACCTGCTCTGGGTCAGCAAGCATCACAACTAGCAGGGTAGTCTAGGAAGTGACGCAGCCACCCTGTGCATCCCTCACAGAACAGCAGGTTCACCTGGAGGTTTTTCTAATGAGAAATTGCCTAGACTTCCCAAACACAGGCTGAATGCTGGAGTGCTACACTGTGGCATGCTGGGATCAACCCAGAGGGCTTTTCCTGGTGCTTGGATGGTGGTCAAAGTTGGTGACCTGAAGAGACTGGTGACCAGCATGTCCAGGTGGGAAAAGGCACTGACTACACAAAGGTCTCTGCTTCCAGAAAATTCTGATGGTAAGTTCTTGAGCCCAAGTGCTTTGTGCCTGGACTGATTTATCTGTGCAACAGGGACAGTCTAGAGGCTCGGGTTTCACAGGAGCGTTCTGGAGATGCCACGAGCATTGTAGACAGGCTTTTGACTTTCACATGCTGTAAACCACGTTTTAATTTGTCTCCCTAGGTGGTTGGTGTCACTGGAGATGCCACGAGCATTGTAGACAGGCTTTTGACTTTCACATGCTGTAAACCACGTTTTAATTTGTCTCCCTAGGTGGTTGGTGTCACTGGAGATGCCACGAGCATTGTAGACAGGCTTTTGACTTTCACATGCTGTAAACCACGTTTTAATTTGTCTCCCTAGGTGGTTGGTGTCACTGGAGATGCCACGAGCATTGTAGACAGGCTTTTGACTTTCACATGCTGTAAACCACGTTTTAATTTGTCTCCCTAGGTGGTTGGTGTCACTGGAGATGCCACGAGCATTGTAGACAGGCTTTTGACTTTCACATACTGTAAACCACATTTTAATTTGTCTCCCTAGGTGGTTGGTGTCACTGGAGATGCCATGAGCATTGTAGACAGGCTTTTGACTTTCACATACTGTAAACCACGTTTTAATTTGTCTCCCTAGGTGGTTGGTGTCACTGGAGATGCCACGAGCATTGTAGACAGGCTTTTGACTTTCACATACTGTAAACCACGTTTTAATTTGTCTCCCTAGGTGGTTGGTGTCACTGGAGATGCCACGAGCATTGTAGACAGGCTTTTGACTTTCACATACTGTAAACCACGTTTTAATTTGTCTCCCTAGGTGGTTGGTGTCACTGGAGATGCCACGAGCATTGTAGACAGGCTTTTGACTTTCACATACTGTAAACCACGTTTTAATTTGTCTCCCTAGGTGGTTGGTGTCACTGGAGATGCCATGAGCATTGTAGACAGGCTTTTGACTTTCACATACTGTAAACCACGTTTTAATTTGTCTCCCTAGGTGGTTGGTGTCACTGGAGATGCCACGAGCATTGTAGACAGGCTTTTGACTTTCACATACTGTAAACCACGTTTTAATTTGTCTCCCTAGGTGGTTGGTGTCACTGGAGATGCCATGAGCATTGTAGACAGGCTTTTGACTTTCACATACTGTAAACCACATTTTAATTTGTCTCCCTAGGTGGTTGGTGTCACTGGAGATGCCACGAGCATTGTAGACAGGCTTTTGACTTTCACATACTGTAAACCACGTTTTAATTTGTCTCCCTAGGTGGTTGGTGTCACTGGAGATGCCACGAGCATTGTAGACAGGCTTTTGACTTTCACATACTGTAAACCACGTTTTAATTTGTCTCCCTAGGTGGTTGGTGTCACTGGAGATGCCACGAGCATTGTAGACAGGCTTTTGACTTTCACATACTGTAAACCACGTTTTAATTTGTCTCCCTAGGTGGTTGGTGTCACAGGTTGCAAACATCACATCTTCAAAAGTCTGCCCTAACAGCCTACAAGGTTACAATAGTTTTGGCCAAGGTCTTAACAATAAAAATATTGCTGTATAAGGGCAACGTTACTACTACTTTTTCTTCTGCAGAGGTAGGCAGAAAACGGTAATCTCTTTAAATGCTGTTCTCTTTTTATGTGCATTTTTCTTTTTTTTTTTCGTTTTTTGAGACAGAGTCTCGCTCATTTGCCCTGGCCGGAGTGCAGTAGTACTATCTGGGCTCACTGCAAGCTCCGCCTCCCAGGTTCAAGCGATCGTCCTGCCTCAGCCTCCCGAGTAGCTGGGATTACAGGCGTGAGCCACCGCGCCCGGCCCCACTTTTGCTTTAAGAGGATGGTTCACGTTCTGATGACTGAGATGGATTGCTGTGGTTTGGATTCATCGATTGCGCACTTCTAAATGTTGACAGGAGGCAGTGTCCGTCATTAGTTTATAACTGAGGGCCTTATTTATGTTCAAAATACTGAGCTGAAGACTCTTGACACCAATTTTACCGTTCAGATAGGAGCTCCCACCACCAGCCTCGTCTTCCCTGACCCTGGAGTGGGCAAAAGCAAACGTAGAGGCCCGAAGGGTGTCACAGGAGGGAGCCATAGCCAGCCAACTGGGGCTGCCTAGAGAGGCAAATATGGCAGAAGTCACTGGGTTTTTCTTTCTGCACGATCCAGAATAAAGAAAGGCACACCTGTTGCGCTCGTTAAGGTGATCTTATGTCATGGAAGCAGCCTATTGTCAGTCTTGAATTTATCGTGGAGGGTGTTCACATACTGAGTCACCCAAAGAATTCAACTGCTGGCAATGTTTCTTAGATTTGTGGATAGCACAAGGTCCATGCGTCTCCTTGAACTGCCAGGATTGCAGACAGAAGTCCGCCTCCACGATGGGTGCTCCACGCCTTCACAGCTCAGGGCCCGCATGTGAACTGGCCAGCATCACTCCACGTACGCACCATGCTAGGTAATGGGATGGCGCCGATGGACTGATGAGTTTGAGGTGATGACTGAATGGATGCTGTCGTGCTTGCGTCCACAGAACCACAGACTTGACAGGACCAGAGCTGTTAGAGCTCATTCAAGTGTGAGGGGGGTAGTCTTTCTTAAAATGGTATCGTGTTCATGGTCACCAGCTCCCTGTGGCTGCTGTAGCCAATTACCACAAATCAGGTGGCTTAAAGCAGCAGCATTTCTCTCCTCCAGGGATCAGGAGGCCTCACAGCCTCAGGGAGGAACCCTTTGTCTCCTCCAGCTTCTGGTATCTGGTGTCTTCTCCCCTGTCTCCAGTGTCCTGCCTTTTTCCTATAGACACCCCTGTAATCCAGGATGACTTCATCTCAAGATCCTCAATTACATCTGCAAAGACTGTTTCCAAATAAGGCCATGTATGTACACGTGTCCTGGAGTCAGGACGTGGCCTGTTTCTTTGGGCAGCCCCATTCTGGCTGTGTTTATTTAAGTGTGGTAGGTAGACCCTTGGGGATTTCGAAACGTGTTCTGGTTGTACTTGGCTGTTGCCCACGCAGACTCGAACAAGCCTTTCCTTTGACTCAGTAAAACGAGGGATGTATGAGATGAGTGTTCCCAGCCCTTCCTGAAGGCCATTGTGTCTCTAGGGGTGGGGGCTTAGCAGTCTGTATTTTTTATAGTGTCCTGGATAATCCTTCCCAGGTGATTTCTGGAAAACAATTAGACAGTCTCAAAAAATCCTTTCAATGTTAAAAACTTCTAGGTTGGGAGTTGCAGGGCATTCCAGCTGATTTGCCTGGAGTTCATTTCTGGTGCTCCGGGGAGTCCTGATACCCGCAGCACCTGGGCCGGAACCTCCAGCTGTACGTGCCATCCAGGCTCCATGGAGGATGGTCTGTGGCACAGCTGCCGACTGCTCGGCTGTGGCCTGGCCCACAGCCCTTCAAGCCTCTACGTTTGCTTTTGCCCACTCGGGGGTCAGGGAAGATGAGGCTGGTGCTGGGAGCTCCTATCTGAACCGTAAAACTGGTGTCAAGAGATCTTCAGCTCAGTATTTTGAACATAAAATAAGGCCCTCAGTTATAAGCTAATGATGGGTTCTAGAGGCTAATTGCAGCCCGGAGCCAGACGTGAGACTCCAGTCCGGACTGCGTTCTATGTTCCCGACACGTGGGCTGTCCCTAGGCACCTGGCCCTCCTCAGGTCAGCCTGGCCTTCTCCCACTCAACACCTACCACTGCATCACAGACCCTCCCAACAACACCTGAGGCCTTCCTGCCGCTTTCTCTGCCCCTCCCTGTCCCAAGCCATTGGCTTAGAATTGCAGCAAAGTGTCCTCCGTCCTCAGTCCCTGCCCACTGCCAAAGTGACCCTGACCTCAAGTCAGTTCATGACACTCTCTGGGCAAGACCTTCCAGTGTGTCCCCAGCTCAGGGAGAGCTGAGACCCTGTCATTCGCCCCTGGTGCCATCAGACCACGCCCCTCCCCAGCTTGGGGCCCTGGGATGTGTGCTGTGCTGTGGTGCATGGCTGATCTTGTGTTCTACAGCAGTTTATTGCCCAGTGCCACCTCCCCTGCCACACACACCCTATTTAAAACACAGCCCCCTTGCCCTCAGCACATCCATCCTCTCTTATTGGTATCTTTCTCTAGAGTGCTGATTTTGGTCTAATACACCATGTACTTCACTCACCTATTACTTCCTTTCTCCCCCACCATGTAAGTTTCATGGAGGGTGGGAGTTTAATAAACTGCTGTTTACCAAGCATGTAGAATAACGCCTTGCACACAGCAGGTGTTCAGTAAATACTTGTTGAGTGCATGGATTTGCTGCATGCAAATCCAGCAACGGAGAGGACCGGAGAACGGTCTTGCTAACTAAGGTAAATTTCAAGTTAGCCCCTGTATGGTTCCTACCCTCAATTCTTGGACCCCCATTTTTTGCAGGAGAGCCTCCCTGCGGCTGCCAGCCGGCCCTAGCTCAGGGTAGTAGTGGGCGCCCGGTGCGGGCCGCCCAGGCACCGCCTTTCTGGTGGTCCCACTGGGGGCAGCTGCCCACGTGTCCAGCAAGTGCCTGCCTGGCCTGCTCCAGACCCCGGGGTCGGCCTCGTGGTCCTGGGCAGTGCGTGGGGTCCATCTGGTGGTCAGGAGTGGGCACTGCGTGTGGAAGGGCGCCCGGCGCTCTGGAAGGTGATCTTCACCCGGGTGTGCCTGCCCCCGCAACCAGAGTCAGCAGGCTTGCACTGCTTGTGTCTCCTCATCAGGAAGTGGCTAATAAAATAGCAATATAAAGCTAACCTTGTAAGAGAAATGTTAAAGTTTTTGAGATGGAGTTTCCCTCTTGTTGCCCAGGCTGGAGTGCGGTGGTGCAATCTTGGATCACTGCAACCTCTGCTTCCTGGGTTCAAGCGATTCTCCTGCCTCAGCCTCCCACATAGCTGGGATTACAGGCACCCGCCACCACGCCCAGCTAATTTTGTATTTTTAATAGAGACAGGATTTTGCCATGTTGGCCAGGGTGGTCCCGAACTCCTGACCTCAGGCGATCCGCCCACCTTGGCCTCCCAAAGTGCTGGGATTACAGGCGTGAGCCACCGTGCCCAGCAGAAATGTTAAAGTTTAAAATCCCATTGCCTTAGTTCCTCAAATGTTAAACACACAGCAGCAAGCCAGCAGTTTCTACTAGGTTTACAGTAGAGAAGAGAAACCTGGCCAGGCACCCGAGCTCATGCCTGTAATCCCAGCACTTTGGGAGGCCAAGGCGGGTGGATCGCTTGAGGCCAGGAGTTTGAGACCAGCCTGGGCAACATGGCAAAACCCCATTTCTACAAAAAATAAAAAGGTTAGCAGGGCATGGTGGTGCACGCCTGTGGTCTCAGCTACTCTGGAGGCAGAGGCAGGAGGATCGCTTGAACCTGGGAGGTCGAGGCTGCAGTGAGCTATGAATGGCACCACTGCACTCCAACCGGCCACAGTGTGAAACTGTCTCAAAGAAAAGTGAAAACCTTTGTCCACACACAGACTTGTACACAAATGTTCATAGCTGCATTATTCACGATCGCCAAAGGATGGAAACACACAAGTGTTCATCAGCTGAGGAAGGAATAAACATTATGTGGTCCCTCCGTGCAGTGGAATAGGACTTGGTCGTAAAAGGAAGTGTGGGCCAGGCGCGGTGGCTCACGCCTGTAATCCCAGCACTTTTGGAGGCCGAGGCGGGCAGATCACGAGGTCAGGAGATCAAGACCATCCTGGCTAACAACGGTGAAACCCCGTCTCTACTAAAAATACAAAAACAATTAGCTGGGTGTGGTGGCGGGCGCCTGTAGTCCCAGCTACTCGGGAGGCTGAGGCAGGAGAATGGTGTGAACCCAGGAGGCGGAGCTTGCAGTGAACCGAGATTGCGCCACTGCACTCCAGCCTGGGCGACAGATTGAGACTCTGTCTCAAAAATAATAATAATAGTAAAGTAAAAGGAAGTGTGATACACAGCAGCATGGGTGCGCCTCAGGGACGTTAGATACAAAAGGACACATGCTGGGTGACTCCTTGACCTGAAGTGTCCAGCACAGGCACATCCGCAGAGGCGGGGTGCAGACTGGTGCTTGTTAGGGCTTAGGAGGGAAGAGACGGGCACTGACAGCTGATGGGTACAGGGCTTCTTTGGGGGCTGATGAGAATGTTCTGGAATTGGTGGTGGTGGCTGCACAATCTTGTGAATATACTTAGAAATAGGAAACTGTACACAGCTGGCCCTTGCGTAACACGGTCTGAGCTGTGCAGGTCCACCAAAGCGTGGGTGGGTTTCTTTTTTTTTCTTTTTCTTTTTTTTTTTTTTTTTGAGATGGAGTCCCAGCCTCCCGAGTAGCTGGGACTGCAAGCGCCCGCCACCACACCTGGCTAATTTTTTTGTATTTTTAGTAGAGACGGGGTTTCACCGTGTTAGCCAGGATTGTCTCGATCTCCTGACCTTGTGATCCACCCGTCTCGGCCTCCCAAAGTGCTGGGATGACAGGCGTGAGCCACCGCGCCCGGCTACATGGGTGGTTTTCCATGAAAGTTGCCTTCTATTGAGTGTGCCAGCCTCTCACCTCGCCTTCCGCCTGCCCTTCCTCCTCTAGCCCACTGTATTGTAAGAATACAGCATGTGACATGTAGCATAGAAACCATGTGTAGCCACTGTTGATGTCACCAGTTGGTTAGGCTTCTGGTCACCAGCAGGCCGAGTTACATTTTTGGGGAACACTGCCTAGTTCAGAGGAAAGACTGGAGTTGGAAATTCTGTCAAACCCATTTGAAGAAGCTTGGAATTTTCTAATTTGGGGGTGTATTTACCTTATTTCATTCTTACGTTTGCTGAGGCTTCCGGTTCAGAAAGAATGGGCCTGGGGCGGTCTTTATCTTCCCCCAGGACCTCCAGTCGAAGGATCCCTTCCTTTGAGGTGGGGCCCACTTGGATCTGCAGGGGCCTCCCCTCCCTGCAGCACCCTCGCCCCCCTCCCCTACTCAGAGGCCCCTGGGACCAGAGACCCCAGCCCTAGGGACACCCTGGTGGGCCTGTGCTGCCACCGAGGCCCCTCTCCTCTCTCTGGGGGTGACCGCGGTGGCCGTAAGGGCCTTGCCAGGGTCTGCAGATTCAGGGGGCAGTTTCCTGTTCTGCAGCAGAAGGCGTCCTTGCACGGTCCCCGTGCAGCAATGATGTGTGTGTGAACACAGGCCCTGGCCACTGCGGGGCAGGCAGAAGGAGCCGGTTCTCCACCTGCCCAGCTGGGACCCCAGTGTGGGACCTGTTTCCTGATCCGCCGCATCTGGGGCTGTCACCTGCAGCTCAGACTGTGGTGCCCGCGGCCAGGTAAGTTTCGCACATTATGTTCACATGCAGACCCCACAGATGTGAGGGGCCCCAGCAGATGTTCTGCACCAAGTAAGGGATGAACAGACAGGCCCAGGTCCAAGGCCTCCTGCCCCCTCTCTATTGCCCCCGCCTGGTCTCGCTGAGGCTCCTAAATGGGGTGACAAGGGCAAGGCCAGGACTCCCAGCCACCCTTACCACCCTGTGCCCTGACACCCAGCCAGCTCCTCACCTAAGACCCATCCAACATCTTGGACTATCATTCAAGGAGGAAAGACACCTTGATCCATCTTCAGAGTCCCAACATTACTAAGACAGCCACCTAAGACACCACAAAAGGAAGGCTGGTCACAACAAGGACTGATGAGGCAGGAAGTGCCTGATAAATTCACTCAGAATGTGGTCATTGCTTCCTGGATACAATGAAGTCAACACTGAAAACTCACAGGAGAGAAGTCCCCCTGGAGGGAGCCTCCCCTGTCTGCCGGGTGGGTCCCCTGTCTACTGGGGGACTGTTTCGCTGTAGCAGTGTGGGGCCATCCACTCCCTGCTTCAGGGCTATCCCGCATCTACTGGGGGGACCATTTGTCTAACGGGGCAGCATCACCCACTGCAGGAATCACCCCTGTCTACTGGGGAGACCGTCCCCTGTTCAGTCTGGGGCCTCAGCCTCTGAGGCAAGCAGGGGAGAACTGGGCAGAGTCCGTTGACTTTGGATGGTCCTAATGGCCTCAGTTTCTGAGCGACTCCTTTCTGCGTCTTCCCACACCGGCGTTCCCGTTCCTCCAGCCAGGCTCCCATGTGTCCCCCCGGTGCCTGTCCTTCCCCCGGGTGTGGGCTCCTTCGCAGGCGCTGCCCACCCCCACCTCCTGCAGCCATTCGTGGCCAGCTCTGGGCCCTGGATCCCCGGAAGGCACACACATTGAGGAAGAGGCTGTGTCTCCTCTCCCCTCCCCTTGCCGGGCTGCTGGGGGCAGTCCTTGGCCGGCTGCCCATCTGTGCCATCGTCTGCACAGAATGGAAAGTGAGTGTCTGTCAAGCTCAGTAATTCCATGTCTGTTGAATCTAATATCAAAAGATCTGGGCATCTGTGCTGTGTGTCTTTGAGTTTTTTCATTTCATTTTCTAGTAATGAGTGTTGAGTGCAGGTTGCCACATACAGAGCAGCGAGACCGCTGGACTTTCGCTCTGCCCAGCGCTTGGTGGCCCCCCAAGGAATGTGTTAAGTGACCTCCTTTATTTTTATTTTGTTTTATTTTTTGACACAGGGTCTCCCTCTATCGCCCAGTCTGGAGTGCAGTGGTGCGATCTGGGCTCACTGCAACCTCCCTCTCCTGGACTCAAGCGATGTTCCCGTCTCCGCCCCCCAAATAACTGGGATGACAGGTGCATGTCACCATGCCCAGCTAATTTTTTGCATTTTTTGTAGAGACGGGGTTTCACCATGTTGCCCAGGCTGGTCTTGAACTCCTGACCTCAAGGGATCTGCCCGCCTTGGCCTCCCAAAGTGCTGGGATGACAAGTGTGAGCCACCATACTGAGCCGAAGTGACTTCTTTTCAAGGAGGTTTCTAGGGGCCTGGAATTGCTTTTCACGGGGGGATGGGGACTTGATTTACTCCTGAAAGGGTGAGGGGCGATGGTGTCCCCCTCCCCAGGTCACCCCTTGAGCTGCCATGGGCTTCCAGTGTGCAGGAGCCTTTGGGGACAGGAGACAAGGACAAAACACTTGCCTTAGGGGACCCTTGAATGAGGGCTGTCACTGGCTTAGGTCACCTGGGGAAGCTGCTCACCCTCAGGTGGGTGCCTGGAGTCTCATTCAGGGAAGGGCAGAGCCTAGGGTGGGGGCGCACCCTCAGACAGTGCAAGGGACCTGCAGGGATGTCAGAGGCTCTGTCCCAGACAGACAGGCCCACAGGTGGGCGCCACACCAGGGCCACCACCCTAGCCCCACAGCCAGGCCACCCCCAGATGGGCAGCCTGGGCCCATCTTGACGCTGTCAGCTCCCCTCCAACTCAGATGCCCGCCCCCCCCTCCAGGGGAAGCAGGGAACCCTCGTGTGGGTGGAAGCTCCTGTTCCTTTAAAATGGAGATTGCAGCTGGGCACAGTGGCTCACGCCTGTAATCTCAACACTTTGGGAGGCCAAGGCAGGAGGACCCATTGAGCTCAGGAGATCTGTAGAGCGGAAGGAGGGTCTGGTTCTTCCACACGTGTTTGAGAGATGCTAGCAGCCAAGGCTGGGCTCTGGAGGCCCACAACACAGAAACACACTGTGTCCCAGTTCTGGAGGCCAAAGTTCAATGTCAGCATCGCTGGAGCAAAGCCCCTCAGGGGCTCGGGGACCCTCCTCCCCTGGTCCCGCTCCTGGGGTGCAATAGGCCTTGGCTGGGTCTGCATCGCCCCACCCCCCTCGCCTGTGAGCCTGCCCTCTGCTTCCTCGGTGATGCCACGGAGCCCCACTGGTCCAGCAGCAGCTGACCTGGGCTGTTCTCTTTTCTTTTTTTGTAGAGACGGGGTCTGGCTGTGTTGCCCAGACTGGTGTTGAACTGGCCTTGAGCCATCCTGCCTCAGCCTCCCCACGTGCTGGGAGTGAGGCTGAGCCACGGGGCTGGCTGCTGTGGGCGAGTTTCCTCCGTGGGACCCTGGGCTCGGATCCTCCCAGGGCCTGACCCCTCGGACACACGGACAGTATGCGCTGGCTGTATACCTGGGTCACCCGCGCCGGCACCGAACCCAGCACGAGGCCCCACTTCATTTCTGTATTCGTCCATTCGCCCAGTAAACACTGAGAACGCGAAAATCCCTGCGGGGCCCGGGCTTCCGGGACGGGCTGAACGGACAGGCCTGAGGAGCGCGGCCCGGGGACACGGGAGGGGGGCCTGGGAGGCGCGGGCTCGGCTCCAGGCGGAAGTCCCAGGAGAGCCTCTGGGGACTCCAGGGCCGCGGGAGGGGTTGTGGGTGCGGGGTCGGGATTTGCATTTCCCGCGCTGGGCTGGGGGGCGCCCGAGGCCTGCAGGAGACCCGGGACCCAGGGCTCGGAGTCCAGGAGGTGATTCGGGAGGGCCTGGGACGGCCCCGGGGCCAGGGATCGAGCCGAGAGGCGGCCCCGCGCCGCTCCCAGGAAGGAAGGAGAGCCACGCCCGGCCCCGCCACGTTCCAGAGACTTGGAACCGCGCAAAGGACGCTTCGGACTCGGCCACCCTGGGGGCCTGGCGGCCGCTCTCCTAGAAAACGGGTCCGCGGAGGGAGGACCGGGGCTCCCGCAGCCGAGGCTCCTCCCCGCCCGCTCCAGCCCGCAGCCCCCCGGGCCCTCCAGAGCCGCGGTCCTGAGAGTTCTCGGGGGTCCCCACCGGGGGCCGGAGGTCGGAGGAGGGAGGGGAGGCCTGCGCTGGACGGTGCCGCGCGGATGGCAGAGAACGCCCGTGGGTGTCGCCCCCACGCCGGCTGCTCCAGGCCCCCCGCCCCGCCCCCAGTCCTGCCCTGACCTGGGAACGGCCACCGCCGTCCAGTCCCACCCAACAAGGACTTCAGAGCGCTGACCGCAGGGGGCACAGGGTACCAGAAGGTTCCGCCCTGCATGCTTCCAGCTTGGCTGAGAAAGGAGCTGCCGGCCATGGAGGCTGTTGGGAAAGCGCCCTGACGATGAGAGATGCACGAGGGTCCTCGGGGGTGTCCTCAGGAAGGAGCCGAGCAGGTCCTCAGCTCGCCCCACCTCCCCGACAGGTGCACACCCGGCGGGGGCTGAGGTGGGCCCTCCTCTGTCTCCGTGGCCTCCTTGGTACCATGAGCACAGGGCCTCGTCATGGACACCTTCAGCCAGGAGTGTCCCTTCCAGAAAGGGGGAGCCGCCCGGGAAGGTGTTCCGGCGTGCCCAGTCCTTCAGTGACAGCACTGTGACCACTCCAGGTGCCTGGCACAGGCAGAGGTGGTGGCCGCCAGAGCTGGGGGACGCTCCCGGGGTGTAAGGCCAAGGCCTTGGTCAGGAGGACGTGATGCTTGGTGTCACTGGGGTGAAGCTCCGGACCCCGGAGGGAGGAGCTGCTCCCCCTGATGGGAGGACGGGAGCTGGGGGTCCAGCTCTGCAGGTTTTAGCGTAGCCCTGTCCCTCAAGGCTGCCCAGGCCAGGCAGGGTTTCTCTGCAGTCTCAGCTGGGTGAGGCCCGGCCGGGCAGGCAGGAGGGAGGAAGGCACAGTCTCCTGAGGCGGAGTTGGGGACTGATGGGGAGAGGCAGTGCTCCAGAGAGGCTCTGCATGGGGTCACCCTGCCGGCGATCAGCTGCAGAGGAGCCCTGCCCGTGGACCCGGGATTTGTTGGGGGCACTTCTGCTGGCGGGGGGTCGGTGTCCAGGTGCTGCAGGGCACAGGGTGAGTGCCCATTGTGCCCTTGGTGGGTGCCGACTCCGCGCTCAGCTCTGTGCTGATGAAGAGAACCCGCTCTTGTCCCGAAGGACTTAGGCCTGACCCCCGAGAAAAGGCCGGCACACAAAAACACCAGGGGTCAGGTGCTCACGCCTCTACTCCCAGTACGTTAGGAGACCAAGGCCGGAGGATGGCCTGGGGCCTCAAGTTCAAGACCAGCCTGGACAGCACAGCGAGACCCTGTCTCCACAAAAATAAAAAAATTGGGCCAGGTGTGGTGGCTCACTTTGGGAGGTCGTGGCAGGCAGATCATGAGGTCAGGAGTTCAAGACCAGCCTGGCTGACATGGTGAAACCCCATCTCTACTAAAAATGTAAAAAATTAGCCGGGCGTGGTGGTGCGCACCTGTATTCCCAGCTACTCAGGAGGCTGAGGCAGGAGAACCACTTGAACCCAGGAGGTGGAGGTTGCAGTCAGCCGAGATTGCACCACAGCACTCCAGCCTGGGCCACAGAGTGAGAATCAAAAAAAAAAAAAAATAGCCAGTGTGGTAGTGGGTCATGCAGCCTCATCCAGCCTCTGAGGAACTGCAGAGACAGAGGGCAGATGGTTCAGAGGTGCAGGCCGGGGTTGGCTCACCTGCCAACGGCTCCGGGCCCCAACCTCCTTGGCAGCCTCTGCCTCACCTGCTCACACGGCCCTTGGGCAGCCCAGGCTGTGGGCACCAAGGGGTCCTGCCGGCTTCTCAGGCAGCAGAGTCCTCCGGGTCCTGAGTGTGGTGTGCCTTGGGAACATTCGGGAGGCAGAGAAGAACAGGAAGGGATTGAAACCGCTCCCTCCACCCACTCCTGCCCGAGGCACCAGAGGCAGCCTCAAAAAAAACAAAAGGTCCAGCCTTCTGTGGATCTCAGGGATGCAGGAGGGGAGGCCAGGGTGGGGACAAAGGCGGGGACCAAAAAGCCATGTGGGTTCTAGAACATTCCTCGCTGGGCCTTGATCCGTGGCACCGTCGAGGGGTGTGGCCCCTCCGGGGAGGCTGGAGAGGTGAGCTGCAGTCAGGAACCGACGGGCCCCTCTGCGGGCACTGAAGGCCAAAGATCTGACTATCAGCCTCTGGCCACAGGGCTGGGTGGCCCAGGGCCCCCACAGCATGAGGGTTCAGGGAGGAATGGCAGAAACCCACCACTGGGAACCAGGAGACCCCGGCTCATCACTCCCTGATCTTGGGCACGCTGTCCTCAGCCCTTCCTGTGCCTCAGTTTCCCCTCTGTGACATGGAGATGGAAGGTTTGTTGTGAGGATTTGTGATGGTGAATCTGGGCCAAAGCTGTGGCAGCCCTGCTGGGAGGACCCCGAGGACCCCACTCACCTGGAGAGGCTGACCACCTGGCATTTGCAGGGCTAGGGCTAGGGCTGGGCCAGGGGACTGGCGGCCGCTCATCCTGAAAGTTCCTTCTGGCACCTGCCCCTGGTGAATCAGGGCTGCAGCCCGGCCTGGGCCTCAGGCTCTGTGACCTGATGGCACTGTCTCAATATTTTCTGCAGCTTCTGCGGTGCTGCCTGGACGCGGCCCACAGGGAGGTGGCCTGGCCACACGGAGGCTGTTTGTGAACCGATGCCAGGCACACCCTCCCCCAGGCACGAGTTTCCCCTCTGGCCTCATCCCTGCTCCACCCCACGCTCAGGGAACCCCCTCCCTGTCTTTAAGGCTGATTTCCTCCGTGCGTTCCCCGGGCTGCGCGGGCCACGGCGGATAACCCACCTGACCCCGTCCACTCGGCTGTCGGTACCCACCTGTAAGCCCCACCTGCGTGTCCTCCTGGAAGGCAGGGCCCGAGTCTCACCACTCTGCACGTCAGGGCCTCACCCAGCAGCAGACATTGTCGAGCAGCAATAAATGTTTGTTGAATGAACAAGGAGGCTAATACAGCCGGGGCGGGGCTGTGGGGGTGGGTGATCAGCAGGAAACAGTGATGACCGGGCCTCGGGAAGGAGCTGTGGTTACTCCCAGCAGGCGGGACCCTGCGGTCAGCCCAGATTCCTCACGGCTCCACCCTCAGGATTGGGGAAGGAGAAATCAGAATTCCTGGGAATTATCAGAAATTCTTACAATCATACGTTAGTCTGTATTCGCCCTATAACATGTTATTTTCATGTTTTTATGTAATATTGACTGGCCATCATGATAAGAGTAAATGATTTTCTGTGATAGAATCATACTAAACTTTTCGGGGCTTTTCTATTTTAAGAAGATTTAATAATAAATGCGTGGTTCAGTGTGATTTAAAACAGATCTGGAGGCCGGGCGCGGTGGCTCACGCCTGTAATCCCAGCACTTTTGGAGGTGGAGGCAGGTGGATCACCTGAGGTCAGGAGTTGGAGACCAGCCTGGCCAACATGGTGAAACCCCATCTCTACTAAAAATACAAAAATTAGCAAGGCGTGGTGGCATGTGCCTGTAATCCCAGCTACTCAGGAAGCTGAGGCAGGAGAATCACTTGAACCCAGGAGGCAGAGGTTGCAGTGAGCCAAGATCACGCCGCTGCACTCCAGCCTGGGTGACAGAGCGAGACTCCATCTCAAAAAAAAAAAAAAAAAAAACAAACCAGATCTGTACATGTGCAGGTTTCTTATAGGTAATAAAAATAAAATAAAAATAATAAACAATAAATAGGCCAGGCACGGTGGCTCACGCCTATAATCCCAGCAGTTTGGGAGGTCAAGGTGGGCGGATCATGAGGTCAGGAGTTCCAGACCAGCCAGACCAACATGGTGAAATGCTGTCTCTACTAAAAATACAAAAATTAGCTGGGTGCGGTGACTCACGCCTGTAGTCCCAGCTACTCAGGAGGCTGAGGCAGGAGAATTGCTTGAACCTGGGAGGCGGAGGTTGCAGTGAGTTGAGATGGAGCCACTGCACTCCAGCCTGGGTGACAGAGCAAGACTCCATCTCAAAAAAAAAAAATTAAAATTAAAATAAATAAAATAAAATAAAAAAATAAATAAAACAGATCTGGCTACGAGCCACTGGATTGCCTTTATCTTTCTTAAAATACTTCCGATGTTTATCAAGCTCTTTATTCACGATTATGGAGATCTGAGGAGTTGTGCTTAATAAGGACATTAAGTTTTAGCAGCATTTCCAAGGATAGGTAGCTTGTAGCAAACACTCGAGCACTAGAAAATGGCGTACAGGCTTCGGGGTAACGTCCAGTACCACGGTGCTCACTCCCACAGGCAAGGCTGGCACCAGGGGCTGGAAGCGCCCACCTGAGGTCTCCAAGCAGGCAGCCTCGAACACAGGGTGAGGACAGCGTAGGAGGTGTGAGGCGTCCCTGGTGCTGACATTACAGGAGGCATGCAGGCTCCCTGGTGCCAATGGCACTTGGTCTCATCGTTAGCACCAGACACAGGATCGCACACAACAGCCTGGAGCCAGGCTGGCCGATTGCTGCAGCGTCTCTTCCCACCCCAAAATGTTGACCTCACATGCCTCGTTTCCTGCTCCAGCTCCTGACTGGACACCCTGGAGTACTCCAACAGCAATATATGTTGTGCTAGTTGTTACAGGGGTTTTTTTTTTTCTTTGAGACAGGGTCTCACTCTGTCACCCAGGCTGGAGTGCAATGGTGCAATCACAGCTCATTGCAGCCTCGACCTTGTTGGCTCAAGGGATCCTCCCACCTCGGCCTCCTGAGTAGCTGGGATTACAGGCAGGCCATAGCCACTCTGCCACACTCTGCCATGCTTGGCTAATCTTTAGAAATCTTTGTAGAGACAGGGTCTTGCTATGTTGCCAGGGCTGGTCTTGAACTCCTGGGCTGAAACAGTCCTCCCACCTCAGCCTCTCCAAGTGCTGGAATTACACTGTGAGCCACCATGGCCGGCAGTTGTTATGTTCTAATTCTCGCACAATTATACTCCTTGTTCCTGTTTTACCAATTTCTCCATTGATTTTTCTCGGTTCAGAAAATTATATCTACTTCCTGGGAAAGGCTAGGAAGGAAGTTCTGCAGGAAAGCATCATGGAGAGCAGCTGAGCTGGTGAGACCGGTGAGGCCCATGGTGATGAGCCGCTTGTGGGGCTCGTCCGTGTCTGTGTGCATTCACACAAACGGCAGAGACCAGACAAACTGTGCACCCAGCACCTCCCAGCCCAGAGACCTCTTTAATCAATATTTACTATATGGCCTGACCATAGTATAGATTTTTTATATAAATTAGGGTTTTTATTAGCACATTAATTCCCAATTTGGGGGCAGTACTTCTGCGGACATTTTGGAGTCACTGTGCTTTGTTAGAACCTTGCCATGGCTGAGGTTTTGCACACACGGTGTAGAAGCAAGCATTGTTATTAAAAGGGGTGTCTGGGCTGGGCAGGGTGGCTCACACCTGTAATCCCAGCACTTTGGGAAGCCAAGGCGGTAGATCACCTGAGGTCAGGAGTTCGAGACCAGCCGGCGAACATGGTGAAACCCCGTCTCTACTGAAGATACAAAAATTAGCCTGGCTTGGTGGCACATTCCTGTAGTCCTAGCTACTCGGGAGGCTGAGGCAGGCGAATCACTTGAACCCTGGGGGTGGAGCTTGCAGTGAGCCAAGATCTCACCATTGCACTCCAGCCTGGGCGAAAGAGCAAAAGTTTGTCTCAAAAAATGAAAATTAAAAAAAAGAAACCAGCCTGGCCAACATGGTGAAACCACGTCTCTATTAAAAATACAAAAAACTAGCCGGGTATGGTGGCATGCGCCTGTAGTCCCAGCTACTCAGGAGGCTGAGGCAGGAGAATCACTTGAACCCGGGAGGTGGAAGTTGCAGTGAGCCGAGATTGTGCCACTGCACTCCAGCCTGGGTGACAAGAGCAAAACTCTGTCTTAAATAAATAAATAAATAAATAAATAAATAAATAAATAAAAGGAGTGTCTGGTGCAAAACACCTAGAGACTCCTGGTCTGCAGCTCTGCAGGCTGGTGTCTCTGGGCGCGGGTTCCCTGCAGGTCCCACCAAGGCAGGGCTCGAGGCAGGGGCTGATGAAAGGCAGAAATGCTTGTTCTTCAAAGATGCAGCTACAGGCCCGGTGTGGTGGCTCCTGCCTGTAATCCCAGCACTTCGGGAGGCCCAGCGAGGTGGGAGGATTGCTTGAGGCCAGGAATTTGAAACCAGCCTGGGCAATGTAGTGAGACTCCCATCTCTACTAAAAATTACAAAAATTAGCTGGGCTTGGTGGCATGTGCCTGTGGCCCCGGCTAACTCGGGAAGCTGAGGTGGGAGGATCACTTGAGCCCAGGAGTTGGAGGCTACAGTGAACTCTGATCACACCACTGCATTCCAGCCTGGGCAACACAGCAAGACCCTATCTCAAAACCAATCAAACAAACAAACAAACGAACCAAACAAAGATGTAGCTGTCTACATGGGAAGCTATATGAAGTGACCTTTTGTTTTACTGAGACGCTTTGCTTACGAGTTGCTGCAGGAACAGCTCGCCTCCCCAGCAGGCCAGGCAGGGCTCTTTCCAGGCCTGTTGGGAACAAAAGGTGTTCCTTGCATGCTTTGGGTGTTCACTTTCGGGTGATCAGCAGAAAACAGTGATGACCGGGCCTCGGGAAGGAGCTGTTCTTGCTCCTGGCAGGCGGGACCCTGCAGTCAGCCCAGATTCCTTACGGCTCCACCCTCAGGATTGGGGAAGGAGAAATCAGAATTCCTGGGAATTATCAGAAATTCTCACAATCATATTTTAGTCTGTATTTGTCCTATAACATGTTCTTTTCATATTTTTAAGTCATGAAAGAGTCATGACATCATGATAAGAGTCAATCATTTTCTGTGATAGAATCATACTAAACTTTTCGGGGCTTTTCTGTTTACAAAAAAGATTTCATAATAAATCTGTGGTTCAGTGTTATTTAAAACAGATCTGTACATGTACAGGTTTCTTATAGATAACAAAAATAAATAAAAATAATAAACAGTATATAAAACAGATCTGGCCATGAGCCCCTGGATTGCCTTTATCTTTCTTAAAATATTTCCAGCATTTATCAGCTGTTTATTCACCATTATGGAAATCTAAGAAGTTGTGCTTAATGAGGACATCAAGTTTTAGCAGCATTTCCAAGGATAGACAGCTTGTAGCAAACACTCAAGCACTAGAAAACGGCGTATGGGCTCCAGGGTAACGTCCAGTACCGTGGTGCTCACCCCTGTAGGCAAGGCTGGCACCAGGGGCTGTGCCCACCTCAGGGCTCCGAACCACAGCGTCCTCCCTACTGGAGCCCAAGAGGCTTGTCCAGCAGGAGCCGTTCTCCTCCTTTGTTTGTATGTTTGTTTTGAGACGGAGTCTTGCTCTGTCGCCCAGGCTGGAGTGCAGTGGCACCATCTCGCCTCACTGCAACCTCAACCTCCTGGGTTCAAGCGATTCTCCTGCCTCAGCCTCCCAAGTAGCTGGGATTACAGGTGCCCACCACCACACCCAGCTAATTTTTGTATTTTAAGTAGAAATGGGGTTTCACCATGTTGGCCAGGCTGGTCTCAAACTCCTGACCCTCAAACGATCTGCCTGCCTTGGCCTCCCACAGTGCTGGGATTACAGGCGTAAGCCCCCATGCCCGGCCAGTTCTCCTTTTTGTCTTGGTGAAGGGCCGCGGGGTGGGGTCCACTGACTGTCAGTGAGACCGTGAGGCAGAAGCTGTCTCCTTGGTGCCCTGGCCTCCATGTCCTCTTCTGGAACCCCTGACCCTTTCCCCAGACAGACACCCAGCACTCAGCTCTTGTCCAGCTGGCTCAGGAGGCAATAACTCACTGGCACCTTGGAATGAAGTGTGTGTGAGGCCCTCCTGTACATGCCCACATGCTAAAGAGAAAACCCATGGGAGAACATTTTGCACCCCAAGGGGGTCGAGTCTTGGGAAAGGCCTGAGTTTTTGTGGTCCGTGAACCCAAAAGTATCTGAGACAAGTCTCAATCGATTTAGAAAGCGTATTTTGCCCAGGTTGAGGTGTGCCTGTGACACGGCCTCAGGAGGTCCTGATGACACACGCCCAAAGTAGTCAGGGCGCAGCTTCTTCTCATACATTTCAGGGAGACAAGACACATCATCAACACACGTAAGATGGCCGGGTGCAGGGGCTCACGCCTGTAATCCCAGCACTTTGGAAGGCCGAGGTGGGCAGATCACCTGGGGTCAAGAGTTCCAGACCAGCCTGGCCAACATGGAGAAACCCAGTCTCTACTTAAAATGCAAAAATCAGCTGGGTGCGGCGGCAGGCGCCTGTAATCCCAGTTATTTGGGAGGCTGAGGCAGGAGAATCGCTTGAACCTGGGAGGTGGAGGTTGTAGTGAGCCAAGATTGCACCACTGCACTCCAGCCTGG
This sequence comes from Gorilla gorilla gorilla, assembly GCF_029281585.2. Classification (NCBI taxonomy): domain Eukaryota; kingdom Metazoa; phylum Chordata; class Mammalia; order Primates; family Hominidae; genus Gorilla; species Gorilla gorilla. The sequence goes on from NC_073230.2 coordinate 166,179,729, forward strand.
GCAACACAGCAAGACTCCAACTCAAAATAAATAAATAAATATTAAAATATATACATATGTCAGATGTACGTTGGTTTGGTCTAGAAAGGCAGGACAACTTGGGACAACTCGAAGCAGGGGCTTCCAGTTAATGTTGATAAGCAACAGATGGTTGCATTCTATGAGTCTCTGATCAGCCTTTCACTGAATACACAATCCACATGTGAGAGGGGGTAGGGGAAAGGCCACGTGTGCCTTAGTCTGGCTCAGTGAGACAATAAGGCAGAGGAAGCAGTCAGATATGCGTTTGTCTCAGGGAAGCAGAGGGATGGCTTTGAGTTCTGTCCTTCATCTGCACCTGTGAAGGTAAGCTGTCCACTGACATTGCCAGGGTGAAATCCCACACAACTGCTCTAGGGTAAAGATCTTGAGCCCCACAGGCAATTTCCTTGTGCACAAATTGTGAGGGAGGTGTGTGGCTTTTTTGTTTTTTTAATCTCTGTAGCTGTCTTATTTGGGAATAAAATGGGAGCAGGTTTGCCTGACAGTTCCCAGTGTGACTTTTCCCTTTGGCTTAGTGACTTTGCGGTCCCAAGATTTATTTTCCTTTCACAGGTCCTTGCGAATGAACAAGGTAGCCACCCACAGTTTCGTGAATGCAGGCAGAGGACACGAGACTCCTGGGTCAGATACAAAGGTCTTTATCACCCCCCAGTAGCGCAGAGTCAGGGCCAGCATGTCCATGCACCATGGCTCCTGAGCCCCAGCTCCCGTGGGGGGATGTGAAGAGGGTGAGGTACCCCTGCAAGCAGCGGTGTGCATTGCAGGAGATGACCCTGTAGTTAGAAAACCCGAATCTTTTATAACAGGCAGTAAGCATACCTGTCCTGAGCTCCTGAGTGAGACCCTCTCTCTTTCTTCCAAAGTTGTCTGCTGTACAAGCGTCCCTGAAAAGACAACCTGAAACAAAGGCTCTGGTCAGAACTGCACAGAAATACCAGAGGCCCAGGGAGAGTCACCTCCCAGCCAGAGGATCCACTGGGCTTCCACTGTGGAGCTGGATTACAGAGGAGCCTTTTGTTAGGCAGTGGACTGGGGGAGACATTTGGAAGCAAGGCCCAGGAGTGGTCAGTGCTGGCCTGGGGCAGGACAGAGCCGACTTCCCTCAGTTCACACAGACATCTCAGAGAAGCACTGGCTGGGGTCCCCTCGCCACGACTGCCATCCACAGGGGCATGGGGACAAGAGTGAGAGTAGCCTCTGCTGCTGCTTGCAAAGCCCTGGAAAAAGCCAGACCCTGGCAGAGTCAAGAGTCATAAGCAGCAGGGGCGTCCCATGGCAGCCCCGTCCATCCCTGTCACTCTGCCCGTCACCTCCTGGGGCTTCTCTGGAAGATCTGAGGCCTCCACCCAGAGCCCCACCCAGACTGGTTCTCCTGGAAATGCCAGCTCCTCCCTCCCTGCTCCGGGGACCTGCCTTTCCCTGAACAGGCCGCTCTGTCTCAGCAAGATGCCAAGGTCAGCTTGTTCGCACTCACATGTAAATGACTGAATGACGAGAGCCTCTTAGGGCAGAGGAGGAATCAGAGGGCGGGCTGGGTCTGTCAGGAGGGTTTTCTCCAGGGGACTGGGAGACGTTTCTCAGGGGCTGGGGTTGGGTGGAGGCACCTGTCTGCTCCAGCCCTGCCCAGGAGGCATGGGGGTACCCAGGGATGACCGAGGAAGGGGCTCAAGCACAGTGTGGGCCTGTGTGTGGGAAGGCAGGAGCCAGGTGGAGGCCCAAGGGGAAAGGAGTGAGTCAGGCGGGGCAGTCAAGCTTGCCTGGTGCGTCAGGAGGGAGGCCCAGGACAAGCGTGTGTGTGTGTTTGGGGGTGGGGGGGGTGCACACTCTGCAGCTCAGCTTTTCAAGCCAGGGCTGCCTCTGTCCCCGACGCTGCCTCATCTGGGGCTGCATCTGACCCTTCCGTGGCTGGAAACAGCACCACCAGCCCCTCCTGGAGTCATCTGCCTTCCCCAGGGCTTTGGTGCCCAGGGCACCATGCAAATGTGTTCTGGGAAGGAACAGCACAGACTGTGCTCGCCTGGGCCGGGAGAGCAGGGCCTCAAGGCTGCATGGAGACTCGGGGGAGGGGAGAGGACTGGGGGCGCTGGGAGGATTGCGGGGGCTGGGTGGGGCTGGGGCCCACCCCCAGGTGGCTGGAAGTGAGCACAGTGGCCCAAAGCCCCTCCAGGTGAAGGAAGAGGGAAAGGTCCTGGGGACCGTCCATGCACCTGTGAGTGGGGCCAAGGCCTTGCCCCTAGGACACGGCGATCCCTGCACGGCGCAGTGCAGCGAGTGGGTGACCCGTGCGGCTCCGGTTGCTTCCCAGTTACTCTTGGCCACGCACACAGCCTGGGAGCAGGAGCTCTGTGCTGGTTTCACAGCCCTGGAGCCTGGGGGAAGAACCAGTCGCCTGCATGGGGATGGGGAGGCGCAGGGGTGCCGGGGGCCCTTCCAGGGGGTGCGGTTCTGCCATTCAAGGTCCAGAAAAATGACAGAGGAAGAAGAGTTAGAACAGATTCTGAATCGTTCAGCCTCAGCAGGAAGGAAACCCCGTGCCTGCTCCACCACTGGCGCACCTTGAGGACCTAATGCCGGGCACAGAGGGACAGGCGCTGCAGGACCCCGTGTATGCGGCCCCTAGAGTTCTCAGACCCCTGGAGACAGGAAGAAGAGTGGGGGTGCCGGGGGCAGGAGTCAGCGTTTCATGGGGACAGATTCAGCTTGGGAAGATGGAAAGTTCTGCGGACGATGGCGGTGATGGCTGCACATCAGTGCGAATGTGCTCCATGCCACGGAACTGTGCGCTTGAAAACGGCTGAGATGGTGCATTTTATGTTATGTTAGATGAGCTTTACCACAATTTTTTAAAAAATCAAGAAGTGAACATTTAGACCGTGATCCCCAGGTGAAAGCAGATGAAAATCGGAGGAGGCGGCCGGGCGCGGTGGCTCACGCCTGTAATCCCAGCACTCTGGGAGGCCGAGGCGGGCGGATCACAAGGTCAGGAGATCGAGACCATCCTGGCTAACACGGTGAAACCCCATCTCTACTAACAATACAAAAAATTAGCTGGGCGCTGTGGCGGGCGCCTGTAGTCCCAGCTACTTGGGAGGCTGAGTCAGGAGAATGGCGTGAACCTGGGAGGCGGAGCTTGCAGTGAGCCGAGATATCGCCACTGCAGTCCCGCCTGGGCGAAAGAGCCAGACTCAGTCTCAAAAAAAAAAAAAAAAAAAAAAAAAATCGGAGAAGGGGGTGAGGCCAGTGGAGGGCAGGGGAGGAGGAGGGCAATTTCGCTTTGGAAATCCACTCCGGGGGGCCTTGGCCAGAAGCCGGACTGCCGCGGAGGACGCTGCGCCCCTGCTCTGCAGAGGAGGAATCCCAGCCGGGGGACGGGCCGCCCGAGGTCACAGAGGGGCCTGCCACCAGGGGTGTGGCAGGAGGGCGGTGGGGAGGAGGCCAGGGCAGTGTCTGAGGCTGGGTGTGGGGGCCTTGTGTTCACCTGGGCGCCAGGGTGCAGAGGGGGGTCGCAGGGCAGATGGGGGAGGATGGGGGCTCCAGCCAGGCCTTCAGAGACCGCGTGCCTGGAGGAGCGTTTGGTATCACTCAACACTAAAGTGCAAACGTGGGCTCCAAGAGCAAGTCAAGGGTGTTACCAGCTGGGCTCTGGGAGCAAAGACAAAGGCCAGTGGCCTCCCACCCGCCGTGGCAGGACAAGCAGAGTGTGGTCTCCACGCAAGAGGCTGGAGCCTGCAGACCCCGGAGGGCCCGGGGCTGGCGTCACATAGCACAGCAATGCCAGCAGCAGCGCAGTCTCAGGCTCTCCCCGCCCCGACGATTCTCCACTCCCAACATAAGGGTCATGTGGTCTGGAGGGACCTTTGGCCCAGCTACAGGGGACCAACTCAGGGAGACCCCTCCTCGGCTCCGTGTGGGTCAAGAAGGAAAGGATGGATTCCTCGTGTCCATGTAGAGGCAGAGAGCGCTTCCGAAAAGACAGATGAGTGACCATTGCCTCGGCTGCCTGGGCCCTGAAGGGCTCCCCTGTCCTGCTGACTGTTCTGTTCTCAAGGACCTCGGAGAAATCGTGTCGCAGTTTAAGGTCCCTTCCTTGCTGCCACCCAGACTTCTCCTTCCCAAACCTTTAGTGAACAACAGCACCGGGAGAGCTCACTGAGCGTGTGCACCTGTGCACCTATGAGCGTTGCTTGTATGTGTGTACGTGTGTATGTGTGTACATGTGTATCTGTAATGTAGGTATATGTGTATCTGTGCGAATATGTGTGTTGTGTGTATGTATATGTGTGGGAGGGTGTGTGTATCTGTGTGAATGTGTGTGGGTGTGTGAGTGGGTGTGTTACACGTCTGTGTATATGTATATCTGTGGGAGGGTGTGTGTATCTGTGTGAATGTGTGTGGGTGTGTGAATGGGTGTTACACGTGTTGTGTGTGTATATGTATACGTGTGGGAGTGTGTGTATCTGTGTGAATGTGGGTGTGTGAGTGGGTGTGTTACACACGCGTGTGTATATGTATATGTGTGGGAGAGTGTTTGTATCTGTGTGAATGTGTGTGGGTGTGTTACATGTGTGTATATGTATATGTGCGGGAGGGTGTGTGTATCTGTGTGAATGTGTGTGGGTGTGTTACACATGTATGTGTGTGTTGGTGTGTGCACACGCAGCTCTGCAGTGGGCCTGGCCTCGCCTGGTCCTGGGGGAGGCCAGGACCGTGGAGTTCTAGAGGGGGCACCAAGGGCCCGTGTGTCCGCGTGGAGCTGGACACGCTTCTGTGGGCCGGGCACCCTGACCCTGATCCTCTCCAGTGAAGAGGGCGGGGGCAGGCGGAACTGGGTCAGGCTCCGGGACACAGCCTCACCCTATCAGGGCAGCGAGGGCTGGGGCGGACAGGGGAGCCGTAGACAGCCCGTCCCTGGGTGGGCCTGGCCTTCCCGGCCCTGACTCAGCGTGAAGGGGCAGACAGGGCGCGGCCGCCCACGGGGATTCCCAGTTCCAGCCCAAACCCCACCTTTTGCTGGCTGCAGGCCCAGGGCCCAGCCCCTCCCAGCGCCCGGTGAGGCCCCAGGTGAGACCTAAAGATCCTCGGCGGGGACGGAGGATGCACGTACCTTCCGAGACAGGGTCGCTGCTGGCGGCAGGAGGGGCTCCGGGCCCTGCCTTCCTTCCCAGGGGCTGGACCAGGCAGTGCTGGGCGTGGTTCTCAACCTTGCCTGAGAAAAAGCGTGAAAAGTGCACACAGGGCTCTGGGGCCTGCGGAGCTCATGGCCCCCTGAGGGCAGGGAGAGCTGCTGCCCGGCCGAGCCTCTGCTCCCACGGTCTCAGGCCCTCCCCGCCCTGATGAGTCTCCACTCCCAACACAAGGGTCACGTGGTCTGGAGGGACCTTTTGCCCAGCTGCAGGGGCCATCTCAGGGAGACCCCGCCTTGGAGGACTTGTTCTCCGGATCTCCAGACGTTTAGGCTGAAAGTGCAGAGATTTAGAAGTCGGACAGGGAGTCTGGGAGCAGCGCTGTGCACGTTCCATTCACCTGAACGGCATCGTCTGAGTTGCGTTTGATAAAATTCGTAGGAGGCCACTGGTTTGGCCTGAGCTCCTGCAGGAGGCCCGGCAGAACAGACCAAAACGCAGCCACTCGTGCTAGAGCTCCATGTCATCAAGCCAAAACTAACTTGTTCATCTCACCTTCCAGGAAACCAGGAGATAGAGAACAGCCCCAAACAAGCCAGGTCTTGCCGGCATGATGAGGAAGTCCCCTCTGCTGGAACCTTCCAAGGAAAACCTCTTGCAAATGACCGATCTGCTTTTTGTTCTGTGTCTGCTTCCTCAGCCCCTTTCTGTCTACAAAACCAACCTCCTCTACCCAGCACGCCAGAGCCCTCGTTCTGTTTTATAGAATGATCTGTGCCTGGTTCTAGAATTGCAAAGAGAGCCATTAAGACCATTCAACTGAGGCCGGGCGCGGTGGCTCACGCCTGTAGTCCCAGCACTTCGGGAGGCCGAGGCAGGCGGATCACCTGAGGTCAGGAGTTCAAGACCAGCTTGACCAACGTGGTGAAACACCATCTCTACTAAAAATACAAAATTAGCTGGGTGTGGTGGTGCATGCCTGTAATCCCAGCTACTTGGGAGGCTGAGGAAGGAGAATCGCTTGAACCAGGGAGGCAGAGATTGTGGTGAGCCAAGATCGCGCCATTGCACTCCAGCCTGGGTGACGAGAGTGAAACTCCATCTCAAAAAAACAAAAACAAAAACTTTCAATTGTGGCTGGGCACAGTGGCTCACGCCTGTAATCCCAGCACTTTGGGAGACCGAGGTGGGCAGATCACCTGAGGCCAGGAGTTCGAGAACAGCCTAGCCAATGTGGTGAGACCCCATCTCTACTAAAAATGCAGAAATTAGCCAGGCACAGTGGAGTGCGCCTGTAATCCCAGCTACTCAGGAGGCTGAGGCAGGAGAATCACTTGAACCCAGGAGGTGGAGGTTGCAGTGAGCCGAGATTGTGCCACTGCACTCCCGCCTGGGTGACAGGGTGAGATTCCATCTCAAAATTAAAAAAAAAAAAAAAATCTTTCATTTGGCTGCCTTTTTTTTTTTTTTTTTGAGCCAGAGTCTCACCCTGTTGCCCAGGCTGGAGTGCAGTGGTATGATCTCAGCTCACTGCAACTTCCACCTCCCAGGTTCAAGTGATTCTCCTGCCTCAGCCTCCTGAGTAGCTGGGAGTATAGGCGGCCGCCACCATGCCAGGCTAATTTTTTTTGTATTTTTAATAGAGACGGGGGTCTCACCATGTTGGCCAGGCTGGTCTTCAACTCCGGACCTCAGGTTATCCTCCCGCTTTGGCCTCCCGAAGGGCTGGGATTACAGGCATGAGCCACCTCACCTGGCCTTGGCTGCAATTTCTCTTGCCAGTTGTAAGCTCAGCGATGGTCTCTGGCTTGTAGAGGAGACTCCAGGGTGACTTGATTAGCCCCTACTCACCTGTGTGGTTGTACATTCATTCTTTCCCGGCAGACAAGCCTGTGTTGAGCACCTGCTGTGTGCCAGCGACTGTCTGAGTTGCACAGCTGATACAGGACCCAGGCCTGGACCTGCACGGCTGCCAGCCACTGAGCCTTGAGTGCCACAAGCAGGGTTCAGTCGCCGTCGTGGGAATGCCACGCAGGAGACGCATGGGTTTCAGCATGCCATGAGGATGGACCCAACCTACAGAAATGATCATTATTTAGGCTGAACTCTGAAAAAGTAGAGGGGTTTAGCCAGGGAGTGGTAATGGGGGGACAGACAGGCTGTGGTGGGAAGGGAGGGAGGGGACCCCAGGCAGAGGGAGCAGTCTGTAAGGAAGAGCAAGGACACCATGATTCTTGGACCGTGGTGGCCGAGAGTGGCTCAGACGCCCTGGCTGGGGAAGCGGGGACGCCTGCTTTCTTCTGGGAGCCCTGCCCCACACAGTGGAGTCTGAGGGTATTTTAAGCTGAGGACCAGATTCTGAACAGCGGTGACCCTCCCCTAGAGCCCAGCCCTTATGCTGGGAGAAGCCCCAGTCATCCGGGGAGGCGTGTGATGCCAGCCCGGCCCCCAGCATCCAGTGCCAGGCCTGCGAGCGGGTATCCTGGGGGAGCCCCGGCCAGCGTCTGCCTTCACTTCAGGAGAGGAGAGCCTCCCAGCAGAGCCCCGTCTCCCGGAGCCCTCAGAGAGCTCTGCCACCATTGCTTTAAGACAACATAACCAGAGCCAGTGGGGACCCTTCCAGTTCTGGGGCGGGTGCAGGACTCCCACTTCCCTTAACTCGGTCTTTAAGAGTCCCTCCAGCCTGCGAGACCGTGGTGGGCACCTGGTGAACCATTGAACCCCAACATCCCTATGGAAGCCCTGCACAGTGAAAGTCCCAAGAAAAATATCTGTGAAATGAGTAAAGGGTTATTCTCAGTTTACAACAAAGACCTGAGGTGAAGAGAGAGTGAAGGATGTGAATATCACCCAGCCTCGAAGATCGCGGCCAGAGCTGGAATGGGGTCCTGGACTCCACCATCCTCCCTGCAGCTGGGGCTAGAACGGGGTCCTGGACTCCACCGTCCTCCCTGCAGCTGGGGCTGGAACGGGGTCCTGGACTCCACCGTCCTCCCTGCAGCTGGGGCTGGAACGGGGTCCTGGACTCCACCGTCCTCCCTGCAGCTGGGGCTGGAACGGGGTCCTGGACTCCACCAACCTCCCTACCCCACGCTGTCTTCTTCCAACCCCCCGCCTTTTTTTTTTTTTTTTTTTTGAGATGGAGTCTCACTCTGTTGCCCAGGCTGGAGTGCAGTGGCACAGTCTTGGCTCACTGCAACCTCCACCTCCCAGGTTCAAGTGATTCTCCTTCCTCAGCCTCCAGAGTAGCTGGGATTACAGACATGCGCCACCACACCCGGCTAATTTTTGTATTTTTAGTACAGACGGGGTTTCACCATCTTGGCCAGGCTGGTCTTGAACTCCTTATGTGATCCACTTGCCTCAGCTTCCCAAAGTGCTGGGATTGCAGGCCTGAGCCACCACGCCTGGTCTTTTACTTTCTTTCTTTCTTTCTTTTTTTTTTTTTTGGAAACGGAGTTTCACTCTTGTTGCCCAGGCTGGAGTGCAATGGCGCGATCTCAGCTCACTGCAACCTCTGCCTCTTGGATTCAAGCGATTCTCCTGCCTCAGCCTCCCAAGTAGCTGGGATGACAGGCATGCGCCACCATGCCTGACTAATTTTGTACTTTTAGTAGAGACGGGGTTTCTCCATGTTAGTCAGGGTGATCTCGAACTCCCAACCTCAGGTGATCTGCCCCCTCAGGTGATCTGCCCACCTCGGCTTCCCACAGTGCTGGGATCACAGGCGTGAACCACCACGCCTGGCCTCCCCCAACCCCTTTCACCTTGTGTTTTCTTCCTTGGGAGAACAGCGGATTTTATTTTATTTTATTTTATTTTATTTTATTTTATTTTAATTTATTTTAATTTATTTTAATTTATTTTATTTTCTTATTCTATTCTATTCTATTCTATTCTATTCTATTCTATTCTATTCTATTCTATTCCATTCTATTCTACTATTATTTTTTGTCACCCAGGCTGGAGTGCAGTGGTGTAATCTCAGCTCACTGCAACCTCCACCTCCCGGGCTTAAGTGATCCTCCTGCCTCAGCCTCCTGAGTAGCTGGGAGTACAGGCGCCTGCCACTATGTCTGGCTAATTTTTTGTATTTTTAGTGGAGACGGGGTTTCACCTTTTTGGCCAGGCTGGTCTCGAACTCCTGACCTCAAGTGATCCACCCGCCTCGGCCTCCCAAAGTGCTAGGATTACAGGCGTGAGCCACTGTGCCCCGCCTGAACAGCAGATCTTTATTTTCCGTTCGTTTCTTTCACTGATTCAGGTTATCGATTGCCGTGCTGCTCTCAGGAGGGGATAACCCAATCTCAGGGAATTCCGCTAGGCGAACACTGTTTCTCCATCTCCCATCCTAGGCTCTGAATTCCCCAGCGATTTCAGAGGAAGTTTCTGATAAGCCAAAAACAAAGACACATAATCCAGCGGAAAGCCTCCTGTGGCTCTGACGGGTGAGAATATCCCCGGTGATTTGGACACACGCACCTCTTCCTGGCTGGGTATTTGCTTAAGGAAGAAACTCCCTGTGTTATGTAAGATCTGTGTCATCTGCTCCATCAGGGTTTCTTGTCCAGATGCTCAGGCTGAAGAGGTACTGTCGGTCCGAGGTCACTGCCTGGCAAGCGAAGGCCATGATGGTGGGTTGGATGGGTCATAGGTCACGGTCATGGGCTCCAGGCCCTCAGACCCCACCTCCAAATGCCCGGTCATCCTGCTAAGACGTTTATAGCATACACCATATTTAACCTTTGAAGGTGTTAGACACAGTCAACGTGGTAGTTCCATATTTTGAGTGCGAGAACCACGTTTAACATCAGGAGATTGTCATGTCCTCTCAAGTGGTCATGGTTATAATTTCGTTATTTATTGAAAGAGAAAATTCTGAGGGACTCCAAAACCACTATAAATTCAGGAACATTTACAGGAGCTTGTGTCTCATTCATTTGAACAGCCCGTATATTTCATTTCGTACCTTGGAGGACTCCTGTTGTTCACCCACAAGGCTTGCTGCGTTCAGGAACTTCCAAATCTTAGAGTCAGGCGGCCACGTCCAGGGGCTGAGGTCCGCTGTGAGGAGCCCCTCGGCTGCAGGTGCCAGGGTGGGGATGCGTTCAGACAGCCTTGAGGGGCCGTGGGCCACCCTGTGGGTGCAGATGAGCTTCACATGTGTTGTTGTGCGTTAAATTGTCCCCCAAAAGATGCGCCGAAGGCCCAGTGCCTCTGTGTTTTAGGAAGCAGGGTTGGCGTCTGTGTAATTAGTTAAGAAGAGGTTGTATTGGATTAGGGTGGGCCCCAAATCCAGCGACTAGTGTTCTTAGAAGAAGAAGGAAATGGCTGGGTGCAGTGGCTCACACCTGTAATCCCAGCACTTTGGGAGGCCGAGGTGGGCAGATCATGAGGTCAGGAGTTTGAGACCAGCCTAACCAACATGACAAAACCCCATCTCTACTAAAAATACAAAAATTAGCCAGGCGTGGTGGCGGGCACCTGTAATCCCAGCTACTCGGGAGGCTGAGGCAAGAGAATCACTTGAACCCGGGAGGTGGAGGTTGCAGTGAGCTGAGATTGTACCACTGCACTCCAGCCTGGGCAACAGAGTGAGACTCCATCTCAAAAAAAAAAAAAAGAAGAAGAAGAAGAGGGAATTGAGACACAGGGACAGGGAGGAGGCTCTGTGACAACAGGCAGAGAGGGGACGGCTGCGTCCACAAGCGGGGAGGGCCGAGGGTTTCCAGCACCCCCCAGAGGTGCCCACAGAACAGGCTTCCTCCAGGAGGAGGCACTTCTGCTGACGCTAATTTCACTCCCAGCCTCCAAGACTGTGAGAGGAGAAACCTCTGTTGTTTGGAGCCACGTGCAGTGATTTTACAGCCGCCTGGGAAACGCGTACAGTGGTCCTGTGCTCTTAGCCTTTTATTGAAATAGTCCACATGCGGTTGTTAGAAAGCACACAGAGCCCTTTGCCCAGGCCCCTCCACGGTGGCGTCATGCAGAATCACCGCGTGGCGTTCCCGCCAGCATGGCCACAGAGACACAGCCACGCCTCTCATCAGGCCTCCTGGCGTTTCTTGTACTTGTGTGTGCTGCGTATGTGTCTCTATGTATGTGTGGTGTGGTGTGGTGTATATACTAAGTGTGGTATGGTGTGGTGTGTGGTATATGTGTGTGGTGTGTGTCTTATTGTGTGGTGTGTGTGTGCATGTGATGTGTGTGTGATGTGGGGTGTAATGTGTGGTGTGTGCTGGGTGGTGTGTGGTGTGTTGCATGTGCTGGGTAGTGTGTTGTGTAAGGTGTGTGTGATATGATATGTGTGGTGCGCTGGGTGGTGTGTGGTGTTGCTTGGTGTGTGTGAGCTGGATAGTGTGTGGTGTGTTGCGTGTGTGGTGTCTTTGTGTGTGCTAGGTGGTGTGTGTTGTGTTGTGTGTGGTGTGTTTGTGTGTGCTAGGAGGTATGTGATGTGTGGTGTGTTGTGTGTGCCAGGTGGTGTGTGTGGTGTGTCTGTGTGATATGATGTGTGTATGCTATGTGTGGTGTGTTGTGTATGTTTGTTTTGTTGTGTGTGTGTGTTGGGTGGTGTGTGGTGTGTTGTGCGTGTGTGCTGGGTGGTGTGCAGTGTGTGTGCTGGGTGGTGTGTGTGTGGTGTGTGGCATGCTGGGTGGTGTGTGGTATGTGGTGTATAATGCTGCGTGGTGTGTGGTGTGTGGTGTGTGTGTGTTCTGTGGTGTATGGTGTGTGTGTGGGTGTGATATGTGTGTGGTGTGTGTGGTGTGCCGTGTTGCATGGTGTGTGTGTGGTGTGTGGTGTATTGTGTTGCGTGGTGTGTGTTGTGTGGTGGTATGTGGTGTTGCCTGGTGTGTGTGTGCTGTGTAGTGTGTGTTGTGTTGTGTGTGGCGTGTTGTGTTTGTGTGCTGGCTGGTGTGTAATGTGTGGTGTGCTGTGTGTGTGGTGTGTGTGGAGTGGTGTGTTGTGTGTGGTGTGTGTGATATGATGTGTGTATGCTATGTGTGGTGTGTCATGTATTGTGTATGTTGTGTGTGTGTGCTGAGTGGTATGTGGCGTGTGTGTGCTGTGTGGCATGCCATGGGTAGTGTGTGATATGCTGGGTGGTGTGTGGTGTGTGCATGGTATGTGGTGTGTGTGTGGTGTGTGTGGTGTGTGGTGTGCGGTGTGCGTTGTGTCTGTGATGTGCGGTGTGTGGTGTGGTGTGTGTGGTGTGTGGTGTTGTGTGTGTTGTGTGGTGTGTGTGGTGTGTTGTGTGGTGTGTGTGGTGTGTTGTGTGTTGTGTGCGGTGTGTTTGGTGTGTGTGTGGTGTGTTGTGCGGTGTATGTGGTGTGTATGTGGTGTGTGTGTGGTGTGTGATGTGTGTGGTGTGTGGTGTGTGTGGTTTGTGTTGTGCGGTGTGTGGGGTGTGTTGTGCGGTGTGTGTGGTGTGTGATGTGTGTGGTGTGTGGTGTGTGTTGTGTGTTGTGTGCGGTGTGTTGTGTGGTGTGTGTGATGTGCGGTGTGTGTGGTGTGTTGTGCGCTGTGTGTGGTGTGTGTGTGGTGTGTGATGTGTGTGGTGTGTGGTGTGTGTGGTTTGTGTTGTGCAGTGTGTGTGGTGTGTGATGTGTGTGGTGTGTGGTGTGTGTGGTTTGTGTTGTGCGGTGTGTGTGGTGTGTGATGTGTGGTGTGTGTTGTGTGTTGTGTGGTGTGTGCAGAGGCTTCTAGTTCTCTACGACTCCACCACCCATGGGTGTTCACAAACACCCTCTACAGGAGCGGCTCCGCCCCGCCCTGCACCCAGCACCCCTCCCCACGTGGGACCCTCCCCACGTGGGACCCTCCGCCCTGGGACCCTCCGCCCTGGGACCCTCCCGCCCTGCTCTAACCCTGCCAGCGGCGCCGTCCTCCACGTCTGAGATTCTGTCATTTCCGCTGTGCTCTGTGAGTGGCATCAGGCCGCAGGTCACCTTTGGGGGTGGCTTCCCACACAGCCGGGGCCCCAGAGGCCGCTCTGAGCATGGCGGGAGCCAAGAGTCCGGGGCGGAGGAGCCCGGGGTTTGCTCCTCGGGACGGAGGACGATTCCAGGCTCAGCCGCCTCCAGTCTGCAGCCGCTGCGAACCGCCTGCCACGCACATTCCTGAGCAGGGCTCTGAAGGGCGCGGTGTGCACGGCTCTGGAACCTGCCAGGATGCGCTGATGTAGCAACTCACTCAGGGTGGCATCGTTCCATGGGCAAGCACCCCTTAGAGAAATGAGGAAAGACTCAGATGATCGGCTTCTACAAGTCTCTGCTGCCATTTTAGGGGCCCCGTAAGGTTCCAGCTGTTTTTTGTTTTGCTTTGTTTGCTGTTTGGTTGGACGACAACATGAGTAGGACTCCCTGTCCCAAGGAGAGGACGCGTCCAGCCCGCCCGCCACGTGTCCAGCCTGCTCTCCGGAGCTGCACCAGAGCCTGTGTGGAAAGGAAAAGACGCAGTCTCCCTGGGAGAGGCCTCAGCACAGCGATGCGAACCTCTCACACGCATGCAGAATTCTCCCACGTGTGTCAGGGAGCCCAGGTCCACCTCCCAGGAAGGCCGGCTCCCCAGCGTCCAGCACGTGGCCTGCTCTGCAGGGGAGCTGGAGGCTGGGGTCCCCCACACAGCTTCTCTCCGTCCACCTGCGCGGAGGCTCCTGCACAGGAACCCTGGTAAGAAAACACCCGCGGTGGGAGGAGAGCGCACGCCGGTGTTGCACAAGCTCCCGTGTCACTTTCCCTGGTGGTCTAAGGACATGGTATTCACTCACCAACATCCCACTGCATTGTTCGGAAATAAAAATGCCATTAGTCCTGCCTCTGTCAGGCTGAAAGCAGTCACGGCCCTGGAACCAAGAATGGCTTTTACATCTATGGAGGGTTGCAAAAGACAAACAAGGGAAGGAGGATCACTTGAGACCACGAGTTTGAGACCAGCCCAGACAGCAAAGCAAGATCTCATCTCTACAAGAAAAAAAAAAAGGCCGGGAACAGTGGCTCACGCCTGTAATCCCAGCACTTTGGGGCTGGCAAATTGCTTGAACCCAGGAGTTTGGGACCAGCCTGGGCAACATGGTGAAACCCATCTCTACTAAAAAATACAAAAAAGTAGCTGCTCAGGAGGCTACGGTGGGAGGATCACCTGAGCCCTGGAAGTCAAGGCTGCAGCGAGCTGTGTTCGCGCCACTACACTCCAGCCTGGGTGACAGGAGTGAAACTGTCAAAAAACAAACAAACAAACAAAAACTAGCCTGGCATTGTGGTGAATGCCTGTATTCCCAGCTACTTGGGGCAGGAAGATCGCTGGAGCCCATTTTCAAGGCTGCAGTGTGCAGAGAGCTATTATTACACCACTGCACTCCAGCCTGGGTAACAGTGATCCTGTCTCAAAATACATACATATATCTAGCAAGTAATTCAGATCATGTTAATTTAAAGACAACACAGCTGAATATACGATGGCAAACACAAAATGTATGACTCCAATATATAATATGAAACCTTAGAGCATTTATTCCCCTTGGCTAAGAGGGTCTGAATTCCTTTCGCAGGGCTGCCAGAACAACATCCCACAGACTGGGCAGCTTAAACAAGAGATTGAGCGTCTTGCACTCTGCAGGCTGGAAGGCCGAGGTCAAGGTGTAGGCAGGGCTGGTTCCTCAGTGGCTCTGCAGGACGATTGTGTCCCAGGCCACTTCCCTTTGCTGATCGATGGCCCTTGGCCCTCTGTGTCCTCACAGGGTGGCCCTTCTGTGCACGTCTGCATCCTGATCTCTTCTGGTAAGGAACCCAATCGGATTGGAAGAGGGCCCACCCTAATGGCCTCCTTTTGGCTTAATGATCTCTCGGGAGACCCTGTCTCCAGGTACAGTCACATTCTGGGTACTGGGAGTTGGGCTTGAACACAGGGCTTGGAGAGCACTGTTTTGCCCATAACAGGGCCTCTGGGGAAAAGTTCAAAATCTGTCAAAAGAAGGAGAAGACAGGAGAATCGCATCGCTTGAACCCGGGAGGCGGAGGTTGCAGTCAGCCAAGATTGCGCCACTTCACTCCAGCCTGGGCGACAGAGGAAGACTCTGTCTCAAAAAAAAAAAAAAAAAGAGAACGGTAGATCCTTCTGTTCTTCCTGGAAGGTTGTCCACGAGGCCTTAGTGAGTGAAAGAGCCGTTCTGGGGGCGTCTAAACTGTATGTTCCCATGTGTATGTTCAGGCTACCGACCTGTAGCTCGAGTGGAATTGCAGGGGCCTGTCTGCATCATAGACAGGGCACACTTTGAATTTTCCTGACAACGTGCGTTTTATCTATTATAGGCACACATTTTAAAAACTGGAAATGGAAACCAAAGCAAACACAAGAAAACAAAAACCCCCAAACAGATGAGTAAGGGAAACCACTCAGGATGTGTAAACTGTGCCACCAACGTTCCAGTTCACAGCAGCCAGATCACAGGAAGCTGCCTGGCACAGGCACCCACTTCCTGGTGTCGGGTGGCCCAGAAACCGCCTTGTCATCAGCGTTGCTTGGTGAGCACAGCCCCAGGCACAGCCCCAGGGCTCGACTGTCTTTCCCAGCCCAGCTCCCTCCTGATGGGAACATTCAGTATGTCTTCCTCGGAGGAGGCCATGTCAACCCTGACCCAGCCACTCCCTCTATCTTCTTCTTCTTCTTTTTTTGAGACTGAATGTCGCTCTGTCGTCCAGGCTGGAGTGTAGTGGTGTGATCTCGGCTCGCTGTAACCTCTGCCTTCTGGGTTCAAGTGATTCTCCTGTCTCAGCCTCTCAAGTAGCTGGGACTACAGGCACAAGCCACCATGCCCAACTAATTTTTGTATTTGTAGCAGAGGTGGAGTTTCACTATGTTGGTCAGGATGGTCTCGATCTCTTGACCTCATGATCTGCCTGCCTCGGCCTCCCAAAGTGCTGGGATTATAGACGTGAGCCACCACGCCCGGCCCTGTAATTTTTTTTTATTTTTTATTTTTTATTTAGTAGAGATGGGTTTTTGTCATGTTGCCCAGGCTGATCTTGAGCTCAGGCAATCCGCCTGCCTTGGCCTCCCTAAGTGCTGGGATTATAGGCATGAGCTGCTGCGCCCGGCCGATCTGCCCTTCTTTTCAGTTGCTGCGTAGTCTCCATTGCACGGTCCTACTGTGTCCATCTCATCAGTTCCTTAGCAATGAGTGCTTAGGGTAGCTGCAGTCTCTGCCACTCCCACCATGGCTGCAGAGCATGTCCATCTCATCAGTTCCTCAGCAATGAGTGCTTAGGGTAGCTGCAATCTCTGCCACTCCCACCATGGCTGCAGAGCGTGTCCATCTCATCAATTCCTTAGCAATGAGTGCTTAGGGTAGCTGCAGTCTCTGCCACTCCCACCATGGCTGCAGAGCGTGTCCCGGCATATATTTAATGTGTTTCACTTTGTCTACTCCTGCAAGTGGATCTGCAGACGTTCCTGTCAGTGGAATTGTTAGGTCAAAGACGATGCATGTCTTCCTCTGAGTATTGATTGTCACGTGTTTCACACTGACATATGCTACTGATTGCAAATCTATGTGGATGCTGCTGTATCTAATAACATTCAAATTAGTCGCAAAGGAAAAGAAAGACGGATTCCTTTCATATGAATTGTCCAACATAGGCAGGTGCACGGGGACAAAGTGGAGGAAGGGGAGAGCCTGTGATGGATCTGAGGTGGTTGTTGTTTTTGTTTTGTTTTACTGCTCCTTGTGGGGTAGGTCCTCCTCGTAGACAGTGTGCCCAGAATAGCCCAAGGTTTCTTTCTTTCTTTCTTTCTTTTTTTTTTTTTTTTTTGAGACAGAGTCTCACTCTGTCACCCAGGCTGGAGTGTAGTGGTGGGATCTCGGTTCACTGCAACCTCCGCCTCCCGGGTTCAAGCGATTCTTCTGCCTCAGCCTCCTGAGTAGCTGGGACTACAGGCATGTGCCACCGTACCTGGCTCATTTTTGCATTTTTGGTAGAGACGGTGTTTCACCATATTGGCCAGGCTGGTCTTGAACTCCTGACCTTGTAATCCGCCCACCTTGGCCTCCCAAAGTGCTGGGATTACAGGCATGAGTCACTGCGCCCGGCCTTCATTTCATATTTTAGAGATGGGTCTGGTGATGTTGCCCAGGCTGGAGGGCACTGGCCATGGTCAGCATAGAAGCTCTTAACCTGCTCCTGTTCCCCGCTGACATGGGCTGGTTCACCCCACCTTGGGCAACCTGGTGGCCCCCAGCTTCCAGAGGTCACCATATTGATGCTGAATTTAGCATGGACACGTAATCAATTTGGCACACTACAGCCTCAAGCTCCTGGGCTCACACAGTCATCCTACACTCCTGGCAATTCTGTTTTAGGAATTTATCTTTAGGAGATAGTAAAAGGTAACTTCTTTTTTTTTTTTTTTTTTTAAGTTGAGACAGGGTCTCGCCTTGTCCCCAGGCTGGAGTGCAGTAGCGCACTCACGGCCCACTACAACCTCAGCCTCCTGGGCTCAGGAGATTCTCCCACCTCAGCCTCCTGAGTAGCTGGGACTACAGGCACGCGTCACCATACTCAGCTAATTTTTAATTTTTTTTTGTAGAGATGGGGTCTCACTATATTGCCCAGGCTGGTCTGGAAATCCTGGCAGCAAGTAATCCTCCTGCCTCAGCCTCCAAAAGTGCTGGGATTACAGGCAGGAGCCACCACACTCGACCCCAGCAAAAGATAACTTTTAAAAAGAATATAGTCATGATTCATACAGATATAAAATGAGCATGTGTTAAAAGATTTCATGTAACTCGTTAAGATGTTACAACTAGTTTAAAAATAATTCCAAGAACCACACACATATAGGAAATGTCAAAGAAAGAGTCAAACTGTAAAATATTGGAAGAAATTTATTCTGAGCCAAATATGAGTGACCATGGCCCATGACCCATGACACAGCCCTCAGGAGGTCCTGAGAACATGGGCCCAAGGTGGTTGGGGCGCAGCTTTATACATTTTAGAGAGGCATGAGACGTCAATCAAATGCATTTAAGAAATACTTTGGCTGCGTGCAGTGGCTCACGCCTGTAATCCCAGCACTGTGGGAGGCCGAGGCGGGTGGATCACCTGAGGTTAGGAGTTCGAGACCAGCCTGGCCAACATGGTGAAACCCCCGTCTCTACTAAAAATAAAAACAAATTAGCTGGGCGTGGTGGCAGGCACCTGTAATCCCAGCTACTCAGGAGACTAAGGCCGGAGAATCACTTGAACCCGAGAGGCAGAGGTTGCAGCAAGCCGAGATTGTGCCACTGCACTCCAGCCTGGGTGATGAGAGCGAAACTCCATCTAAAAAAAAAAGAAAGAGAGAGAGAGAAAGAGAGAGAGAGAGACTTGGGTTTGGTCCAGAAAGGAGGGACAACTCAAAGCGGGGGCTTCCAGGCTATAGGTAAGTTTAAACATTTTCTGGTTGACAATTGGTTGAGTTTATCTAAAGACCTGGGATCGATAGAAAGGAAATGTTCAGGTTAACATAAAAGATTGTTGGCCGGGCGCAGTGGCTCACGCCTGTAGTCCCAGCACTTTGGGAGGCTGAGGCAGGTGGATCACCTGAGGCCAGGAGTTCGAGACCAGCCTGACCAACATGGTGAAACCCCGTCTGTACTAAAAATATAAAATTAGCCGGGCGTGGTGGTGCATTCCTGTAATCCCAGCTACTAGAGAGGCTGAGGCAGGAGAATCACCTGAACCCAGGAGATGGAGGTTGTAGTGAGCTGAGATCATGCCACTGCACTCCAGACTGGGCCACAGAGTGAGACTCTGTCTCAAAAAATAAATAAATAAAAATAAATAAAATCAGCCGGATGTGGTGGCACATGCCCGTAATCCTATCTACTCAGGAGGCTGAGGCAGGAGAATTGCTTGAACTCGGGGGCGGAGGTTGCAGTGAGCCAAGATCGTGCCGCTGTACTCCAGTCTGGGCAACAAGAGCAAAACTCTGTCTCAAAAAAAAAAAAAAAAAAAAAAAAAGATAAAAGATTGTTGGCTGGGTGCAGTGGCTCACGCCGATAATCCCAGCACTTTAGGAAGCTGAGGCAGGAGTTTCACTTGAGGTCAGGAGTTCAAGACCAGCCTGGCCAACATGGTGAAACCCTGTCTCTACTAAAAATACAAAAATTAGCCAGGCGTGGAGGCGTGCACCTGTAATTCCAACTACTAGGGAGGGGCTGAGGCAGGAGAATTGCTTGAACCTGGGAGGCAGAGGTTGCAGTGAGCCGAGACCGTGCCATTGCACTCCATCCTGAGCGAGAGAGCAAGACTCCGTCTCTCTCACACACACACACACACACACACACACACACACACACACACACACACACAGACCGTGGAGACCAAGGTTTTTTTGAATCTTATCGCGGCTGCCCTTAGAGACAAAAGATGACAAATGTTTCCTGTTCAGATCTTTAAAAGGTGCTAGACTTTCAGTTAATGTCTTCAGGATTGGGAGGGCCTGGAAGAAAAAGATCTATGTTACTGGAGACTCTTTACAGATGCATTTTTCCCCCACAAAGGATGCTTTGCAGGGCCATTTCAAAATATGGCAAAGAAACATGATTTGGGGTAAAATATTTTGATTTTCTTCTTTGTCATGGAATGTTATGCCAGAGTCACATTGGAAAGTAAGTCACATTATATAGGGTTAAAGAAAACCCATCTGTCTCTGAAGACGTCCCGCTGAGCCCTGGTGGACTTGAATCCACTAGGAAAGCTCAACCCAGCACAGCTCTCTAAGTCAGCATCCCAGTAAATGCACGTGGAGAGGGGGTTGGGCCAGGGCCACACAGAGCCTCAGGTCCGACATCTGCCAAACAAGACACCAGCTGTGTGCAGCCACAGCCCCTTCGTGAAACTCTTGGGACCCAATGTGCTTTGGAACTCGGAATTTTCCCAAACTTTGAAAAGTCCATTCTGCACATATACTATGGTTCTGTTCCATCCCATCTCCGGAGGGTAGGCAGCACAGTGTGTGCGGGTCCACACCGGCCATCAGTAGCCTCAGACCAATTGTGTCATATTTTACAGGCAAGGAGTTTCTTAAAAATGTACTTTCTGACCGGGCGCGGCGGCTCATGCCTGTAATCCCAGCACTTCGGGAGGCTCCGCCACTCTAACTCGGTGAACTCTCCCTCGCCCGAGGCTCCAACCAGCTTCCACCTCCTGGTTTGTCCATTCTGCTTCACGGCCACACCTCTGACTGCGCTTTGAGGGCTGCACCAGCTGTGTGAGCATCTCACCTGCTCGTCCGACAGACTTGGGTTTCTTGGTCCCCTGCTTCTGAATTGTCTGCTCCCATCACCTGCAGGCTTTCGTCCGCATAACAAGGCAACGTTTGTTCACCAGACCCATTCTTCCTGGACCACCCCAAAACTTGTCTCCATCACCCCCAGAAACCCCAAGCCCCTCTTCCTTTCTGTAGCTCAGAATGCCGTCCAGGCCTCCGTCATCCAGCCCTTCTTTGCGTCTTATAGCTCTGCGGAACTATACCAGGAAGGGGTCCTGATCCAGACCCCAAAAGAGGGTTCCCGGATCTCACGCAAGAAAGAATTTGAGGCGAATCTATAGAGTAAAGTGAAAGCAAGTTTACTAGGAAAGCAAAGGAATGGCGACTCCATAGGCAGAGCAGCAGCTTAGGCTGTCTGACTGAGAATACTTACGGTTACTTATTGATTATGTGCTACACAAAGGGGTGGATTATTCATGAGTTTTCTTCAAAAGAGGTGGGCAATTCCTGGAACCGAGGGTTCCTCCCCTTTCTAGACCATATATGGTAACTTCCTGACGTTGCCATGGCATTTGTAAACTGTCCAGGCAATGGCGGGAGTGGTTTTTAGCAGCTAATGTCTTATAATTAGCATATAATGCGCTGGGCGAGGTGGCTCACTCCTGTAATCCCAGCACTTTGGGAGGCCGAGGCAGGTGGATCACGAGGTCAGGAGTTCAAGACCAGCCTGGTCAACATGGTGAAAACGCATCTCTACTAAAAATACAAAAATGAGGCTGGGTGCGGTGGCTCACGCTTGTAATCCCAGCACTTTGGGGTACTGAGGCGGGTGGATCACGAGGTCAGGAGATGGAGACCATCCTGGCTAACACGGTGAAACCCCGTCTCTACTAAAAATACAAAAAATTAGCTGGGCGTGGTGGGTGGGCGTCTGTAGTCCCAGCTACCCAGGAGGCTGAGGCAGGAGAATGGCATGAACCCGGGAGGCGGAGCTTGCAGTGAGCTGAGATCGCGCCACTGCACTCCAGCCTGGGCGACTGAGCGAGACTCCGTCTCAAAAAAAATACAAAAATTAGCCAGGCATGGTGGCAGGTGCCTGTAATCCCAGCTACTTGGGAGGCTGAGGCAGGAGAATCGCTTGAACCTAGGAGGCGGAGGTTGCAGTGAGCCAAGACCGCGCCACTGCACTCCAGCCTGGTGACAGAGCGAGACACAGTCTCAAAAAAAAAAAAAAAAAAAAAAAATTAGCATATAATGAGCAGTGAGGACAACCAGAAATCACTTTCATCTCGGTATTCGTGGGTTTTAGATGGCTTTTTTTTTTTTTTTTTTTTTGAGATGGAGTTTCGCTCTGTTGCCCAGGCTGGAGTGTAGTGGCGCGATCTTGGCTCACTGTAACCTCTGCCTCCCGGGTTCAAGCGATTCTCCTGCCTCAGCCTCCCTAGTAGCTGGGATTACAGGCATGCGCCACCACGCCCGGCTAATTTTGTATTTTTAGTAGAGATGGGGTTTCTCCATGTTGGTCAGGCTGGTCTCGAACTCCCGACCTCAGTTGATCCGCTTGCCTCAGCCTCCCAACGTGCTGGGATTACAGGCATGAACCACTGCGCCTGGCCTTAGATGGCTTCTTTACCGTGTCCTGTTTTATCAGCAAGGCCTTTGTGACCTGTATCTTGTGCCACTTCCTATCTCATCTGGTGACTTGGAATGCTGAACCTCCTGGGAATGCAGCCCAGTAGGTGTCAGCCTCATTTTACCAGCCCCTGTTCAAGATGGAGTCGCTCTGGGTGAAATGCCTCTGACAGTACTCCCAGGCATGTGTGTGGAATTAGAATGATTTTCACCTGTTAAATCCGTTCTATGTCAATTTAATTCCTATACCAGCCAAAGAACCAGCAGGGGTGGAAGGAAGCGCAGGCTTTTCCTCCCTCCGGCTGGAGAGCTTGTTGTAAATTCTCTTTGCCCAGCACTTGTCACAGGGGCTGGCCCTTTCCGAGCTCATGTCATGTTGTCATTTCCACACTCGATCCTAACTTTCCTTCATCGCGAGGTCTTTCCCACTGTAGGACACACAGGGCCACGTGTGAGTAGCGGAGACCCGTGGTACCAGGAGCCCACCTAACACTGCGGTCCCTGCCTCTCTCACCCAGACGGCTGCAGGGAGGTAGGTGAGGCTCGGGCAGCAGCCCTGCTCCCACAGGGCCGGGGCTTCGGGACCCAACTGTACATTTCAGGCTGCAGGAGGGGAAGAATCAGGGAAATGTGGGCCTCTGCTGCATCACGCTCAACCCTGGGCCTGACCTCGTTCTGTGGCCACACCCAGCCACAAGCAATGCCAGCCAAGAACCTAGAACCCAGGGCTTAGTTCTGAAGAACAAAGGGAAGATGCTCCCTGGAGGACACTGGCAGTTTCCACTTGGAAGAGTTATGCTTTCCAACTCGAATGGGCTGAGGTTTCTGTCCCAGTACCCTGGGTTCTCTACAGACCAGAAAGACCCCTGGTCGAGACCAGGGAGCACCCACCACCTGATCAGGGACACGGAGATGGCTCTCAGATCGTCCAGCCATTCTGGGGAGGCCAGCCCCGCCATCCCCCAAAGATTGCGATTAAATTTCTCCACAGCTTCAGATGCATTTGCAGTTCTTTGGAACTTCAGGTATTTAAAGATTCTCCAGTTGGGTTCAGGGCTCTGTCTGACTCCACAGTCATGACTCATAAATCGTGGTAATAACATAAATATTTGGGAAATGAATGAGGCTGGGAGCCTAGGAAGTGAGGATGTTGCGGCTGGTGGAGGAGAAGGCTGAGACCCATACTGAAATTATAAATCTAAAGGGAAAGGAATGCAGAGTCGGTCTAGCAGCCACAATCTGGTATCTTGGTGGAGTGAGAGCCACACGAGGGCCCTGGGTTTTCTTGCCTCTCAGGTTAGTTCATCTTACCTAGATCACCTGAGGCCCCGCAGAATGGGAGCCATTGTTCCCTTCCATTAACAGCACACAAGGAGCAGTTGTCACCACTGGCAGAATAACAATGAGAGCATTATGATTGCATTTCCTATGAATGGAAGGCATCATTGCCATGATTTTTCCATTTGAAACTATTTCACTCTGAAATGAGGAAAAGTACCAGATTAAAAAGAATGAAAGTTTCCTTGTTTTCAAGTTGACAGAGACAAAATTACCACAAACTTGGTTTGAAGATCTTAACTGGCTTTATTTGCAATTCTAGAACAGGAAACACCCCATTCTATAAAACAGAACGAGGGCTCCTGCGTGCTGGGTAGAGGAGGTTGGTTCTGTAAACAGAAAGAGGCTGAGGAAGCAGACACAGAACAAAAAGCAGATTGGTCATTTCCAAGAGGTTTTCCTTGGAAGGTTCCAGCAGAGGGGACTTCCTCATCATGCTGGCAAGACCTGGCTGGCTTGGGGCTGTTCTCTGTCTCCTGGTTTCCTGGAAGGTGAGATGAACAAGTTAGTTTTGGCTTGGTGACGTGGAACTCTAGCACGAGTGGCTGCGTTTTGGGCTGGTCTGCCAGGCCTAGTGCAGGAGCTCAGGCCAAACCAGTGCACTCCTGTATAGTGCAGCCTTGACATAACTAACTCCATCTTGAAGCCAGGCGGGGACTCACACCTATAATCCCAGCATTGTGGGAGGCCGAGACGGGCGGATCACTTGAGGAGTTTGAGACTTGCCTGAGCAACACAGTGAAACCTTGTCTTTACTTAAAATACAAAACTTAGCCAGGCGGGGTGGCGCACACCTGTAATTCCAGCTACTCGGGAGGCTGAGGTGAGAGGATTGCTTGAATCCAGGAGGTGGAGGCTGCAGCGAGCCGAGATCGTGCCACTGCACTCCAGCCTGGGTGACAGAGCGAGACCCTGTCTCAAAAAAACAAAAACAAAAACAAAAACAACTGACTCCATCTTGGAAAAAGACTCCATTTTCTATTTCATGGGGAACTCTGCCAACAAGGATGAGGCATTTTGCTTAATAAATAAGGCTGGGTGCGCTGGCTCGTGCCTGTAATCCCAGCACTTTGGGAGGCCAAGGTGGGCGGATCACCTGAGGTGGGGAGTTCAATAGCAGCCTGACCAACATGGAGAAACCCCGTCTCTACTAAAAATACAAAAATTAGCTGGGCGTGGTGGCGGGCACCTGTAATCCCAGCTACTCGAGAGGCTGAGGCAGGAGAATCGCTTGAACCCAGGAGGCGGAGGTTGCGGTGAGCCAAGATCACGCCACTGCACTCCAGCCTGTAATCCCAGCTACTTGGGATCCTGCCACTGCACTCCCAGCAGAGACCAGGGCTCCTTTTGTCTTCTCGCCCTGTGGACTGGTTCATTAACACTCCCTCTCACCCTCCCTCCCTTCCTCCCTTCTTTCTGTCCTTCCTTCCTTTCTGAGTCTTGCTCTGTTACCCCGCTGGAGTGCAGTGGCACGATCTTGGCTCACTGCAATCTCCGTCTCCCGGGTTCAAGCAATTCTCCTACCTCAGCTTCCCGAGTAGCTGGGATTACAGGCACTCACCACCACGACCAGATAATTTTTGTACTTTCAGTAGAGATGGGGTTTCACCATGTTGGCCAGGCTGGTCTTGAATTCCTGATCTCAGGTGATTCACCCGCCTCGGCCTCCCAAAGTGCTGGGATTACAGACACGAGCCGCTATGCCTGGCTCCTCTTTATTTCTTTTTATTTTTAAAATAAAAATTAAAAAGAGACAGGGTCTCACTATGTTGTCCAGGCTGGTCTTGAACTCCTGAGCGCAAGTGAACATCCTGCCCCAGCCTCCCAAAGTGCTGGGATTACAGGTGTGAGCCACCCTGCCTAGCTGCCTCTTTTTCCTTTTTTTTTTTTTTGAGACAGAGTCTCACTCTGTGGCCCAGGCTGGAGTGCAGTGGTGCAATCTCAGCTCACTGCAACCTCTACCTCCCAGTTTCAAGTGATTCTCCTGCCTCAGCCTCCCGAGTAGCTGGCATTACAGGCACATGTTACCATGCCTGGCTAATTTTTGTATTTTTAGTGGAGACGGGGTTTCACAGTGTTTGCCAGGCTGGTCTCGAACTCCTGACCTCAAGTGATCCACCTGCCTCAGCTTCTTGAAGTGCTGGGATTACAAGTGTGAGCCAGCATGCCTGGTCCTCCGTTTCCTCTTGATTTTAAATGTTACTTAAATGTGGAGGCTAGGCACGGTGGCTCACACCTGTAATCCCAGCACTTTGGGAGGCCGAGGTGGGCAGATCATGAGGTCAGGAGTTTGAGACCAGCATGGCCAACATTGTGAAACCCCATCTCTACTAAAAATGCAGAGGTTGCAGTGAGCCGAGATCATGCCACTGCACTTCAGCTTGGGCCACAGAGTGAGACTCTGTCTCAAAAAAAAAAAAAAAAAAAGTTGTGGAATGTTTAACCTATAACATTTCTATATTGATTAAGTATACTATCACAGGTCAGGTGCGGTGGATCACGCCTGTAACCCCAGCACTTTGGGAGGTTGAGGCGGGAGGATTGCTTGATTCCAGGAGTTTGAGACCAGCCTGGGCAATGTAGTGAGACCCTGTCTCTATTTTTTAAATATCAGTAATAAAATAGAAAAAAAAAACAAGAAAAAAAGTATACTATCGTGTTCAGTTTGCAACATTGACTGATCTGTGGAGAGGCTTGAGCCTGTGTGCCCATGTCTCTGACCACGGACTCACCAGGAAGTGATGAGGAGAACTGTCTCCTTACGAACTCCATGGAGCTCATGGTTTTTGTGATTGAGGCAGCATCAGTAGAAGCCCGACACTGTGGAAAGACAAAACATGCAAGGACCTTGTTATCTCCAACCTTGCACGGCTCATGACACCTCCTATAAACTTTATTTAACAAATCTTATTTAAAGTATGGCCTGGCTGGGCACGGTGGCTCATGCCTGTCATCCCAGCACTTTGGGAAGCTTAGGTGGGACGACTGCTTGAGCCCAGGAGTTTGAGACCAGCCTGGGCAACCTAGCTACCAAAAAAATACAGAAAATTAGCCAGGTGTGGTGGCGCACACCTGTAGTCCTAGCTACTCAGGAAGCTGAGATGGGAGAATCACCTGAGCCTGGGAGGTTGAGGCTGAGCCATGATCACACCATTGCACTCCAGCCTGGGTGACAGAATCAGGCCCTGTCTCCAAAAAAATAAAGTATGGCCTTCCTAAATTGGAATTATTTCAACAATGTCCATTTTTTCTGATATAATTTCTGTTAAGTCATCAGTAAAATGTATCGATTACGCCTGGATTTACTTAAAAGAGCCTCCCTCTCATGAACTGCCCCGTGAGTTGTACGTGCCCTAAAGTGAGGAAAGCATCTCGCCCAGCCGGTCCGGAGAGGCAGGCTATGTGCCTGTGTCCACTGCCTCCTGCCTCCAGTAAGCACACACAGTGTGTCCATCCAGCTAATGGCCAGAAGAGCAACCTACCGCTGCACATGTATCCCTGGCTTGGGTGTTACTGCCGTGACCTGTAACCTCTTTTAACAATTGGAAGCCCACTGTGTGCCACCACGCCGGAGGCTGAGCATCTCTGGGGATGGAGAGTGAGGCGGCAGAGCTGCATGGGGCAGCGCAGGTGCATGTCGTCAATTCTCTGAATCAGAAAGTGAACTGGAGGTGAGTGTGAGGGAAGAGAATAAAAACCCGACCCAGCCCTGGGAGCAGGCTCTGCAGCGCGCCTGTGGCTCTGCCCGCGGCTGCTGGCTCTCACCTTTCTGGCTGCCGTGCTGGGCAAGGATGCAGGACTCCTGCCCTGCCTTCCTGGGGGCCAGACGCCTGCAGGGCACCCTCGACTGTGGGCAGCATGACTGGGGCCTCAACAGCTCCTCTCAGGTAGGCTGCCCTTCCAGTATCGAAGACTTGTCACCCATGTCCCCTCTTTCCAGGCCTCCACTCCACTGGGGACCCACATCCTCCTGCTGCTTTCGTGGGATCCGTGCTGGTCGCTTTCTCAGACTGAACTGAAACCGCCTTTGCAAAAACTATAACAGAGGAAATCAAGACAGTGAAAGAGATCAGACCCAACTGACTCCATCTTGCTTCTAACCTTTAAGCTGTCCTTGTTCATTCCTGGGTGGAGGCCAAACTATAGGAAGCAATTCAGTTTGAGAACTAAACTCTGATTTCTTTTCTTTTTTCTTTTCTTTCTTTCTTTTTTTTTTGTGATGGACTCTCGCTCTGTTGCCCAGGCTGCCGTGCAGTGATGTGATCTCAGCTCACTGCAACCTCCGCCTCCCGGGTTCAAGCGATTCTTCTGCCTCAGCCTCTCAAGTAGCTGGGATTACAGGCACACGCCACGATGCCCAGCTAATTTTTTGTATTT
Source organism: Gorilla gorilla gorilla (assembly GCF_029281585.2). Taxonomy (NCBI): domain Eukaryota; kingdom Metazoa; phylum Chordata; class Mammalia; order Primates; family Hominidae; genus Gorilla; species Gorilla gorilla. The sequence continues at coordinate 166,207,490 of NC_073230.2, forward strand.
TTAGTAGAGACGGGGTTTCACCATTTTGGCCAGGCTGGTCTCGAACTCCTGACCTCAGGTGATCCACCCGCCTTGGCCTCCCAAAGTGCTGGGATTACAGGCGTGAGCCACCACGCCCAGCCTGATTTTTTTTTTCTTGCCCATTCGTATCTAAGGGGCCTGGGGAGTTATGCCCTAGAAACCATAAATTCTCATCCGATGGGTTTTATTTAACCTTATATATCATGACTTACTTTCCAATCTGACTCTGGCATAACATTACGTGACAAAGAAGAAAATCAAAATATTTTACCCCAAAACATGTTTCTTTGCAATATTTTGAAATGGCCCTGCAAATCATCCTTTATGGGGGGAAATGTGCGTCTGTGAAGAATCTCTAGCAACACAGCTAGATCTTTCTCTGCCAGGCGCTCTCAGTCCTGAAGAGATTAACTGAGAGTCTAGCGCATTTTATTTTATTTATTTATTTTGAGATGGAGTCTTGCTCTGTCACCCAGGCTGGACAATGGTGGGATCTCGGCTCACTGCAACCTCTGCCTCCCGGGTTCAAGCAATTCTCCTGCCTCAGCCTCCCAAGTAGCTGGGATTACAGGCATGCACCACCCTGAACGACTAATACTGTATTATAGTAGAGACGCTGTTTCACCATGTTGGTCAAGCTGGTCTTGAACTCCCAACCTCAGGTGATCTGCCCGCCTCGGCCTCCCAAAGTGCTGGGATTACAGGTGTAAGCCACCACACCCGGCGAGTCTAGCACCTTTTAGAGGTCTGAAAAGGAAACATTTGTCATCTATTGTCTCTAAGGGCAGCCACTATAAGACTTCAAAATAACCTTGGTCTCCACAATCTTTTATCTTAACCTGAACATTTTTTTCTATGATCCCAGGTCTTTAGACAAACTCAACCAATTGGTTGCAAATGGTTGCAATATTCCAGCAACACAGTAGTAGCTGTAATCCCAGCTACTAGGGAGGCTGAGGCAGGAGAATCGCTTGAACCCAGGAGGTGGAGGTTGCAGTGAGCCCAAGATTGCACCACTGCATTCCAACCCGGGCGACAGAGACTCTGTCTCCAAAAAAAAACAAAACAAAACAAAAAAATTTTTCCTATAGCTTGGCACCGCCCACCCTGCCCCCCTAACTTGCTTTGAGTTGTCCCACCTTCCTGGACCAAACCAATGTATTTCTTAAATGTATTTGATTGATGTCTCATGCCTCCCTAAAATCTATAAAACCAAGCTGTACCCCGACCACCTCGGGCACATGTTCTCAGGACTTCCTGGGGGCTGTGTCACGGGCCATGGTCACTCATATTTGGCTCAGAATAAATCTCTTCAAATATTTTACAGAGTTTAACTCTTTTTGTAGACAAGTTTGTGGTTTGAATCTGAAAGAAAATTGATAATGGCCCTTTCCTAAAAAGACCCCCTTCTGGCCTGGAGACCTGTCAGCCTTTGCATGACTAACAAATTAGCTGCAAGATTAGAAATTACAGTTTAGGGGGTCAAACAGCCTCTGGCTCCAAGAATCGGAACCTCCCCAATTGCCCCTGGGGATAACATCACTATTGTAAAACTTAAGATCAGTGCTTGAGATGTTTTGCAGACCCTGCATCAGCTGATACCATCCATTCAGGTAATCTGACTCAACCAGTTCAGCCCTCACACCCAGGAACAGAAGACAACAAGAAAACCTCACTTCAACCCCCTATGATTCCATCTCCAACCCGACCAATCAACACTCCCCACTTCCCAAGCCCTTATCCACAAAATTAACTTTAAAAACTCTGATCCCTGAATGCTCCGGGAGACTGATTTGAGTAATAGTAAAACTCCTGTCTCCCTCACAGTCTGCTCTGTGTGAATCACTCTTTCTCCATTGCAATTCCCCTATCTTGATGAATCGGCTCTGGGCAGCGGGCAAGGTGAGCCCTTTGGGTGGTTACACAATGAGTGCCTAGAGCCTTTGATCTTCTAAAAAAGTCACTCACCTCTCTAGTGTGTCCATGTCCAATTAAGCCACTGTCCAAGAATACGTTCGTTCATTCGCTCATTCCATCAATATTTGATGGACACCGGGAGGGTACGGTGGCTCATGCTTGTAATCCCGGCGTTTTGGGAGGCCGAGATGGGTGGATCACCTGAGATCAGGAGTTCGAGACCAGCCTGGCCAACATGGCGAAACCCTGTCTCTACTAAAAATAAAAAAATTAGTTGGGCGTGGTGGCGGGTGCCTGTAGTCTCAGCTACTCGGGAGGCTGAGGCAGGAGAATCGCTTGAACCCGCAAGGCGGAGGTTGCAGAAAGCCGAGATTATGCCATTGCACTCCAGCCTGGGAGAAGAGAGTGAAACTCCGTCTCAAAAACAAAACAAAACAAAAGGAGACAATTTTCAAACAACTGGGGACACTTACCTATGGGTTACATACTAGCCCATATTATTGAATAAATGTTTTCTTAGGAGTGTCAAAAGACAAAATTAGGCTGGGCACGGTGGCTTACACCTGTAATCCTAGCACTTTGAGAGGCTGAGGCGGGCGGATCACTTGAGCCCTCCTGGGCAGGAGTTCAAGGCCAGCCTGGGCGACATAGTGAGACCTTATCTCTACTAAAAATACAAAAATGAGCCAGGCTTGGTAGTGTGTGCCTGTGATTCCAGCTACTCAGGAGGCTGAGGTGGGAGGATCGCTTAAGCTGGGGAGGTTGAGGCTGCAGTGAGCCAAGATCAGGCCACTGCACTCCAGCCTGGGCGGCAAAAGAGCAAGAGCTTGTCTCAGAGAATAATAATAATAATAATATGTGAATAAAAATAAGGAAAGCTATGGAGAAAAGGTACTACTTGGTGAATACCTTTTGAAGGGTTTGCAGGTGTTCACTTGATTTTTTTGTTTGTTTGTTTTTGAGATGGAATCTCGCTCTGTCGCCCAGGCTGGAGTGCAGTGGCGCAATCTCGGCTCACTGCAAGCTCCGCTTCCCGGGTTCATGCCATTCTCCTGCTTCAGTCTCCCGAGTAGCTGGGACTGCAGGCGCCCGCTGCCACACCCGGCTAATTTTTTATATTGTTAGTAGAGACAGGGTTTCACTGTGTTAGCCAGGATCGTCTGGATCTCCTGACCTTGTGATCCGCCCGCCTCGGCCTCCCGGAGTGCTGGGATTACAGGCATGAGCCAACGCACCCAGCCCACTTGATTATTTTTTCAAATTTTCTGTAGGTTTGAAAAATGAAATCAGAAACTGGGACAGTGTTTTGTGTTTTGTGTTAAAGGGACGGTCAGCTGGCGCATGGGACCTCTGCAGCCTGGCTTTGGGCCCTTGGACGCTGATGACCCCGCCATGCCCAGGAGCCCCGGGTGGCTCCCTTGAGCTGCAGGTTGAGCTTGTCAGGGCCTGCCCAGTGGCTGCTGGGCAGGGACAGGGAAAACCCTGCCCTGCCATTTCATAGGGCTGAACACCAACTAGAAAAGAAAATTTCCCAGATTTCAGACTTCAAAAAAGTGGCGGAAGTGTGGGGAAAATCTACTGATTGACTGAAAACGAGAAAACATTCCCTCTGGAGGGGACGCTGCTTGACAGGCTGAGTGCTAGAGAAGCTTGCAAGAGCAACAAAGGCCCGGCTTTAGTTTCCTCAGCAGAATCTGCCTGTTCTTTCACTCTGCTGATCACTCTCAGGGTTCAGGCATGAAGAGGAGACCTCAGCGTTCTGAGCCCAGGACAGTCACTTCCTTCTGGCTCAGCTGAGGGTTCCTGGAGGCGTTTGCGTGCTGTCTGAGCTCTGAGATGAGGAAGCTCTGGGCCCAGTGACCTCACTCAACTGCCTCTCCGGATCCAGATCCAGAACTGCCCATGAATCCCTTCGTGGATGTCTCAACCTGTTTCCTCTTTGGAAGATGAGGCCTCTGGATCTGGTACCATCTGACGCCCCTTCCTGCTGGAAATCTGCCTGATTCTTTGCCAGTCCAGCCTCATTATAGAACTGACTCAATTTATGGCCCATGGAAGAAAATGAAAGGGACTGTTAAGGGACTTTACATACTCTTAGGACTTTTATTAAAATCCCATGTCCCGGCTGGGCACGGTGGCTCACGCCTGTAATCCCAGCACTTTGGGAGGCCGAGGCAGGTGAATCACCTGAGGTCAGGAGTTGGAGACCAGCTTGGCCAACATGGTGAAATGCTGTCTCTAATAAAAATACAAAAATTAGCCAGGTGTGGTGGCAGGTGTCTTTAATCCCAGTTACTCAGGAGGCTGAGGCAGGAGAATCGCTTGAACCCAGGAGGTGGAGGTTGCAGTGAGCCGAGATCCTGCCACTGCGCTCTAGCCTGGGTGACAGGCAACAGTTCTGGGATTACAGGCATGAGCCACTGCGCCCAGCCAAAAAAAAAAAACTTTATTAAATTATAAAAAGAGAGAGATGGCTGGGCATGGTAGCTCACACCTGTAATTTTAGCACTTTGGGAGGCCAAGGCAGGCGGATCACCTGAGGTCAGGAGTTCGAGACCAGCCTGACCAAAATGGAGAAACCCTGTCTCTACTAAAAATACAAAATTAGCCGGGCATGGTGGTGCATGCCTGTAATCCCAGCTACTCGGGAGGCTGAGGCAGGAGAATTGCTTGAACCCAGGAGGCGGAGGTTGCGGTGCGCCAAGATTGCGCCATTGCACTCCAGCCTGGGCAACAAGAGCAAAACTCCATCTCAAAACAAAAATAAATAAATAAAAATAAAAATACAAAGAGATGCAGAGATGACTGGAAGGAAAGGGAGCCAGGTCCTCTGCACCCTGGCCTCTTTGAGCACACCATTGTGATCGGCACCAGAGTTTTGAATTGGCAGGACGTCTAGTACTTCTGGTTTAACCCTCATGGTTTGAATTTCCTCTCAAATAGCATAACAGAGATTAGTCTGCTGTGAGTTTGACTCCTCTCATTACTTCATGAGGCAGCCCCTTCCATTTGGAGAAGTGTGGATGAAAATTATTGCAAACACCCACCTCCTCTGTAAAGCTCCCCCGTGTCTGCTCACCCTGATGACCTTTTAGAGCCCGAGAGGGACCTGAAGGCTACTGGTAGGGACAGTTTATAACGGGGGACTACATGTCCCGCGAGAGAGGCCACGAGTGGCATAGGTTATGCACGGAGCTATGGTTGGCCTGGAAGGTCACCCCGAGGATCTCATCCTGAGCTATGGTTGGCCTGGAAGGTCACCCCGAGGATCTCATCCTGAGCTATGATTGGGCCTGGAAGGTCACCCCGAGGATCTCATCCTGTGCTATGACTGGGCCTGGAAGGTCACCCTGAGGATCTCATCCTGAGCTATGATTGGGCCTGGAAGGTCACCCCAGGATCTCATCCTGAGCTATGATTGGGCCTGGAAGGTCACCCCTGGATCTCATCCTGGCTCCAGCTCAGTCTAGGGCTGTCTTTGTTTTATTTTGTTGAGACAGAGACGTCCTCTGTAGCCGGGGCTGGAGTGCAGTGGCTCCATCCCAGCTCACTGCAACCTCCACCTTATGGGTTCAAGTGATTCTCATACCTCAGCCTCCTGAGTAGCTGGGATTAAAGGCAAGCACCATGACACCTGGTTAATGTTTGTATTTTCAGTAGAGACAGGGTTTTGCCGTGTTGGCCAGGCTGGTCTTGAACTCCTGACCTCAAGTCCTGATCCACCTGCCTCGGTCTCCCAAAGTGCTGGCGTTACAGGCTTGAGCCACCCTGCCTGGCCTTGGGCTTGTCTTTGAGATGGAGTCTCACTCTGTTGCCCAGGCTGCAGTGCAGTGGTGCCACTTCAGCTCACTGCAACCTCCGTTTCCTGGGTTCAAGTGATTCTCCTGCCTCAGCCTCCCGAGTAGCTGGGATTACAGGCGCACGCCACCAAGCCTGGCTAATTTTTTTTTGTATTTTTAGTAGAGACGGGGTTTCAACATGTTGATCAGGCTGGTCTGGAACTCCTGACCTCATGAGCTGCCCGCCTTGGCCTCCCAAAGTGTTGGGATTACAGGCTTGAGCTACCGCCCCCGGTCTGGGCTTGTCTTTTGTTGTTGTTGTTGTTGTTGCTGAGGCTGGTCTCAGACTCCTGTGCTGAGTGATCCTATTGCCTCAGACCTTCAAGCAGCTGGAACTGCAGGTGTAAGCCACCACAGCATTCTGAGCCCAGAACTCTGGGCTCAGAGCCTGGCTTTTTCATTTTTATACTGTGGTTTTTGAAAAGTGAAAGTGTTTAATTTTGAAGAGATCTAATTTATGAATTTTCTTTTTTTTGTTTGTTTTTGTTTTTGAGACAGAGTCTCATTCTGTTGCCCAGGCTGGAGGGCAGTGGCGCAGTCTTGGCTCACTGCAACCTTTGACCCCCGGGTTCAAGCGATTCTCCTGCCTCAGCCTCCCTAGTAGCTGGGATTACAGGTACCTGCCACCGTGCCCGGCTAATTTTTGTATTTTTAGTGTAGGCGGCGTTTCACTAACTTGGCCAGGCTGGTCTTGAACTTTTGACCTTGTGATCCACCCGCCTCGGCCTCCCAAAGTGCTGGGATTACAGGCATGAGCCTCTGCGCCCAGCCATGAATTTTTTTCTTTTATGGCAAATGCTTTCGGTATCCTGAGCAAAAAAACTCTGCTCCCAGAAAGTCTCAATGATTTTCACCTGTTTTCTTCTAGAAGCGTTATTGTTTCAGATTTTCATTTGAGTTTGTGATCTCTCTTGAGTTAATGTTTGTATACAGTGCAAGGTAGGGATATTTATTTTTATTTTTGGAGATAGAGTCTCACTCTCGCCCAGGCTGGAGTGGAGTGGTGTGATCTCAGGTCACTGCAACCTCCACCTCCTGGGTTCAAGTGATTCTTATGCCTCAGCCTCCCGAGTAGCTGGGATTACAGGCATGCACCACCATGCCCGGCTAATTTTTGCATTTTTAGTAGAAATGGGGTTTCACCATGTTGGCCAGGCTGGTCTCAAACTCCTGACCTCAAGTGATCTGTCTGCCTCGGCCTCCCAAAATGCTGGGATTACAGGCATAAACCACTGTGCTGGGCCACTTAATTTTCAAAAGTTTTGAGGAAATGGGGTCTCACTATGTTACTCAGCCTGGTCTTGAACTCCTGAGCTCAAGCTATCCTCCCGTCTCGGTTTCCCAAAGTGCTGGGATTGTACGGATGAGCCCCTGCATCCAGCGGAAATAAAATTTTTAAAATAAAACTCTTGCATTTTTTGATGGCAGCCCTTATATACTTGGTATTATTATTACTACTATGAATGATATTGAAATCACAGTGAATGCCAACTTGCAAAACATATGAAATACAGAATTAGGCCGGGTGTGGTGACTCATGCCTGTAATCCCAGCACTTTGGGAGACCGAGGCGGGCGGATCATGAGGTCAAGAGATTGAGACCATCCTGGCCAACATGGTGAAACCCTGTCTCTACTAAACACACAAAACTTAGCTGGGCGTGGTGATGCATGCCTGTAGTCCCACCTACTCGGGAGGCTGAGGCAGGAGAATTGCTTGAATTCGGGAGGCAGAGGTTGCAGTGAGCTGAGATGGAGCCACTGCACTCTAGCCTGGTGACAGAGCGAGACTCCGTCTCAAAAAAATAAATAAAACAAATAAATACAGAATTAATTTCAGTTATGAGCAACTAAGTTTTAACTGATAAAATAGCCCTCAGCAAGGTCAGGAGCTCAAACATGGCCAAGTGCGGTGGCTCACCCCTGTAATACCAGCACTTTGGTAGGCCAAGGTGGGCGGATCACGAGGTCAGGAGATCGAGACCATCCTGGCTACGGTGAAACCCAGTCTCTACTAAAAATACAAAAAAAATTAGCTGGGCGTGGTGGCTGGTGCCTGTAGTCCCAGCTACTTGGGAGGCTGAGGCAGGAGAATGGCGTGAACCCAGGAGGCGGAGCTTGCAGTGAGCTGAGATTGCACCACTGCACTCTAGCCTGGGCAACAGAGCTAGACTCCATCTCAAAAAAAAAAAAAAAGAGCTCAAACATGTATTACTTTATATCAAAATAATGATTTGGTCCCATACTTTGTTCTGGGAAGGGTAGGGAATATCTCTTCAATAGAAATTTGGCCGGGTGCGATGGCTCATGTCTGTAATCCCAGCACTTTGGGAGGCCGAGGCTTGTGGATCACCTGAAGTCGGGAGTTCAAGACCACCCTGGCCAACATGGAGAAACCCCGTCTCTACTAAAAATACAAAAATTAGCTGGGCATAGTGGCGTGTGCCTGTAATCCCAGCTACTCAGGAGGCTGAGGCATGAGAATCACTTGAACCCAGGAGGTGCAGGTTATGGGGGGCTGAGATCATGCCACTGTACTCCAGCCTGGGCGACAGAGCGAGATTCTGTCTCAATAAATAAATAATAAATAAATAAATAAACAAATCAAAAACAGGCACATGCCTGTTGTCCTAGCTACTCAGGAAGCCGAGGTGGGAGGATCACTTGAGCTGGGGAGATCGAGGCTGCAGAGAGCCGTGAGCACGCACTTCATTCTAGCTTGGGCAACGTGGTGAGACTGTGTAAAAAATATATTTAAAAAAAAAATACAAATAAAAAATTATTTCAATTAAATTGATTACAATTGAAAATTATAATAATTTGAAAGCAGTAAATATTTTATTGAACCGGAATTTGAAGCGCTAACACAGATTCAACATATTTCTAGGGCAGATGGCAGGTCTTAAGGCTCAGCTCTGTTGAAAGGGACGGTGTCTGTGAAACTAACTGGAGCCTCCTGGGGCTTCAGTGTTGGTCCCAGCTGAACTTTTTTGTTTGTTTTGTTTTGTTTTTGAGACAGGGTCTCACTCTGTCACTCAGGATGGAGTACAGTGGTGTGATCTCAGCTCGCTGCAGGCTTGACCTTCCAGACTCAAGCTATCCTCCCACTTCAGCCTCCCTAGTTGCTGAGACTGCAGTCACGTGCCACCATGCCCAACCAATTTTTCTTTTTTTAAATTTTTGTTCTGAGACACAGTCTCCCTCTGTTGCCCAAGCTGGAGTACAGTAGTGCAATCTTGGCTTACTTCAACCTCTGCCTCCCGGGTTCAAGTGATTTTCCTGCCTCAGCCTCCCAAGTAGCTGAGATACGGAGGCACCCGCCGCCATGCCTGGCTAATTTTTGTATTTTTAGTAGACACGAGATTTCACCATGTTGGCCAGGCTGGTCTCACCTCATGTGATCTGCCTGCATTGGCCTCCCAAAGGGCTGGGATTACAGGTGTGAGCCGCCGCGCTGGCCTCCAACATTTGTTTTTTTCCTGAAGCTTTCCCTCCTCGCATTCTCCTCTCTCACGTAAGCCCTATGCTGTTGTTCCCCAAGATACTCTTTTTCTTCCTTTTAAAACTTATCTATTCTCTAAAATGGATGACTACTATTAGTTTAGTATTAGAGGGAACCCACTTGGTCATAGTGTTTGCATTGCTTTCTCTATTGGAATTTGTGTGTGTGTTTTAGTAGAGATGGGGTTTCACCATGTTGCCCAGGCCGGTCTCGAACTCCTGAGCTCAGGCAATCTGCCCGCCTTGGCCTCCCAAAGTGCGAGGATTACAGGCGTGAGCCACTGCACCTGGCCTCTCTATTAGAATTGTATAGAGATACTTGTTTTGTGTTTTCTTTTTTTTGAGATGGAGTTTTTGCTCTTTTTGCCCAGGCTGGAGTGCAATGGTGTGATCTCATCTCACTGCAACCTCTGCCTCCCAAGTTCAAGCAATTCTCCTGCCTCGGCCTCCCGAGTGGGTGGGATTACAGGTGCTTACCACCACACCCAGCTAATTTTTGTATTTTTAGTAGAGATGGGGTTTCACCATGTTGGCCAGGCTGGTCTCAAACTCTTGACCTCAAGTGATCCACCCCCCTCGGCCTCCCAAAGTGCTGGGATTACAGGGGTGAGCCACTGTGCCCGGCCTAGAGATACTCTTTTTTTTTTTTTTGAGACAGAGTCTTGCTCTGTCGCCCAGGCTGGCATGCAGTGGTGCGATCTCGGCTCACTGCAACCTCTGCCTCCCAGGTTCAAGCGATTCTCCTGCCTCAGCCTCCTGAGTAGCTGGGATTAGAGGTGTGCACCACTGTGCCTGGCTAATTTTTGTATTTTTAGTAGAGATGGGGTTTCACCATGTTGGTCAGGCTGGTTTTGAACTCCTGACCTCAGGTGATCCACCCGCCTCAGCCTCCCAAAGTGCTGGGATTACAGGAGTGAGCCACTGCACCCAGCCGAGATACTCTTAATATTCCAATTTGACATACGGGACAAATGAGGCTTGGAGAGATTAGGGAATTTTCCTAAATGTCATCAAGCTGGAGATAAGAAAATTATGCCTAATTTTTTTTTTTTTTTTTTTTTTTTGAGATGGAGTCTCACTCTTGTCGCCCAGGCTGGAGTGCGATGGCGCGATCTTGGCTCACTGCAACCTCCGCCTCCTGGGTTCAAGTGATTCTCCTGCTTCAGCCTCCCCAGTAGCTGGGATTACAGGCACCTGCCTCCGTGCTCGGCTAATTTTTGTATTTTTAGTAGAGATGGAGTTTCACCATGTTGGCCAGGCTAGTCTCGAACTCCTGACCGCAGGTGATCCACCCACCTCGGGCTCCCAAAGTGCTGGGATTACAGGTGTGAGCCACCATGCCCAGCTGATTTTTCTAATTTCTTTTTTTCTTTTTTAAATTTTTTTGACTGCTCCTTGTAAAGCAGGGCTAACCCACAGGCAGCACACCCAGAGTAGCCATGCTTAAAAATTTAAAGAGGCAGCAACAACCACTTTCCTCAGTGAACTAATTCCTACAGTTGAGGTCTCAAGCACAACCACACAGGGTTCTAACTAGGTGCTCTCAAGTACCAGGCAGGGTTTAACCCTGAGTTTCGTTGTAATGTGTCCATGGTATTGCATGATGTCTAGATTTGATGTCCTTGCATTATGAGAACATAAGAACAACATACAGTAACAGAAACACATGATGCATGGTGATTTGGAGGAGTCTCGCGGTTGGAGGAGAGCGGACAAACCGTAATGATGTGAAGTGAAGAAGCACTCATCAGAGAAGTGCCCAGCGAGCAGAAGCAAACGAAAAAGAAAGCAATCGCTGTGAGCATCAGAAACCAACGTGTATGTCCCCAGTGAAGGGCTACCAAACGGAAGTTCCTGGAGCGCCAGGGCTCTCTGGGAAGAAACCCGTACAGGGTCCTGTGTGGCAATGGTGGGTCAATGGAAGCAGAGATGCCAATGAATGTTTTTACTGGTCATTGAATTTCTCTTACCCTGTTTGTTAGCATTCATTCAAAGGAAACGAGGTCAAGGCCAGGTGCAGCGGCTCACACCTGTAATCCCAGCACTCTGGGAGGCCGAGGCGGGCGGATCACGAGGTCAGGAGATCGAGACCATCCTGGCTAACATGGTGAAACCCCGTCTCTACTAAAAAAAAATACAAAAAAATTAGCTGGGCACGGTGGCGGGCACCTGTAGTCCCAGCTACTCGGGAGGCTGAGGCAGGAGAATGGCGTGAACCCGGGAGGTGGAGCTTGCAGTGAGCCGAGATCCAGCCGCTGCACTCCAGCCTGGGCAACAGAGTTAGACTCCGTCTCAAAAAAAAAAAAAAAAAAAAAAAAAAAAGAGAAAACGAGGTCAATTTGTGCCATGGCGTACAGTGCAGATCCCCTGACCCACAGTCTGGAACTTCAGCTATTCAATGTTAGGCTGACTGTCACGTGGGGTGGGGTGCGGTTGGCTTGGGGAGAGACAGCCTTTCAGTTTGACTTTAAGATTTTCTTGCTGGGTACAGTGGCTCACGCCTGTAATCCCAACATTTTGGGAGGCTGAGGTGGGTGGATTCATTGAGCCCAGGAGTTCAACACCAGTTTAGGCAACAAAAGACCATGTCTCTACAAAAAAACAAAAAATTAGCCAGGCTTGTCCAGCTACTCAGGAGGCTGAGGTGGGAGGATTGCTTGAGCCTGGGAGGTCAAGGCTACAGTGAGCTGTGGTCGTGCCACTGCACTCCAGCCTGGGCAGAGTGAGACCTTGTCTCAAAAAAGGAAAAATTTTCTTTCTTTTTTTTTTTTTGAAACGGAATCTCGTTCTGTCACCCAGGCTGTAGTGCAGTGGTACAATCTCGGCTCACTGCAAGCTCCACCTTCCGGCTTCACGCCAATCTCCTGCCTCACCTTCCCAAGGAGGTGGGACTACAGGTGCTCGCCACCACACCCAGCTAATTTTTTGTATTTTTAGTAGAGACGGGGTCTCACTGTGTTAGCCAGGATGGTCTCGATCTCCTGACCTCGTGATCCGCCCACCTCGGCCTCCCAAAGTGCTGGGATTACAGGCGTGAGTCACCACGCCCGGCCAAAAAATTTTCTTCTGTCTCCTTCCTTCTGGGTTGGGGAATGGGATGATGCCTATTTTTTGTTTTGTTTTTTTAGTTAGTTTTTTTTTTTTTTTTTTTGAGACGGAGTCTTGCTCTATCACCCAGGCTGGAGCGCAGTGGCGCAATCTCAGCTCATTGCAACCTCCGCCTCCTGTATTCAAGTGATTCTCCTGCCTCAGCCTCCCAGGTAGTTGGGATTGCCATCACACCCAGCTAAGTTTTTTTTGTTTGCTTGATTTTTTTGAGACGGAGTCTCACTCTGTCGCCCAGATTGGAGTACAGTGGCACAGTGGTGCGATCTCGGCTCACTGCAACCTCTGCCTGCCGGGTTCAAGCAATTCCCCTGCCTCAGCCTCCCGAGTAGCTGGGATTATAGGTGCCTGCCACAATGCCCAGCTAATTTTTTGTATTTTTAGTAGAGATGGGGTTTTACCATATTAGCCAGGATGGTCTTGATCTACTGACCTCGTGATCAGCCCGCCTCAGCTCCCAAAGTGCTGGCATTACAGGTGTGAGCCACCTTGCCCGGCCCCAGCTAAGTTTTGTATTTTTAGTAGAGATGAGGTTTTGCCATGTCAGCCAGGCTGGTCTTGAAATCCTGACCCCAGGTGATCCACCTGCTTCAGCCTCCCAAACTGCTGGGATTACAGGTGTGTGCCACTATGCCCAGCTAATTGCTGTATTTTTAGTAGAGAGAAGGTTTCGCTAGGTTGGCCAGGCTGAAGGAGTGATGCCTGTTCTGAAGTGAGCACAGTGACGATGGTGACAAGCCTTGCCACACTTGGGGTGTTTCATTTTATCCAAGGTGGCCTCTTCAGTCTTTGCTTCAGAGGCTCTGTAAGGCACCCACTAGAACCTTGGGATTCATTATTTAAAGCTTATTTATTGGCCGGGTGCGGTGGCTCACGCCTGTAATCCCAGCAATTTGGGAGACCGAGGCGGGAGGATCACGAGGTCAGGAGATCAAGACCATCCTGGCTAACACGATGAAACCTTGTCTCTACTAAAAATACAAAAAATTAGCAGGGCATGGTGGCACGCGCCTGTAGTCCCAGCTATTTGGGAGGCGTAGGCAGGAGAATTGCTTGAACCCAGAAGGCAGAGGTTGCAGTGAGCCGAGATCGCACCACTGCACTCCAGCCTGGGCAACAGAGCAAGACTTGTCTCCAAATAAATAAATAAATAAATAAAATAAAGCTTATGTATTGAGCAGCTGCTGAGAACATCCCTGTAGCTGCAAAGAGCATGCAGATCAATTGCTCAGCAAGACAAACACTAAATCCCCAAACCATTTTTGGATATTTTTGTCATTTAAATGAGCCTAGTGGTGATGTGACTGCCATGATACCAGTCAGCCATAAAGGGATCAATAAAAAGCAATTGGGGCTGGGCACGTGGTTCACACCTGTAATCCCAGCACTTTGGGAGGCCGAGGGGGGTTGATCACTTGAGGTGAGGAGTTCAAGACCAGCCTGGCCACCGTGGCAAAACCCTGTCTCTACTAAAAATACAAAATTAGCCCAGTGCGGTGGCGCATGCCTGTTATCCCAGCTCCTCGGGAAGCTGAGGCATGAGAATCACTTGAACCTGGGAGGTAGAGGTTGCAGTGAGCCGAGATTGCACCACTGTACTCCAGCCTGGGTGACAGAGCAAGACTCTGTCTCAAAAAAATAAAATTAAAAAAAAAAAGCAGCTGGATGTGGCGGCTCAGGCCTGTAATCCCAACACTTTGGAAGGCCGAATTGGGCAGATCACCTGAGGTCAGGAGTTTGGGACCAGCCTGGCCAATATGGTGAAACCCTGTCTCTACTAAAAATACAAAAATTAGCTGGGCATGGTAGCACGTGCCTGTAGTCCCAGGTACTCCGGAGCCTGAGGCAGAGAAATCGCTTTAACCTGGAAGGCGGAGGTTGCAGTGAAGTGAGATTGTGCCACTGCACTCCAGCCTGGGTGACAGACCGAGACTCTGCCTCAAAAAATAAAATAAAATAAGTAAAAAAGCAATTGGGATTAATAAGAACCTACAAATAATTTTTGGCATCAAACTCATTCTTTTGTTTCTAGATCCCGGTATGTAGTTTCTTTTCACAGCTATTCTAAAGTAATGCTGAATGATATATGGAGAATATAGAAGACTTTGCAGAGCTAGCATGAAATTAAATTGTGACTTGATCTGTGACTCTCACCCATCATCAGTATTATTTTTTCTCTAATGGTGTGCAGGTCTTCTGAGCACACAGAGTCTCCTGCGGATTCCTCCTGGGACACAGACCCTGTGCTTGCTTATTGTCAGGAGCTCACACTTTTCCTGGAAGGAGGAATGGGGAGCTTACTGCCACAGAGAGTTTACATGGAACTGGCGTAGTGGATGTGTGGGAGCTGGACTTGCCCACATTAGCTGAATTTGTCGAAGTGGTGTTTCGTATCTAATTCCCCTACTCAAGTGAGACATATCCATCTGCGAAGAAATCAGAGGATGCAAGGCTGAGAAGCAAACTCACAGCCCATCTTGTGTTTAGAGAAGCCTGACTTATCCTTGATCCAGTGTCCTGAGGCAGTGTGAGGCTGCTCACCAGCTGCCAATGAAAGCCTGGCCTGACCCACTTTCCAGGCCACGCAGACCACAACAGTCTCTCCTGCCACAGTCGGGATCTGTCACCACCAGCGGCCAGCCTTCGGGGAGTGCTGACCAGTGCTGACCAGCCTGACCGCCACGGTGAAACCCTGACTCTACTGAAAATACAAAAATGAGCCAGGCGTGGTGGTGCATGCTTGTAATCCCAGCTATTTGGGAGGCTGAGGTGGCAGTATTGCTTATACCCGCTTGAACCCCGGAGGTGGAGACGCAGCACCAGGTGCTTCTGTCTCGCCCTTTTTACTCCTCATTTCCCCTTGGTCTATTTATTCTATATGTGAATACATTCCCACGCCACGAGTTTCAAACAAGAAGTACAAAGGACAGTGTGTGAAAATTCCTATTCCCGGCCAGGCGCGGCGGCTCATGCCTGTAATCCCAGCACTTTGGGAGGCCGAGGAGGGCGGATCACGAGGTCAGGAGTTTGAGACCAGCCTGGCCAACATGGTGAAACTAAAGATACAAAAAAATTAGCCAGGCGTGGTAGCGCACGTGCCTGTAGTCCCAGCTACTCAAGAGGCTGATGCAGGAGAATCAGAATCACTTGAACCCGGGAGGAAGAGGATGCAGTGAGCTGAGATCATGCCACTGCACTCCAGCCTGGGTGACAGGGTGAGACTCTGTCTCAGAAAAAAAAAAAAGAAAAAATTCCTCTTTCCTTCTCTGCTTCTCAGGACTAACCCCTAACAGTTTTCTGCTCTTTTGCCCATCCCTCACCCCTGCAACTTAAAAAAAAGTTTTGTTTGTTTCTTTTGTTTGTTTGAGACAGAGTCTCACTCTGTCACCCAGGGTGGAGTGCAGTGGTGTCATCTCTGTCCACTGCACCCTCCACCCACCAGGTTCAAACAATTCTCCTGCCTCAGCCTCCCGAGTAGCTGGGATTACAGGTGTGCGCTACCACGCCTGGCTAATTTTTGTATTTTTAGTAGAGACAGGGTTTCGCCACGTTGGCCAGGCTGGTCACGAACTCCTGACCTCAAATGATCCACCCACCTTGGCCTCCCAAAGTGCTGGGATTACAGGCGTGAGCCACTGCACCCTGCCTAAAAACAATTTTTTTTTTTTTTTTTTTGAGACAGTGTCACACTGTCACCCGGGCTGGAGTGCAATGGCGCAATCTTGGCTCACTGCAACCTCCGCCGCCCAGGTTCACAAGATTCTCCTGCTTCAGCCTCCCGAGTAGCTGGGATTACAGGTGTACAGCACCACACCTGGCTAATTTTTTGTATGTTTAGTAGAGATGGGGTTTCACTATGTTGGCCAGACTGGTCTCAAACTCCTGACCTTGTGATCTGCCCACTTTGGCCTCCCAAAGTGCTGGCATGAGTCACTGAACCTGCCAAAACAATTTTAAAGCTAAAGAAAAGTTAAAAGAATAGAATAGGCTGAGTGTGGTAGCTCATGCCTGTAATCCCAGCACTTTGGGAGGCTGAGGCAGGTGGATCACTTGAGGTCAAGAGTTTGAGAACAGCCTGACCAACATGGTTAAACCCCACCTCTACTGAAAATACAAAAATGAGCCAGGCTTGGTGGTGCATGCTTGTAATCCCAGCTATTTGGGAGGCTGAGATGGCAGTATTGCTTATACCCACTTGAACCGTGGAGGTGGAGGTTGCAGTGAGCTAAGATCATGCCACTTCCCTCCAGCCTGGGCGATAGAGCAAGACTTCGTCTCAAAAAAAAAAAAAAATGTGTGTGTGTATATCTATATCTATATGTATATATATATACGTTTGTCTATTAAACATATATATTTTGATATTTTTATTAAACATATATATTTTAAAAACATATTAAACATATATACCATTTTGATATTTTTTATTAAGCATATATATGTTTAACAGGCAATATATTGACATAGTTTAAAACATATTCAGTGAACATCATTTTACCCTCGGCCCCCTCTTCTCTGTATTTTCTGCCCCACTCCCCAATGTCTTAAGTGTAATTGCAGAGTTTCTTATACAAACGCATGTTCTTTTTCTTTCTCTCCTTGCTATACACACTGTTCTAATGTTTTAAACCTTGCCTTTTTTTCTTACTTAGCAGTATATCTTGATGATGATAAGATAAAGTGATTTCTAAGAATATATGTGAATAATTCTGTAATACAGTGAAAGTTCCTTACTCCTGGCCTCAAGTCATCCTCCCACCTCAGTTTTCCAAAGTGCTGGGATTATAGGCATGAGAAAGTTCCTGTTTAGTGTGTTTGAATAATCAGGGATTAAGCCAATATTTCTCTTTTTTAAAGCTAACATTTCTAAAACGAGCAGTGGGTAATTTATTTTGATGGCAGGAAACGTAACAAGTAAAGCACTTATATATAGGACTCTTCAAAGGTAATCAAATCTTAGGTATTCTTTGACAGTTTTGATTTACATACTTTCCTCTGAGGGTTTGAGCACAGGGATTTCATTAGAGAAACATTAAATAAGTATGTGTGTCAAATACCACAGTTCTCATACACTGCTCTGTTTATTTCTGATACCAGTATAGTAGCTATCCGTAGCTATCCTTCTTCCTATTTTACAGACAGGGAAACCGAGGCTTGTTGATGTGGGTAAAGTCAGTGCGTCATCAGCCCTAAAGTTTTATTGGGCATCAGGGGATGTGGGCACCACAGGGAACCATGCCTCGCACCCCTGTGGCCACTCAGCCTCCAGTCTGGCCCCAGTCAGCACTGGGTCCTCTTCCCTCTGCCCTGCAGCCTCTGTGCTTGCTGGCCCATGAAGCTTCTCGGTCCACTTTTGGCCTTGAACATTTCAGCTACCCTCAACCCCCGGGGCTCCCTGCAAGCCATTACCCCAAATCCATCCACATTCTCCACGCTCCTTCTTTCTTTCTTTTATTTTTTGAGACGGAGTCTCACTCCTGTTGCCCAGGCTGGAGTGCAATGGCACGATATCATCTCACCGCGACCTCCGCCTCCTAGGTTCAAGTGATCCTCCTGCCTCGGCCTCCCGAGTAGCTGGGATTACAGGTATGCGCCACTATGCCTGGCTACTTTTTGTATTTTTAGTAGAGACTAGGTTTCACCATGTTGACCAGGCTGGTCTTGAACTCCTGACCTCAGGGGATGCGCCCACCTCGGCCTCCCAAAGTGCTGGGATTATAGGTGTGAGCCACCGCACTCGGTCTCCAAAGACTTTTCACTCCCATTTAAATCTTTTCTGGGATAAATCCTTGTCATTGAAAGACCTCGTTGTTTCAAAAGAGTTAATTAAATATTACCATTTAATCTCCAAGGTGTTTATACCTGTCCTCCCTAACTGCTATGTGAAGTCCATCAGGATGGGGACCTTGTTTTGTACTGGTTGCTTTTTTTCATGATAAAATTTATTGTATTGACATGCTTCTTAAAAATTATGTATGTATTTGTTTAGAGACAGAGTCTTGCTCTGGCACCCAGGCTGCAGTGCCATGACATGATCACTGTTCACTGCAGCCTCGACCTCCTAGTCTCAAGTGCTCAAGTGGTCCTCTTACCTCAGCCTCTTGAGTAGCTGGGACTATAGGTGTGTGCCACCATGCCCAGAAAATTTTCTTTTTTCTTTTTTTTTTCCTGAGACAGAGTCTTGCTTTGTCACCCAGGCTAGAGTGCAGAGGCACGATCTCTGCTCACTGCAACCTCTGCCTCCCGGGTTCAAGCGATTCTCCTGCTTCAGCCTCCTGTGTAGCTGGGACTATAGGCATGTGCCACGACACCAGGCTAATTTTGTGTATTTTTAGTAGACATGGGGTTTCGCCATGTTGGCCAGGGTGGTCTCGAACTCCTGACCTTGTAATCTGCCCACCTCAGCTTCCCAAAGAGCTGGGATTATAGGCGTGAGCCACTGTGCCTGGTCATAATTTTCTATGTATTTATTTTTGAGACAGGGTCTGTGTTGCCTAGACTGGAGTACAGTGGTGCTCTACTGAAGCCTGGACCTCCCTGGGCTGAGGTGATTCTCCCACCTCAGCCGCCTGAGTAGTTGGGACTACAGGTGTGTGCCACCGCACTTGGCTAATTTTGCTATATTTTGTACAGATGGGGTTTCACCAAGTTGCCCAGGCTGCTGTCGAACTCTTGAGCTCAAGCAATCTTCTCGCCTCGGCCTCCCAAAGTGCCAGAAAAAAATAATTTTTTTTTTTTTGGTAGAAATGGGGTCTTGCGGTGTTACCTAGGCTGGTCTGGAATTCCTAGGTTCAAGAAATCCTCCTGCCTCAGCTTCCCAAAGTGCTGGGATTACAGGTGTGCACCACTGTGACCAGCCTGATACACGTTTTAATGTGTGTGTGTGTGTATATATATACACACACACACATATTTTCTTTTTCAAAGGGGGAAAAGCTATTTGTGGCTAGCCTACCACTTACAATGTAAAATTCATGTCTGTGCTGCCTACATTTCAAGATTAGCTCACAATCACTGTAGGGACGTATTGACATGTCAAATGTCCCATGATAGTACTGTCTGTCCACACTGAGATGGAACTAAACCTCCCTCAATCTGCAAGCAGATAGGTTACATGTGACAGTGCCAAGCTCTGCACATATCTGAAATTCCAGTCTTTGCTGAGATTATTTTAGGTTTTATTATGAGATGCCCATACTAACACAAACTATTATTTCTTCCTTTTGAACAATCATTTATATAACCAGTAAAAAAAGAGAATAGAGGCTGGGCTTGGTGGCTCATGCCTGTAATCCCAGCACTTTGGGAGGCTGAGGTGGGTGGATCACCTAAGGTCAGGAGTTTGAGACCAGCCTGGCCAACATTGTGAAACCCCATCTCAACTAAAAATACAAAAAATTAGGCATGCATGGTTGCTCATGCCTGTAATTCCAGCTACTCAGGAAGCTGAGACAAGAGAATCACTTAAACCTGGGAGCTGGAGGTCGCAGTGACCCTAGATTGTGCCACTGCACTCCAGCCTGGACGACAGAGAGAGACTCAGTCTCAAATAAGAATAGAGAATCCAGTCAGATTTTCCTTTGCTAACTGATCATTTGCTAGAAATGACATGCAGTAATACAATTGAAGTTTAAGAAACACAAAAAATGAGCCCAGCACAGCGGCTCATGCTGGTAATCCCAGCACTTTGGGAGGCTGAGGCAGGAGGACTGCTTGAGCCCAGGAGGTCAAGGCTGCAGTGAGCCATGATTGAACCACTGCACTCCAGCCTGGGTGACAGAGCAAGACCCTGTCTCAAAAAAAAAAAAAAAAAAAGCAGTATTTCATTTTGAAGTATAACAATTACAGCCATTAACCAAGTGTTCCAGTTGTCTAAAATGAGGCAGGTGTAGACGGAAAATTTTCCCTGTACTCTCCGAAGGTTTCACAACTGAGTCTCTGAACTAAGCTGACAATAGACAGATTCGTAAGAGAAAAAGTATACAAATCTATAACATGTACTAGGGCATCCCAGAATCCAGTGAGATCTGGAAGCTTATACAGCCCCTTCATAGAAGAGAGGGGAGGCAGATGCAGGCAGCTCAGGGGAGAGAAAATGATTTTTTGCATTCAGAATAGGTGGTGGCCTGTGGCAAAATCTGTCTGGGTGTGGAGCTGACGTCCCTTGAAGCTCTTCTCCCGTGATACTGGCTCATTCTTCCCTGTTGATGAGACTTCCAGGGAGGGGATCAAGATAATTGAGTCCCTTTGGGATGATCTGTCTTTATGTAAATAATGGGGGATTCACAGAATGCCCCTCCCTGCATTGGCAGGTCCCCATGTGCCCTCAGTTTGAGGGCATACTAATGTGGTAATCAGTGAACTAGTTAGTAATCAGTATCCTAATATGGCATAATTCAGGGTGGCATTTCTCCAACTCTTTCATTACTAACAAGCTATTTTAAACCAAAAGTAATTCAAGTGTTAAAGTGCCTTTTACTTGAATATCTCCCAGGCTTAAACAATCACGAATTCATAAGCGTTGTTAGTTCAGAAGGTGGCTGAGCAGGCCCCCGGAATTCAGTGTCAGCATGCCACAGGATCTGAAGTTCAGCAAAGGTGTGACAAAAAGGGATTTTTCTTTTTTCTTTGAGACAGAGTTTCGCTCTTGTTGCCCAGGCTGGAGTGCAATGGTGTGATCTCCACTCACTGCAACCTCCTCCTCCTGGGTTCAAGCGATTATTCTGCCTCAGCCTCTGGAGTAGATGGGATTACAGGCATGCACCACCACACCTGGCTAATTTTTTTTGCATTTTTAGTAGAGACGGGGTTTCTCCATGTGTCAGGCTGGTCTCGAACTCCCAACCTCAGGTGATCCGCCCGCCTTGGCCTCCCAAAGTGTTGGGATTACAGGCGTAAGCCACCGCACCCAGTTGAGATTTTTATTTCTTAAAGGAAAGGATAAGGTGGGCCAGGACTAAGACAACACAGTAGCAAACATCTGGCTGAATGCTGGAGAGGAAGACAGTGGGAGATCCAGGCCAGGCTCCATGGACGAACTGCTTGTTGGCTCCTTAGGCTTTGGGTCTGCGGGACCCTTTCGCTACTGGGAATGGGAGCCTGTCTGCCTGCACTGGGTCTGAGACTCCCTGCTCCTGCTGGTCACCATCTACACGCATGTGGTGTTGGTCTCCAGGGTTAGAACCAGAACCCCTGAGGACGCGGGAAAGGCTGGGGAGCCCGGGGATGACCTAAAGTCCAGCTATCAAAATGCGCCGCGTTTTCAGGAAAACTATTGCCACGATTTAACCTAAAAAGCTTCATCTGTATTTTCTGCCACAGTTTGCTTCCGTTTCCTTCAGTCATTATTCCCTGGCGAAGTCTCCACGCGCTCCCGTTCGCCGGGGAACTTAGGGTATCCGGGCTTCCCTAAATTGACAAGCGGGGGCCGGCGCCTTCGCCCGCCTTCCCTGGCCGCCGCTTGGTTTGTTCTTCTCCTTCGGGGACTTCTCCGCCCGCGCCCCAGCTTTCGTCCCGCTGTGCGGAGATGCCACCCAGCTCCACCGCAGGACCGCGGAGCGAGAGGCGGCAGACGCGCTCCGGGGGCCGCCGGTCAAGAGGAAGATGAAGGGCGCGACGACTTCGCGGTTTCCAGAATGGGCTCCTTCTGGCCCAACAATCAGTGCCATTTGGAATCTTCTCGGCCTTCTCTGTGCCTTCCGCGCGTCTGGGCTCCCCGGTACCGTAGACCCGGCCCCGAGCTCCGGCCCCTCGCCCTGGGCTTCCCCGCCCCCTCGCCCCCAGTCTCCCGGGCTCTTCGGGGCGGCGGAAGAGCCGAGAACCTTCGCGAAGGTGGGGCGGGCGCCCCCGACGTTGGGCCCGCGGTATGGGCAGTGGAAACTGCGCATGCGCGGCGTCAGGGTCGGGCGGAAGTTGACGTCGCCGTGCCGCCGCCGCGTGACGCATTTCCTGTTTGTTGTTGGAGAAAGGAGAGAAAGGAAAGCGCGAGGAGCCGCCGCCACCACCAGCGCAGCAGTCCTGGGGCTGTGAGGAGATTCGGGCCGTCATCCTGCCTCCCCTGCGTCCCGCCACCGGCCGCTTCCGTCCTCGGTGAGGGTCTGTTCCGAGGGTCGGGGGAGGTCGCCTAGGGCCCCGCGCGCGCCCGGCAGACGGCGGACCTCACCCGGCGCTTGGCAACAGCGCGGGGGGTGACCGGGGTCGCCGGCCGGGGAAAGGACTGGACGGGGCGGGGGCCGTGGCCGTGGTTGCGGGGCGAAGGGTGGGCGGGGTCCTCTGGGTCTGGTCTGGGGCCGGGGCCGGGGCCAGGGCTGGGGTCTGGGGCCGCCCGGCCGCGTCCTCCCCGCCCGGCGTCCTTGCCGGAACGCGGCCCAGCCTCCGCGGCGGCGGTTGGGGGTGGGGCCCGGCCTGGGAGCGGCCGGCTGGGGCTCGGCTGGGGCTCGGCGGGGCCGGCAGCGTGGGAGGCGTGGAGCGCCTTTTTCTAAGGCTCCCGCACTCGAGTCTGAAAACCAGAAACGCGAGTGGCTTGCAGAGCAGGAATGCCGCAGCCGTGCCACCAAGTTCGGAGGGAGAAGAAGCAGGTGGTGGACCGCAAAGCCCTGTTTCTAGAACTCCGGACGGATTGTTCAGAAGTTTGTGGAAGAGCAGGTTGCCTTTCTTACTCAGAATGTTTGTCTGCTTTGCTTTGCGTTAAAGAATCTGCACCGTAGTTGATGCAACTGAAGTTTATATAGGAAGTTTACATGAACTCTTACCTAAGGAAGAAGGTCAGTGACACACGTAGTGTAAACTGCAAATCATATATTGGCTCGAGAAAGGTTTTGGCGCTAGCGAATTTTTTAAAGGATGGGTTTGCTAGTCAGACGTAAACTTCAGTGCTAACTTTCTCACGTAAACGGGGCAGGAAACAGCCCAAGTAGAACGATCGTGCCACCACCGAAGGGGTGCCGCCTGCGAGCTCGGAGGCTTCAGCCTGTTTGGGAAGAGGAGGCTGAGCGGCGCTCTTTGTAGTTTTCAACGTTTATATTAATATGAGTTGCGAATTTTAGTAAGGATTTGTCGCTACAATTTAAGTCAAATGATTGATTTAGTAGAAAAGTTAGAGTGAAGACCGAAGAAAGGAAACAGACGTTAACCATTAAAGCTTGATTGCTGCTGCTTCGTGTTTAACAGCACTTTTCCAAATAGTGTTGCGTATCAGAACGATTCATGATTTCTGAAAGGAATTATATGCAGCCGCCTTACTCCTCCGCCAGTCCACCCGTCGCGCGTTCTCTCTGGGTTTACTCCAGACTTCATTTTTTTTTTTTTTTCCTGAGACGGAGTCTGTTCTGTTGCCCAGGCCAGAGTGCAGTGGCGCGATCTCCACTCACTGCAACCTCCAGCTCCCAGGTTCAAGCGAGTCTCCTGCCTCAGCCTCCTGAGTAGCTGGGGTTACGGGTGCTCGCCACCACGTCCGACTAATTTTTGTGTTTTTAGTAGAGACGGGGGTTTCACCGTGTTGGCCAGGCTGGTCTCGAACTTCTGACCTAAAGTGATCGCCTGCCTCGGCCTCCCAAAGTGTTGGGATTAGAGGCGTGAGCCACCGCGCCTCCCCCACTCCAGACTTGTTTCCACTCCTGAGGGCCTTAAGCTCCCTTGGAGTTTGTGCTTTCACATTTCTTTCTGCCTTCTGTGATAAAGGGATGAATAGTTTTTATGCACACTTTAATGAGCTGTGGGTTTTTGTGGATTATGCAGACTGTGAAATTTGGGAAGTAAGTTGCCTTAAGTTGGTAGATGTGGAGACTTGACAGGAAGTGGGAGAACAAAAGGGTTGAGAAGCTTTTGAAAAGTGTCTAGGCTTAATCTGTGCTGTGGAAGATGAGAAAGTTGGGAATTTCAGAGGGCAAAGCTCTTAAAGAATTTGAGATGAGTTCAGCATTCTCTTCAAAACAGTCAGTGTTTTAAAATTTATTTTCTTCTGGATATGAAAGTGTTAGGTTTGGGAAGTAATTCTGGCTGTAGGATAGTTTTTCCGGAACACTAGGTGGGGAGTGTTGAATATTGTGAAGACTAAAATATGGATATGGTATTACAGTGTGATACCTGTAACTGAGTGGCGTACATTAGCTTTCATTTTTAAGCAAGCCCGTAATTCTCTTCTATTAACTCTGTTTTGGACAGTTTCAAACGAACAGTGGTACCCGTCACCCTCATCAGTCTTCAACCTAGATAACCCGAATCCAGGTCTGAGGTGGGGGTGGAATGATCTGTTTGCACCTTTTTTTTTTTTTTTTGAGACGGAGTCTTGCTCTGTCGCCCAGGCCGTAATGCGGTGGCGCGAGCTCGGCTCACTGCAAGCTCCACCTCCCGGGGTCACACCATTCTCTTGCCTCAGCCTCCCGAGTAGCTGGGACTACAGGCGCCCGCCACCACACCCCGCTAATTTTTTTGTGTTTTTTTAGTAGAGACGGGGTTTCACCGTGTTAGCCAGGATGGTCTTGATCTCCTGACCTCGTGATCCGCCTCCTCGGCCTCCCAAAGTGCTGGGATTACAGGCGTGAGCCACCGCGCCCGGCCTTTTGTGTGTGTGTGTGATGGAGTTTCGCTCTTGCCCCTGCTGGAGTACAATGGCACCATCTTGGCTCACTGCAACTTCGCCTCCCAGGTTCAAGCGATTCTCCTGCCTCAGCCTCCCGAGTAGCTGGGATTACAGGCATGCGCCACCACGCCCAGCTCATTTTTTCTATTTTTATTAGAGACGAGGTTTCACCATGTTGTTCAGGCTGGTCTCGAACTCCTGACCTCAGGTAATCCACCCGCCTCGGCTTCGCAAAGTGCTGGATTACAGGTGTGAGCCCCCGCGTCGGGCTGTCACTTTAAAGAGTATTATAAGAGGGCACTTCAAAACTTGGGCAGGTATTTTTAGTCATCCTGAACGTGTCGCCGTGGACTGAGTGTCACCGCGGGACCGCACAGACACCTTACTGTCCTCTGCTGTAAAGGTCAGCTTCTATATTGGTTAATGCTTACAGATATCTGTTGAGGAATAAGAGAATGTAATTAGCCTTTGTGAGTTGACATTTTGACGGGATTTTTACTTCTTAGTATTTATTTGCATCGAGGTTACACACTGGATTAACAGCGTTTTTTGGAAACCTTTTTAAAACTTTTTCGTTTCCTCAGAAATGATTCTGTTCAAAATCTGGTTTGGTTAAATTTGTCCAGGACCCCACCTGGTGGTTAGAGGCGGGTAACTGCAGGCTCATTAGCGAGTAAGAGTAGGATCAGTGGCAGGATTTAGCAAATGGTGTAAGTTCCAGGATGAATAGAATTTGAGAATATCAAACTCAAAAAAATGAGGTTAATGAGAAGAAGAGCATAGTTGGTGAAAATAAGAATATGTTAGAAACGATGATGTAGGAATGGAAAAATGACAATGCCTACCTGCAGAAAAGTCAACTAGTAAAAATGTGATTTTTTTTTTTGTATTGATATTAATGAGGTGTTTTGTCAAACAAAATCCTTTATGTTTTTGTATGGACAGAAATCACTGTTGACCTGTTTCATGTTCCTGGAGATATCCTACTTGAGAAGGAAGATTGATTGATGATTAATTGACTGACTGATTTACTTGAGATGGAGTCTTTGCTCTGTGTCCCAGGCTGGAGTGCAGTGGCGCGGTCTTGGCTCACTGCACTCCTGGGTTCAAGCCATTCTCCTGCCTCAGCCTGCCAGGTAGCTGGGATGACAGGTGCGTGTCACCACGCCTGGCTAATTTTTGTATTTTTAGTAGAGACGGTTTCACCATGTTGGTCAGGCTGGTCTGGAACACCTGACCTCAGGTGATCCCCTGCCTCCGCCTCCCAAAGTGCTGGGATTACAGGCGTGACCCACCGCACCTGGCTGTGTGTGTGTGTGTGTGTGCGTGCGCGTGGGTGGAATCACCCTGTGTTCCCAGGCTGGTCTCGAACTCCTGGCCTCAAGTGAGTCTTCCATCCCGGCCTGTCAAAGTGCTAGAATTACAAGTGTGAGCCAGGTGCCTGGCCAGATTTTAGATTTTTTTGTTGTTGTTGTTGAGATGGAATCTCATATTGCCCAGGCTGGATGCAGTGGCGCCATCTTGGCTCACTGCAACCTCTGCCGCACGGGTTCAAGCGATTCTCCTGCCTCAGCCTCCCGAGTAGCTGTGATTACAGGCACCTGCCACTGCGCCCGACTGATTTTTGTATTTTTAGTAGAGACGGGGTTTCACCATCTTGGCCAGGCTGGTCTTGAACTCTTGACCTCGTGATCCACCCGCCTCGGCCTCCCAAAGTGGTGGGATCACAGGTGTGAGCCACTGCGCCAGGCCATATTTTAGAATTCTTAAGCTCTGTTGCAAAATTCCGTGTCTTTGGAAGGGTGATTTAGTTTACACTACATATGATTTTGCCCCCTTTGATATTTTTCTACCTACCTTTTGCCACCAAAGGCTTAAATTAAAAGTGTGTTTTATATTTGTGTTGTGCATATATACATGTGTGTGCTCTAGTTGGTATGCTTATGAACTGTGTACTAATACTTATTTCTCTCTGCCACCTTGAGATGGCATATACCACTTGGGTGGGCTTTGAATCTGAAGTTATTTGTGTTTATAGGAATGTCCAGGACACAGAGTGCTTAGAAAATATTGATTGAATTAGATTCTTTCTAGTTTGTATATGTCCTGATGACCTTCCTGTGATTAATAATGGAATCCAGAATTCAAGAAAGTTGGAAAAAATAAGTTTCAGCAGCACTGGAGACTGAGTACTAAACTGAGTGTTGCTTTGTTTATTTTAGACAGAGTCTCACACTCACCCAGGCTGGAGTGCAGTGTCGCGATCTTGGCTCACCGCAACCTCCACCTCTGGGGTTCAAGCGATTCTCCTGCCTCAGCCTCCCTGGTAGCTGAGATTACAGGCGTTCGCCACTACACCTGGCTAATTGTTGTATATTTAGTAGAGAGTGGGTTTTGCCATGTTGGCCAGACTGGTTTGGAACTCCTGACCTCAGGTGACCTCAGGTGATCCACCTGCTTCGGCCTCCCAAAGTGCTGGGATTACAGGTGTGAAGCACCACGCCTGGCCCTATTTTATTATTATAATAATTTTTTTTTGAGACAGGGTCTCAGTCTGTCACCCAGACTGGAGTGCAGTGGCGTGATCTCAGCTCACCCCAGCCTCCGCCTCCTAGTGTCAAGTGATTCTCCTACCTCAGGCTCCGGAGTAGCTGGGATTACAGGCACGTGCCACTATCACCCGGCTAATTTTTTTTTTTTTTTTTTTTTTTTTTTGAGTTTCACTCTTGTTGCCCAGGCTGGAGTGCAGTGGTGCAATCTCAGCTCACTGCAACCTCTGCCTCCCAGGTTCAAGCGATTCTCCTGCCTCAGCCTCCTGAGTACCTGGGATTACAGGCATGCACCACGACACCCAGCTAATTTTGTATTTTTAGTAGAGACAGGGTTTTGCCTTGTTGGTCAGGCTGGTCTCCAACTCCTGACCTCAGGTCATCCGCCTGCCTCGGCCTCCCAAAGTGTTGGGATTACAGGCGTGAGCCAGCACGCTGGCCTAACTTCTGTATTTTTAGTAGAGATGGGGTTTCACCATGTTGGCCAGGCTGGTCTTGAACTTGTGACCTCAATCCACCTTCCTCAACCTTCCAAAGTGCTGGGATTACAGGTGTGAGCCACCAAGCCTGGCCTATTATGATTTTTTAATGAAAGGGAGTTAAGCTTGGAAGTATCTAATAGGTGATGAGTGCCAGTTGAAGAAATGGTCTCTGATCTTGAGTAATGGGGAAATAACTTATGTGTTTGTTTCAGAAATATTTTAGGACATACTGGATAAGAATGAAATAAGTAGGTGATGTGTGTGACAAGGAATGAAAATTCACTGCTGTGGGTTTTTTTTTCCCTACCTGTCTGTACTTTTTTTGTTTTTGCTTTTTTTTTGTTGTTTGAGACCAAGTCTCACTCTGTCACCTAGGCTGGAGTGCAGCGGCGTGATCTTGGCTCACTGCAACCTCTGCCTCCCAGGCTCAAGCAATTCTTGTGCTTCAGCCTTCTTTCTGAGTAGCTGGGATTACAGACGTGCACCACCACACCCAGGTAATTTTTTTTTTAAGACAGAGTCTTGCTTTGTTGCTCAGGCAGGAGTGCAGTGGCACTATCTTGGCTCACTGCAGCCTCCACCTCCCAGGTTCAAGCAATTCTCCTGCCTCAGGCTGCCGAGTAGCTGGGACTCCAGGCGCTCACCACCATGCCTGGCTAATTTTTGTATTTTTAGTAGAGAAGGGGTTTGCCATGTTGGCCAGGCTGGTCTTGAACACCTCAAGTGATCTGCCTGCCTCGGCCCTCCAAAGTGCTGGGATTACAGGCGTGAGCCACCTCGCCTGGCCTCAGATGAATTTGGAAACCACTATTTTTTTTTTTTTTTTGAGATGGAGTCTTGCTCTGTTGCCCGGGCTGGAGTGCTGTGGTGCGATCTCAGCTCACTGCAAACTGTCCCGGGTTCAAGCAGTTCTCCTGCCTCACCTGGAACTACAGGCGCCACCACGTCCGACTGGGTTTTGTATTTTTAGTAGAGACGGGGTTTCACCATGTTGGCCATGCTGTTCTCAAACTCCTGACCCCAGGTGATCCACCTGCCTTGGCCTCCCAAAGTGCTGGGATTATACGCATGAGCTACCCACGCCTAATCTTTATGTGACGTGTTTTTTTAAAAGTCCTAAACTTAGAGGTCATTGAATTTATTGGAGAAGGTTATTTTTGATTAATGGCGATTAGGCTAATTCTTTTCATGGTTTTAATAGAGGTTTTTCGTTTTTTTAAACTTGATTTAGATGTATTGCTTTTGGAAATTGCAGAAATTAACAAACCTAGTTTTCCTAAGAAACATTTTCTCTTAATTTCTTAATTGAAAAGTTTTCTATGGCTTCCTTAATAGACAGTAGGACCTAGTTAATAGTTTAAAGAAGTTTCATAATTGTTATTAGAAATGTTAATTATGGGCCGGGTGTGGTGGCTCACACCTGTAATCCCAGTACTTTGGGAGGCCAAGGTGGTCAGATCACAAGGTCAGGAGTTTGAGACCATCCTGGCTAGCATGGTGAAACCCCGTCTCTACTAAAACAATACAAAAATCAGCTGGGCGTGGTGACGGTTGCCTGTAGTCCCAGCTACTCGGGAGGCTGAGGCAGGAGAATGGCGTGAACTCGGGAGGCGGAGCTTGCAGTGAGCCGAGATCGCTCTACTGCACTCCAGCCTGGGCGACAGAGTGAGACTCTGTCTCAAAAAAAAAAAAATAGCCAGGCATTGTGGGACACACCTGTAGTCCCAGGTGCTCGGGAGGCTGATGCAGGAGAATCGCTGGAACCAGGGAGGTGGAGGTTGCAGTGAGCTGAGATTGTGCTGCTGCACTCCAGCCTGGGCAACAGAGTGAGACTCAAACTCAAAAAAAAAAAAAAAAAGTTAATTTTGTAGTTAAAGAATATCTTCCTGCTCTACGCAAATTCCTTTCCAGCCTGAAGTGATTTGTTTTTTTATTTTTTATTTAAAAAAATTTATTATTTTTGTGACAGGGTCTTGCTCCGTTATGTAGGCTGGAGGGCATTGGTGCGTTTACGTCTCACTACCATCGACTGCCTGGGCTCAAGTGATTTTCCTGCCTCAGCCACTTCCAGTAGCTGGGACTACAGGTGCACACTGCCACACCCTACTGAGTTTTTATATTTCATAGAGACAAGATCTTGCTGTGTTACTCAGCGTGGTCTTGAACTCCTGAGCTGAAGTGATCCCCCTGCCTCAGCCTGCCAAAGTGTTAGGATTACAGGCATGAGCTACTGTACCCAGCTGTGATTTCTTTTAAAGTGCTACTTTACAGCACTGTCACTTTTATTTTATCATTTTTAACTTTAAAGTTTTTTATTTTTATTTATTTATTTTATTTTTTGAGATGAAGTTTCGCCCTTGTTGCCCAGGCTAGAGTGCAGTGGAGTGATCTCGGCTCACTACAACCTCTGCCTTTCAGGTTCAAGTGATTCTCCTGCCTCACCCTCCCAAGTAACTGGGATTACAGGTGCCCGCCACCACACCTGGCTAGTTTTTGTATTTTTTGTAGAGACAGGATTTCACCATGTTGTCCAGACTGGTCTTGAATTCCTGACCTCAGGTGATCCACCCGCCTCAGCCTCCCAAAGTGCTGGGATTACAGGCGTGAGCCACTGCGCCTGGTTTAAAATTTTTATTTTTTATATATTTTGTTTTTTTCTGAGACAGGGCCTTGCCCTGTCTCTTGTCCAAGTTGGAGTGCAGTGACATGACATGGCTCACAGCATCCTTGATCTCTTGAGCTCAAGTGATCCTCCCATTTCAGCCTCTGGCGTAGCTGGGAGTACAGGCGTGTGCCACCCCACTCAGCTAATTTTTTTAATCTTTTTGTAGAGATGGTGTCTTACTGTGTTGCCCAGGCTGGTCTCAAGCTCTTGGGCTCAAGTGATCCTTCTGCACATTTCCAAGGTTGTTTAACTCCTGTGTCTTTGCTGTCTAGAAGCTTTTCAGTGTGATGTAATCCCACTTGTCTGTTTCGGCTTTTGTTCCTTGTGCTTTTGGGGGTCATATCCAAACAAAGATTGCTGAGGGGCCAAATTTTAAATTGTGTATAATTTTAATGACTTCAGATTTAAATAGCTGCATTTGGCTTATGGAGTCTTTTGAGCAGCACGGTTTTAAAAAGGTTTTTGCCAAGTGGGGTTCTAGTGGACACCTATGCTTGTAGAGCTCTGATGTGAGTGATCTGCTGTAGAAATTACTTTTGATTTAGTATATTATTTTAAAATGCAGGTGATGCACTGGTTTCTTGGTGAGGGAAGCTGGTTTTTCCTGGCTGAGCTTCTGTAGGGTGGAGGGCTGGAGTCCAGGCTCTCGCTGGGCAGGGAAGGCAGCTTGAGTGTGCCTTCCAGTCCTCCTGAGGGCCCACGTTTTTCTGGGATCACCTGTTTTCTATAATGTGCATTGAACACACGGGCCAGGAGAAGAGGGAAGTAGAGGAGCTTTGTCCTCTGTGCTCATCCTCACAGTGCTGGGCGGGCCAGAAGGATTCAGGGCCAACCTTAGGGAGATGAAGGCCACTTAAAATGTTTTATTGCCACAAATGGTGTCTTTCAAGAAATAAATCCATGTATTTTACACTTAAATGATACTAGGCTACTCCAGGCACACTGCCTATGGGGTAGCCCTGCTCTGCAAGGAGTAGTAAAAAAAAAAAAAAAAAAAAAAAAAGTTTCAACTTAGTTTCTCTGTGACTAGGGAAATTGTCCAAGTATGTATCAAATAATGCTAATTGGTACCTAGTTGTATATCTTGATTAGGCAACTTTTTGCTTAAAATTGTTTTGGAATGCAGTAGTATTTCTACAGCTTCAGGCTGCTTTATCATCTAATACACAGTTGGATATTTAATATATAGTTTTATCAGTTTTTTTTTTAAACACTGTTTTTGAGAGGTCTGAGGAAAAAAAAGATAGTGTGACCAAAAATACTTCTATAGGGAAATACTGATAGAAATGTATAGGTAGCCTTGAAATTCTGAGGTTAATAACAAAATTTGAATGCAGGTAACCTTTCATGGAGTTTGTCAAATTTTAAATTGTGTCTTACATCGGTGAAGACTCTGAAGCAGTAAGGAGTGAGTTAGCTTGCAGCAAACAGTGGGGATTGTTGCAGCATCAGCACTTCAGCCAGCTCTGCAGGTTTCCTTGGAGACACGTGGATTTCTCTTTCTAGACATTGAGCTATTTTCTTTTTTTTTTTTTTTTTTGAGATGGAGTCTTGCTCTGTCGCCCAGGCTGGAGTGCAGTGGCGCGATCTTGGCTCACTGCAAGCTCTACCTCCCGGGTTCACACCGTTCTCCTGCCTCAGCCTGCCAAGTAGCTGAGACTACAGGCGCCCGCCACCACGCCCCGCTAATTTTTTCTATTTTTAGTAGAGACGGGGTTTCACCGTGTTAGCCAGGATGGTCTTGATCTCCTGACCTCGTGATCCGCCCGCCTCGGCCTCCCAAAGTGCTGGGATTACAGGCATGAGCCACCGCGCCCGGCCAGCTATTTTCATTTTGTTGTTTCTGTAATGCATATTTGTATTTATATTCTAAATTTGTTAGTCTTATTGGCATTTGATGAAAACTAAAAAGGTAATTTTGAGATTTCAAGTACTGGTGAGAGAATGTCCCATAGCCTTGAGCATTGGAATTGTGTATATTGACAGCATAGTGCCACGATACAGGCTAGCATGAGTTCTGGAGGCAAACTTGGATTCTTACTATTTTTAAAGATGCAGTGTGTTTGGTATGTTGCCCAGGTTGAACTCAGACTCCTGGGCTGAAGCCATCCTCCTGCCTCAGCCTTCTGAGTCACTGGGACTTTAGGTGCACGTGACTGTGCTTGGCTCAGACTTGGGTTTTGAACTTGCTGGAACATTGACATTTACTTAATTCCTTTGAGCCCCCGTTTCCTCACCTACAAACAGTAACTCACAGAATGACTGTGATGGAATACATACCTGTAACAATGCGTGACACGTGAGTCAGTAACACATTGTTGCCCCAGCTCCTTTCCCCCTTAATCGGCTAATAACTAAGCCTCAATTATTAGTAAACTAATTAAGCATCATATGACTTGATGATTAGCATGTCACGTTTAAAATTACCAGTTGTCATTCAGGTTATAAGAAGTTTGTTTATTTATTTGTTTTTTTGAGATGGAGTCTTGCTCTGTCACCCTGGCTGGAGTGCAGTGGTGTGATCTTGGTTTACTCCAACCTCTGCCTCCCGGGCTCAAGCGATTCTTCTGCCTCAGCCTCCCAAGTAGCTGGGATTACAGGTGCACACCACCATGCCCAGCTAATTTTTGTATTTTTAGTGGAGATGGTGTTACGTCATGTTGGTCAGGCTGGTCTTGAACTCTTGACCCCAGGTGATCCACCTACCTCAGCCTCCCAAAGTGCTGGGATTACAGGCGTGAGCCACCATGCCCGGCTTTATTTTATTTTTTTGAGATGGAGTCTCGCTCTGTGGCTCAGGCTGGAGTGCAGTGGCGTGATCTTGGCTCACTGTGACCTCTGCCTCCCGGGTTCAAGTGATTCTCCTGCCTCAGCCTCCTGAGTAGCTGGGATTACAGGCGCCCACCACCTTGCCCAGCTAATTTTTTGTATTTTTAGTAGAGACGGGGTTTCGCCATGTTGGCCAGGCTGGTCTCGAACTCCTGACCTCAAGTGATCCACCCGTCTTGGCCTCCCAAAGTGCTGGAATTACAGGCGTGAGCCACTGTGCCCAGTCTTATTTTTTAATATTGCCATATTTTAAATAGGAATGGAAGATTTCTGCACTAGTCTTAGCATTTGTGGATGTGCATGGAACCCTGTTGGTGAAGTTTTCTTGCCTTGGAGAAGGACCCTAAACAGTTTCCTAACTAGCTCTCCTGTCTGCTGCTTGGTTGCATTCCTGTCGTTTCTGATTCCGGTACATACCATTTGGAGCATCTTCGTAACCCTGTTGTCCAGTCATCACTGTCTTAAGTCCATCTCCCTTGTAGTTAGAAGTTATCTTTCCACATACTCCTGTTGAGTTCACACCACTGCTTAACTCTTCTACTTACAGTGGAAAAGTCCTAATTCCTTAGTTGTAAAATTCTTCAGTTGTGCCTTGTTCTTTCTTGTCCTGACTCCCTCCCCTCCCTCTTACTCCCAGCACCCTCACACTGACGTTCCACCCTACTAACTTGCTGCGTCCCACGTGGGCTGTGTGCTGTCGTTATTTTGCCTGAGCATACGCTGTTACTTGTGTGTGGAATACTTTTGCCTCTGTTCTCTGCCTGGGGAGCTTACTTTTGTTTTTCATTTCATCAGTAAAATGTCAGTGTTAATTTTTCCTTTCCTCATGGTCTCTATACCATCTCCCCAGCACTCTGTGCATATTTGTCTTTTTAAATTTTTATTTTTTGTGTAGATGAGGGCTTGCTGTGTTGCTCAGGCTTATCTGGAATTCCTGGGCTGAAGCAGTCTTCCAGCCTCGGCCTCCCAGTAGTGCTGGGATTACAGGTGTGAGACCCTGCAAGGGCCATGTGCATATTTGTCTACATGCCTGTCTTCCACTAAACTTGATGACTTTTATTATTTCCAAAGCTAGCATAGTGTGTGTTATAAATAGTAAGTTTGTATGATTAAATTCAATCAGAATGACAGTATTCTTTTAATATTAGGAAGGCTTTGATTGGTTGACTAATGGGGCCAGTCTCACTAAAATGAAACAGTTGGGCAAGGTGTGACCCTCTCTTCCCTTGAGAGTCTCACCTGCCCAAAGGTAATGGGAAGGCAGGACCGTGACCCCAGGTTAGAAAAGACCAGGGGACTTAGCAAAGTTTTATTACTTTTGTTTTTTTTTGAGTCAGAGTCTTGCTCTGTCACCCAGGTTGGCGTGCAGTGGTAAAATCACGGCTCACTGCAGCCTAGACCTTCTGGGCTCAAGCCATCCTCCCACCTCAGCCTCCCGAGTAGCTGGGACCATACGCTGTGCCATCATGCCTGGCTAATTATTTTATTTTTTGAGACGGAGTCTCGCTCTGTCATCCAGGCTGGAGTGCAGTGGCATGATCTCAGCTCACTGCAACCTCCGCCTCCCGGGTTCAAGCAATTCTCATGCCTCAGTCTCCTGAGTAACTGGGATTACAGGTGCATGCCACTACACCCAGCTGATTTTTGTATTTTTTTTTTTATTTTTTTTTTTTGAGACGGAGTCTCGCTTTGTCACCCAGGCTGGAGTACAGTGTCGCAATCTCGGCTCACTGCAAGCTCCGCCTCCCAGGTTCACGCCATTCTCCGGCCTCAGCCTCCCGAGTAGCTGGGACTATAGGCGCCCGCCACCACGCCCGGCTAATTTTTTGTATTTTTAGTAGAGACAGGGTTTCACCGTGTTAGCCAGGATGGTCTCGATCTCTTGACCTCGTGATCCGCCCGCCTCGGCCTCCCAAAGTGCTGGGATTACAGGCGTGAGCCACCGCGCCCGGCCCGATTTTTGTATTTTTAGTAGAGACGGTTTCGTCATGTCGGCCAGGCTGATCTCGAACTCCTGGCCTCAGGTGATCTGTCCGCCTCAGCCTCCCAGAGTGGTGGGATTTCAGACATGAGCCACTGCGCCTGGCCAACGCCTGGCTAATTATTTTATTTTTAGTAGATTCAGAGTCTCGCTTTATTGTCCAGGCTGGTCTTGAGCTCCTTAGCTCAAGCGTTCCCTCTTTCTCTGTCCCCAGAACACTGGGATTACAGGCATGAACCATTGCATCCTGCCCGAATTTTATTGTTAATTGTAGCATCCTGGTCCATATTCCCGTCCTGATCAGAAAGAGAGCTGTGGGTCTTGTTATCTTTTGTTGGTGGCAGTTGGACTGTCCCTGGAGTATCTGTGTTGGACTGGGAGCACTAAGACATTACGACATTGGAGCTTGCTCAGAGGGGAGGGACCAGGTAGGTCAGGGTTTCTCAGGAGGAACTGTGAAGAATTGTAAGGGTATATTTGCCTAGAGACAGAAAAACTTGCCAAGATAAAGCCCCCAAATATCCAAAGGCAACTATGCGGAAGAGAAATTGAACCTGTATCGCATAATTTGAACAAGGACCAAAGGGTGAAAATTCCTTGGAGACCCCCGCTCCCCAGCATAAGGAAGAATTCCTGTAGTTAACTAAAATTCAGGGCTTGACTTTGGAGATAATGAGTTCCGGTCACTGGCGTTTGTTCAGACAGAGAAAGGTTGCACTAATTAGTGGTTATTGAAGTGTGGATGCCTTATGAGTCAGAGCTTGAACTTGGTGATATAAAGGTCCTTCTATTTAATAAGAATTTGAGGAAGACGCCCAATATGGCACTTTTCTCGAAGTACTTGGAGACAACAACCTTTTTTTTTTTTTTTTTTTTTTTTTTTTGAGATGGAGTCTTACTCTGTCTCCCAGGCTGGAGTGCAGTGGTGCGATCTTGGCTCACTGCAACCACCACCTCCCAGGTTCAAGTGAGTCTCCTGCCTCAGCCTCCCGAGTCTTAGCTGACGTTACAGGTGTTAGCCACCAGACCTGGCCGGAGACAACAACTTTTTAATTCTGAGATTCTGTAGTAGCATATGCCAGACATTAGCCAGCTGCTTAACTTTTGTCCAGTCTTTTTTTTTTTTTTTTTTTGAGACAGAGTTTCGCTCTTGTTGGCCAGGCTGGAGTGTGATGGTGCAATCTCGGCTCACTGCAACCTCCGTCTCCCAGGTTCAAGCAATTCTCCTGCCTCAGCCTCCTGAGTAGCTGGGATTACAGGAATGTGCCACCATGCCTAGTTAATTTTGTATTTTTAGTAGAGACAGAGTTTCTCCATGTTGGTCAGGCTGGTCTCGAACTCTCTACCTCAGGTGATCCGCCCCCCTCAGCCTGAGCCACCATACCCGTCCTGTCTTTGAATACTGTCTCACTGTTTTTGTTCTGAGTCTTTGAAAAGAATGTTAAAAGTCAATAGTAGTTGGAAGAATTAAGCCTGACCGTCTCCCAACTCATGGTTTTACCAAAAACCCTATTAAAAAACTTGTGGGCCGGGCGCGGTGGCTCACGTCTGTAATCCCAGCACTTTGGGAGGCCGAGGAGGGCGGATCTACAAGGTCAGGAGATCGAGACCATCCTGGCTAGCATGGTGAAACCCTGTCTCTACTAAAAATACAAAAAAAAAATTGGCCAGGTGTGGTGGTGGATGCCTGTAGTCCCAGCTACTCAGGAGGCTGAGGCAGGAGAATGGCGTGAACCCCGGAGGTGGAGTTTGCAGTGAGCTGAGATTGTTCCACTGCACTCCAGCCTGGGTGACATAGTGAGACTCCGTCTCAAAACAGCAACAACAAAAAAAACGCAAAACTTGTTTGGCTGGATATGGTGTATGCCTATAATCCCAGCACTTTGGTAGGCCAAGGTGGACGGATCACCTGAGGTCAGGAGTTTGAAACCAGCCTGGCCAACATGGTGAAACCCTGTGTCTACTTAAAAAAAAAAAAAACAAAAAACAAAACAAAAAAAGCCACAAAAAATTGGTGTGGTGGCACATGCCTGTAGTCCCAGCTAGTTGGGAGGCTGAGGCAGGAGAATTGCTTGAACCTGGGAGGTGGGGAGGTTTCAGTGAGTCGAGATTGTGCCGCTGCACTCCAGCCTGGGCGTCAGAGAGCGAGACACTATCTCAAAAACAAACAAACAAACAAACAAAAAAAAACTGTTGTCAATTTAAAATATTTACTCCAATTTGTGGCTCACGCCTGTATTCCCAGCACTTTGGGAGGCTGAGGTGGGCGGATCACGAGGTCGGGAGATCGAGACCATCCTGGCCAACATGGTGAAATCCGTCCCTACTAAAAATAGAAAAATTAGCTAGGCGTGGTGGTGGGCACCTGTAATCCCAGCTACTCCGGAGGCTGAGACAGGAAAGTCGTTTGAACCAGGGAGTTGGAGGTTGCAGTGAGCCAAAATTGTGCCACTCTACTCTAGCGACAGAGCAAGACTCTGTCTCAAAATATATACATATATATGTATATATATAATTTTTTTTTTTACTCCAAGTAAGCTAGGAGTATCTTCAGTATTGCTGAAGGCTTTATTTAATCATGCAGTGTATTTGATGGTGGATTACTCTCTCAATATTTATTCAGTTGAATGTGGAATGAGGTGGTATGATGATGGGGGTGGGGATGATTTGGAGCCAAAGTCCTTCGACTATTCCTGCTGGCTCCCTGGTGAGGGTGTGGCATCTCTGCAGATGAGTTCTCCTGACTGTGCTCAGGCGGCTGTCTGTGTGCCCATCGCTCCTGCCTGCTTTTCTCTTTCCTTCCCACTTCCTCATTGTGTGAGACCATCCACTCCGTGTATTACTGGTTCCTTTCTACTTCATCACAAGCAGGTAGCACTTAGGATGTTCTAGATGGAGCCCAGGGCTTTCTTCCCTTGGAGAGCATCATCTATAAACAACCATGGAAGTGGATGTCACCCACTTCACAGGGTGGGGAAGCAACCACAGTGAGTAGGTAGTTTTCCAAGGAACCACGTCTTGTTTACGATAAACACCCATTTCCACTTCCAAGTTCCTATGCTGTGAACATTACTGCTTCCCTGTACAGGGAAGGCAGGGTGGTAAATCCTTGATTCTTAGTGCTTGCTGGCTTTTTACAGTGACATGAACTCAAGAATTTTAAATGTAGGTTTTAAATCCAATTCAGTCAATTCACTTTGAAGCCCACATTCTTGTTAAGGTCAGGAATTGCCCTATCAATTTTTTTTTTTTTAATTTTTAAAATTTTTCGTAGAGACAGGGTTTCACCGTGTTGCCAAGGCTGGTCTTGAACTGCTGGGCTCATGCAGTTTGTCCGCCTCGGTCTCCTAAAGTGTTGAGATTACAGGTGTGAGCTGCCGCACCCGGTCCAGTTTGGTTTCTGTGTCCTTTTGACGTACACTTCGTCTTTTTGAAGTTTTTAAACTTTATTTTGAGGTAGTTTTAGATTTACAGAAAAGTTGTAAAGATAGTACAGGGATTTTCCTGTATACCGTTCACCCAGCTTTCCTTAATCTTTCTGTAACTGTGTTAACTGTGGTGAATTTCTCAAAAGTAAGCAGTTGACACTGCTACAGTACTGTTAAATGTGGACTTTATTCATATTCCACCTGTTTTTCTGCTGATGTCCTTTTCCTGTTCTAGAAACCATCTGAGGAACCCAGATTGTATTTAGTTGTCATTTATTCTTAGTTACAGGTTGTCTGTCCCCTTGTTTTTCTTGACCGGGGGGTGGGGGTGTGGGGGTGTGTGTGTGTGTGTGTGTGTGTGTGTGTATTTTTTTTGTTTGTTTGTGATAAGTTGGGCCTGGTTAGTGCTTGGATGGGAGATAGGGTCTCGTTCTGTTGCCTGTGCTGGAATGCCGCGGTGCAGTCATGACTCACTGTAGCCTTGACAACCTTCCTGGCTCAAGTGATCCTCCCACCTCAGCCTCCTGAGTAGCTGGGATGACAGACACATGCCACCATGCACAGCTACTTAAATTTTTTTTTTGTTGCGCAGAGTTCTCTCTGTGTTTCCCAGGCTGATCTTGCACTCCTGGGCTCAAGCAGTCCTCCTGCCTTGGCCTCCCAAAGTGCTGGAATTACAGGAGTGAGCCACTGCGCCTGGCCTGAGTCTGTGATTTTGGATAGCTTTTTAAATTTTCTTGCTTGATCTAGCATTAGCTAGTATAGTAAATTTTTATTTCAATTTAATTCT
The DNA here is from genome assembly GCF_029281585.2 of Gorilla gorilla gorilla. Lineage (NCBI taxonomy): Eukaryota > Metazoa > Chordata > Mammalia > Primates > Hominidae > Gorilla > Gorilla gorilla. Next base: position 166,247,176 of record NC_073230.2, read on the forward strand.
GAATTGACCTGTACTTTATAGCTGGTTTTGTCCAGGGCAGGACCACAGATTGTATCTGTTGTGATAATAATCTACACATTTATTCATTTTTGTTTGTTTTTTTCGACTTTTTTGAGATGCAGTTTTGTTCTTGTTGCCCAGGCTGGAGTGCAATGGTGCAATCTCGGCTCACCGCAGCCTCCGCTTCCTGGGTTCAAGCGATTCTCCTGCCTCAGCCTCTTGAGTAGCTGGGATTACAGGCATGCGCTACCACGCCCGGCTAATTTTGTATTTTTAGTAGAGACGAGGTTGCTCCATGTTGATCAGGCTGGTCTCGAACTCCCGACCTCAGGTGATCCACCCACCTTGGCCTCCCAAAGTGCTGGGATTACAGGTGTGAGCCGCTGTGCCCAGCTATTCATTTTTAGTTTTAATTAAAAAAAAAAATTATTTTCATTTTTTTGGAGACAGGTCTCACTCTCACCCAAGCTGGAGTGCTGTGGCACTATTTCGAACTGGTCTCCAACTCCTGGGCTCAAGGAGTCCTCCCACTTTGGTCTCACAAAGTGCCAGGATTACAGGTGTGTGCCACTGTGCCCAGCCGATATCTGCACATTTATAAGCTGACATCTCTGAGAGCACAGGGCAGGATGAAATTAGAGGCTGCCGTAGGTCAGGGTAAGGGATAATGATGCTGGTGAAGATAAAGAACAGTCAATGAATTTCAGTTATTTCAGAGGTAGACTCGGCAGAACTTTGTGATTTACTTGTGTCTGTGTGCTGAGTGTAGTGATGTTGGCGAAGGTGAACATTTCACAGGCACCTCGGAGCTCAAGGTAGAATTTACTAGAAAATGACCAGGTATGTAGGAGGTGGGGAGGATTAAGAGTTAAATTTTGGTCGTGTTCTATTTAGGATGTCTGCTGGACATCCAAGTGGCTGTGTCAAGTAGTCATCTGTCTATTTGTGTCTGAAGTGCCCAGGAGAGGCCTGAGCTTGGAGCTTACATCTGGGACTCATTGCTAAGTAAATTATATTTATGTAATGGGAAAGGATGAAAACCCACATGTAGGATGAGAGTTGGCCTTGAGCCTTTAGCGTTCCCGTAGTTTCTTTCTTTCTTTCTTCTTTTTTTTTTTTGAGATGGTTTCTTTCTTTCTTTTTTTTTTTTTTTTTTTTGAGATGGAGTCTCACTGTCGTCCAGGTTGGAGTGCAGTGGCGCGGGCGCGATCTCGGCTCACTGCAGGCTCCGCCTCCCGGGGTTCACGCCGTTCTCCTGCCTCACCATCCTGAGTAGCTGGGACTACAGGCACCCGCCACCTCTCTTGGCTAATTTTTTGTATTTTTAGTAGAGATGGGGTTTCACCGTGTTAGCCAGGATGGTCTTGATCTCCTGACCTCGTGATCCGCCCGCCTCGGCCTCCCAAAGTGCTGGGATTACAGGCGTGAGCCACCGCACCCGGCCAGCATTCCCGTAGTTTCTTCAGCGGGCCAGTGGAGGGGTGAAAGCTGGTGGTGGAAGGCAGATGGAGAGAGAAGTTGGGCAAGGAGATCTGGGAAACGTCTGTGGGTGGTGCTGTGGGTTTTTTACTGACCTTAAATAAGAGCCTCCAGTGGCAGGCAGTGGGGAGCTGCAGCAGGACTGGGGGATGAGTCCAGGCGAGGAAGTGGAGCGGCTAAGGGTAAGCAGTGCAGGAGGAGCGCAGAGGTGAGGGCATCCACTCCAGGGGGTGGCTCTCATACTGCCTTTATGCTTTCCTTGTAGGGTAGCCTTCATTTGGTAAGGAAACTAGCCATTTGATGGAGTGCTGCATGAATACCGAGTGCTGTTAGTGGATGCTGCACGTACATGACAGAGCAGGCTTTCAGTGAGAGTGTTTTTGGTGGTGAAGTAAATCACAGCATTCCCCAGCTGGCCACACGGCCCTCGCCCACACCCACGTTCTCACCTCTGTGCTCACTGCCTCGGGGGGTGTCTTCCTCCCATTCCCACCACCATACGCACAAACACAGGCACACAAGTGCAGATAGAAGATGAGCTGTTTGGACTGGCGAGGGCATGTGTGCTTGGTGTGTGGCACATTGAATGGCCTCTTGCTATATATAGTGCTCAGAGGGGATGATCCAGATGTCTGGCATGGGAAGATTGGTACTGAGATTTCTGCTCTTGTTCTGTTAGTGAGAGTGGATTAGCAGCTTCCCTCTGTTTCTGCTAGGTACTGCCGCTGGCATCACTGCCAAAATGCCACCCTAGATCCTTGGCAGCAAACTGGAGCTGGAGTGAAAATAACCTCACGTAGTCACTCAGCCAAGGGAATGAGGGAGACGTGAAGAAACGCTGGCTTTCCTGCTGCTTGTTGGCTGCTCTGCCTTGTGTGCTGTGACTGATGGGCAGGTTTTTAGTTACTGAAAGAAGACTGCGGTGTTCCTACTTACGGGAGTCGACTCCTGTCTTTTCTCTAGAGACTGGTCCGACCCGTGTGGCTTGAATCCTATATGTTGCCATGTCATTCTAACTACCAGGGAGGAAATCTTTCATAACTGGGGGTTCCTTACCTTGTAACTTATTACATGAAGTCCCTAATATTTTATATTGATTATTTCCAAATGGAGTGGAAAGAACTGTGCAGTGGTATACCCTTAGGCACATTCTCCAATTAATATTTTATCTTTGTTTTATTATGTATCCAGCAAAGCTGATAACGTTAAATTGGAATAATTACAAGAAAATAGGAACCATACGAGTTATTTTCTAAGTTGTAATTTTAAAAGTACTGGGAACAAATCTACTTAAGAACAAGAACATTTTGATACTCTAAATTCCGTATCTTGTAGTTGGCGTATTAAACTTAACACCTAGAATCTTTGCTGTCATGTATTTGAAGATGTACATTTCTTTTCTAAGTTTGATGTTAGTCATTCTGTCGAATTGATAATGTAGTTTATATACATCTAAATAGATCCTGATTTCCATTATAGTTTTTTGTTTTTTGATGAAAGGACTTCCATAAAAACAAGAGTTTTAGGTCCAGGTTTGGTGGCTCATGCCTGCAGTCCCAGCACTTCGGGAGGCTGAGGTGGGAGGAATCCTTGAGCCCAGGAGTTTGAGACCAAGATCAGCAACAAAGTGAGACCCTGTCTCAATTAAAAAAAAAAAAAACAAAAACCAAGAGTTGAAGTTTCCACAGATGTTTCTTTGTGGCTTCGTGATACTGTTGTTTTTTCTTTCTTTCTTTCTTTCTTTTTTGAGACAGTCTCGTTCTGTCGCCCGGGCTGGAGTCCGGTGGCATGGGCTGGAGTCTGGTGGCACGATGTCAGCTCACTGCAGTCTCTGCCTCCTGGGTTCAAGCAATTCTGCTTCAGCCTCCCGAGTAGCTGGGACTACAGGTGTGCACCACGATGCCGGCTAATTTTTGTATTTTTAGTAGAGACAGGATTTCACCATGTTGGCCAGGCTGATCTCGAACTCCTGACCTCAAGTGATCCACCTCCCTCGGCCTCCTAAAGCGCTGGGATTACAGGTGTGAGCCACCGCGCCCGGCTGTGCAGATTCTTGATTGTTGTTTTAAAAGAGTAGGTTAGCCAGTCAAATTGAAAGAAGTAAATTGGTTAGGAAACGTCACATCTTAAAGCAGCAGTGTGCGTAGTTCCTCCTTGTGGAACCAGAGGCTACATCCTCCATTAGAGCTGGCAGAAGCAGAATGGGTTTCGTTGTACATTTTACTGCCCGGGGAAGTAACAAGGTTGAAGCACGTAATCCATAGGGGAACTTAGGGAATGAATCTCTGCTGCTGGTTTTCCACCTTCCAGTCCGTAGTGATACTATCTAATTAGTGTGGTCAACAGGGCAATATAGTATTTGTTTGGTAGAGGAATGGATGGGAGCTTGGAACCAGAGGGTAAAGTTAACGCTAACTACTGTGTAGTCAAAGGTCTTTCTCTCTTGGGAGATGTGTGGGAGGGCTTTTGCTGTTCCCTCGTGTGGGTGACAGAATGGTGGAAGGATGGCTCTCTATTGTTCCCATGTGAAGTTAGTTCAGGGCAGGGACAACGTGTTTGTCCTTGGAGCCCCGTGGTCTTGCCCGATGCCTGGCACAGGAATGCATTGAATGAAAGAGGTAACTGACGTTCCCTGAGCACAGACCGTGTCTAGGAACACATGACAGACTTTGTCAGCTAGTGGTCAAGTGGCACGGAGTCTCTGCCTCAGAGTCACCTGTTGTTTAGGCTATTATTAGGCTATTTCAGAGCTTTTTTCCCCATCTCTAGAAGGGTCTTAGGGCATGAATCTGGGAACCAGTTCCCAGACAAGGTCTTGGCCCAGCAGGCTAGTGGTTAGCTCTAGTGGAAGTTCCCTCTGTAGGCCAGTAGGTGCTAAGGTGACACCACCCCTTCCTCCCTCTCCAGACCCATCCCACCACCGTGATTTGCCCATCCCCAGCAGCCTCATCACTGACCACCTGTTTTTACTTGCAGGACCCATTCCAACAATCTGGTAAAACATGGTGGATTACTATGAAGTTCTAGGCGTGCAGAGACATGCCTCACCCGAGGATATTAAAAAGGCGTAAGTAATTTTATTTCTGCGATAATGCATTTTCACAGTGGTACGTTGGTAATTGAGTAGTATAACTTCTTCTATTGCCTATGAATATGGCTTTTAATGTAGTATACCAGTCTTTGAATGCCACATAGTTTAGTTTGACAGAGCAGTTAACAAGGAGCATTTGCAGTCTAGGCCTGGGCTTTGCTCTTCATTAGTCAGTCACTTGGTTTATATCTGAAGTTGATGATTATTTCACTGAGGATGTGAGATAATCCCAAACATCTTTTACATTGGACTTTGAAAATGGAGCTGACTTGGCACTCTTGAGTGCCCCTTTGGAAGGTAGGGGCCCAGAGTACATAGCACTTGAATTTTCTTGTTGTGATTGTTGGGCTCCAGCCTATGCCATTGGAGTCCCTTCTGATTCATATGAAAGTTCGAGAACTGCAGCGCTGCCTGTGGTACCTGCATCTGTGTGACCAGGGCCTGGCCATTGTGAGGAGGGCAGTTCCAGCCACAGAAGGCTCTCACGGTAACCTTAGTCTGTTTAATTAATGAGGTGTTAACTGTGAATGTAGAGTATACAGCAAAGACGTCATGAAACAGATTGTTAGATTTTAACATAGCTAGAGAGCAGTTAGCCTGGAATAGTTGGAACCAACTTTAAAAAAATTGTTAATAAATAATGAAGTGTCTATACTGCTAGACTTAGTGGGTCTGAAGATAGAATTAACTTTTTTGGGGGCCAAATAGTTCATTTTGCTTAATTTTTAAATTTTAATAAAAATACAGAGTCTCAATATGTTGCTCAGGCTGGTCTCAAACTCCTGGGCTCAAGCGATTCTCTCGCCTTGGCCTCCCAGATTGCTGTGATTATAGATGTGAGCCACTGTGCGTAGCTGAGATAGTTCATTTTAAAATGCTAAATTACGACCAGGCAAGTGGCTCACACCTCTAATCCCAGCACTTCGAGAGGCCTAGGTGGGAGGGTCACTGGAGCCCAGGGGTTTGAGACCAGCCTGGGCAACAAAATGAGATACTGTCTTGACCAAAAAAAAATAGTTGGGTGTGGTGGCATATGCCTGTAGTCCCAGCTGCTCCAGAGGCTGAGGCAGGAGAATTGCTTGAGCCCAGGAGGTTGAGGCTGCAGTGAGCCATGTTCGTGCCACTGTGTTCCAGCTTGGGCAACCAAGCCGAGACCCTGTCTCAAAAAAGCCAAGTCAGGATGGCTGACGTTGCCTGAAGGTTATTTGAAACCTCTGCCGAGGAACCTAGTAGAAGCAGTCCACTGAGGAGAGGTCAGGCAGGCCCTGATGCTGTCACTAGTAGAGTGAGGTTTCCCACACTGTGAGGAAGCCTGTGCTGCACACTTGAGGCTCACACTATTCTTATCAGTAGTGTTAACAGCCAGTCATACTTGACAGATTCTAAGACGAAGACAGTTGGGAATACCTTACTCTTCTTGAATAAGTTAATGGATGTATTAGTCTGTTTTTACGCTGCTGATAAAGACGTACCTGAGACTGGGAAGAAAAGGAGGTTTAATTTGACTTACAGTTCCAGATGGCTGGGGAGGTCTTACAATCATGGAGGAGGGCGAAAGACACTTCTTACATGGCGACAGCAAGAGAATGAGGAAGAAGCAAAAGCGGAAACCCCTTATAAACCCATCAGGTCTTGTGAGGCTTATTATCAGGAGAATAGCACGGGAAAGACTAGTCCCCATGATTCAGTTACCTCCCCCTGGGTCCCTTGCATAACACCTGGGAGTTCTGGGAGTTACAACTCAAGTTGAGATTTGGGTGGGGACACAGCCAGACCTTACCAGTGGATAAGCATAATATGTGTACAGTGCTTTCAGTAATAATGGAAATTACATACCTTTATGATAGAGGTCATTAGAGAGTAGATTGGTTTTAGTTGTTTCTGAGAACATACAGGTTGCTGAGTGTCTCTAGCATGACGTTGAAGTAGGAATTTAGAAAAGGCTGTTACCTTTAAAAGCAGTGAGATTTCCTGCACTCCTGAGCGTACAGTTGTATAAATGCTGACTTTTAAAAATGAGCAGAATGATAGCTATGGGGGCGTGCTGTTAGAACAGTCTATCTTGTGTACCCTTGGCTTTGTGTGTTGACAGTTTTTGTTTGAGGACTTAAAGGTCTGTGGCTGCCACCTGTTCTGCATCTCTCCTGAGATACCAGACTTTTCCTGGGTTTGAGTCACACACCATGGGCCTTCCTTCCTTGGTGCTGAAGTGCTGGTGCGCAGGTCCAACAGATCTGAAGGTCAACATTCAAAGTCATTTGGCACTGTTTACACTTGCATATCGTGTTGTATTACACCTTGATTTTTAAATATTTTAGTAGTGTATGACTGGGGTATACACAGTTGAATCTTGTCCTGCATTCTCATCCATTACCAAGTTTTCATATGAACACTAGATGATAGGTAGTACTGCACACTAATCATTTTTTCTCTTTTGTCTTTTGTATGGTCTGTTATTTTTGACTGAGGATTTCCGGCACATTTAGGGTTATTTGATCCACTGCTACGTTTTTTTTTTTTGTTTGTTTTTTTTTTTGAGACGGTGTCTTGCTGTGTCGCCCAGGCTGGAGTTCAATGGCGTGATCTCGGCTCACTGCAACCTCTGCCTCCCAGGTTCAGGCGATTCTCCTGCCTTAGCCTCCCGAGTAGGTGGAACTGCAGGCGCCTGCCACGATGCCCAGCTAATTTTTACATTTTTAATAGAGACGGGGTTTCACCATGTTGGCCAGGATGGTCTCGATCTCTTGACCTCGTGATCTGCCTGCCTCAGCCTCCCAAAGTGCTGGGATTACAGGCGTGAGCCACTGCGCCCGGCTGCTACATGTTTATTTAGGTCCACAGTGACATAAATTACTGTTAAGTATTCTGGACTCCAGCTTTAATCAGATTTTAGTATGGTTAAGCCAAGGTTTTGTTGAACATGTTGTAAGTTAAATTGAGCCACAACAGCTTTACAGTAATAACTTGCCAAGTGTTAAAAGCACTGTCAGATTAGTATACTAGTCTGAAATTTTGAGGGGTACGCTGCTTCTCTTTTTTAACGTTACCCTCCTTTTGAATATATGCTGCTTAGATTTTGCTAATTAGAGGATTTTTTGTATTCATTCATTCATTCATGTATTCATGTTGAGCCGGAGGCTCGCTCTGTCACCCAGCCTGGAGTTCAGTGGCACGATGTTGGCTCACTGCAACCTCTTTCTCCTGGGTTCAAGCAATTCTTCTGTCTCAGCCTCCTGAGTAGCTGGGATTACAGGTGTGCGCCTTCATGTCCGGCTTTTTGTATTTTTAGTAGAGATGGGGTTTTGCCATGTTGGCCAGGTTGGTCTCGAACTCCTGACCTCAGGTAATCCACCCACCTCGGCCTGCCAGAGTGCTGGGATTACAGGTGTGAGCCGCTGCACCCGGCCTTTTTTTTTTTGTATTTAAATAGCGTGCAATTATTTGGTCAGTTGGAACTCTGCAACAGAATATGACCTTGGTCATAGAATCTTTGTAGAAGTCAGTGTTTTAACTCTGTTTAGATCTTGAATCTGGCACAGAGGGTGTTTGAAAGATTCTGAGATCCTGGCCTGTTGGGTGGCAGGTGACTCACCTTTGGCATACAGATGAGCTAGGTAGTGGGCTGGCTGAGGAAGTAGGGTCCTGGGAATCAGAACATGGAAGGATATGAATGGTGATGTTGGATCTTGCTGCTCGGTGACCGAGGCCTTTTTTTCCCTTTTTAAAAATTTTTTGAGATGGAGTTTCGCTCTTGTTTCCCAGGCTGGAGTGCAATGGTGCGATCTCGGCTCACCACAACCTCTGCCTCCCGGGTTCCAGTGATTCTCCTGCCGCAGCCTCCTGAGTAGCTGGGATTACAGTCATGCACCACCATGCCCGGCTTATTTTGTATTTTTAGTAGCGTTGGGGTTTCTCCATGTTGGCCAGGCTGGTCTCGAACTCCTGATCTCAGGTGATCCGCCCACCTCCCAAAGTGCTGGAATTACAGGCGTGAGCCACCACCCCTGGCCTTTCTCCTTTACTTCACATACTTGCTCAGTCTTGTCACTGTCAGTCCATGTTGTGGACACTGTGATCTTCATTTTTCTATCTCTAGAGGTTCGTTTGTATTATGCTATCAGGATTTTTATTCTAAAACTTACTTTAATGAGTATTTTTACAATTTTAATTTTGAGACGGTCTTGTTCTGTCGCCCAGGCTGGACTGCAGTGGTGTGATCATAGCTCACTGTAGCCTTGAACTCCTGGCCTCAAGCAGTTGTCACGCCTCAGCCTCTGAAGTAGCTGGGTCTGTCTGTGGCTGCACGCCTCTACGCCTGGCTATCTGGATTTTAGAACTTTGTGTATTTCATTGTAGAGGAAAGGGAGGTTTTACAATTAAAACCAGTATTCATCTCACCAGTTGGCAGCTCTGAAGCCATTCTCGTGGTTAATGATGTTAGTTTCAAAAGCATAGTTGATTTCTGGATTTAGAATGTGATCAATATCCTTTATTCTTTCCAAGATATCGGAAACTGGCACTGAAGTGGCATCCAGATAAAAATCCTGAGAATAAAGAAGAAGCAGAGAGAAAATTCAAGCAAGTAGCAGAGGCATATGAAGTGCTGTCGGATGGTGAGTGACAGCGAGCTGCTGAAAGACCCTGAGCGGGCATGCCGGAATGCGGAGTGGGTGTTGGGATCCTCCTCAGGGTAGCACAGTATCGACTCAAGTGACTTGTTTTTGATGCCTACTGGATTTTGGGCCCTTCTAAGAGATTTTTACTTTTCTCGTGAAGATTTGAATTGATTTAGGTAACCACGAGTGCTGGGGAGCACCAGGGCTTCTAGCAGTTTCTCTTAGGATGGCTGTTTTAAAAGCAGGACTAGACATCCTGGGTTTGAGGAACCCAGGAGAGAGGAGGTTGCGGGACTTAGGTCACTGTGCATGTGGCGTGCTTGCCCCCGTTGTGTGTGATCATTCTGACCTTGCTCACCCCCACTGGCTTAAACAGTACCATTCCAGTGGAGTCAGCTTTACTGCTTGAGAGGATGTCATTAGTTCCCAAAAAGAGGGGATGGAACATACAGCTAAAATTTAGATTTCCAGTTTCAGGCCTGTTTTCCCCTCCTAGGTCTGGAGCAGAGGTGTTCTATGTTACTGGAAGTCAGATCCATTGGCCTAGTTCACAAATGGGTGAGGGGTCAGAGGTCAGCTGTTGCCTAGATGCAGTCAGGGTTCCATGGGGGAAGTAAAGGCTCTGCATGGGGCCTGGGGTGGGGGAACAGTGACAGAACTGGAAAGCCACACAGTGCCCCTGTCTGCTGCAGTGCTGGGTGGCCTGTTGCGAGCAAAGGCCGAGGCATTTCCAAGGTTAGGGATGGACTAACTGAACCCTGGAAGTGGGCACTTGGTTAAGTGTATCTGCATGTGGTGAGGTAATTGGCCCTTATTTACAACAAAATTTTTTTTTTTTTTTTTTTTAAAGAACCCAATTTGAGGCAGAGGTTGCAGTGAGCCGAGATTGCGCCACTGCACTCCAGCCTGGGCGACAGTGCGAGGCTGTCTCCAAAAAACAAAACAAAACCAAACCAATCAGAAGGAACCCAGTGTAAGCTTGCCACCTTCAACAGCTACCAGCACACCACCAGCCTTGCTTTCTCTGGTGACACTGTGGCCCACCCCCTTTGTTTTAGAGGAAATTCCAGACGTTTTACTTCAAAAAATATGAAAAGACATAAAAACACCGATATTTGAAGTCTTCTTGAAATGTGGCATTTAAGGTCTTGAACTGTTGAGCTTATTCATTGGAAAGTTTTATTTATTTATTTTTTTTAAAGAGAGAGGATCTTGCTATGTTTCCCAGGGAGGCCTTGAACTCCTGGGTTGAGATGATCATCCTCCTCAAGTTCCAAGCACCATTGCGCCAGGCTTGTTCCCTTAGATTTGTGTGCTGGAGTGACAGAGGAGGGCACAGGCCTCAGTGTTACCATCTTGGTCTTCGGTCCTTGTTGTTTGTGTGCTAATTCAGTATTGCCAGATTCAGGATTTTAGGGACTAAGTAACATTAGGAAAAGTGAGGACCAAAATGAAGCTTCATATGTGATAGAGCAGCTTTAAACTACCACACTGAAAAGTCGCTTGGTTCTTTTGGGAGGTGTATGAGGTGTGTTTTTCATGTCCTTTTAGGCAGCCTTCAGTGCCAGCTGGAGTTGTGTTCAAAACATGGTCATTGTTCTTGCCATGGCACTGGCTGCGTGAACCTGCTTGCAAGTGGTTTGTTTCTAAGCCTGTTTTCCCATTTTGTGGAATGTGAGATTTTCTTTTACTTTTTAAAAATTGAGATGGCGTCTCACTCTGTTGCCCAGGCTGGAATGTAGTGGCATGATCACAGTTCGCTGCAGTCTTGACCTCCCAGGCTCAAGCGATTCTCCCATCTCGGCTTCCTGAGTAACTGGGACCACGGGTGGGTGCCACTGTGTCCAGCTAACTTTTTTGTATTGTGTTTAGAGGTGGGATTTTGCCGTGTTGCCCAGGCTGGTCTTGAACTCCTGGGCTTAAGTGAACCACCTTCCTTGCCCACGCAAAGTGTTGGGATTATAGGCGTTAGCCACTGCATCCAGCCTATGAGATTTTTTGAGGAACGCAGATGGTGTCATGTCAGAAGTACCAGTGCTTCTAATGTCATTGTTTTTGTTCTGGGATATAAGGAGCATTTGGAATGTAAGTGTGAAGACTGTCAGTGGAGAGGGGCACACTAGCCCCAGGCCTTGCATCCGGGTGGTCCCCTTCGAGGGTGAATGAGCCTGTAGGGTGTTAGGTTGGCGCCTTTCTGGCACATCTGCTTTCTCCCACTTGCCTAGGCCCTGGCACGTTTGTTTTCGTGCTGCAGATGTGGTCCTCTAATTGGGTTTTTGTAGTAAGATGGTGCACTTCTGTGGTTGCAATAATCTTGTACTTGGTCATGTGATTTTAATGTAGCATGCCTGGGCTCTGTGCAGTAGAGTCAAAGAAACGATCTAATGGAATAAAGAAAAAGTTTTTTTTTGCTTTTGAGATGGAGTTTCGCTTTTGTTGCCCAGGCTTGAGTGCAATGGTGCAGTCTGGGCTCACTGCAACCTCTGCCTCCTGGGTTCAAGCGATTCTCCTGCCTCAGTCCCCAGTAGCTGGGGTCACAGGCATGCGCCACCATGCGTGGCTAATTTTGTATTTTTAGTAGAGACTGGGTTTCTCCGTGTTGGCCAGGCTGCTCTCGAACTCCTGACCTCAGGTGATCGGCCCTTCTCGGCCTCTGAAAGTGCTGGGGTTACAGGTATGAGCTACCTCACCTGGCTAAGTCCCCCCGCCCCCCCGCGCCTACTCTTGTTGCCCAGGCTGGAGTGCAGTGGCATGATCTTGGCTCACCACAAACTCCGCCTCCCGGGTTCAAGCTGTTCTCTTGCCTCAGCCTCCTGAGTAGCTGGGATTACAAGTGCCTGCCACCACACCTGGCTAATTATTGTATTTTTACAAGAGATGAGGTTTCACCATATTGGCCAGGCTGGTCTCAAACTCCTGACCTCAGGTGATCTGCCCACCTTGGCCTCCCAAAGTGGTGGGATTACAGGTGTGAGCCACCATGCCTGGCTGTAAATACTTATTATTTCTAATAACTTGTAAAAATTCAGCATACTGAATTTTTTTTGAATTGTTTTTCAGGAGAGAGGTACAGAAAGTTTTCCCTGTTGCTTTGTTTTGTTTTAAAGAAAAGGTGGCCATACTCCTTGAAATTCAGTTGTAAAACATTGAAAACTGATTTACAACTTGGGAAATACCTTATCTATTGAATTAAAGGTTTAAAAGGAACTTGGCCTTACTGACTTTTCTTTAAATTTTTAGCTAAGAAACGGGACATCTATGACAAATATGGCAAAGAAGGATTAAATGGTGGAGGAGGAGGTAAGTACGTGAGTTTTTTCTTTGAAGACAAAAGGTCTTGGCAAGTAAGTTGAGTTTGTAAATCACGAGTCTCTTGGTCAGAGTCGATTTTGTATCAGTAAATAGAGATGCAACGTAGAAAGCGAACTAAATTGGGGAGAGGACAGAGAAATTGATGGCATTTAAAAATCTTTTACGAGACTGGAAGTATATGTTGATGTACTTTTTAGAGATAGGAACAATTTGTAACCATACTGCAATATATTGTGAACATATACCCTTAGATCAGCACTTGACGTTATGTCAAAATATCCTAAGGGTTTAAAGAGCAGATTTTCCTGAAAAGCTAAAATAATGACTTTGAAGGGTGTGGACTTTGTCCCCAAAAGTTCCCATGGTCACTGGGCTGTGACTAGCCTCCCCAGGGGTGTTGGGAAATTATTGCTCCAAACCCGCTGGGGCCACGCGGCAGCTTCTGTGGCTCCAGGAGGCCAGTCGTCGAAGTGGATGCAGATACTCTTGGTCTTCATAAACCTTCATAACAAATCATAAAAATGGTGTGTAATGTTACATGTTATATGCCGATCATGGATTTAGAGATGGTGAAAAGTAGTGTCGAAGGGGCCGCTGCTGCACTCATATGCCGTCAGTGCTGGGCACACTCACTCTCTGTCAGTACAGGGCTCATGTTTTGAATTATAGAGAACTTCAGGTTTATGAAATATTTTTGTTTTTATTAGATCATGATTTGTATAATGTTTTGTCAACAAAGAATTCTTTGCCTACAAAACACCAAAATTCATAAACTAAAAGCTGTGTTGTATTTGTGCAGGTGGAAGTCATTTTGACAGTCCATTTGAATTTGGCTTCACATTCCGTAACCCAGATGATGTCTTCAGGGAATTTTTTGGTGGAAGGGACCCATTTTCATTTGACTTCTTTGGTAAGTTAATCACGTGGGTTGACTTGGTGTGTGTCCATGACCCAAGTGAGGGCTTACTTAGTATGGCCTTTCTGTTGAATTAACATTGTATTTTAGGCTGGGCGTGGTGGCTCATGCCTGTAATCCCAGCACTTTGGGAGGCTGAGGCGGGCAGATCACCTGAGGTTGGGAGTTCAAGGCCAGCCTGACCAACATGGAGAAGCCACGTCTCTACTAAAATACAAAATTAGCTGGGCATGGTGGCGCATGCCTGTAATCCCAGCTACTTGGGAGGCTGAGGCAGGAGAATTACTTGAACCCGGGAGGCAGAGGTTGCGGTGAACTGAGATCATGCCATTGCATTGTTGTCTGGGCAACAAGAGTGAAACTCCTGTCTCAAAAAGAAAAAAATTAACATTGTATTTTGTCGCGAAACTTTGTGTTTAAAGCAGCATTGGACTAGCCTGAACAACATGGTGAAACCCTGTCTCAACAACAACAACAAAAATATAAAAAATTAGCTGAGTGTGGTGGCGTGTGCCTGTGGTCCCAGCTACTTGGGAGGCTGAGGTGGGAGGATTTCCTTGAGCCTGGGAGGTCGAGATTGGGCCACTGCACTCCAGCTTGGGTGACAGAGCAAGGCCCTGTCTGAAAAAAATAAAACAGCACAGTAGCTGTAAAATCTTTTCTCTTCTTCCTCTGTGAAAATTTAAGTTACAACTTGAAAAATTAAAATAATAAAGTGTTTAATGTATTTTTTTCTTTGTTATGTATGGCCCTAATTAACTTGCTTTTGCCCTCAGATGAGACAGTGGTAAGGGCATGGGTGCGAGTGTCTTGGAAATGTTGTTTCCCATTGAACAACCAATTTGTGTGTGAATTTGCCACATCATATTCATGTTAAAATCATTAAGCATCATAGTACTGTTTGCAAGACCTTTCATCCGTAAACATCGTGCGTGAGGACTGTTGTTGAGAGTTTGCGGAAAGGCACCTCTAGAGCAAGACTGTGGAGGCCTTTGCTGAGGAGAGAATGGTTTTGTTAAGGGAGACAGTGCTGTTATAGCTGCTGTTTGATTGTAGGAAAATGGATTTCTCATCAACGGCATCTCAGTCCTGATGCCTGGTCCTAGGCTTTGGTGTATGTCTTGGGCACAGTTTGGGTTAGGCACTTTTGTTAGCTGTCTCCTGTTAGAGCCTTCTCAACCACTGGGACTTCCTGAGTGATGCACTGGGTGACCTGAGAGGTCAGGATTAAACATGTACTCCTGTAGTTGTTTTTGTCTTTTGACTTACTGAAAGGGAAACACATTGTATGTTTACCTCCTTCATTGCCTGGAGCATGGGTGAAGAAACTGAACACCACCTGCAGCTCGAGGAGGGTAAGAGAAGAGTAGTTGTGTCTACAGATAATATAGGGGAGACACGTGGAGCTCCTGCCTGCCGCAGGCACGAAGAAGCATAATCACTCTCATATCTGGTAGGTCTTGGGCCTTTTGCATGGTGCAGTTCTTCAGTGTGTCTCAAATGGGGATTCAAAGAGGTTGTTCTTACACCTTATTATGGGCTGGCTGGCTTGAAGAGAGCCCCTTTCTGAGGGAGGAAGGACAGTCAGTGGCCTCAAGCATTTTCAGGGAAACTGAAGCTGAGCAGGCGATTTCCGATTAGGGGACCGGGAGACTGGCATGCTCATCGTTTAAGTGCATTTGCTGTAATCACTGCTGCCATCAGCAGAAACAGCTCAAGAAAGAACCATGTTTACATCCGTCCTTCATTGACCCTCACAGGCAAGAAATATTTCTCTAAGAAAAATAATTTACAGATTGATCTCTTCTTAAAAATGACCTTTGCATCTTGCTATAGCCTTCAGCAAACTGCATTTGTTGCTTTGCAGTACAGGGCAGTGCTGGGGTTGAAGTCCTGTGTTCTGATCTGTGATTCTCATGGTGACCAAGCAAGGAAGAAGGCCCGCTCTTCCAACACCGTGGCTTCTCTTCTGGGGCACACGAGGTGAAACGGGCTGTCCTCGCGACGTCTGAGACCGGGCGTCTTCAACAGGCCCTGCTTAACATGATTAAACAGGCCTTTCTTACCATTATTATTAAAGAGGCTGTTTCTCAACATTATTATTAAACAGGCCCCTTCTCAACATTATTATTAAACAGGCCCCTTCTTAACATTATTATTAAACAGGCCCCTTCTCAACATTATTATTAAACAGGCCCCTTCTTAACATTATTATTAAACAGGCCCCTTCTCAACATTATTATTAAACAGGCCCCTTCTTAACATTATTATTAAACAGGCCCCTTCTTAACATTATTATTAAACAGGCCTTTCATAACGTTATTATTAAACGGGCCCCTTCTTAACATTATTATTAAACAGGCCCCTTCTCAACATTATTATTAAACAGGCCCTTTCTTAACATTATTATTAAACGGGCCCCTTCTTAACATTATTATTAAACAGGCCTCTTCTCAACATTATTATTAAACAGGCCCCTTCTTAATATTATTATTAAACGGGCCCCTTCTTAACATTATTATTAAACAGGTCTTTCATAACGTTATTATTAAACGGGCCCCTTAACATTATTATTAAACAGGCCTTTCATAATGTTATTATTAAACGGGCCCCTTCTTAACATTATTATTAAACAGGCCCCTTCTCAACATTATTATTAAACAGGCCCTTTCTTAACATTATTATTTAACAGGCCCCTTCTTAACATTATTATTAAACAGGCCCCTTCTTAAGATTATTATTAAACAGGCCTTTCATAACGTTGTTATTAAACAGGCCTTTCATAACTTTGTTATTAAACGGGCCCCTTCTCAACATTATTACTAAACAGGCCCCTTCTCAACATTATTATTAAACAGGCCCCTTCTTAACATTATTATTAAACAGGCCCCTTCTTAAGATTATTAAACGGGCCCTTTCTTAACATTATTATTAAACAGGCCCCTTCTTAACATTATTATTAAAGAGGCCCTTTCTTCACATTATTATTAAACAGGCCCCTTCTTAAGATTATTATTAAACAGGCCTTTCATAATGTTGTTATTAAACAGGGCTTTCATAACTTTGTTATTAAACGGGCCCCTTCTCAACATTATTACTAAACAGGCCCCTTCTCAACATTATTATTAAACAGGCCCCTTCTTAACATTATTATTAAACGGGCCCCTTAAGATTATTAGACGGGCCCTTTCTTAACATTATTATTAAACAGGCCCCTTCTTAACATTATTATTAAAGAGGCCCTTTCTTCACATTATTATTAAACAGGCCCTTTCTTAACATTATTATTAAACAGGCCTTTCATAATGTTATTATTAAACGGGTCCCTTCTTAACATTATTATTAAACAGGCCCCTTCTTAACATTATTATTAAACAGGCCCCTTCTTAACATTATTATTAAAGAGGCCCTTTCTTCACATTATTATTAAACGGGCCCTTTCTTAACATTATGATTAAACAGCCCCTTTCTTAACATTATTATTTTTTTTTAATTCAAAGGGGAAGGGTCCCTTAGTAACTGAATTGTAGCCAATTTTTGTTTTCCTTGGGGAAAATAATCTGATACACCAAGCTGTAGAGCAATTACTTGTAAAGAAGGTATAGATATTTAATTAGATGTGAGTGAATATGTGAGTTTTTACCCCTAGTCCAAGGAGAGAGGTGCTAGTCTTACTGAAACGCTGTACTGTTAAATGCTCCATTTTACATGCAGGCCTATTTTAAGACTAGGTACCCTGTGTTTCCCATGATTAGTGTGGCAGTGATACTTGTTCATTCCGTTCTTATAGGTGTTCTAGATGACTTCCATTTTCAGGCTCTCAGGATTTACACACTGGGGAAGCTGCTGCTCCATGGCTACTATATGTATGTAGTCACTGTGCAGCCTGCTGACAGTATGTTTAATGTAGATGGGTGTGGATGCAGAGCCAGAGGGATTTCTGCTTATTCATGATGTAGTTCAGGGGTCAACACCCTGGTCTGTGGCCTGTTACGAACTGGCCTGTTGGGAACAGGAGGTGAGTGGCGCGCAGGCAGGCAAGCAAGCATTACTGCCTGAGCCCCACCTCCTATCAGCTCAGTGGCAGCATTGGAGTCTCATAAGGGCACAAACCCTATTGTGAACTGCACACGCGAGGGACCTAGGTTGCGCGTTCCTCATCAGAATCCGGTATCTGAAACCATCCCCCTACCCCAACCCATCACCCGCTGTGTGGAAGAATTGTCTTCCATGAAACCAATCCCTGGTGGCAAAAAGGTTGGGGACCGCTGTTGATAAATCATATTTACTAGACCTGGTGTACTTTCCACGTGACGAAAAAGTAGTTTAAAATCTGCTGTAAGATATTTCCGAGCTGCGCTTTACATTTATCAGAATGCAGAACCCGTGCTGTACTTCATACCTCCCTGATGATAGGTGGGGAAGGGTGAAGGGGTGCCGGATGTTGGACACATGGTATGCAGGTCTGTGCCTGAGCACCAGGCAGTGCTCATTGTCACGCTGTGGCCAAGGAGACTTGGGCCTGGGGCCTGCGGTGTGGAACCCGTCCTTTACAGCAGAAGCCCTCCCAGGAGAGGTCGCGGAGGCGGATTCTAACACCAGCCTGGATGGAATGCTGCCTCTGAATTGGAGGGGTACAATCAAAACTGCTGAGGCTAGGTGACTGTCGAAATTTCCAGAATGTGGAGCACATGCAAATGAGCTCTTGTCAAAATGTTAATTGGGAAAGTTTATTAATAGGCAGTGGACCTATTTGAATTAGGATGCTCTCTTTATTTTATTATTAGAGGACCCTATTGCTCAGAGAAATGATGTTCTAAGATAGGAAAGAGAGGGTACCTGATAATAGTGCCTTTTGATCCCATTAGTCACAGCAGGCATTACATCTGGGAAAAGCCTTTGGGTTTAACTTCACATTTTATTTATGTTCTTGGAAAACCAAAGCTAACCTTTAAGGTTTCCAGAGAGGCCTTTTATTTTAGCAGTGCAGCAAGTTTTTCCTTTGTAAAGCATCACTGTGGTACGAATGATGCTCTGTAGCAATAGAGGAGGAATCCTGTGGTATATAGAACCAAGGAAAGCAGACTTCTTGCAGGGAAAATGAGTGCATTGAGGATAGTAACCTGACTTTCTGACCTGTGATTAAATTATGATAGTAGTCAGTCATTTTACTCTCCCAGGGTTTGAGGAAGTGGCCGGTGAGGACTTGGAGCCTAGTGAGGAGTTAGTAGAGCTGCCCAGGGTGGAGGAGGCCACAGAGGACAGACCTGGTGAAGAGAACACTGAGGCCTTGGATGTGATGATATCCAGCAAGGACCTGGCACAGTCTAGTGAGGACGAGGCCTGCACAGGATGTAACTGGGGCCTGGGCGAGCCCCTCAGCGAGGAGCTGGGCTCATATCCAGCGAGGACGGGGCCAGCCCTGGGGACGCAGAGTTGCTCAGTGAGGAGTGCGAGGAGCCGCTGAGTGAGGAGGAGCACAGCGGGCCAGAGCTGGGGCGCTGCCAGCACCACCATAAAGTGTCAAGGAGCTGCCCGAGCGGGACTGGCTTAAACAGTGTATCTAGAATAAAATGGTTTCCTCTAGTGCCTTGATACTGTCCTTGGTCAGACGACCTCAGCTGCCTTGGAGATAGAACTGAAGAAGCAAGAGAGGGAGGTGGCAGCCCTGAAGCACAGGCCGGGCGTCTCGTAGGCTCTTTCCCTAGAAGCCAGAGCACAGACCCTGAAGACAGCCTTGAGTTTGATCCGTACCACAAAGCGGGGGTTTAAACTACCAAAATGTACCATCTCCCAGTCCTGGAGGCTGGCCGTGTGAGACCCAGGTATTGCAGGGCTGGTTGCCTCTGAGGCTGAGGTGTGTCCCGTCCTGCTCCAGGCCCTTCCCCAGCTGTTCTCCCTGAATTTGCAGACGGATGGCCCATCCGATGTTGACATCATCTCCTTTGTGTCTGTCTCTGTGTCCATTGGATTTAATGTTTTAGAGACAGGGGTTTCACTGTGTTGCTTAGGCTGGCCTCCAACCACTAGGCTCAAGCAGTCTTCCTTCCTCAGCCTCCCAAGTAACTGATCACAGGCATGAGCCACTGTGCCCAGCCACAAGTTCCCCCTTTTTATAAGGACATCATTTATATTGGCTTAGTGCCAACTGTAATGATTTCATCTTAACTTGATAATCTACAAAGAGCCTGTTCCCAGTAAGGTCACGTTCACAGGTACTGGGGATTAGGACTCTAATCTTTTTTGGGGGCCATGATTCAACCACTTTAACATCATATTTCTAACGGGTAGATTTTTGTGCTAGTCTTTGAAATTCACAGCCAAGCAGCAAATTTTGAAAGGTGAAAGAAGGAGGAGCCTTTAAAGTTAGACGTGTGCCCTCACCCCCGCTCCGAGACAGAGTTTTGCTCTGTCACCCAGGCTGGAGTGCAGTGGCACGGTCTCAGCTTACTGCAACTTCCGCCTCCCAGGTTCAAGTGATTCTCTTGCCTCAGTCTCCCAAGTAGCTGAGATTTCAGGTACCCACCACCACACCTGGCTAATTTTTGTGTTTTTAGTAGAGACGGAGTTTCACCATGTTGGCCAGGCTAGTCTCGAACTTCTGACCTCAGGTCATCTGCCCGCCTTGGCCTCCCGAAGTGCTGGGATTACATGCGTGAGCCACCATGCCTGGCCAAAGTTAGACATGTTAATGAGAGCTAGAAGTTAGGGGTCAAGTACAGGCATGGGAGTGGCACAGCAGATTGGATCGGTGTGTGCTGGTGACCTGGACCCACTGTCATTACACAGTGCTACAGCAGTTTGTTTGTAATGAGTGTTCTTTGATTACTTAGGACAGAGTTCATACACAGGCACACCTACACACAGGTCACTTAGAAGAAGTTAAGGAGTCTTTTTAAATACACATAAAAACATCACATATTAAGCCGGGCATGGTGGTGTACCCCTGTAATGCCAGCTACTGGGGAGGCTGAGGTAGGCGATTCCTTGAGCCCAGGAGTTCGAGTCCAGCTTGGGAAAAATAATGAGATGTCATCTCTAAAAATTTAAGAAAAAAAGGTTAAAAAATGAAACCGTGATGTACGAGACTGGTTTCCAGCTAAAGTTATTGGAACCATCCTTGTGTGTAATTTCACATGGTCGTGAAGCAGTGGGCAGTCCCGCCCGGCGTCCCCACGCGCTCTTCCTCTCATCTGGTGAGAGTTTCTTGGAGAACATGCCACACTCATGTATGGTGGTGTGCGTATTTGAGAACTCCTCTTGTTGAGATGGAGCTGTTTTTTGGAAGTATCTCATTTTTTTTGAGATGGAGTCTCACTCTGTCGCCCAGCTGGAGTGCAGTGGCGTGATCTCGGCTCACTGCAACCTGTACCTCCCGGGTTCAAGTGATTCTCCTGCCTCAGCCTCCCAAGTAGCTGGGATTACAGACATGTGCCACTGCGCCCGGCTAATTTTGTATTTTTAGGAGAGACAGGGTTTCTCCATGTTGGTCAGGTTGGTCTCGAACTCCTGAGCTCAGGCGATCCGCCCACCTCGGCCACCCAGAGTGCTGGGATACAGGCATGAGCCACCGTGCCAGGCCCTTCATTTCTACTGAAAATTATCCTGGCTAGTGAGGATGGGTGCCATGTTAGTGATCTGCGATTCTTTTGTGCTGTTTTTCAGTACATACTTGGTCATTTCAGGACCTTTGTTTCCTCTGACGTCCTCCCTTAAATAGGGAGAGGAAATGGTTCCTGGAAACGGTCATTTTGAGAATTTTCTCTGCTGTGAGAACTGAGGCTCTGGCTACCCCTCTAAAAGGCTTGAGCCACGCCGTAAGAGTTTGTGGGCAGTGTTTCTGTGGTGTTTCCTCCCTTGTATTTTGTGGTGTTGGTCCCCCTAGCAGGTCTTTGTATAGTGTTTGGTTCACATTGTTGGCATGACAGTCACCTGAGCAAGACGTTGCCTGAGTCCTTTGTCGGTTTGTGGGTTTTCGCATCATCTGTTTCCAGTGGGATTTTGGTCCCTGGTCAACTTGTGGACAACTCCAGAGATTGAGACAGTTGCCGTATCCTTAGTGCTCCCAGGAGGAGATGTTCTGGGACTGTAGGTGCAAGATGTAGGAAGAGTGGTTTAAACTTGAGGCTGCAGGCAGAGCTGATACTGTGTTGGGCTTTGACAGGTTTAGGGAATACCAGTATTTATAGGCAGTATGATAGTGTAGGGGGACAGTGAGGTGGAAGGTGTGATGGTGGAGGAAAGATGAATCGGCCATCTGCGAGTAGGGCTCAGAAAAGAGCCTGGAGCCTGCTGCTGTTCTGGTGGTTTCTTCCCTGAGCAATGAGGACTGTGGTTGGGAAGAGGCCCATTCCTCCTGACGCCAGAGTCCCTCATCTCATGTCGGCCCTTTTGTATTTGAAGTAGAATAATTTGATTGCAGTGTATTGTGGGTTCTTTGACTTCAATAGATTTTTGTAACTTTTGGGAAACAGATTACTCTAACCAGACCTGGGATGTAGCTAGAAATTATACTTGTAATAAAAAACAATTATATGGGAAGCTGAAAATGGTGGTGTTCATTTAACAAATATGGCGTGCCTGCCGTTTAGTGCCAGGCACTATTCTAGGTGCTGGTTCGGCAGTGGAGAGAAACACTGAAGCCCTGTTCTCAGGGCATGCAGTTCAGGGCGGAGCTCCGGCTGTGTTCTTCATTTGCTCCCATTGCATATTGTATTCCAGATTCCTAACAGTTATGTTATTTGCTACTTCTGAAAATGTGAGTTGTAATAAATGAGTGCCTGGTTTTGAGAGGAGTTGGGAGAGCAGAGGAAGTCTGTGTCTTTCATGCTTGCCTTTTGAATCTCAAGCGTTTCTCCCTTTTGAGGGTGGCTGTTTAGGTTTTAGCTTTGGAACTTGAGGAGAGAGCGACATATTTTCCTTTGTTTGAAATAGCCATGGTGCTTTTTCAGTTTTGTTTTGCTGTCATTTTTTTGTTCCAGCTTTTCTGTGCACTTGGGGAATTGACAGTGGGTCCTGAAATCATGACAGCAGGCCTCTCCTGGGCCGCGGCTGGGAGTGTGCTGAGGAAGGGCGAGCTTAGTGCTGCCCTGAGATGAACGTGGTTGGTGGGAATCCCTTTGCTTCGTTGTGAAGCTGTTCCTGTTCCATCAGGTTCTCATGCTTGGTAAAGCTCAGAGAAAATGTGTGGGTTTAAAACATGTTCTCCACTTCCTCAGTGTTCTTCAAGTTTGTATGTGGGTAAATGTTTGTTACATGTGTTTTGTGGTCAGTTTTCTCACACTGTTCATTGTATATATATATATTTTTGGTCATAAATTTGTGACTGTTCTTTAGATAGTCAGTTTAGTATCTTGTTAATGTTATGGGCCCCTTAATGCATTGGTCTTAGTATTCCTCAGGGAATAGCATGATATTGCAAAATTTTAAAGAAGCTCTTGCTATACGATGCCCAGAATGTTGAAATGGAAGGAGTGTCGCTGAAAAGAGTCAAACTGTAAAATATTTGAAGAGATGTATTCTGAGCCAAATATAAGTGACCATGCTGGTGACACAGCCTCAGGAGTCCCAAGAACATGTGTCCAAGTGGTCAGGGTGCAGCTTGGTTTATACATTATAGGGAGGCATGAGACATCAATCAGATCATAACCTGTAATCCCTGCACTTTGGGAGGCTGAGGCGGATGGATCGCTTGAAATCAGGAGTTCCAGACCAGCCTGGCCAACATGGTGAAACCCTACCTCTACTAAAAATAAAAAAATTAGCCAGGCGGGGTGGCAGGCACCTGTAATCCCAGCTACTTGGGAGGCTGAGGCAGGAGAACTGCTTGACCTGGGAGGCAGAGGTTGCAGTGAGCCAAGATCGCACCACTGCACTCCAGCCCGGGCGACAGAGCAAGACTCCATCTTGGGGAAAAAAACAACAAACAAACAAAAAGAAATACATTGTTTTGGCTCAGAAAGGCAGGACAGCTCAAAGCAGGGGGGCTTCCAGAGTGTTGGTGAATGAAAACATTTTCTGGTTGACAATTGGTTGAGTTTGTCTAAAGACCTGGGATCATAGAAAAAAAATGTTCAGGTTAAGATAAAAGATCGTGGAGATGAAGGTTCCTTTGAAGTCTCATAGTGGCTGCCCTTAGAGACAATAGATGACAAATGTTTACTTTTCAGACCTTTAACATGTGCTAGACTTTCAGTTAATCTCTTCAGGATTGGGAGGGTCTGGAAGAAAAAGATCTAGCCATGTTAATAGACTGTTCACAGATGCACATTTCCCCCACAAAGGATGGCTTTGCAGGACAATTTCAAATGGTTTGTAGGGCATGACTCCCCAGACCCCTTAGGTAGGAATTTGGGCAAGATAAAAAATCAGAACTCAGTCCTCAAGAGTTAAATCCTAATGCAGTCTGTTTCAAGTAATGTTTGTACCTCAGGATACAAAGTTAAGGTTTGAAGACCCATTTAAAGATGCTTCTAAAGAGATGAGCATACATGTTTTGCTTTGCAGAATCTGCATGAGTCTAGAGAAGCTGCCACTGGGGGAGAGACGTGTATTACAAGGAAGGTGCTCACGACTGTAACCCTCACCACTGTGGAGGCTAGCCAGTAAAACCTGTCAGGGCTGGAGCAGTCTCCTCCCCCTGGGTGGGATGGTGTGGGGTGGGGATCACAGGCCGCTAGCTGATTGGTTGAGGCCCATCCACATTAGGGAGGCAAGCTGCTTTACCAGTCTCCTGATCCAAATGCTCATCTCATCCAGAATCACCCAGAAGGATGTTCGGCTCAATATTTGGGAACTCTGTGAATGGCCCAGTTAACCTGAACATGAAATCAACCACATGTCCATCTGTTGTCAACTTGGCACCCATATGCATTTCCTTCACCCAGGGCTCAATCGTCAAGTGAGGGCAAGAACAAGGTCATAGCCACCTAACATGATCCACTATCCTACAGACAACCAAAAGTGCACTAGCCCCTTGCCCAGTGGAGGTCACGTTCTCCTGTGATGTTTACGGTTCTCCTTGATACGGGGTAACTTAATAGGCAATATGTGTATATTACATAAAAGGATAAGAGGTAAAGTAAAAAAGAAGTTGGTAGCACATTTGATTAACAAGTGTCTTAAGATTTATTTCTAAGGTATAAAAGTATGATCAGTTGTTTATAAATAGAAAAGTAATAATACATGCTGGGTTTAAGAATTTGAAAATGGGAATGAGGTGAGAGGAGGAGGAGGTCCTGCCCCTCCACCCCAGTCAGAGCCCCACAGGAGCATTGTAGCACGTGCTGTATAGTTGTGATGCCTACATTCGGAGCCCCACGGGAGCACTGTAGCACGTGCATGGTTATGCACACCCAGCAACTTAGTTCCACGTTTGGGATGAGTTGAGTTCCCTGATGTAGAATTGCTGGGTTGAGGGTTTTTTATAATAAAAATATTGGTTTTATTTTGGGGGCTGAAGGTTTTAAAAGCTTAATACATACTTCTAGATTGCTTTTCAAAACGACAGAAACCAGCACGTGGTAAGTAGCTCTTACTTGAAATAAGGACTTGTCTGATCTCAAGTGGCAACTTTTAACTGGTCTTTAAATATTATAAATATTGAAATTATTTTAATGTTTCTTAGCACTGTTTCTGTTATAAATGAGACTTCATTTTTAGGGTAATTTGTGATTTTAATGTTTGAAATTATACGAGTTAAAATTCAGTGAATACCTGAATTGTGAAAAATTATATTTAAGCTACAAAATGTCAGTAGAGAAATAAACAAGATAAAGATTTTTTTCATACAAGAAAATGGAACGGAAAAGCATTGGCCTTCTCATAACATAGTACTCAGCCAGCTTTTGAGGTAGCTTCTGTAGATGATGATGTTATAATTATGAATGTCATTGTCTTAATTTAGCTTAGAATGCAAACCAGTTAAAATCGCTTGGTTAGTACTGTTACCACTGAGACACGGGTTCAAGATGCATCTAAAAGCTCAGTGCCTTGTGGACAACTTCTGAGGGTTTAGTTGCTATGGATTTAAAGAAATTGTAACCAAACCAATGTTTTAGCATTGATAAATGGGAAATTGCGGAAGGATATAAACGTAGAGTTTAACTCTGCAACTTGGCTTAGGGACTCAGGTATGGACAGTGAGAATAACTTGGTTTAGCGACTCAGATATGGACAGTGAGACTGGCCACATGAGTGCCTTTCTCACTGTCACACTCTTACCCAGGTTGGAGTGCAGTGGCTGTCGACAGGTGTGATCATAGCTTCCTGCAGCCTTGAATTCCTGGGCTCAAGCAGTCCTGCCTCAGCCTCCCAAGGAGCTGGGACTAAAGATTTGTGCCACCACACCTGGCTAATTTTTAAATTTATTGTAGAGAAGGGGTCTTGCTATGTTGCCCAGGTTGGTCTTGAACCCCTGACCTCCAGGGATCTCTCCTGCCTTGGCCTCCTCAGGAGCTGGAACTACAGATATATGCTAATGTCCTCAATTTATGGAAATGCAGAAATGCCTTTTTTTTTTTGAGATGGACTCATGTTCTGCTGCCCAGGCTGGAGTGCTGTGGCGCGATCTTAGCTCAGTGTATCCTCCACCTCTGGGGTTCAAGCAATTTTCATGCCTCAGCCTCCTGGGTAGCTGAGACTACAGATGCCCACCACCACTCCTGGCTAACTTTTTTGTATTTTTAGTAGAGACAGGGTTTTACCATGTTGGCCAGGCTGGTCTCAAACTCCTGACCTCAAGTGATCTGCCCGCCTCGGCCTCCCAAAGTACTGGGATTATAGCTGTGAGCCACTGCACCCTCCCGGAATGCTTTTTAACGGTCACCTCCTAGGGGAGATGAAGAGAGTTACCGCATAATCAGTTTTAACTGTATTTGTAATGTTTGTTTCTTTACCTGGGAGGATATGTTGTAGATACGTCAGATAGAATGCCTAACTGACACAATGGTGTGCAGGCTATGGCTGCAAAGTAGAAAGTTTCTACATAGAATGCTTGGATTTTTATTTGAATTAGATGAAGTTTTTGTGTCCTAGAGAAATTCACAAAATGTTCCTAGTTTCAGATAAAAGGTTATGATTTAACATCTTTGCTTTTGTTCTTTCTTGTCTTTGAATAGAACAGTGGGGGACGGTAAGGTCTGTTTGCAAAGTACCTATGACCATCTTACATTATTTTTATGGGCGGGGGGCATTGACTGTGGAATGTGGGCAGTAACTTGCACAGTCAGTAACCGTTTGAGTAACTTCTTGTTGGCATCCCCATTCTGGCACTCCTCCTCTAGGTCTCCACCTCACACGCTGGTTTGTGGGCGGAGGGGCAGGTTGGTGCATGGGGTGTCTGGGCACTGGCTATGCATGCCTTCTTCCTCTTCTCTCTCTTGGCCACCTTTTCCAAAAAGTCACCAGTGACCAATTCTCCCAGTGTTTCTTTGGGACTCAATGCCTTGGGCTTGGCATTGGGTAAAGCCGACTGGCCAGTTTCATTCTGACAAGCTCTATAATAGTCTGGTGTGGACCTCTGCCCTCCCTGCTCTGTGGAAGCTTCCTCAGCCTTTGCTTCTCACTATTTACTATTTGCGGGTCCTGGGGGTACCCAGCATCTCAGGGTTTTGGCTGCCCACCTGTACATCGGTCCTTTCAGACTGTGGTCAGAGTCAACCTCAGGTGCTGCTTTTCTCTAGTCACTGAATTTTTTTTTAGTAGAGACAAAGTCTTGCTGTGTTGTCCAGCCTGGATTCAAACTCCTGAGCTCAAGGAATCCTCCCACTCAGCCTCCAGAGTAGCTGGATCCTCACTCTTGTTCATAACCTCAGTTGCTTCATGAATCTCGATTTCTGCTTGATTTCAGTGCTTGCTGTTGTATCCTTGTGTACTGCAGTATTTATTGTTAACATTTGTGACTCAAATGTATCCACTCCCTGCTTTGGTTGCTCTGGCCTGCAAGTAGGCCGTACTAATTCTGTAGTTGGTCCTGGCTTGCCTTTGTCTTTACCTTGCATGCGTTTATGTCTTAATGCACCTATTAGGATTCCTTGCTTTTATCACAGGTTTCCCATTTTTCTGAAAAAATTACAGTAATTATTAACGCAGAACCCAAGTAAATTAAAAAGGTTTGTATGCTTTATGAATTTTTAGTAAGTACTCATTGATTAATAACAGCAACAGAGGAAAACAAAACGGTCAGTTCTGATCTTGATTTCCAGGAACACTTTGTGTTTCCACTTGGCAGCGTGATGCTTCCTCATGTCGGTGATTTTCTGTTGAGACATCTTCAAGCGTCATCTTACGTCTGCTTGTTAACATTTGTTCAGATTTGATTTCAGCTAATCCTTAAAAGTTTTTTGAGACATCAAACTTAGAATAAAAGGAATTTCCTTTGCCGAGATTCATCAGGTATTTACACTTAGCTTACATGGCCACACCATTCCTTCTGTGTGTGTGGTGTGTGTGTGTGTGTGTGTGCGCGTGCGCGCGTGCATGTTAGGGTAATCCATTTTTCTGTTTGTTTCTGAATTGCTTTGGAGAAGGCAACTCAGACTCCAAGGAATACAACAGCTGCCGTGTGAAGCTTTTCTTACTTTTCCAGTGGTTGTAGCAGGAACAGCGTCTTGACCTCAAATCAGTGACGTGAAAAGAGCCGAGTTTGAAGTGCATATTGGTGCTCCATAAAGAATGTGTGTATGTGCTGTTTTTTAAATTAAGTCTGGTAATTTATTTGATATAATGTAGTTTTAGTTGAATTAAACTAGTTAGTAAAACTGTTGGTGAGGTAGTATTTCAGTTACTCTGTAGATAAGCTCTTTTGTTAAAACCTCCTAAGTTTTTTGTTCCTGAATATGTTACAAACATCTATTTTCTCTTACTGTAGCTATCACATGAGGAGAAAAACCTGAAGAAAAGACTTCATAGTGTGTGTTTATGTTTGATTTTAGAAGACCCTTTTGAGGACTTCTTTGGGAATCGAAGGGGTCCCCGAGGAAGCAGAAGCCGAGGGACGGGGTCGTTTTTCTCCGCGTTCAGTGGGTTTCCGTCTTTTGGAAGTGGATTTTCTTCTTTTGATACAGGTATTAAATCCCTAGGTTTAATCTCTGTTATCTTAACAGCAGTTAGTACTTATAAAATCATAATACTCTTTTAGTTAGAGTACTTTAAAATATGTGTATACCTTTCGTAGAATAGCGTTGTGGATTTGCCAGCTTTTTTTGGTATACAGGTCTGCGCTTAATAACCTACATTTTCTCCTAATCTTCCTAAGAATGTCGTGCTTGGAAATCTTCTCCTCTTAATATAATAATCAAGGCCAGAATGTAATGAAATTCTTAGTTAAAAAGGGGCAACATATGTTCTGCATCAGTAGGTGGAAAGTAACGCAGTTGGAAAATCTCACTAACCTTCATGCTGTCTAACCTCCTTTGTAGTTAAAACAAAAGTGCACAAATAGCATCCTAGGAGCGTCCCACTGGATGGAATCGAAGGCTGGGCCTTACCACTAGCCCAGGCCAGGCTCACTCACTAGTGAAGTGTCAGCCTCACGCACGTAGCTCTTCATAGTTCACCGATGGAAACAAGCTTGTAGACTGGAGTAACATGAACGTGCATATATCATGATATGGCTGTGTGTTTAGCCTGAAGAATCCCACTTTTCTCTGAAGCTCATCCAGTTTCTCTTCACAAAGGAGCTTTTTTTTTTTTTAAATTTAAAAAGAGTCTCACTTTAGTGAGTGCCACTCTTAGTGTAGTGGCATGGTCTCAGCTCACTGCAGCCTCCCGCCTCCTTGGGTTCAAGTGATTCTTGTGCCTCAGCCTCCTGAGTAGCTGGGATCACAGGTGTGCACCAGCAGGCCCAGCTAATTTTTGTATTTTTAATGGAGACAGGGTTTTTGCCGTGTTGGCCAGGCTGGTGTTGAACTGACCTCGGGTGGATCCACCCGCCTTGGCCTCCCAAAGTGCTGGGATTACAGGCATGAGCCACCACTCCTGGCCTGGAGCTGCTGTTTTGATTCTCTCATTTTTATTTTTAAGGCTCCACGATAAGAATTGGGAGAGCTTGTTATATAGGGTTCCTTCTTCATCATGGTCAAAATTTTATTTTCTTTGAACATTGTGCTCATGCCATCTAGGTAAGTAGTGAATTCTGCTCGATTGGACCTCAGTTTTGATGTGCTTTCCCTCAACAGATCCTCTCATTTGATACCATGGAATATGCTGACCACAGGTTAAGAAAGCTAGTTAAAAATACCACGTAAATCGTCCTTTTTAAAAGTAATCAGTGGCTCCTGTGTGTGTGTGTGTGTGTGTGTGTGTGGTGGGGGTGTAAGCCTTCTCCACTTTTGAGGTGCCTTAGAAAGTATCACAAGAATAAATACTTAGCGAGGCTTAATCTAGACCAGTGCAGTAGCCACCAGCCACGTGTAGCTCCTGAGCCCTGGAGGCCTGGCTACTCCTAATGGAGATCAGCGGGAGTGTGAAATAGTCATTGGGTTTCAAAGATGGAACATGGGAAGCAGTGTAAAATACTGCAAATGATTTTGATTTTTTGTATTTCCAATTGAAATATTTTGGATATACTGTATTAAATAAAATACTAAAATTAATGTCACTAGTTTCTGCTTTTTAGTGAAATCATTAGAAAAGGTAAACTTAACATACCTGGTTCACATATTCAGGACACCACCAGCCCTAGACAGTATCTGCGCTTAGATGATTGAATCATGTTCAGAGGTATGTGTCGTTTGTGTTAATGGGAGCATATTGGAAGCAGGACAAAAGCTCTAACCAGTAGACCAGCTTTAATGTCGAAAAACAGGTTTGCTTTAGTGTGACTTGTGAAAGTTTTTAGTGTCCACACTGCGATCATGTCCATAATGTATAATTGAGAATGGTGTTCATGAACTGTAGAACCATAGTTTTTTGAGATGAATAATTGTATTCTTTCTGCAATTATTTTAGTTTTTTAATAATTTAGATTCTTATCCCCTGTGGTCCTGTGGCAAAGAGGAGGGAAGCCGATTAGGTTTGCTGTTCTGTGGTGGTGAGGTCACTGTTCCTGTGGGGTAAGAGTGTCCATCACAGTCCGTGGAGTTTACAAGCCACGCCAAAGCAAACAGAGCTTGATACTGAGGCTGCTCTGCTGGTTGGAGCTTGATACTGGTCCCGGTTCCAGAATGTTCACATTAACACAACACGTGCTTCATGGTGCCAAGCAGACCACCCACAAGCAGGGGCTGTCTTTGGCATGTCAGAAAAGCTGCTTGGGTCCCTTGAAGCTCTGCGTGAGGAGAGGGGGAGAGGAGAGGCTGCACTCTCGCGTTGCCCTAGAGTCCCCACTGAGGGATCTGAGAGACAGTC
This sequence comes from Gorilla gorilla gorilla, assembly GCF_029281585.2. NCBI lineage: Eukaryota > Metazoa > Chordata > Mammalia > Primates > Hominidae > Gorilla > Gorilla gorilla. Next base: position 166,277,939 of record NC_073230.2, read on the forward strand.
TTTCCCCCTGGGCACCCCAGCACTTCGGCTGAGGCCTTGCTAGTTGCGTCGTTTATTACTCCTTGGTTCTATGCCTTAACATTAAATATTCTGCTACTGAACTTTCAAACTCTTGTCTTTGCATTACTAGTTGACATATTTCTCTAAGCATTTTTCTTTTCTGTTTTCCTGTAGGATTTACTTCTTTTGGGTCACTAGGTCACGGGGGCCTCACTTCATTCTCTTCCACGTCATTTGGTGGTAGTGGCATGGGCAACTTCAAATCGATATCAACTTCAACTAAAATGGTTAATGGCAGAAAAATCACTACAAAGAGGTACTGTGGTATTCTGCATTTTATATTTTTAGTAAGCAGGCATAACGTTTCACTGGTGCCATGTTGCACGTCTCCCAGAGTGTGAAGTAGAGGTTGTTGTATGCTAAATCTGGCGCCATGAAAATCTTTTGCTCTCCAAATTCATGAATTAAAGCTTTTTCTCTTAAATTTTACTTAACTGTTGAATTATTAGAGGGAATCTTTAATGTAATACAGTGTAATAAGTTTCTGCAGCGTTGTTAAAATGGTAAAATGGAAAATCATTAATAGTAAAGCCTTTACTGTTTTATAGCCTCTGCATGTATTTAGCATCCGCCTGTACAGTATTTGAGACACAATTTATTTTTGTTAGGTTAATTCTATTTTAGGAAAGGAAGATGTGTTGTTGACAGGTTGGCTTCAGCCATGTTTTTACAGCCTGAAAATTACTTATATTCATGGTGTATTTCAGTAATGTCTTTAAACAACTCAGTTACTCTCACACATGCATTTTCTTTACCAGAAAGGTTTTAAATGAATTTTTTTCCTACAGAATTGTCGAGAACGGTCAAGAAAGAGTAGAAGTTGAAGAAGATGGCCAGTTAAAGTCCTTAACAATAAATGGTAAGGAGCAGCTGCTGCGCTTGGATAACAAGTAATTCAACGCACGCACTTAACAGAAATGTTAAACTATAACAAGCACCATTTGAGGATTAACAGGAACATTTTTTTGAAGATTTCAAACGAACTCGACTTTCAGTATAATTGTACCTAAAGTATTTATAAACAGCTCATCGGAGCCTCTATTTGTCATAGACTTTTGAGTTGATTGTTGGGACCACATAATAGGACCATTTTTTTTTTTTGTCTTTAAAATTGTTGTAAATCTCTGTATGCACTTTGCTTTTTTATTAAACGTACTCCAAGGTGAGTCTTCTCTTTAGTGTAGGACAAGATTGTACACTAACACCAGCATGGACCTGCTTTTCATTGTGTCTGAAATGTGAGCCACGTAGTGTCGGCCTGCTGTGAAGTTAACATTGCCAGGACGATTCTTCTACAGAAATAATTTCAATTTTTTTCAATATTTAGTAGTGAAAGATATTAATGCATTAATGGTAATACATTTCTGGTTTAATATAAATTAAGGATGTTTTCTAGTTGTGCATGAATGCTGGCAACTTAGTAAGTTTTGACAATTGTTTAAATATGTAATGTTAAGCTTAGGTTTAAAAAAGTAAAGCTGGTAAACTGGGTCTTTGTCATTTGCTTTAAAAAAAAAAAAAAAGAAAATAAATGCGAATGTGTTGGTGCATTCTTCCTGAGTGGGATCTGGAGCTTTTTTGTGTCTGTGTATGATTTGTGCCTGGGCTTCTAGTGTCCCTTTAATAGCGTTTCGTGCTGTTCATTCAGGTGGATGCCGCACCTCAGTTACATGTAGACATTTTTTTCAGTATATTTGAAGTATATGAAGATTTTCATATTGTAAGTTGTGATTTAGCAATTGATCAAACATTTAATTATGGTAACATTTCTACAGGAGAGGGAAGAAACCATTGTATAATTTTTCACTCTTAAAGTATGTTCTAGTTTGATGTAAGATCACTTACGGATCCGGGCGCGGTAGCTCACGCCTCTCCTGTAACATTTCTACAGGAGAGGGAAGAAACCATTGTATAATTTTTCACTCTTAAAGTATGTTCTAGTTTGATGTAAGATCACTTACGGATCCGGGCGCGGTAGCTCACGCCTGTAATCCCAGCACTTTGGGAGGCTGAGGCGGGTGGATCACCTGAGGTCAGGAGTTTGAGACCAGCCTGACCAAGATGGTGAAACCCCTGTCTCTGCTAAAAATAGAAAAATTAGCTGGGTGTGGTGGCAGGCGCCTGTAATCCCAGCTACTCTGGAGGCTGAGGCAGGAGAATTGCTTGAACCCAGGAGGTGGACGTTGCAGTGAGCTGAGATCGTGCCATTGCACTCCAGCCTGGGAGACAGAGCAAGCCTTCATCTCAAAAAAAAAAAAAAAAAAAAACCACTTTGGGACAGTCAAGGTCTTTTGTTTCTCAGTTTGTAATATCTTTCATGATTACCATTGGTAACTAGAATCCTAGCTGTAGTGAATATTGAACTAGACTTTGACTGAATTTGAAACTTTTGGAACTAAACAGCATGAAAACCGCTAGAAGGACAGGCGGTTCCCTGACAAACAGTGTGTTCCATCCGTGCAGGCTTTGCAGGAGGGCATAGAGATTGCTCGGGATACGCCAGAGCCCTTAAGGAACCTCACGTGCTGTTACTGAAAATAAGTAAAAAATATTTTAAGGAATTTCATAGGAGCTCAGAAAAGCATAGGAACAGTTAAGTAATTGGGGACAGTTGAAGTACAAGAAGAACAACAACGAGTGATGTGCTTGTCTGTTGTGTCGGAAATAACCCAGCACGCGGCACTTCCTGTCTCTGGATAAGGTAGGTATGCAGCCATGGCACGTGCGGGAAAGCGGGACAGCGCCCTCTAGTGTTGGAAATCCCACTCACAACTAGCATTGTGCGATCATAGAGCGCGCTTTTGTTTATGCCATCAGGACTGGTGGCTTTTTTGTTACTAAATAAATTCAAGTAGATACTTGGACTAAGGCGTTTTATATTTTTCATTAGTGGGTGGGATGAGTCAGTGCAGCAGCCTTGAGACATCCAGGGATGTCCACAAAGACCAGGAAAATGAAAAGTCTTTACCTGTAATTGTTAAACTAGGAAGCATTTTGCTATAGCGTTGGTACTACACAATTTTAGAACACATTTGGTTGTTCTAGACTTTGTGGAGTGTTTCATGCAACTCTAGCTGTGAACAGTTTACTCAACATGGTGTTACAGGTAAAATATGTTTGGCTCCTAAGGAATCTTTCTGGTGAAAATTTTTTTTTGAGGAGGAGGGAGCATTCATTTGTACTTGGGAAAATGACTGTTTTGTTTGTTTGTTTGTTTTTGAGACGGAGTCTTGCTCTGTCATCCAGGCTGGAGTGCAGTGGTGTGATCTTGGCTCACTGTAACCTCTGCCTCCCGGGTTCAAGCAGTTCTCCTGCCTCAGCCTCCTGAGTAGCTGGGATTACAGGCACCCACCACCACACTCAGCTAATTTTTGTATATTTAGTAGAGATGGGGTTTCACCATGTTGTCAGGGCTGGTCTGGAACTCTTGACTTCAAGTGATCCATCTACCTTGGCCTCCCAAAGTGCTGGGATTACAGGCGTGAGCCACTGCGCCTGGCTGAGAAAATTACTTTTATTCTGTTCTTCCATTGATAGAAGTGTAATTTTATTAAGTTACTAATAGAATAGAAAGCCTATTTGTTGCTGTCAAATCTTACACCTTTGATTTTTAAACCCCGTTAAGTTTATTCCTAGAGAATTCAGACTAAGGGTGCATGAGAGCACCTTTGAAAAGTTAGGAAATGGCTGTGAGCATTGATACCATCACTCAAGTAAGTGATGGCTTGGAAGAATAATAGCATTTGATTTAAATTACAGTTTTTGGTAAATTCAACAGTCTCTTTACTTGCTGTAGTGTTGAGCGCCTCTGAAAATAGGAAGCTGAACGCTCCTTAACGGCACGTATCTGGTTGTGCACAGCCCCACGTGGTCCCATCCATTCTGGGATGTGCCGTCTGCTGTGTTTGGTTTGTGCTCAACTTCCCTGTTTGAGATTCTTTTTTAAGTTTTATTTTTAAAGTCTTTAATTTTTAAAAATACTTCAATAGCTTTTGGGCGGGGGGTAAGTGGTTTTTGGTGACGTAGATGCATTATATAGTGAATTCTGAGATGTTAGTGCTGCTGTCACCCAAGCAGTGTATGTTGTACCCAAAGTGTAGTTTTTTAATCCCTGCTTGGCATCCTTTTGTCTGGAGGGCTCAATAATCTGTATTTTTGTCATCTCCTGTTTTCCTATTCCTTGTAGCTCCCCACCCCGTTGGTTTGATTTGAGTGATGGATTATTCCTTATATTTCTATCCTTTATAAAATTTAAGCTTTTTAGATTCCAAAGATTTCAGGCTTGATTTTGGAAACTCGGGGTTTTAAATAATCTGAAAGACGTCAATCAATAGTGGCATCATGGGCGACTTGTCGTTCTTCCTCTTGGAAGTCCTTCAGTGAGTAGATTTTAGAAGTGGGTAGAGTTAGTGTCACCATTTGCTAAACTTACCTGTGCACCTAGTGTGCTGAAGTAAATGTTCCTTACAATGTGGAAACGCTTGAGGAACACTGTGGGGTGATTGTCTTTCCAATCAATTTTAATTTCTGTTTATTAATTAGAGCTTAAAAAATGCCTGCTTATCCTGTCTTGATTACCTTCTAGCTATCATTCCTTTCCGGGAATACTGATCTTGTTTTAAGCACTATAGAATGAATTAGAAACATTTTTATTTGCAGAGGATTCAACGGTAATAAATAATTGGCATATTATCTCTGTTATTGATTGGCAGCAGTGTTGAAATTTAGCCATTAGCATGTTCAGTGACAGAATGGAGGCAGATGTTGTTATTTCTGGAGGTTTTCAAGCACAAAATTATGTTTAGTTGATTTGAATACTTGATTTCGTGGGGTCTGGAGGGGACTGAATTACATAACCCACTGCTGTTTGTATTTTTAAAAACGAAGGCATGAGATCTTACCCTTTGGGGTCTTGATTTCAAAGCCTTTGGATATGGTATTCCTAGCTGTTCTAGGGACGTGGGGGGAGCTAGATGTAGGCCTTGGTACTAAAGTGTGACCAATGGTTGAAATGGGGTAGACCGAAGTCATTTGGCTACGTTATTTCGTCTTCCTGTTTAAAAAGGTGAAAAGAGGGAATGTCACAGCAGCTATTCCTGTGTTAGAAATCTAGACGTCACTGATTTCCAGAGACAGCAGAGTTTATGATTGGGCGTTAGAAGGCCTGTCCTGGCTTCTGTACTTTGGTCAGTATTTGCTGCCTTTTGTGCAGGGTATCAGTCGGTCTTACCTAACTGTTCGCTAAGGACTCGACTCTGAGCTTTGTGGCCTGGGCAAGTTGCAGACCCCTGACTGCGCTTTGCCCTTTTCCCTGTACCCTGATTGGGAGAAGATTCCTGCCCCGGAGTGCAACCCCAACAGGAATGCAGGTCCTGTGAAGGCAGTAATTCTCGTCTTGTCTGGCTGCTGCTGTGTCCTGGCAGGTGTGCCCTGGAAGCATCCCGTGGGTGCTGGCTGCGGAAACCCAGATGGTGGTTGCTGTCCCACAGCCCTTGATTCAGAGATGCCCTGGACCGCAGCTGCCTGGAGTGTAGAGCAGGGGCTTGCTGCCCACACCCCTCCTGCTGTGCAACCTGCGGCCCAGCCTGCTGTTGGAGGCTTGCCATGTGGATCCGAAGGACCTGCGTCTTGGCTTACAAAGATTCTCCACTCCCGGGAGCCCTGACTAGCAAACGTCTGTGTAGTGTTGATGCCACACTGCAGTTGTTAACATGGCGTCGTTTTCTGCCCTGTTAGGTTGGTTTCTCTCTTAAACAGGGCAGCGCTGTCATCCCATTCCCCCACCTGGTCCTTCCTCTTCCCCCTAGCTGGTTACTGAACTGACTGCCATTCAGGCACTGGTGGGAAATCACTTCCAGAACTTGCAGAACCATAGAGACCGGAGGTTTTCTGAAGGAGGCTTTGGTGCTGAAACATTGCTGCTGAAACATTGTTGCAGAAATGTGGGGTGGAGCCTCTTTCCTGCCCGTCTCACCCAGGGGATGTGGTTTGCTTCCCGTGTGGTCAGCGCTGTGCTGCGAGCTCTGAGAGGTGACCTTTTCCTCTGCCTTCCCACAGCTGCCCTGAGTTGGCAAGAAGCGCTTTGCCCAAGGACAGGGTCTAATTGATAATGGCGTGTGGGGGAGATGTGGCTCCTGAGGCCTGGAGCATTCATTCATTCATTCCTTTATATTATTTTATATTTTACTTAACTTTTGGACCAGGTCTCTCTCTCTAACCCAGGCTGGAGTACAGTGGTGCAGTCACAGCTCTCTGTAGCCTTCAACTCCTGGGCTCAAGCATTCCTCCCACCTCAGCCCCTAAGCAGTTGGGACTACAGGTGTGCGACACAACGCCTGGCTAACTTTTTCTATTTTTAGTGGAGACAGGGTTTTGCCGTGTTGCCCAGGCTGGTCTTGAACTCTTGGGCTCGAGCGCGTCACTCACTTTGGCCTCCCAGAGTGCTGGGATCACAGACATGAGCCCCCACTCCCAGCCCAGAGCATTTTACACCAAATGTCAGGACATTGCTGGTAGAACAGCAGTTGGAGCAGAAGCTCGGGGTGTGGTCATCAGGGAACTGTGGAGTTTGCAGCCTGCGCGAGACACGTTTCTTACACACATTTCCGCCAAATTGAGAACTTTGCTGCTCGTCAGCTCTAAGCCAAATAACCTCTTACCCAAAACTTCCAGGGATGCTTTACATAATGCCAGGCCTCTGAGAAAGTCAGCTGCAGAACTTGAACAAGAAAGTGCTGTTTTCCACGAGTCTTTTCAGCCGTATCTTTCCGTGTCCATGGGTCAACGGTCCCTGCACAGATGAATTGGCACTGGACACGGTCTCCTGCGGTGGCTGCTGGGGGCTGAGCCTTCCCTGCCAGTCCCTACCAAGCAGGAAAGACAAGTTTCCCTCAGTTGGGGTATGTGCCCAGCATGAGTGGTCTATCAAGTGAGTGGCTGGGCACAGTTGTCCCCATCCATGGCTGATGCCTGGTGGCAGCACCCACTGGGTCTCAGCCCAAGTCTTCCGTGGAGCCTGGCAAAATATTGATGTCCTTTTCCACATAATATTTAAGGTATTTGTGTAGAGTCTTATGTACTTGCAGGAGCAGTTGGTTAAATTAGGTACCTAGAAGTTGAGTAATTGGCTTGAGAAACGTGTGCATTGAAAATTGGTAAGTTACCAGGCGCAGGGGCTCATGCCTGTAATCCCAGTGCTCTGGGAGGCTGAGGTGGGTTGATTGCTTTGAGCCCAGGAGAAGACCAGCCTGGGCAACATGGTCAAACCACGTCTCTACAAAAAATATGAAAATTAGCTGGGCTTGGTGGCGTGCGCTTGTAGTCCCAGATACTCGGGAGGCTGAGGTGGAAGGATCACTTGAGCCAGGGATATGAGGCTGCAGTGAGCCGTGATCGAGCCACTGCACTCCAACCTGGGCAACAAGAAGACCCTGTCTCAAAAAAAAAAAAAAAAAAAAAAAAAGGATAGTCATAAATGATTTCTTAGAAGGAGTCTTCTCCTATCAACAAAGGATTGGGGTCTGTGTCCTCACGCTTGCTGGTACTGTCTGTCAACAATTTCTAAAATTTGTGTCTTGGCTATCCAGGGCAAGCATCTTGTGTCACCTGCGTGTGCCTCTTTTTCTGTGGACTTACTCTCTTGATTTTATAGGAGCCCTTTACATGCTAGTTGATTAGTCTTTAGCCTGCTGTGTTGAAAGTGGGGTTTTTTTTTTTTTTTTTTTGGTTTTTCTTTTGTTCATGTGACTTACTGTGTGGTAGTCGTCTTAATTATTTACACAGACTTGTGTGTGCGTGCGTGTGCCTGTTACAGAGCTGCCCCATATTTTTATTTTGTAATCCTGTGTGTGTTTACTTTTATTTATTTGGAAAGGTTGTTGTGTGGGAAACAGCCAGCTTTGTCCCAGATTTCTTGCCCGCGTTTCTGCTGGACTCTCGTGCTGTCTGGTTTCTTGCACCCTGTATGGATGGCAGTGCGTGCATCCGGAAGCGCAGCTCATTTCCAGCTCATTTCTAGGCCAGTCTTCGTCGTGCTTTCAAATGAAAGGTGCAGTCAGCGCGAGGAACACCCCATGTAGATTTGGGAGAGCCTTTGACACCCGAGAGCCATGTGGCAGACTAATTTTTTTAACATCCTGTTTTACGGACAGCTGTAAAGTGCTATCTTAATATGTAGGTGTGCACATTTTTTCATTGTATCACTACATGAAGCTGGGAATGCCGTCTGTGTGTGTTTTCTGTTCTAACTTAGGAAAACCAGGAAGTCGGTACACCTTACATTGCTTTTTATCTCATCACTTTAGTCTTGGTATTCTGATTTTATTATTTTTATTTTTTTGAGACGGTGTCTTGCTGTGTCGCCCAGGCTGGATGGAGTGCAGTGGTGTGATCACGGCTGACTGCAACCCCTACCTCCTGGGTTCAAGGGATTCTCCTGCCTCAGCCTCCCGAGTAGCTGGAATTACAGGCGCCTGCCACCACCCCTGGCTAATTTTTTTGTATTTTTAGTAGAGACGGAGTTTCACTGTTTTGGTCAGGCTGATCCCGAACTCCTGACCTCGAGTGATCCCGCCCTCCTTGGCCTCCCAAAGTGCTGGGATTACAGGTGTGAGCCACTGCGCCTCGCCTATTCTGATTTTAAAAAAGAATTGGAATATCATATTTTTTACAATTGGAAAACTCTCTAAATTTTCTAATTTTTACCCTTATTTTTCTTATTGATATAAGTATTTTTGTCTTGTTTTCCAGCAGGCTGATTTTAGTATTTTACTGTGTGATTATGTTTGTGAGAAAGATTAGTTACTGTGTTTATGTCCCAAAATTCCTCTACATGGCACTGTTGGGTTCTCTTGTACCTTGATTTTATTTTGGGTTTTAGATTCTGTAGAGAGGGTGAAGCTCCCGGCCCTGTGATCTTGAGGGTGAGTTGGGAGCCGTCCATGCCCTGCCTACCCCAACACCAGGTTCAGCTGCCTGTGAAGTCATTTGTTTCTTGCACATTTCCTAGTTACTGGTATTTTTTAATCATTAAAAATGTTTTAAAATTATTGATAGTAATTGTACGTATTTGTGGGGTGCATGTGTGCAGTGGGTGATGATCAGATCGGGGTGCATGTGTGCAGTGGGTGATGATCAGATCGGGGTGCATGTGTGCAGTGGGTGATGATCAGATCGGGGTGCATGTGTGCAGTGGGTGATGATCAGATCGGGGTGCATGTGTGCAGTGGGTGATGATCAGATTGGGGTTAATGGCAGAGCCACCTCACAGTTACTGTTTTGTGTTGGGAGCATTCGGAGCCTCTCAGAAAACTTTATTTCCTAAGCTGGTTTGTTGAGGGGTTTTCTTTCATATCAGTTTGCTAATTTATGTGTTCACTGGAAGTATCCACGCTGTTCTGCGGCCTGTGATCATGCGCCTTTCTCATTCTTTACGTTTGTCCGTGTCTGAAGGTTTCCAAGTGTTTTCCTGTTGGTTTAGTTTCTCTCAAAAGAATACCTTTCTCATATCTTACTATTATCCTGAGTTTTTCTTCCTATTCTTTTGTTTAGTTGTGCTTCTGCAGAATATTTATTTGCAGCACTTTTGTTCATAAATAGGAATTTTAAGAATTGTTTTTAAGTTTGACTTGTAAAACATTTTTGTTGACTTCTAAGTCGTTCTTTTAAATTTCTATTTTCATTCAAAACATAACCCATATGACATCTATTTTTTGGAAGGAAGGGTTAAGAAACAGCAGATGTTGCCTTGTCAATTCTGTGAGCTTGTATTCTACTGGATTTTTTTCTATCTTGGTTAAGAAATGCTGCCCCTGTGTATCTACCTTAAAAAATGTTTAAGTCCAGGTGTGGTGGCTCACGCCTGTATTCCAGCACTTTGAGTGGCTAAGTGGGTGGATCGCTTGAGCCCTGGAGGTCGAGGCTACAGTGAGTCGTGGTGACACCACTGCACTCCAGTCTGGTGATGGAGTGCGACCCTGTCTCAAAAAAAAAAAAGTTGAAAATACGAATCCATCTAGAACATTTGTGTGAAGTGGCCTCACTTTTTCCTCCTCTGTGGACAATTTGTCCTTCCTCCATGATGAACTGTGATTTAATTTTTAATGATTTGCTTGTCTGCAGCTTTTTTGGGAGGAACTTTATTGGGATTTGCCCATCATGAGTACATTTGTTAAGGATGGGTGCGATTTCCCTCTTGTGAAGAAGCAACACATCACAAGAGCAGATTTTGTCCCCGCCTCTCAGTGGAGCTTAGAACCATACAGAAAGTGGGCCAGACGTGGTGGCTTACGCCTGTAATTCCAGCACTTTGGGAGGCTGAGCTGCGTGGCGGGTGGATTGCTTGAGCCCAGCCTGGGCAACGTGGTGAGACTGTCTCCACAAAGAATAGAAAATATTAGCCTGGCTTGGGGGTGCGCGCCTCTAGTCCCAGCTACTCAGGAGGCTAAGGTGCGAGGATTGCTTGAGCTGGTGGAGGTCGAGGCTGCAGTGAGCCAGGATTGCACCACTTGGCACTCCAGCCTGGGCAACAGAGCAAGACCCTGTGCCCCCTGCGCCCCCCGCCCCCCCCCAAAAAAAATCCCAGAAAGCAGAGAGTTAGCTGTTTGTCTTCCCCATCCGGTATTACCGGGGCTGGAAGCATACTTGAGAGCACTACGTTTAATGGGCAGCATTTTGGGAGGGGGCTGGGGGGGGTTGGTGCTGGGCACATCTGGCCACTTAATGTAGTTAAAGCAATAGCAACTGAATGAAAAGCTCTAACATGAATTCATCGTTTCCTCTGTTATTTGACTTTTGACATTAACATATCTAGTTCTGCTTTTGTCTGTCTTTTAAAGAGAATTGCATGGGCAGCTTCTCTGTTTTTCCCGCGGATGCAGGAGCTTAGCTTTGGGCTCCTGAGCTCAGGCCTTCTCAGCTCTGATGAGCTTCAGGAGAGGCAGCTGGAGGTTGAATCTGGGTGGTGTATGCCTTCTTATGGAAGTCCCTGATGGGAAGACTGAGGAGCTCTGAGAAGAAACTAGAATGACTTGTCATTACATTTTTATGTGGAATAAGATTCAGATGTCTTTAGAAAAATAAAATTTTGTGAATATGCGAGTCTACAAAAGTTACAACATTCATTCTACGTTTTTTTCTTTTCTTTTTTTTTTTTGAGACGGAGTCATGCTCTGTCACCCAGGCTGGAGTACAGTGGGGCGATCTCGGCTCACTGCAACCTCTGCCTCCCTAGTAGCTGGGATTACAGGCCTGTGCCACCACACCCGGCTAATTCTTTTTGTATTTTTAGTAGAGGCAGAGTTTCACTGTGTTGGCCAGGCTGGTCTTGAACTCTTGACCTCAAGTGATCCACCTGCCTTGGCCTCCCAAAGTGCTGGGATTACAGGCTTGAGCCTGTAATTTTTTTTTTTGTTGTTTTTGAGACGTAGTCTTACTCTGTCACCCAGGCTGGAGTGCAGTGAACTCGGCTCACTGCAACCTCCGTCTCCTGGGTTCAAGCGATTCTCATGCCTCAGCCTCCTGAATAGCTAGGACTACTGGTGTGTGCCACCACGCCCAGCTAATATTTTGCATTTTTAGGAGAGACAGAGTTTCACTATGTTGCCCAGGCTGGTCTCGAAACCCTGACCTCAGGCAATCTGCCCGCTTCAGCCTCCCAAAGTGCTGGGATTACATGCGTGAGCCACTGTGCCTGGCCCCATGTTCCTTTTCAAGATTTATTTTAATGATTAAGTGGGCAACAGTTAAATCCCTCCAGCGCCGCAGCCTAACCAGGGAGCAGGGCAGTCTCAGGGCGACGTGTTTCTTGAGGACGCTTAGATGCCTAGGGTTCCGTTTATAAAGAGTTCCTTCAATAAAAATCACACTTAGACTTTATGTAGTGGGCAGTTAGAAACAGGGATAAAAATCAGACTTAGACTTTATGTAGTGGGCAGTTAGAAACAGGGAACTAAAGACTTTTCCTCTCTCTTTCTCCGACAAATCCCAGGCACCCCACACAGCGCCATGCTGTCAGCCGTGGGGACAGGCAGCCCAAGGCTGCAGGGAGAGGGCCCCAGGAGGCCTGGCGCTGTGGGGTGAGGCTGCAGTGTGCCCTGGGCCCCCTCCTCTGCTCTCAGTGTGAGAGTCCACTCTCTCTGCTGCCCTCTGGGGTACTCCGTGGACCGCAGCTGTGTCCATACTAAAACATGACCAAAGGCTGTAATTTCCGGCTTTCATAGCCCTTTGTCAGGGTATCGTATATTGGGTTCCTGGGAAATGGGCACAAATCAAAGGGACCCAGCTCGGGGGAGGGAGGCCACAGCATATCCCCCGAGACTGAGGAACTTCAGACAGTTCAAGTCTAAGGGGTTTTTCAGGCATAAACATCCACCGCCCGCCTCCGTTTCTACATGGGAAGGCCGACGCCACAGTGTGCTTTAGTTGGTTTCCATCTGAAAGGGGTCCTGAACCTGCCACGGGACGTGATGCCAGTGGTAGCTGAATGTGCCTCACTCCAGGCCCTCCTGGAATTATCCTCACCACTCGGCTGAGGGATGCTGTCCACACCCCTCTCACCGATGTGGACGTGTGCACGCGGTGTGTGCGCAGAATCCAGGCTATCAGGATGCTGTGCCATGGCTGCCCCTGTGAGGCCCGTGTGAAGCCAGCCCTGTGCGTCTGTAGCTACCCCTTGAGGAGTAACCCGAGCTGCGTGCTTCCTGGGAAGTTGCTAAGCTGCACTGAGGTGGTAACAACAGCATGTGGCCACCTCACATAAGCATTTGGTGTCTTCTTGAACCTCTGTTGTGCACCAGCCCCTAGGAGACACTGAAGAGCCAGACCCAGTCAAGGCCGTCCAGCCAGGGAGAGGGGGGGTGCGGGTGAATGGTGTCCTGCAGGTGCTGGGCTGGAACCTCTGTGTCGCTGCGGTGGTGTGTTCAGCTCTGACACGAGTGGGGATGCCAACCCCAGCAGGGCTTCTGGGAATCTTTTGGCCTTTTGTTGGCAGGGTTTCGTGAGCCTCTTACGCTGGGAGGAATCCAACAGGAGACTTTCTTCCTCATTGTCCTCAGCCTTCGCCCATGCTCCGATTTCCTCCTGTGTCCCCATGTGTGCTCCAGTGTCACCATCCCTCTCCCAGCTGGGCCCTGGGCACGTCCCCGTGCCATCAGCCAGCGCGCTCTTGGAGCAGTTATTTCCAAACCGACCTTCACATCTTCATTCCCTGGAGCCACCTCTTCATAAGTAGCCATGAAGGGTTAATTGTGGCACCTGTTCTCCCTCTCGACCTCTGCCCTTCGTCCTTCTCAATTCAGCTTCTATGTCACGAGCCCATCACGTGGCTGGCAAAAGCAAGTCACTGTCCTGTTTAAAACTGTTCAGGAGCCTGGGCGTGGTGGCCCACGCCTGTAATCCCAGCTACTCGGAAGGCTGAGGCAGAATTACTTGAACCGGGAGGTGGAGTTTGCAGTGAGCTGAGATGGCGCCACTGCACTCCAGTCTGGGCAGCAGAGCGAGACTCTTGTCTCAAAACAAAAACCTGTTCAGCCTTCGTACCTGCTCTGCCCTATGTTTGAAGCCGGGTTCCTAGCGTTTCCCCAGCAGATGGCGTCTGCCATTCCAGGGCTGTTCGATGTGCCTTTGTATCTGCAGAGTGCAGACAGACAGCGCTGCCTTGCCACATTGTTTGGAGTCTGTCCACCCTTGAGCTCCCTAGGAGTGAGGGCAGGGTCTTGCTGGGTGTCCCCAGTGCCTGGCACACATTAAATGTTTGAATGAGCCCATCTTCTGATGGGCCAGGCATGCATTTTTGGTTGTTTGAATAATCTGCAGTGTGTGAGTGGTATTCCTGATTTGTGTAAGTAGCGACTAACCCCCCTCTCTCCCCAAAAAAAGTCAAAGAAAGGAGCAGTCTCCCCAGGGGCCTCGTGGATTGTGCGTATTTGGGAAAAGTGTGTTTTTATCTGCAGGAGTTTGTTTTCATCTGCGTGTTATCAGCCAGGCTCCTGCACTCCATTCAGACTCCATTTGGGGAAGAAACTGGAGCCTCTGATAAGATGGCCATGCCCGCGCGGCAGCTGCGGAACATTCCTCTAATAGCTTCTCGATGATTTCAGTGTGTTTTTGGCTTGGGGGGGGATGCTGGCAGATCTTGTTTCTGTTTTTAAATTTTATTTAACTGTGGTTACAAAACAGGATGTTTTCTGGTATATTTAGTTCCCCCAATAAAAAGAAACTTGATCTGTTGTAACCAGCCTACATTTTAGTAATTTATAAGGTTTAATATTTAATTCACACACAGGAAGAAGCAGAAATTATACCCAAACAGTAAATTATCTATGGGCTGTAGAATTAGAAGTGACTTGTTTTTTCTACAACTAATGTGTATTGCCTTTTCCGTACAAATTGCTAAACTAAAATTGTTTAAACAATTAGTGGTAAATTTCCAAAGAAGAGTAATTAATGGTATTACATGGAAAGTTTTAAAAGGCTATATAGAAAGATTTTAGAAAATGGTTGGCTTTCAGAAAGTGGTGTTGGCTCTCAGAGCGTGAGGCTGAACGGCAGTGAATGCCCTTTTTTGGTTTTAATTTGGGGAATTTTACGTTAATTTGTGAGAAGTTGAGTTGTTTTCTTAAGGATGTTTGTAGAAGTTCCGCTGACAAGTTTGTTGGGGGCTCTTCTTGTGAGATCTTGCACGGGTCAGGCTGCTTGACTGGAAGGTTCTCAGCAGCTTTTGCAGGTCGGGTCCCTGTGGCCCCCCCGCCGTCCCCTGCCTTGTCTGGTGATGCTCATGCCTAGAAGGGAGGTCTTTCCCCTCCTGATGAGTAGGTGCCAGGAAAGTGGCCCTGCCCCTGCTTGATGCTAAAGAACAGCCCTGACCGCATGAGAACATTTTGGCCAGTGGTGGTCCACGTAGACCGCAGGGGTTGCGTAAGGTTAGGACGGCATTTTCACTGCGTGTGATCCAGGTTTGTATCCTTGCCGTTGACCTACAGCTGCTTGCAGCGCTCAGTGCTGGGATGGCAGCACAGGTTTGCGGCCTAGCAGCGGTCGGCCGGGCCCTGCAGCCTGGGTGTGGAGTGGGCCTCCACCCTTTAGGCCTGAGTGCGGTGACATCACCTAACATACCCCTGTTGCTAAGCTGCATGTGACTATATATCTATATATCTCTCTATCTATCTGTATTTTTTTTTTGGAGATGGAGTCTCGCTCTGTCACCCAAGCTGTAGAGCAATGGCACAGTCGTGGCTCACTGCAACGTCTGCCTCCTGGGTTCAAGTGATTCTCCTGCCTTAGCCTCTGGAGTAGCTGGGATTACAGGTGCGCGCCACCACCCCTGGCTAATTTTTGTGTTTTTAGTAGAGACGGGGTTTCACCACGTTGGCCAGGCTGATCTCAAAATCCTGACCTCAGGTGATCTGCCTGCCTCAGCCTCCCAAAGTGCTTGGATGACAGACGTGAGCCGCCGCACCCGGCCTGTATTTTGTCAGGAGAATATCAGCATGAGTTAAGTTTATGATGCAGGTGTTCAAAGTTTTTGTTTAGTTGGGGAAAGTGCAGTATTTTGTACCACCCAGTAAAGCCATTGTAAAGCCAAAACATGAAGTAGATATTGATCACTAATAAGGTTTAATACAGTTGGTTTTGCCTTTTTTCGGTTTCTTTGTGAGCTGCAGTAACGGGAAAGCAAGTTCTAGGGAAGTGTGAGCATGAGGTGCTGGGATGCCTGGGTCCCCGCGCCTTCGTGTACGTGCTCGTGTGTAGGGAGGTCTGAGCATGGGGGATGCCTGGGTCCCCGCACCTTCATGTACGTGCTCGTGTGTAGGGAGGCCTGAGCATGGGGGATGCCCGGGTCCCCGCGCCTTCGTGTACGCACTTGTACGTAGGGAGGTCTGAGCATGGGGGATGCCTGGGTCCCCACGCCTTTGTGTACGTGCTCGTGTGTAGGGAGGTCTGAGCTTGGGGGATGCCCGGGTCCCCGCGCCTTCGTGTACGCACTTGTACATAGGGAGGTCTGAGCATGGGGGATGCCTGGGTCCCCGCGCCTTCATGGACACGCTCGTGTGTGGTGTGCCGTGATGCTTGCTCTGCAGCAGGCCGGCTGGTGGAGAGCTTTCGCTGGCACCGAGCTCTTCTCCTCGGTGTGGCCGTCGGCTCCATCCTGGTCATCCTTCCCTGTTAGGTGTTACTCTAAAGCTGGGTCCTAAACCTGGCAGGAGCTTCTAATGAGAAGGGGCACTTGATCCTCGGGTGGGCTGTGTTTAAGTTCTTGGCTCTGGAATTACCTTTGTCTTGCGGCCTCCGCCGCTGGTGGTCTATGTCTCATCACCAGGCTCACCGCCGGGGCTCTTGCGTCCGCCTGGCACGTGTCAGCTGTGGGTCCGGGATGAAGCCCGGGTGGAAGTCGAGGGTGTTGATGAGGCACACAGGTCATGAGGCAGGGCAGGAACTGTGGGTGGGCGAGACGTGAGTGGGTCATGGAAGGATCTTTCTGGAAGTGAGTTGGTCACTGAATCCTGCAGAGGGGCCTGGCACAAAGGTGTGGAAGGCAGGTGTGCTGGAGCCCCCACCCTGGCCAGCCCTTGGCTTGTTTCTGTGTGTGGCTGTGACTCCGGACTCTGGATTTCTAGGAAGCTGAAAAGGTTTGATGACCTCTTTCTGTCTTAAAGGGGGAGGTGAGGTAAAACCACTCCTGAGAGGGACTTACCTGCTGTGGTCCCCGCTTTGCCGAAGCCCTGGGTTTTGATGGTGCCGGCAGCTGTCGGCCTCCTCGCCTCTGATTTCTCTGGCCCACCACGAGCCCCTCACCTCCTGCAGGGCTTACTGTGACCTGGGCTCCTCCTCCTGTACCAAAGGATTGCTGGCAGTCAGAGCTCTTCAGTTGCATACATGATTTATATAATTTATATTTCTTTTTTCTTTTTTTTTTGAGAAGGAGTCTCACTCTGTTACCCAGCCTGGAGTGCGATGGCGCCATCTTGGTTCACCGCTACCTCTGCCTCCTGGGTTCAAGCAACTCTGCCTCAGCCTCCCGAGTAGCTGGGATTACAGGCATGTGCCACCACACCCCGCTAATTTTGTATTTTTAGTAGAGATGGCGTTTCTCCATGTTAGGCTGGTCTTGAACTCCTGACCTCAGGTGATCTGCCTGCCTTGGCCTCCCAAAGTGCTGGCATTACAGGCATGAGCCACCGTGCTTGACCAACCTAATTTATACTTCTTAAGGAATGGAAAGAGCACAGAGACCTGTTCATATGGTGGATGTAGCAGTTTTTAAAAGCGAATGTAGATTTGAAGTCATGACATCTGTGTGTGAGTTTTTGGGGACATGGTTCAGCTTGTAACAGGGGAAGTAAATCAGGTGTAAAAATGTGTCAAGGTGAGTGGAACTAAGGGGAGAGAGCTGTGACGTGCAGCATTACGCAATAAAGAGGTTCCCGCCTATTAGATAGAAACAGAGGTGGGAACGGGACCGAGGCGGTGTGAGTGTGCCCTGACCTCTGCAGCAGCGGCCCTCCTGCCACCGTCTCCACGCGCCCTTCCCAGACCTGTTCAGTTTCCCAGCAGCGGGCTGGCGCCTGCCTTCTCTCTGTTGCAGAGGCCGGCTCTTCCTGGATGTGGGCCCTCTCAGGATGGTTGGAAGCCTGGAGCCCACAGGCTGCTTATCTTAGCAGAAGGCCTGGAGGGCTCCTTCCCCTGCGGTCGCTGTGACGGAGGGAGCGTGTCTGCTCTCTGTGGCTTCGGTTCTTCAGGCCGCTGTTGTGTTGAGAGTGGCTCTGCCGCACTCCGCATTGATAACTGGGTTTCATCCTCATTGTATTTTCTTATTTTTTGTAGAGATGGGGTCTCCCTATGTTGCCCAGGCTGGTCTTGAACTCCTGGGCCCACGTGATCCTCCCTGCTTGGCCTCCCAGAGTGTGGGGATCCCAGGCGGGGTCCACCCTGGCCTTGTCCTCATTTTAAAGATGAGGGGACTGTGGAAGCACAAGGAAGGTGCCTCTTCTTCCCTGAGCCGCACCCCTTCCACAGGCACCCATGCTGCCCGTGCAGTGGTGGGTGCAGCACAGTCCCACTGCTGAGTGGCTCGGCCTGCAGCGAGGCCCCCTCCCACCTGCCATGCTCTCTTGCTGGCCGTGGGGCGGGCGTGGGGCGACGGGGTTGCCTGTGGTGGCCACAGGGCCATGTGTGCTTTGAGTCTGGCGCCGTCATGCTGTGCACGGTGTCCATCTCCATTCAGAGACAAGCACCTCCCAGGCTGGCCAGACCACTCACACCACCTCCACCTCCGTAGGCCTGAGGGAGCCGGGTCCCGGGGGAGGGCTGTGGGAGTGGCGGGAGAAGTAGCGATGTGTCTTGGGGACGTAGGCCCCAGTCATCCCAGGGGCCTACGGTGCATGGGTGGTCCCAATTTAAAACAAATAAGGAATATGGGGCCTGTGGTTTCTTATTTAAAGTAAGCCACTCTTTGGCCCCTGCACTTTTCCAGGGCAGGGTAAACCGGAACGTTGTTAGAATCGGGAGCAGTCATCACCGTGGGCCACGGAGAAAGTCCACGGACCCCCACTTGCTCCATCAGCCTTCTGGTCTGCCTTCGTACTGTGAACCAGGAGTATCTGAGACCGTCTCAGTCGGTGTAGAAAGTTGATTTTGCCGAGGTTGAGGACACGCCCGTGACACAGCCTCAGGAGGCCCTGACGACAGGTGCCCGAGGTGGTCGGGGCACGGCTTGGTTTTATGCATCTCAGGGAGACATGAGGCGTCCCCACATGCAAGATGTACGTTCCGGAAAGGTGGGACAGCTGGACGTGGGGTCGGGGGCTTCCGGGTCATAGGTGGATAAGACGAATCATTGCATTCTATGAGTCTCTGATCGGCCTTTCACTGAATACACAATCCACATATGAGAGGGGGTAGGGGAAGGGCCACGTGTGCCTTAGTCTGGCTCAGTGAGACAACAGGGCAGAGGAAGCAGTCAGATATGCATTTGTCTCGGGGGAGCAGAGGGATGACTTTGAGTTCTATCCTTTGTCTGCACCTGTGAAGATAAGCTGTCCACTGACATTGCCAGGGTGAAATCCCACACAACTGCTCTAGGGTAAAGATCTTGAGCCCCACAGGGAATTTCCTTGTGCACAAATTGTGAGGGAGGTGTGTGGCTTTTTTGTTTGTTTGTTTTTTTGAGACATTGTCTCATTCCTGCTGCCCAAGCTGGAGTCCAGTGGTGCAGTCTCAGCTCGCAGCAACCTTTGCCTCCTGAGCTCACGTAAAGCGATCCTCCCAGCTCAGCCTCCTGAGTAGCTGGGACTACAGGCATGCAGCCCTGTGCCCTGCTGTAGCCACCTTCTTTAGGAATAAAATGGGAGGCAGGTGTGCCCGATGCAGTTCCCAGCTTGCTTTCTCCCTTTAGCTGAGTGATTTTGGGGTCCTGAGATTCATTGTCGTTTCACAATACTTTGTTTCCCAAATTAGCAACCAAGGAGAGCGGTTATACTTGCCCTGGGGCTTTAGGGGGAAGCGCAGCCCACCCTGTGTGGACTCGCAGCAGAAGCAGAGGCTGCTCCAGAGACTGCGGTGCCTTCCTGTCCACCCTGACCCAGGAGCCTCAGTGTTGAGTGAGGGGCACTGGCTGTTTCTTGAGGGTGGGAAGGAACACCTTTTCAGCCTACTGTGCAGGATTTTTTTTAAAGGCAGGATTTCTGTTACCCAGGCAGGAGTGCAGTGGTGCGATCACAGCTCACTGCAGCGTCGAACTCCTAGGCTCAAGCCATCCTCCCAGCTCAGCCCCCCGAGTAGCTTAGACTACAGGCATGCACCACCACGCCTGGCCAATTTTTTCTTTTTTTTGTAGAGATGGGGTCTCACTATGTTGCCCAGGCTGGTCTCAAACTCTTGGGCCCAAGTAATCTTTAGCCTCCCAAAGTGCTGGGATGACAGGTGTGAGCTGCCACTTCCAGCCCTACTGTGCAGTTTTTTTTTCTTTTTCTTTTTTTGAGACAAAGTCTTAATCTGTCAGTTAGGCTGGAGTGCAGTGGTGCAATCACAGCTCACTGCAGCCTTGAACCTCCTTGGCTCAAGTAATTCTCCCACCTCAGCCTCCAGAGTGGCTGGGACTGTAGGCGGGCAACAGCGCACTGGGCTAATTTTTGTCTTTTTGTTTTGTTAGAGATGGGGGTCTCTCTTTTTTCTTTTTTTTTTTTTGGTAAGGAGTCTCGCTCTGTTGCCCAGCCTGGAGTGCAGTGGTGCAATCTTGGCTCACTGCAACCTCTGCCTCCCAGGCTCAAGTGATTCTTATGCTTGAGCCTCCCGAGTAACTGGGACTACAGGCACATGCCACCACACCCGACTAATTTTTGTATTTTTAGTAGAGACGGGGTCATGTTGCCCAGGCTGATCTCAAACTCCTGACCTCAAGTGATCCGCCCGCCTCACCCTCTCAAAGTGCTGGGATTATAGGCGTGAGCCACCGTGCCTGGCCCAGATGGGGTCTTTCTGTGTTACCCAAGCTGATCTCAAAGCTAAGCTGGTCTCAAACTCCTGGGCTTAAGTGATCCTCCTGCCTCAGCCTCCCAAAGTGCTGGGATGACAGGTGTGAGTCACTGTGCCAGCCTGTGCAGTGTTTTTAAAAGGACTGGTGTAACAGTAACTTGTGTGAACACAGTGATGTGGTCTGGGCCCTTCCCCGCATGAAAGGACTGATGGAATCCTCAGAACTGCAGGCATGTTGAGCGCCAGAAGCAGGGTCCTTGGGTCACTGACAGGCTGGCCTTGGTGAACACGTGCTGCAGAACACTGCCTCCAGGTCCTCCCGCATGTGGGACACGGCGATGGCAGAGATAAGAAGGTGATGTGGCAGGGAAATTCTGAATCATACAAGGACGTGTTGTGCAATAGCTGTGTGAGCTCTAGCAGGATGTTCGAGAGAATGTCCTGGGGGCTCTTTGCCATGGGAGAGGGTGTTGCTGTGGGAAGTGTGCTGAGTTGTGTGTTCCTCGGCCCTCTGCGTGGCGCCTGCTTCCAGGCTGTGCGTGAGGCTGGCTTGTTCCGTCCTGGGATGCTGGCAGGAGTGTGGGTCTGTGCATTCCCGTATCTTTGAGGCACGTTCTCAGCATCAGCAGCCCCAGCTCCTTCCTCCTCGTGGTGACGGGGAGGCGAATGGGCCAGGGTGCTGGGTTTCCAAGAACACCTGCCTTGCTCTCTGTGGGGATCCACAGAGTTCACGCAGTGGCCCTGTCAGCCCTGAACACGGAGAGCCACTGCCTGTGAGGCCCTGGGGGCATGTCTGGAGAGCCTGTCATGGCGTGGAGCTCACCGGACAGTCTCCTGGGACCTTGACAGACCGCACCAGGCCGCATCCTGCACCAATTAAACCCGAACCTCAGGGCTGATCCTGTTGTGGCCAGGAGGGAGATTGGATAATGCTGGGCCTGGGAGGGACCGGGAGGCCGAGTCCGAGGCGAGAGCCATGGGGTGGTGCTTGTCCCGGTTCTCCTGCAGTCGGTCTGTCCGTCCTGCCTGCTGTGACTGTTCTCCAGCCACTTTCTCTTTTTCATTTTTCTTGCTGGAAAGCTGTAGAAGGCAGTGGGGTGGGAACGCTCCATCCACAGTGCAGGTTAGAACGTTGGAGGTGATGGCTTCGCCTGGCAGTGAGGTGAACAGAGCCTCCAGCAGTGCCGGGCGTGTAGCCAGGGCAGCTGCAGCAGGAGGACGCCCAGAGCCTTGGCTCTGAACAGATAGAACCATCGAGGCCGAATCGGGCAGTCCTCCTGTTCAGACCAACTGTGTGTCCCTTTTGTGAGACAGCTGGTGACCCCTGCTGGCACATCTGCGTCCCAGCCATGAGGCGGCCGCTCCCTGTCCATGCCGGCAGTGCACCGTGCCCACGGGAAGCTCGGTGTGGGGGTTTGGAGCAGCAGCACGCTGCGTGACTCCCCAGGTGATGCCAGGGAGATCTGGATAAGGAGGTCCACATCTCCACCTTCATCTTCTTTCCTCAAGTCACTTTTCCTGGCACCTCACTAACCATGAGGTTTCACAGGAACCTTGGGGAGTCCCTAGTGTGCTTGGCCTGGGGACACAGGACTGTGTCGGACTGCTGGGGCCAGAAGGGTTTTTCTAGAGACCAGACCTAAGCAGCTGCTGTCCACCTGCCACGTGTGCCAGCCCCAGCCTTCCTCCCAAGTGAGTGGGGGAGGGAGGCTTCTGGGTGTTGCCGGGACCTGGCCGGGGGCGGAGTGGCTGAGCTGTGCAGGAGAGGATGGGGCACAGGCATCCACAGGAGCCACGCTGCCCTGTGGATGTGGCCGTGGAGCCTGCACCTTTCTCCCCCAGTCACTCCAGGGCTGCTCTGAGCCTGCAGCCGGCCAGCTCAGCGGCCCGGGGTTGGAAGGAACGCAGTGTCCATGCCTGCCCGGCGGTCTCAGCCTCTGAGGAGACGACGCAGGGAGCTTTGGATGCTGCAGGTGTCTTCAATATTCATTTTCAAAATATAAGTCTTAAGTCTCAGCGGGGCCTTTTTCTAAACAGACGGTAAATGCAAAACCTCCCCCAGAGCAGCTCTGAAGGCAGCGCGTTTCTCTTCCTCCGTGGTGGGAGGAGGCCGGGCTTTGAGGGCGGGAAGCCCTGGTCGAGGCTGGACCCGAAGCCTGGCCCTCCCCAGGTGATGGCAGCCCCGGCTGACCCACAGCGCTCTGAAGACAGGTCCTCGGACACCCGCCCAGGGGTGCGTTTTCACCTGTGGAGCAGGGGTGTGGGGGACAGCTGGGAGGTGAGGGGGTCCCAACCGCAGCTGAGCTGGAAGTGCAGAATTTCAACTGGCAGTGAGACTGGGCTTCCCAGAGCCAGGATGAGCCAGGATGTGTGGGGTTACCCTGCCCCCATTTTCCCTCCACGTGGAGTGGGGCGAGTGAGTGGCTCACGCTTGACTCTGAAGCTCCCCGGGCACCAGGGGCTGTGACTGGGCCAGGCAGGGGCGGCTCTTCTGGCGGCAGTCACAGAGCTCACGCTGCATCGCTGTGCCCCAGGGAAGACTTCACAGCTATGGATATTTAGGGTCCAGTTCAGTGTGTCACACACCAGAAACTTTAAATTTTTTTCTCAAATGTTCTACTTTAGTTGGCAAAGTATAATTCTTAAAAGTCATGGCGGAGTATTGGGTGCGATCCTCCTGGAGGCAGGAACGGGCTTAGCACCGGCAGGTTCCGGTTGGCCCTTTGCTGCTGTGTGCGTGGGTCCCTTCGTCTCTCCTCTCTCCCTCCAAGGTGGGACGTGGTACCCTGGGAGCACCTGTGCTGAGTCTCTCCTTGGTGTCCAAGGGGCTGGGACGGCCCAGGGTGCACAGGTGTCCCCGGGCAGCCCGCAGATGCTTCTCGGCGACACGGCGCCTTTGAGTTCGAAGGTCAGATCTGGAAGCCACGTTGCCACACAACAGCGAGTTTGCAGCACTGTCGCCATGTGTCCCGCTCTCTTGCCAGGGTCCAGGCAGCTGGGAAACAGCTTGGTTTGCTGAGAAGCCACGTCCTGGGTGTCCCTGTCCCAGAGCCCTCCTCGCTCCCAGCGTGCAACTGGGGCCTGGTCGGGGGCCCTGGCATGTTTCTTCCTGCTGCGGGCGTGCTCAGGAAGTGCTGTGTGTGCATGGTGCCCGCGGGCACGGCCTGTGTGCTGGGTGCTGTTTTCCTTCACTCACGTCATAGAATCGCAGACAGCAGCCCTGCCACCTGTTTGTTCTGCAGGTGAGCACGTGGAGTTCCCAAAGGGAGAACTGGCCCCGGGCTAGGTGACCCCTCTCAGCTCAGCAGTTCCATGTGATGCTGGGAGATGTGCGTGCATTCTCCTGGTGCAGCCATCTCAGCAGGGGTCCTGGGGTCCCCTGGCAGGACGTGCAGGCCGGGTGTTGACAATGGGGTGTCATAGGTCAAGCCTCACAGCCTGCGTTTACGGCGCTTGGTTAAATGGTCCCCAAAATCACGTTTCTGTGTTCAAAGTGTGGGGAAATAGGATTGGGGTAGAAGGTGACATCTGAGGCCTGCGCCTCCTCTTGGGTTTGCTGAATTCCAGAAACGATGGAGCCCTGTGGGCGCTGTGCTGTGGCTCTAGGATTTTGTGAGGTTTGCCCTCCCCTCTGGGGACACACAGGCTCCAGGCTGCGAGTTGCCCAGGTCTTGGTGTTCCTTGGAGATTAATTTCTGCACTTGTGTGGGGGTCTTCCTTAGGCGAGCATCACCATCGTGGTCTCCAAGGACCAGAGCCTGGCCTGAGGGGACAGCCTGAGAGCAGGTTCCTTCCTGACCTCGGAGCCGGTTCTCTCTGTTGTGGTTGAGCCACATTTGAGCTCCTGGGGGCAGGCCCTGGGCCTGGCACTCAGCACTGGAAGTGGTGTATAGGCCAGTTTAATTGGAGAAGCTCCTGAATGTCCGTCGATCTGTCAGTCCGTTGGGTTTCAGACGCATTTCAATGGCTGAGTGCTCCTCAGTGCTTGCGGGGAAGCGAGGAGGACGGGGCCGCCCCTGGCGTAAACTCTCTGCTGTGCCACGGGAGGGGTCTGCCTTGCTTTACATCTGCGCAGGGCTCGGGGCCCGAAGTGCTGGGTGCGACAGTCGTTTTAGGCACATTTTAGAGTTTGCAGAGGGACGAGGAATCCCACCACCTGCGGCCTCGCACACTTGCTCCTGGAGCTCTGACGCAGCTGCCTCCCTCACATCCACGCAGCTATTGCCACTCAAACTTTGAGAATCACAGTGGAGATCATTCTGTGAATATTGTTTTCTTGTTTTTATTCCTCGTATCCATCCGTGTTCAAAACATGTTTTCCATATTTCTTTTTTTTAATGCATGGCCTCCCAACGACTTTTTCTGTATTTCAAAAGATTAATAAAAGCACAACTTTTCAGAGCGTTGAGAAGCCGGCCCGTCTTGGGTGTGTGTGTTGTGCGGGGCCAGAGCTGGAGCTGCACTGGAGCGGCCGGGATGGCCCTGCCTTGGGCGGGGCTGTGGCTCCCGTGGGCGCCGCCGCTGCTGCCACAGATTTATTCCAGCACGAGGCGGAGAGGGGGTGTCTTCTGTGTATGGACTCAGGAGGAAATCGCCAACTGGACCCAGAACCTTTCTTCCCCAGGGTGGCTCAGCTGGCTGGTTTTGACAGCGAACTTGTCAGCCCTGACCGTGATTTCAGTGGGGCACACTCACTCTTGGAAGAGGCGTGTTGACTGTGCCAAAGCTGGTGGGGCGGGGAGCCGCTTCTTCCGGGAGAGAGAGAGGGGTGATTTTCAGATGACTCACTTTTTTCCCACTCTTGGAGGATTAAGTTCTGGCCCCAGTGGTGCCACTGAAGAAAGGAGATAACCTCTTTCTCCTGCCCAGAGATGACGCGTCTGGATTCAGGGAGATCGTGCGGCCAGCTTCCCTCCCTCTGCTCTGGATGGGGGCCGGCCGCCGCCGCTCACTCACGGCTCTCTCTCTCCCGCTGTGCCTGCAGGTGTGGCCGACGAGGATGCCCTCGCTGAGGAGCGCATGCGGAGAGGCCAGAACGCCCTGCCAGCCCAGCCTGCCGGCCTCCGCCCGCCGAAGCCGCCCCGGCCTGCCTCGCTGCTGAGACACGCGCCTCACTGTCTCTATGAGGAGGAGGGCGAGCAGGAGCGACCTCGGGCACCCGGGCCCTGGGACCCCCTCGCGTCCGCAGCAGGTGTGCAAAGGGAGGCAGCCGTGGAGCAGGCGCAGAGTGAGACTTCTCTGGGTGCCAGAGGACAGCGAGGACACAAACCGCGCCTGTGCTGCTGTGTTCTGACCTGAGCGGGCGTGGGCGGTCGGGCGGGGCGGGAGGAGGTAGCTTCGCTCTGCTCCTCTCCCGCTCGCAGCGCCCCACGCCACGGTGGCTCCGGGCCCCCCACCGTTAAAACGGGGTCCGCGTGTCCTGTACACAGTGTGTTGCTCCGCAAAGGATGACAGAGCTGCCACGGCAGTGCGAGGTGCTGCTTTTACCGTAGACGTGCCTTTTCGTAGCTTTCAGCGTAGAGCTTTGAGGCCTGTGGCATAGGCCGGGTGGTCTCGTGCTGGTGGGGTCTGCATTTGCCCCTGCCCCTCCGTCAGCTTCACCTTCTCGTGCCTTCTGCGCTGGGTGCAGAACAAAAGACCCCCTCAAGGCAAGCCTCCTTGTGAAGCGTAGTCTGCCCGCCCACCCCCCGTGGGGTTCTTGGCCGCCCGGCCTTCCTCCCATCTGTTAGCGAGCCGGATAGTCTCTGAAGTGAGTGCCCCGGAGAAGTTCTGGGTCACCCTGAGGACGTGCTGTGCATGTAGGCTTGGCCCTGACTGCGTCCTAAAGCCCAGGGTCCGTGTAGTGTGAATCGTGCGTCAGTTGGAAGTATTTGTGCCTCTTCTGGTTCTTATCACCGCACGCGGTGAGGTGACCCCAGCCGCTCATGTCATGCAGGAAGACATGGATGGTTGATCCCTGGGTTTGGGGGACCGAAGCGGATGTCGTGAGGTTACTTCTGTGGACTTGGGCCGAACAGCACTGTCTAAGCAGGACATGAAAAGAAGGGGGAGCGTCTCTCCTTTTCCCTTCATGGAACTTTCTATTGAAAAATTAGCCCCTTCCAGTCCTTCTTGGATGAAGCACAGTTGCCGGTTACGCTTCCGAGGAGGACGGAAGGTGCACCCCCAGCCGTGAGAGCCTCAGGATGTGCCGCCTGTGGGTGGGCACGGCAGCCCCTCCAGCCGGCCGCCCACCTGCCGTGCTGCGCTCACCTTTGCTGTGTGAGTCTGTGCTGTGTCACTGAGTGACAGACAGAGGCAGTTGCAGGCTGCATGCACCTAGAAAGAACTCCCCCTGCACTGAGCGGGCATGGGGGAGGCTCCCCAGGGTCCCTGCACTGAGTAGGGTGGGGAAGGCTCCCCAGGGTCCCTGCACTGAGTAGGGTGGGGGAGGCTCCCTACGGTTCCCTGCACTGAGCGGGCATGGGGGAGGCTCCCCACGGTTCCCTACGCTGAGCGGGGTGGGGGAGGCTCCGCAGGATCCCTGCACTGAGCAGGTGTAGGGGAGACTCCCCACGGTTCCCTGCACTGAGCAGGTGTGGGGGAGACTCCCCACGGTTCCCTGCACTGAGCGGGCATGGGGAAGGTTCCCCACGGTTCCCTGCACTGAGCGGGCGTGGGGGAGGTTCCCCACGGTTCCCTGCACTGAGCAGGTGTGGGGAGGCTCCCCAGGATCCTTGTACTGAGCGGGCGTGGGGGAGGTTCCCCACGGTTCCCTGCACTGAGCAGGTGTGGGGAGGCTCCCCAGGATCCCTGTACTGAGCGGGCGTCGGGGAGGCTCCCCAGGGTCTGTTGTGCGCTCCTGTTACTGGAGGGTCTGATGGCCGTAGGGAGGGTGCGCTGTTTGTCGATGGGTCTTTGCAAGGTGCAGGATAGAGCAGGGTCGTAGCTGTCGTGTCTCTGAACCACTGGGGTTGGGAGGCCACCGGAAGCCTGGCCTGCGAGGGGCCTTGTGATTTCACAGGCCCCAAGAACGTGGTGTGCAGGTGCGGGCCGCCTGGGGGAGCCATGTTTAAAGTGCGGTGAGGCTCCTGGAACAGCACCCACCGCAGGCCCGAGGCCACACCCGTATATCAGAACTGGGCCGATCTTCTCCTCCCGGGCTGTCAGTGCCTGTGGCTATGGCTGTGGGCGGGACTGATACGGGCAGGCAGGCGCTGTTCTCCCCACGCCTCACGGCTTTGCCAGTTTGTATCCTCGGCTTCCCTGCCATACACCGTTTCTGAGGGGGGAAAACTGGTTGACTGCTGAATCCCAGCACAAATCCTTAGAGCAAAGAGGCCAGTGATGGCTTTTGTTTCTGCCCGGATCCTCTTTGTGGATCTTCTGTCCTGCGGCTTTTCCTCTCATTTGTTTCCTTTTTTTAATGGCTTCATGAGATCTTGAAGATACCAAAGTAACCATCAAAGATTTAAAGACGTGATTTTTATACAAATATATAACGAACACGTCAGAGACTTTTACTTAAGTTCTTACTGAGAGATGACAAAGCTGACTCAAAGGATGAGTCAAGAAACCGCTGCAGAGTTGGAGACAGAACTGGAGTGAAATTGCAAAGCAGGGTGGTTTTGGTCTCTGCAGAGGCCATTTGCGACTCACTCACCAACTCCGGTGTCAGGGTGCTGGTGGGTGACAAGGAAGAGGTTGAGCAAGCCTCCGCCCCTGCAGGCTCGCTCATTATACAATGAGCACCTGCACCACCAAATCCGAACAACTGTACATGCTTACAGAGAAGGGCACGTGCTAGTGTGGGAGTGACAAAGTCACACGGGTGCAGACCCCTTAGCTCCAGCCTGCTGGGTGTTCTGACGAGTGGACTTTGTAGCGATAACACAGGCTCCTGAGTCAGGACACTGGTTTGCTGCATTTCTGCGTCACTGAAGGTCCCGCTTTCCCCGAAGCCCCTTTCACAGAAAACCCATGACTCTTGGCCAGGCCTCTGGGTGCCTGGAAGATCCCACTATCATCTTTTTGTGGGATTTGCATGTCCTGGGCAAGGTTCCTGTAAAAGGAATACAGTGAGGAGACCGGCCACCCGGCAGTATTGATGGCCCCCACTTTGGCCTCCAGCCGTCTGACCCGTCCCTGAATCGAGCAGGTCCTGTCGGAGCTCCCAGGAGTCAGTGAGCTTCCACTCACAGGATCACAGCCAGGTGTGCAGCCCCCAGGCCTGGGCGGTTCTAGGGCATGATTTTTTTTAGGCTGGAAATGAGCTCTCACTTGAGATGCACCCCTCAAAATACTGAACGTACTGCTTCTGTGAGAATTTCCCCTCCTTGTGTCTCGTGTGATTGACAACGGGTGCAGCCAGTGGAAGCAGGAATGTCGGCGAGCGCGGGGTGCAGGGGGTGCCCCTGTCACAGTCAGCGGAGCGGCGGGTCGGCGGGGAGCGCCTGTCCCTGCTGCGTGGTGTGGGGTTCCCGTGGCTGGCATTTGCCGCTGTGTGGAGTCCTCAAACCCAGCGCTCGCCCTGCCTTCGTTCAGAGGACAGAGGCACCACCGGGAACCCACCGGATCCTCACTCAGGCTTTGGAAAGGCCGAGTGATGTTTTGTGTTTGTGAATTCCACACATACTGTAGGAGTATCAAGAACACGTAACTGTTAAAAAAGGAAAAGTAAAATTACTGAACAGGAAAGAAAGGATAAAGCAGGTCCTTTGTTTTTTTGGCTGAGGAAAGCAGCCTGCCCTGGAACGCTGTAGAACGTCTCCCTTTTTGCAAAGCACAGCATGGAGCTCTCGGAACTGAAGATGGGAATCTAACCCTGCCCTCAGCTTTCAACAGCTCGAAGTTTGTCTTTTTAATGAAACTAATTTGTGTATTTATACTTAAGGGTTTTCAACGTTTCCAGAAGTCGTTTTCTATCAGGACAAGTTTTTAAGTAGTCACTGGTGGGAGAGTGTGCCTCTGTGGACTGTGCCCAAGGCTGGCGGTCCCACGAAGTCCCAGAGCCCGTGAGCCAGTGCCCAAGGCCATGTCTGTGATTTGCAGGAGGTTCAGGTGACAGGAAGGCCTGCTCTGTTTTTCTCACTTTGATTTTGGACTTTTTTTTTTTTTTTTTTTGAGACAGTCTCGCTCTGTCGCCCAGGCTGGAGTGCAGTGGCGTGATCTCGGCTCACTGCAACCTCTGCCTCAAGGGTTCCAGCGATTTTCCTGCCTCACCTCCCCAGTGGCCGGAACTACAGGCGCTTGCCACCACGTCTGGCTCATTTTTGTATTGTTAGTAGAGATGTGGTTTCTCCATGTTGGACTGGCTGGTCTCGAACTCCTGACCTCAGGTCATCCCCCCGCTTCAGCCTCCCAAAGTGCTGGGATTACAGGCGTGAGCCACCGCGCCCGGCAATAGTGGAGGCTTGAAGAACACCGGAAAGTGGTTTCCTTGTACCGGACCCGCCCCTCCCCCACCATCCCGGCAGCCCCAGGGCGGGTGAGGGCGACTGCAGTGTGGTCACCTCAGGCTTTCCGTCCCTAACTCATAAAGGCCCAGTGGCAGCAGTTGCTTTAAAGGAGCTCCGTTACTCCCTTTGTTCTGGGGTCTTGGTAAAGTTTGCTTTGCTGAAGCGGAGGAACCGCAGGCGGTGCTGACCCCCCCCACCCCGCCCCCATCCCACGGGGTCCCTTGGGTCCCGGGGCACGAGGCTCCTCTGAGGGACACGGCCTCCAAGAGCTGGCTCTGCCCTGGCCGCGCTCCATAGTCAGGGCGGCTCCCCGCATGCTCCTCGGGACGGGGATCTCCTGGCTTCTTCCCGCTTCCTTTCCTCTGCGTTTTCCGCAGAGCCGCCTCCCTGCTTTGGAAGCAGGTACTCAGCGGCCTCTGCAGCCACCAACGGCACACAGGCCTCTCCCTGTTCTTTCTTTCTTTTGGTAACCATAGCTTGAGGCACATTTCCTAAATATGCAGCATGGAACGCCTGGCGGTTCACAGAAGGCGCATCTCGTGCTGCTCCTGTAGGGCGGTTAGGACGTGCTCCGCTGGCGAGGAAGGTGGCAGCCTCCACTGTGCACGGGTCACAGGCGAGTGTGGTGTGGTGTGGTTGTGGGTGGGGTGTGGACTGGATCTGCAGGCTTGTCCCTCTCTCGTGGAGAGCTGTCGGGGTCCAGGCAGTGCTCAGTGGTGAGAGCCACAGCACATTTGAAAGTCCACATGTGTTTGCCCCACTGTGGTCCAGGACATGTGTGAGCCACACTCAGTGGACTTGGACCTGTGACATGTTGGTCAGCGTGGCGGCCGTCAGCTGGGCGTGGAATGCATCTGATTGGAGCCTGGCACCCGGCCTACCATGATTGTGATTCTCTGGGGCGAGTCCTGAGTGTGGGCAGGGCCTCAGGCCCCCGAGAGGGCTGTGAGCAGGCACCTTCCTGTGAGGCACGATGCCACCATGTGAAGTTGTGTGGCTCTTTGGAGAGTTCTGGCAGGTTGAGGGCCTGTGCGTGTGGGACCCAGGCCTGCCCTGCCTGCTGCCGGCCATGTTCCCTCTGCCCAGTCATGTTGACAATTGTGGCCAAATTCAACATCAGGCCTCTTTCCTGCACCCACGTTGGCACACACTGAGTTCAAGACAGTTTCTGCAGAAATGAATCCAGAGGTGTTTATTTCTGGCACGTTGGATCAGATGTTCGGAGGGTGGGCGTCTTTCTCCGTGCACTTCAGCTGGATCAGTCAGTGTCAGCCATTGACTTTAGCAACAGGGAAATGAAAGACTTTCCTCAATAAGAAATGGGACTTTCTCACGCTGGATGGCACAGAGCTGGCAAACGTGAGGCCAGTCCACACCAAGGCTTTGCCTGCAGAAAGGCTGCACTGTGGCCAGCGGGGGAAGCGGAGGAGACACCTGTGGACACCCTCCCCACAGGTGGGCACACCTTTGGGCAGGCCCAGTGTGCGTTCTGAAGGAGAGCCCGGGGGGGGTTCCGGGACTGAGGTGCAGCCGTGCCCAGGGTGGGCTTCTAGCTCTGCCGCTGGGTGGAACTCGGGTAGGTGGGAGTCCTCACTTCTCTGCAGGGTGGTGAAGCTCTGGGTAGTGTGAGCAGTTCTCAACGTGCACCTTGGAAAGTCAGCGCCCATTTTGAGGTTTAGGTGTGGCCAAGATAGACGACTTCATTTTGTTGCTTTTTGTTCTTAACATGGGGAGATATTTAGAAAACATGTTTGGCTCTTGCTGGGGAAGCAGTGCTGTTCCGTACAGTGTTTTACAAGCCGTGTTTCCTTAGGATTGAAAGAAGGTGGCAAGAGGAAGAAGCAGAAGCAGAGAGAGGAGTCGAAGAAGAAGAAGTCGACCAAAGGCAATCACTAGACCGGACTTGAGGCACGCGGTGCACCCCCAGACGCTGGCGCTCCACCGTGCTCGGCATGCGGTCGTGCACACGCGCTAGGTAGCAGCGTCGGTCAGGACTGTCTCGAGGCCACACTCGCTCGGCAGGATTATGCGATCACAGATCAGTCAGAGCAGGGTCAGGAGACGGGGCTGATGGCACGGGTGGTGGGGATAGACGTTTGGGACTTGGCCGCGACGCTCTGCTTCTCTCCAGCTCTCAATCTGCTGCATTTTCCTCTAGTGCTTCCGGATCCTCTTCATTCTTTTCGGCTACTCAACCACTGCGCATGCTGCTGGACTATTTCTAGCTTTAGAAGTACAGTAGGGCGCAGATGGCTAACTGAGTAACATTCGTGAAATGAGGCTTTCTGTGGCGGCGTAGTGTTTGGAATTAGAAGGTAATTCAGTAGAGTGTAACTTAGAGAATATTGCAAGTGACACATTGAATCCTGCCCGTCAGGGCACCTTTTCCTCAGAGCAATCCGGCCACACGAATAGAAGGCTGTTGTGAATCACATCAGATGTAAAATCATTCCTTCTGTTTACTCTTTTAATTTTCATCCTTTGCAGGTAGTGCAAATTCAACTTCAAATATGGTGTAGGTTTTGCTAGATTCCATATTTTTTTTCTTGGATTTTTGCTAATTATTTTTAGCAAAAAATTTTTGCTCAGCGGCACCCTCCCTAGTGTCCATGGGTTAGGGCTGTGCTGGGGAAAACGGGCCGGTATTTACACACACGCAAAACACCCAGAGACGGCACAAGGAGGTTGAACTAATGTTTCAGTTCGCGAACATTGACTCCTTACGAAAGTCACTTCATTCTAACTAGATGCGCCCACTTCCGGTCATTATTTCGTTTGCATGATGTATTGCTTCTTCACATTTTGTTTTTATTGAGCACGGAGTAGAATTCCAGGGCTGCCTTGACTTCTTCCCTGCATGCTCCCTCCCAGTGACTTTCCTTCCCTTTCACATGAGGATCTGCCGTTCATGTTGCTTTCTCCTTTGTCCTCTTGGACTTGAGGGCATTGTGAAAAGCTTTGCTGTGATTTAAAAATACCAGCAATTTTAATCTAGCAGTGTTGAAGCTGGGAATTTTTTGGCGCAATCCATGTAGCAGTGACACAGGCTTGGGAGCCAGAAACAAGTGTGACCTGTGATTTTATTTAACACAACTGTTGCCAAAGAGTTGGCTTTGTTTATTTGGTTTTGGTGGGGAGAGGAGTGGTATTTGATGCTTTCTGTGGACAATGTAACCCTAAACACATCATGTATTTTAAGTGCCACCTACATAAATAAAACATAAGCATATTGAATACAGCTCGCCTGCCGTCCTTTGTAAGCGCCAGTAAGTTGCACCGTTAAGACTGACTAAAAATAAAAGCAATTCTTCAACATTACGATTATGAAGGATGAAGTGGTGTTTTGCAGGCAGAAGCCTTGCTTCTGAAATGCGTCACTGTAAGGCGAAAACATGACTTTAAAGCTAACACCCCCGGCTGGGCAAAGTGGCTCACGCCTGTAATCCCAGTACTGTGGGAGGCCAAGGTGGGCAGATCACCTGAGATCAGGAGTTCAAGACTAGCCTGGCCAACATGGTGAAACCCCATCTCTACTAAAAATACAAAAAATTAGCCGGGTGTGGTGGCACACGCCTACAATCCCAGCTATTCGGGAGGCTGAGGCACGAGAATTTCTTGAACCAGGGAGGTGGAGCTTGCAGTGAGCCAAGATCGCACCACTGCACTCTAGCCAGGAGACAGAAGGAGACTCCGTCTCAAAAAAAAAAAGGCCGGGCACGGTGGCTCACGCCTGTAATCCTAGCACTTTCGGAGGCCGAGGCGGGTGGATCACGAGGTCAGGAGATCCAGACCATCCTGGCTAACACGGTGAAACCCCGTCTCTACTAACAAATACAAAAAATTAGCCGGGCGTGGTGGCAGGTGCCTGTAGTCCCAGCTCCTTGGGAGGCTGAGGCAGGAGAATGGCGTGAACCCGGGAGGCGGAGCTTGCAGTGAGTCCAGATTGCGTCACGGCACTCTAGAGAGAGCGAGACTCTATCTCAAAACAACAATAACAACAACAAAAAAGTAACACCGCAACGCACAGATGAGGTGGAAACTCCCGCAGCCTTCACAGGAGACATTGAGGGTCCCGAGAGGAAAACCTCGTCGACTCACCCTGGCTCTGCTGGCGACCAAGACTGGGCCAGACATGCGCTCAGTGCTGACATCCTGGCGTCCCGCCTTCCTGGTGACAGGGGAAGGTGGTGCAGTAAGTCGCCTTGCAGGCCGGGGTCGGGGGTGTTTTTAAAACAAGATTAGTCCTTCTCAACTGCTCAGATCCCAGAATCTGCTGCTGAGATTGTGGCGAGGGAGGCAGGTGGTTTGACAGGTTTAGAGGTGACTGTTGTGCCCTCAACCCTGCCCACTTGACCCTCAGGCCGTCCCAGGAGCGTGGCCGGGCTGCCTCAGCAGGGGCACAGCTAGGGAGCATGGACAGAGCCGCGAGTGCCTTCCAGACAAGCCAGGCCACACACAAGACAGGCTCTCGGCAAAGGGGCCAGAACCCCGTCTTCACACGGCCTGGCTACCGAGTCAGCTCATGTCACAGGTAGGTCCTCCCGTCACTGAGAGGGAGAGACCCCAACCCCAGGAGGAGGAGGGAGCTGGTGTCCATGGAGCCCGGCAGGTGCATGGCCAGCAGGTAGGCATCTGCTTCTCAGGTGAGGAGGGGTATTGGGGTCTACCCGACCCCTGCGCCCAGCGCCCCATCCCCCTAGGGCGTGTTCAGGAGCGCCGTGGTGCAGACAGAGCCCGCGGCTGCTTATGCCAGTGTCTGCTGAGGGGGGTGGAGAGGGAGCCCGGCCCCTGGGTGTGCTCGGCAGCTGCTGAGATGATGGCAAGGGGGAGCGCGGCACCTGTTGTCATCACCTTTGTGACGTCCCAAGCACTGGGGGGCCCTGCGGGGGGTGGGGAAGGCAGTGAGGTGCTGGTGGGTGGGAGGCAGGGGGGCTGTGGACGGTGTGGCAGGGACTGCAGTTGTGGGACTGGGGTAGGGAGTCCTGGGGGTGTCAGGACCACAGTGGGGCTTCCTGGCCACCCCACTGCCAATCCCAGGGCCACCCTATACGCCGCTCACTTTTGTCAGGGGCACAAAGGGCTGCAGAACCCACTTTCCGTAAGTACATTTAAACATCCTGAAATGTTCACACCCTAACCCTAACCTGGGGGTCCCATGTGCCTTCCCTCATGTGGGTTGTACAGCTGGAGACAGAACCAGGACATGGCGCTGTCACCAGGGAGAGCTCTCTGCTCTTTTGTTCATAGGCCTGGAAAAGTGGGACCATGACGTGAATACCCACACCTGTGTTTAACACATTTTGTTTTGTTTTTGTTTGTTTGTTTTTTTGCAATGGAGTCTCGCTCTGTCACCTAGGCGGGAGAGCCGTGGCACCGTTATCACACCTCAGAAAATTAGTAATTCCCCCATGCCAGCTACTTCTCAGTCCATTTTCAGAAACTATTTAGTTTTATTCTTTTCTTTTTTGAGGCAGAGTCTCACTTTGGCACCCAGGCTGGAGTGCAGTGGTTCAATCATAGCACACTGTACCTTGATCTCCTGGGCTCAAGCGATCCTCCCACCTCAGCCTCCCAAGATGCTGGGGCTACAGCTGTGCCACCATGCCTGGCTAATTTTTAAATTTTTTATAGAGACAGGATTTCACCATATCATCCAGGCTGGTCTGAAACTCCTGGACTCAAGCGATCTGCCTGCCTCAGCCTCCCAAAGTATTGAGATTACAGGCGTGAGCCACTGTGCCTGGCCCGTAATTTTTTTTTTTTTTTTTCAGGAGACTGGAGTTTCGTTGTTACTCAAATCAGTCTCCCCGGGCTGTAATGTTTTTAAACTAGACTTCAGTCAAGACTACACATTGCATTTAGTTGTCATGTGTATTAGGTCTCTGTACGCTTTTACCTTTTATTATGAAAAATCTTAATGTCCAAATTGTGTGCTCGGAACAGGTAACTGTAGAAATGAATCCCTCTCCCCGGCCCAGAGGTGCACAGCGCCCGCCCCTCTTGTGTATCTGCACCCCCTCCCCATCATGTTTTTTTGTTTTTGTTTTGAGACAGAGTCTTGCTCTGTGGCCCAAGCTGGAGTGCAGTGGTGTGATTCGGCTCACTGCAACTTCTGCCTCCTGGGTTCAAGCGATTCTCCTGCCTCAGCCTCTGGAGTAGTGGGAACTACAGGCGCCCGCCACCGTGCCCGGCTAATTTTTGTATCTTTAGTAGAGATGGGGGTTTCACCATATTGGCCAGGCTGGTCTCGAACTCCTGACCTCAAGTAATCACCTGCCTCGGCCTCCCAAAGTGCCGGGATTACAGGCGTGAGCCACCGCACCCGCCATCATGTTTTGAAGTAAGTCCTGGGCTATGCATGACTTCATCTGTCAATATCTGACCTGCCTTTCCTCCAAATTTCTTAGCTGGAATTCTTCTGTAAAGACGGATTTTCCCTTATCCACTGCTTGCGTCCCAGAGGTACAGTTTCTGCTTCAAAAGGCCCCGCACATTCTTGTTTTTCCCGAGTCCCAGCATCTAGAGCCACTGGCTGGCTCCCTGGCTCCTCCGAGGACCCCGAGGTGACCAGCGGCTCTGTTAGTTCCATCGTGAGCCCACAAGCTGTGATCGCACTTGTGGTGTTCCACGGTTGAGGCCATTGCCCTTGGAAGCTCGGATGGCCGCATCCTGGGGCGGCAGACTCCTCGGTGCCTGCAGTTCGTGCTGGCCTCAGGGCCTCGGCTGCTCTGGGTCCTGCCTGGAGACCCCGAGGCTGCCTCTGTGGACGGAGGGAGAGAGTATTTTTTAAAGAGAAAATTCATATTAGGATATATAATATAAAGGATTTATATTAATATTTCCGGTTCAAATTTAGGATTACAGGGTTTTCACTATTTGGATTTTATATCAGATTTTTTCTTTTACTCTGAGAATTTGAATTCTTTTTTTTTTTTTTTTTTTTTTGAGATGGTCTCGCTCTGTCACCCAGGCCGGAGTGCAGTGGCGTGATCTCGGCTCACTGCAATCTTCAACTCTCAGGTTCTAGTGATTGTCCTGCCTCAGCCTCCCGAGTAGCTGGGAGTACAAGTGCCCACCACCACGCCCGGCTCATTTTGTATTTTTAGTACAGATGGGATTCTACCATATCAGCCAGGCTGGTCTCAAACTCCTGGTCTTAGGTGATCCACCCGCCTCGGCCTCCCACGGTGCTGGAATTACAGGTGTGAGCCCACCACGTCCAGCCAGATTTTTAGTTCTTAATACATAACATAGTTACTTATTTGACATATAGAAAATTTGATATATAGAAAATAATAATAATTTAAAATTTAAAAAAAATTTTAAAATTCAGCTCTTCGATCTTTTTTCTTTCTTTCTTTCTTTTTTTTTTTTTTTTGAGCCAGGCTGGTCTCGAACTCCTGACCTCAGGTGATCCACCGGCCTCGGCCTCCCAGTGCTGGGATGACAGGGGTGAGCCCCTGCGCCCGGCCCCATGGTTGTTCTCAGGCCGTGACACTGGGATGCGTAAATCTTGAGATAATCCCTCTTGGTGTGGCTAAGCCAACAACTCCGTAGACCCTTAGCTTCATTTATTTTCTTTTACTTTCAACGTCTAGGATTTAAGAAATGTTTGCTGTAAACATGTGCATGGTTCCAAAGCAGAATTCACAAACAAGGCGCCCTCAGGGGAGTCCGGCTTCCGCACCTGCCCCTCTCCCCAGCGGGCTTTCATTTCCGTTTGTTTTTATTTCCTTCCATTTCAATACATTAAACATAAACAAAAGTTACTTTTATTTTTAACTTAATTACATAATATTTAAATAAACATGAGGCGATCCTTCACTCCCACCTTTGCTTTTCCTTCCTGGGCGTCTGGAGGGCCGTGCGCCTCACCGGCAGACCTGCCGCATTCCGGACCTGCCCCTGCCCCCGCCCCGAGTTGCGCACCTGGATCCTCTGCCCCCTATGCTCCTGAGAGGCATCAGGCCTGGGGGCCGGAGGACCTGCAGTCACACATCTGGGCCCAGCACAACCCGTGCGTGGGGCAGGAGACGCGGGCACCTCCTCCTGTGTGGCGGAGCCCCGTGCGCACCTGGCGGTCCTGCTGGAGACGCTGAGTGCAGTCACCGTAGGGGTGCTGGGGCCATGCTCCTCCAGGGTGTGGAGGGTCTCTCACCTCTGCGCTGGCCCTTCCACTCTCAGAGACTGGTAGCTCGTTCATCTCCCGCTGCCTTGCTATGCAGCGGCATCTGGGGTCTGGACTACCATTCGTGAGTGGCTGCAGAACGCCGGCCTCCTCATCCTGTTACTCATCCTGCCTTTATCAGCTTGATGTCTTCCGAAAAGAAGCCTTCCCGAGTTGAGCACGGTGGCTCATGCCTGTCATCCCAGCACTTCGGGAGGCTGAGGCAGGAGGATCCCTTGAGCCCAGGAGTTCCAGACCAGCCTGGGCAACTGAGTGAGACCCTGTCTCTACAAAAAACATAAAAAAGTTAGCCGGGTGTGGTGGCACACGCCTGTAGCTCCAGCTACTCGGAGGCTGAGGTGGGAGGATCGCGTACACCCAGCTGTGATCATGACACTGTGCTCCAGCCTGGGCAACAGAGTGAGACCACCCTGTCTAAAAAAAAAAGTCTTCCCTTATTGACTGGGCATTTGCTTGTACTGAAATGTACCTTCTACCCCAGATGAAAAGTATTAATTAACTGGAGTACATTGAGGGCCAAGCCCCAAGAGAAAGCCGCGTCACCAGGGAGCAGTCGAAGGAGCAGGTCACCATCCGCTTGGAGAAGAGGCACTCACTTTATTAACTTTAAATATTTTATTCCTAAATTTTGGAAGTAAAATCAACATACAGGGAATACATGATCATTGGTAGAAAAACCAGAAATGCAGATATGAAAACAAAGAAATGATCCCTGCCACCTGGAGACCTTGTCTGGGTGGACACACAGCAGTCTGTGCTTTACCCAACGATATGCTGGGAAAGACTTCGCATCAGGAACTATTTCCATGAATATTTTCGTGGCACAGAATTCCTTCGTACCGAGATGACTTCATCACAGCCCAGTGCCGTTCTTACTCCTGCGGGCTGACTTCCTGTGGGCGGAAATCCTGTTTTATTTTTTTGCTGCTTCTGGGGAGGTTCTTGTTCCTACAGGGTCCTACAGGGTCCCTTCCTGGACTTGTCTGTTGTCTTTGGGGCGGATTCCCAGAAGTGGGATGGCCAGGTCAAAGGTCAGATGAGCGCTCATCCCTGCGAGCTTCTACCCACCCGCACTCCTCCCCCTGCCTGCCCTGGTCCTTAAGAGGGGTCCTGCCCTCCATCGGGTTGGTCAGGGCAGCTCCACTGCAGCCCATACTGGCTGTGGACAGAGCAGGGTGCCTGGAAGGCGTCCCTAGATTCATATTTTAGAGGTTTCTGACAGTTTTTTTTATTTGGCAAAACAGTTTTCTCTTGCATCTGGAACCCTCCCAGGCGAGCCCTTCGGTTGCACTGAGGAAGGGCCACAATCGTGGTTCTTGGCAAGCGAGGCGTGGACATGGCTGGCGCCGGTGGGAGGCCTTAGCCGTGTGGGGGCCCTGTGTGTCCTGACGAGGCCACTCACGCGGCTGCAGGGCTGTTGGGCATCTCAGAGGGCGAGGGCGCCAAGGGGCTGGGCTCCAGACGCTGTCCTGGCACGCAGGCGTGGGGAGAGTTGGGCTGGGTGAGCACCCGTGGGATTCCGGGAGGTTATTTGGGGATGGGAGCACCCCGGGAAAGATGGACTTCCCGCGTTTGGGTACCTTGGGCCCCTCGTCGCTGGGGTTTGAGTGTTCCTGGCGAGGCGCTACTGTTCTGTGCCCAGACCAGGGGGCGGTGATGCCCTGGGGGCTCCTCAAGGGCAGGCCCTCGCCGTCCCTGGGCGGTCCTGGGTTTCTCCCCGTGCTGACTTCGTTTCTTCTCAGGAGAGGACAGAGCAGGCTGCCACCGTCACTGCTGTGCTGTGTAGGTGCAAAGCCCAGGGTCAGAACCCCCCAGCCAGGGGAGGTGCAGCCCAGCCTACCGTTCACCT
Source organism: Gorilla gorilla gorilla (assembly GCF_029281585.2). Classification (NCBI taxonomy): domain Eukaryota; kingdom Metazoa; phylum Chordata; class Mammalia; order Primates; family Hominidae; genus Gorilla; species Gorilla gorilla. The sequence continues at coordinate 166,317,942 of NC_073230.2, forward strand.
GGACAGGAAGCAGGCAGGGACCAGGGCTGCCTCTCAGAGCCGGGCAGGTGGTGCCTGGTTTACAAAACCCAAATTCAGGGAGAAGAGAGACCTGACCTGCAGCTTCAGATCCACGCCTAGGCCGGGAGAAGTGGCTCGTGCCTGTCATCCCAGCACTGCGGGAGGATCCCCTGAGACCAGGAGTTCGAGGCTGCAGTGAGTCTCACCCGTGACACTGCACTCCAGCGTGGGAGACACCGTGAGCCTTGTCTCTAAAACAAACAAACAAAGATGCACACTGATGCCTGTTCTCCACTTCTCTCCACAATGCTGCCTCCTAATGAGGCGGGTATCTGGGTCCACCCCAGGAACCCCGAGGCTGGAGGCCAAGGGGAGTGTCAGCAACCCCGAGGCCTTTCATCCTGGAGGGTGGAGGGAAGAGCCTGAGGTAGATGCACGCACAGTGGGACCCCAGGTCAACAGTCTGTCCTGAGACCCTGCCCTGAGCTGGGGGAGGGTGCACCTGGGTTCCAGCCTTACCTGAGCACCCCGAGCTCAGGCCCCACCCATACAGGGGCAGCGCTCACCCAGACACCCCGGGAGCCTTTCTCCCCTAAACTGGCCCAAGCACCTGCTGGCCCAGGGCAGGGGGAGGCAGTGAAGGGCAGTGGGCTTTGCAGAGAAGAGGGGTGAAGGCCACCCCTGTTGCCTGTGAAGTAGACTCGGGCACGGAGCCCCCTGTGAGCCCAGAGGGCCCTAGCTGACTGGCATGTGGGTCCCAGGTAGCCCAGTTAGTATTGTGCCCGCCTCTGCTGTGGGGTCCAGCCTGCTTTGCCCCTAGGCCTCCCTCAAGGGTGCTGCAGGGAGAGCCCGGCTGGCAGGTGACTTCCGGACACCCAGACCTGCAGAGCCCCGGCCCCCCCACCCGCTTGCTTGGGAGCAGCACGTGGCGTCTGCCACTCTCCTGCCTCTGCCCTCTCCCTGTTCTGAGCCACTGTGCTTCTCCCTGCGCTCACGTGGATCAGGCAGGAAGCAGAGGCAGAGGGCAGAGGGCTCCCTGCTCTCGGGCCCTGCCTGGGTGCAGTGTCCCAGGGCCTATCCACAGATGCTGCGGGGCCAGCGCTTCCCAGGGCTGCTCCTGTCTGGTTGACAGAGGTGGGGGCATGGGTGGAGCCCGGGTGAGGGTAGGTTGGGCTGGGTGAGTGCCGGCTCACTTTCCCCTTTCTTTTACTTTTTTTCTTCTTATTTTGGGGAATATATAGGCTATGATGAGGCTCAATTCAGCCGGATGTTTGCGCTCGCGTGCTGACAGCAGCACTAGTCATGGCAGCTGGGGAGGGAGTGGATCCCGTGTACGGGTGGAGAGATGGACGTGCTCCCTGCGCAGTGGGGCTGCATTCAGCCCTCCAGAGGACGGGCTCTGATGTGCTGCCCGTGGACCAGCCCTGTGGACACGGTGAGACCCGCCCTGTGGACACGGTGAGACCCGCCCTGTGGACACGGTGAGACCCGCCGGTCAGGCAAGGATGAGCGCTGTGTCCTTGCACTCACAGGGAGTCCCACGGCCGTCAGATTCCTAGAGGCAGAAAGTCGAATGGGGGGTGCCAGGGGTTGGGGAGGGGCTGGGGAGTTGGTTTACTGGGGACAGAGTTTCAGTTTAGGGAATGGGAAGTTCTGGAGATGGATGATGGTGACGGACACCAAGCAGCTCTTCATGCCGTGGAACTAACTGTGCACTTAGGAATGGGGAAAATGGTACATTTCCTGTTACATGTATTTTAGCACAATACAAAATTATTAAAAAATAAAAAGATAAGGCTTAGCCGAGAGTTGTGTAACTAACAGCCCCCAGACAGAGCAATGGACAACAGAACTGAGAGTGCAGGGACAGGCTCCCGTCGCCTCCTCTGCGGGTGGGAGCCCGGTGCCCGTCTGGCTGCCCACGGCCCGCCCCTCCATGCTGCTCCCCTTGGCACAACCTCCGCCACCTCCGGGTTCCTTCACCTCTGGGTTCTCCTGACCAAGAACGTTGAGGACCCAGGCAGCGGTCAAGGTTGGCCCGAGAGGAGGAGGCGGGTGGTGGGGACGAACCTCTCTGTAGGGAAGGGGCCCAGGAGCTGTCTTGAGACTTGGCAGCCCCCTCCCAGCTGGCGGCGAGCAGGGACAGGGAGGCCAGGCTGGTCACCTGGAGCAGACGGACACGGCCCAAGGACGCGGCTGGGGAAGGAGGGAGAGTGAGGTGGGGCACCTGGCTGGCAGTGGGGACCGGCCTTCGTCCCTCAGGGTCCATCAAGGGCGGAGCTTCCTGGATGTTGTGGGAAGGATGGTGGCATGGCCTGGACCCCGTAGGGGCAGAACAGGTCCCAGGAGTCTGGTACTGAGCTGGGCAGCCCCCGCCAGAAGCCGAGCTGGGGCGCAGTCTTGGAAGCGACTGTGTGGGTTCCCCCTCTGCCTGGCTCTGAGGCCGCCCCTTCCCTCCTGTGACTGGACGAGCTCCCAGGGGTCCTCTTGCCTTCACGTCTGCGCTGGCTTCCACGACTGGTGCCTGGCACCCAGGTCGCACAGTGGCAGACGGGGGGCTGGGGTGGCCGTGAGGTCCCTGGGCCCCCGCCACCCTCGTTCCCGGGCCCGGCAGGGACATATCTCCCCGGGGCTCCCACAGTCATGCAGGCAGTCGTCGGGGGTTCACACAGGATGGGGATGCAGAGCTGGCCGGTGCACGCCAGGGCTCCCTGTGGCTCGCAGGCACTGGGCCGCCTCACTGTGCCCAGCTTGCTGATGGGGGTTTCCGGGGAACACACCACTTTCCCTGGCCTGCCTCCTCCCTGCAAAAGGCCAAATTTTGCCTTGTGTGGCTTTTATTTGAGTAAATAACTGTCATAATGGAGGATTTTAAGAGGTGTTTTGACCCAGATTCAAACCTGCAGTGGAAAACACATGTTTTTTTTTTTTTTAGACAGTCTCTCTCTGTCGCCTAGGCTGGAGTGCAGTTGCGTGATCTCAGCTCACTGCAAACTCCGCCTCCCAGGTTCAAGCTATTCTCATGTCTCAGCCTCCTGAGTAGCTTGGACTACAGGCATGCATCACCATGCCTGACTAATTTTTGTATTTTTAGTAGAGACAGGGTTTCGCCATGCTGGCCAGGCTGGTCTTGAATTCCTGACCTCAAGAGATCCACCTGCCTTGGCCTCCTAAAGTGCTGGGATTACAGGTGTGAGCCACCGCGCCCGGACGGAAAACACACCTTTAAAAAATTGAGTCATCCTTTCTCTCCAGAGAAGCTACCATGTGTGGTGCAGTTTGCTTTGGGGACCCGCCTGGGTGGACCTGTCCTGGATCTCCGTCAGGGTCTGCCTGTGAAGTACCTGGCATCTCTGCCGAGGCCTGGGGTGCCCCTGACTGGCTCCTTGCCAGGGGAGGAGGCCTGGGGGGATCCCCGGGGGCTGCTGAGGTGAGGGGGGCCCAGGACCCGGCTGAGCAGAGTGAGTGGTCAGGGTCCAGCGCGGGCACAGAGGTGTGGGTGTTCACATCAGGGGCTGTGGGAGGGGTGTCCCCAGCAGAGGGAGGAGGGACCAAGGGGCCATCCCAGAACCCTGGGCTCACCACAGGGGGCATGGGGCTGGAGGGACCCTGTGAGGGGAACTGTGAGGGGCCAGCGGCTTTGCTGGGGACTGACCTGCAGTTGAGGAGGGAGGAGGGGCAAAGCATGGTGCCACCCAGGGCAGGACAGGGTCCAGGTGCCCAGCAGCCTCCATGGCACAGGATGGCCTGGGAGCCGCGTGGGAGCCTCGTGGGAGCTGGGATGTGGCGGCTGTGACCCGCATGGAGTCAGGGCCAGGCTCCTGCACCCCTGGGGAGTGGGCGCCCAGTGGGGCTACGGTGCTGGGGTGTGCTATCCCGGGAGGACGGCGTCAGTGGCTGTGGCTGGGAGTGAGGGAGGGGCTGGAGGGGCTCCCTCTCTGCTCCTCTGCTGTCTGTGTGAGGCGTCGGCTCTACCAAAGCCCATAGCCTTCTCCTTGGTGAAGGCAGCTGTCACCAGGCATGTGAGGCGGGGCTGCACCTGCTAGGCCCTCAAAGGTGAGGCTGGGACATCTCGCTGGGGCCTGGTGGCCAGGTCTTCTGCAAGTCCCTTGGGTCAGAGACTGCTGGGGAGACCTGAACTATTTCTACTGTCCTGGGCCTCAGGGCAGGACGCAATGTGGGGACGCTTCCCTCTCTGCCCATGGGGTCCAGCCGGGGAGCCCAGCCTGCGTTTCAGGCTTCCCCAAGTCCCAACGTGGGCCTGGTTCATGTCTCATCAAGAGAGCCTGTGGGCGATCTTACCTCCAGTCCACAGAGGGAAACACCTTGGACCCTGCGGGCGAGGCTGTGCCCCCGGGAACCCCTCTGGAGGGACCTGGATTGCCGGGGCCTGAAGTGGCCGCAGCTGGGGCGGGGGGCCAGTTTCCCTGGGTGCTCTCTGCACCTGTGAGGGACATCCCAGGACATCCCCGAGTCTCACTGGGAAATCTGCCCACAGGGATGACGATACCCTGATTGTGAGGCGTGCGGGTATCTCGCAGAGTCTTCCAGAGCTCATGGAGTAATTCTGGGGTGCTGATCAAGGTCTAGCTTGTGTGAGAGCCGGGGGCCACAAGGAGGGGCACGGCGCACCCCATAACAACAGCGGAAGCACGGCTGTCGGTGCTGGGACAGGGAGTTCTGTTTGCTGTCAGGGCCCAGAGACGTCCAAACCCTTTGGGAAGGGCTCACAGCTCCCAGGGTCGCCTCAGGCTCACGGAACCACAGGCCCAGTTTCCAGATGACCAACATAAGCTGCCCTTCCTTGGGCTTTTTCTGGTTTCGCTGCCATTGGCCACATAAAGGCCACATAAAGGAGGGGCCAGTGGTTCATTTGAGGACACTGAGCAGGGTGAGCTTCTGAGCATCTGCGCTCATGGATCCTGCAGCCCAGGCTGTTTGGCACGCTGTGGCCAAAGCTTAAATTGTGGCTGACTGAGCCCCGTTCTCAGCTTAGTTAAAACTTCACGCAGCTGCCAGCTCAACAGGCTGCTTATGTGATTATTACAGTGAATTAGGCAGGGCAAGGGGAGGACCACATGCTAAAGATGCTCAGCTTGGACCTTCCCAGGATGGATGTGGCTGGCCTGCTGCCAGCTTCCTGGGGGTGCATGGCTGGGCAGAGGCACCATGGGCAGTGGGCCAGGCTTCTCCAGCTCCCAGGACCTCCCCTTGGGGAGGACCGACCCTTAGGGTCCAAGTTTTGGGAGTGGGGGCAACCCCTGTCCCACACAGGGGACGGTGGACCTGCTGTGTAGCTGGGGGAGCTTGTACCGGGTAGAGGAGGCTGACTCAACATGCTCATGTTGTCATGAACCCCTCATGGGACTCCCCCAGAAAATCATTTTCCTGCTTGGCCTGGTTACACACAAACAGACCTGGCCTAAGGGCAGTGTGTAAATACAATATTTGGTCATTTGTTCATTCACCTGTCCATCCATCCATCCATCCATCCATCCATCCATCCATCCACCCACCCATCCACCCATCCTCCCATCCATCCATCCATCCATCCATCCATCCATCCATCCATCCATCCATCTGTCCCTCTGCCTGTCCATCAGTTAATCCATCCATCTGCCTGTCCATCTGTCTGTTCATCCATCTGTCCATCCATCCACCCATTCATCCACCCACCCACTTGTCCACCCATCCATCCATTCATCCATCCATCCACTCATCTATCCATCCACCCACCCACCCATCCGCTGACCCACCCATCCACCCATCCATCCACCCACCCACGCACCCATCCACACATCCATCCACCCATCCATCCACCCACCCACCCATCCACCCACCCATCCACCCACCCATCCACCCACCCACCCATCCATCCATCCATCCATCCATCCATCCACCCATCCATCCACCCACCCACGCACCCATCCACACATCCATCCACCCATCCATCCACCCACCCACCCATCCACCCACCCATCCACCCACCCATCCATCCACCCACCCACCCACCCATCCATCCACCCATCCATCCATCCATCCATCCACCCATCCATCCACCCACCCACCCACCCATCCATCCACCCACCCACCCACCCATCCATCCACCCACCCACCCACCCATCCATCCACCCATCCATCCACCCACCCACCCACTCATCCATCCACCCACCCACCTGTCCACCCATCCATCCATTCATCCATCCATCCACTCATCTATCCATCCACCCAGCCATCCATCCACCGACCCACCCATCCACCCACCCACCCATCCATCCATCCATCCACCCATCCATCCACCCACCCACGCACCCATCCACACATCCATCCACCCATCCATCCACCCACCCACCCATCCACCCACCCATCCACCCACCCATCCATCCACCCACCCACCCACCCATCCATCCATCCATCCATCCATCCATCCATCCATCCACCCATCCATCCACCCACCCACCCACTCATCCATCCACCCACCCACCCACCCATCCATCCACCCACCCACCTGTCCACCCATCCATCCATCCATCCATCCACCCACCCACTCATCCATCCACCCACCCACCTGTCCACCCATCCATCCATTCATCCATCCATCCACTCATCTATCCATCCACCCAGCCATCCATCCACCGACCCACCCATCCACCCACCCACCCATCCATCCATCCATCCACCCATCCATCCACCCTCCCACCCATCCACCCATCCATTTGTCTATCTGTTCGTCCATCAGTTCATCCATCTATCCACCTGTCCATCTGTCCATCCATCCACCCATCCATCCACTCACCCACCCACCCATCCACCAATCCTCCCATCTATTTGTCCATCTGTTCATCCATCAGTTCATCCATTCATCTATACACTTGTCCATCTGTCTGTTCATTCATCATCCATCCGTCCACCCATCCACACGTCCACCCTTTCACCCATCCACCCATCCATTTGTCCTTCTGTCCATCTATCAGCTCATACATCCATTTATCCACCTGTCCATCTGTCTGTTCATCCGTCTGTCCATCCATACACCCATCCATCCACCCACCCACCCATCCACCCATCCATCCACCCACTCACCCATCCACCCATCCATCCACCTACCCATCCATCTGTCCATCTGTCTATCCATTTGTTCATCCATTCGTCCATCCTTCCATCCATCTGTCCATCTGTCTGCCCATCTGCCTGTCCCTCCCATTCATTCATCTGTGTGTCCATTGCTGGCACGCTGGGGACAGAGAGCTGTATACATTGTCATCCTGCCCTGCAGAGGGGAAAGGCAGAATCAATCACTTCCAAGCCACCCTTGTCAGCCCCCCACAGGCCAGTGGAGGGGAGGACTACATGCTGAACACGCTCAGCTTGGACCTTCCCAGGACGGAGAGAAGGGTCAGGGAGCTTCCTGAGTGGGTGTCAGTGGGTGGAGGTGGGCAGGCTCTCTGGACGAGGGTGGCCAGAGCCCGGGGTGGGCTTGTGGGTTGGAGGTGAATTTGTGGGAGGGAGAATTTTGCATGCAGCAGGAAGAGGTGAAGCAAGCCTGGACGTGAATGGGCAGCTTCTTCCCCACACTTCACCCCTTGTGCTGCCTGTGGAGTGAGCCACGGTGGCCAGCGATGGGCTTGCCCTAGGACCACTGTCCATGCCGAGTGGTGGCAGCCACGCCCCGGGAGCGCCCCCTCCTGCTGTGGTGGAAACGCAGCCAATGGACAGAGAGAGCCGGTCCCTGGAGCTCGGCTGAGTGTGACAGAGCTCAAGCCTGGGGGCAGCGAGGCTGCTGCACGGCCCACGGGACTCTGTCTTGAAGCGAGACCGTTGCCATGACTGGCGTCGGGCGCCCACATACTGAGGTGTTCCTGTAGCACAGACACCCTGGGAAGAATGCCTGTCACACTCCCCAGCGGTCACGAGTTTCCCAAGAGAGTCAGACGTGGCCAGCTGCACGCGTCCCACCTTAAACACGTGTGCACAAAAGACACTTCCTGGAGTGGGTGGGGGTGCCACCATCTTGTGGCCACCGGAGACACTGATTCGTTTCCCAAGTCCCTGTGAAGTGTTTGTCTGAGGAGCTGGGTCTGTCAGCCTTTCTCTTCCACCTTTCAGCTCCCTTGGCCTTTGGAGTGAGTCGGCATAGACCTGCCCACCACGGGACAGAGGCCTTCCCACAAGGAAGAGGCAGCTGCTGTGGGACTGCCAACGTCTGTCTTTCTTGCCACACGGAATGTCACCTGTCACCTGACAAGATTACCTGTCACTGATGGGCCACCTGTCACCTGAGGTCACCTGTCACCTGATGGGATCACCTGTTCCCTTTCAGCCCTCTTTGGCTTCAAGAGGTCGTGGGACCTCAGGTGTGCATCTGCCCTGGAGTGGTTTTGTTGTGGTTGGGGACATAGCTGTGTCCATCTCTTCTTGTCCCTCATCCCCCTGGGACCAGGCCTTGGGGAGCAGACAGCTGTGAACCCCCAGAGCTGTGAGTCAGTGCAAAGTGGGGAGAGAGCAGCCCACAAATCTCCAAAGGACAGACCACCATCCGCTCAGCTCCCAGCGCTCCCTGCGTCTCGGTGGTTCCTGCTACTGGCTGCTCCGTCCTCTCCAGGGCAGGCTGACCTCGTCGTCACCTGTCAGGCACAGCAGACGCCCACGGCGGGTGTGAGGTGAGGAAAGAAAACCGGACCCCACAGCCCTGAGTCCTCGCAGAGGCTGCTGGAGGGACGGGTGCTCTGCAGGGAAGCTCTGAGGTCAGCGTTGTCCCAGTTTGCAGGGACAGGTCCTTGGGCTGAGGACCTCACTTTCGGTCAGCCACAGAGGCGTCCCGCAGCCCATCACCCACACGGAGAGTGCGAATGGCCTGGCCTGGCCTGCCTGTCTCATTCTCCTGTACACTCCAGCAACACGGACACCCACACCCTCCAGTTCCCCTGAGATCCCCAAGTGCTGTGCAGGGGAATAGTGGTCTCTGAAGACATGTCCACCTGCTGACCCCTGGAACCCATGAGCATGCCTGCCCGGGAGGCCGTCTTTGCAGATGTAACAAGTTAAGGCCTGGAGAGGAGATCATCCTGGACTGAGAATGCCAGCGAGGCCCAGCAACAGCCGTCCTTAGAGGAGAAGGGGGAGGGAGACTTGAGACCGGGACGGGGAGGGAGGCCACGTGGAGACGGAGGCAGAGATGGGAGGGGTGTGGCCACAAGCCCAGGGACGCCTGGAGCTGCCGGAAGCTGGGAGAGGCAGGAAGGAGTGTCCATCCTGAGCCTCGTGAGGGAGCCGGCCCCGCCCACACCTTCCTCCACTTTGGCTCTGTCCTCCTGCCGGTGTGAGGAGCCCCTGGGCACGCGGGCGCCCCGCTTTAGAAATTCAGTTTAGAAGGTGCGCCTGTGCATCAGTACCGAGGCATCCCAACTTTTAAAACCCCAAATCAAGTATTTTATGAAAAAATTGCATATGTCTGTGTAGCTTTGTGGGAACTTTTATTTATTCACGTGAGACTCCAAATGCTTCACGCAGAAAAAGAGCAACAGAAACAGGACGCAGGGCAGAGATGGTATTTTACAGTGCAATATTTTCAGCGGCCACAGGAGGGCGCGTCTATAAAAGAAAACAGGACTGCGCGCGTGACCCACTCCACTCCCACCCGAGGCACGCACACACGCATGCACACACATGCACACTCACACATGCACACACATACACACACGCAGTCATCCACCCACATAGGCACACACATGCACAGACACGAAGTCACCCACCCACACATGTACCCTCACACATGCCTGCACACACACACACACATGCACACACATGTATGCACACATGCATGCTCATGCATGCATACACACACCCACACGCAGTCATCATCCTCATGTGCGCACACACAATCACATACACTCACACGCACCCACACATGCAGTCACCCACCCACATGTGCACACATGCAGTCCCCCACCCACACATGCACACACATGCCTGCACACACGCACACTCATGCATGCATGCACACACACACGGTCATCCACCCACATATACACACACGCACGTTCACATGCACTCACAGTGACCCACCCACATTGCACACTCACACATGCATACACACGCATGCACACACATGCAGTCACCCACCCGCACTCACACATGCCTGCACACACATACACTCATGCATGCACACATGCACACACACGGTCATCCACGACATATACACACACATGCATGTTCACATGCACACATGCAGTCACCCACCCACATACATGCCTGCACACGCATACACTCATGCATGCACACATGCACACATGGTCATCCACCCACATATACACACACATGCACACTCGCATGCACACATGCAGTCATCCACCCACACGTGCACACTCACACATGCATACATAGACATACACACACACGAAGTCACCCACCCACACATGCACCCCCACACCCCCACATCCCCATGGCCACCTAGTGGCGTTAATTAGTCTTATTTTAATTATGTTCAGGTTAATCAAGGCTAAAATCGAGTTGAAGGGTGAGGGGCCTGAGTGCTTACACGGTCCCATCGGTGGAATCAAATAATTAGTTTAAGGCAGAGTGGGGAGTTTTTCTTGTTGAACAGTTAACATCCAGTCTCACAACCTTCTAAATGACATATCAAAAGCTTCGCAAGCACACAATTTTAAATGATAAAATCAGGCTCTACCAAAAGTTCAAGGTCACTTTTTCCCCCCTACACTCCCATGCCAAAAACATTTCTATAGTTTTTACTCAAATAACATTTGACAAATGGTAATTTGCGTTCTTCTGGGCTAATAGCAATAAAATCTATTGTTAATATTTTCAGCACGTTCTGGCTAAAATAATCCCATAATCCACTGAACCGTGCACCGCCCCCATAAGTGGTGGTAGAAGGAAACGTCAGGGCCACCAAACCTATCGCGCAGCCGCTGAAGTCAGCCACCCTGGCGGCCGGGGAGCGAATGGGAGGCACTTGACAACCCCTGTCTTGGAGTTGCTTTTTGAAGCTTTTGTCAGAACATGCAGTCGTTTCCTTAATGCAGACTTTTGTGATCAGCAGTTTCTCCAAGGCGTGGTTGAACGGCCTCATAAGTAAAGTTGGCTTGGAGAGACCAGAAGACGTGGCTTTCACCCAGACCGATGACCGCTCTGCAGTGCCAAAGGGTGTGGCGTCCCGATTCCAGGGCCCTTTGCTTCCTATCCACTTGTTACCAAAATCAGGTAAAAAATTACCGAGGTAAAGAAGAAATAACATAAAAAGAGAAAACACAAAACTCAAAGCCAAAACTGTCCCAAGCCTAATAATACTTGTGAGCGAAGTCCTCAGCCCCTCCCGTGGTGCCCTCGATTCCCGTTAAAGGGCAGGAGCAGCAGCAGAAGCTGCTGTGAGCTCCAGGTCTCCACCTCATCCCCAACAACCATGCTCCCAAACCAGACAGCAGCAGCTGAAAACCGCAGAGCACCCAGCACTGTTGCCAGCCAATCCAGGAAGATAGATCATGCTGGTACAGCTGGTTTCAGTGCGGATGCAAATGAACTCATGCATGTGACTCTTCTTAGCTTTAAGCCTTTTACCTGAGGGTTTATTGTTGGAGTTATAGCAATGTATGGTGATGATAAAGGGTCTCCAGCATCATTCCGTGTAGTAAAAATGATGCTTCATCCGGGAGGGGAGGACTCCCCAGGATCCTACTCCCCGCCGGGCCTCCCACGCCCACCTGTTGGTGTCTGAGGGTGAGGCGTGGAGGTGGCCAGACCATTACAGTTTGCCCGAGCGTCTAGATTTAGGAATTCTGTTGGACTTAGGAGCATCTAGATTGAGGAGAAAAGAGCACAGTCTACAAAGAAACTAATTGTTCCCGCTTTTACGTGCTCCTCAGTTTTAAAATCTTTTAATTTTAATTAAAAATAAGGGCCGGGCATGGTGGCTCACGCCTGTAATCTCAGTACTTTGGGAGGCCGAGGCGGGCAGATCACGAGGTCAGGAGATCAAGACCATCCTGGCGAACATGGTGAAACCCCGTCTCTACTAAAAATATAAAAAATTAGCTGGGCGAGGTGGCGGGTGCCTGTAGTCCCAGCTACTCGGGAGGCTGAGGCAGGAGAACGGCGTGAACCCGGGAGGCGGAGCTTGCAGTGAGCGGAGATCGCGCCACTGCACTCCAGCCTGGGCAACAGAATGAGACTCCGTCTCAAAAAAAAAATAGATTAAAAATTAAAAAAAAATTAGCTGCCTTGACAAAGTCTTAGCTAAAGTACCAAGCGTCATGGGAGAATATAAATATAAATATCCAGCCAGTCAAATATATTTCATAAGGAATGAGGCGATTGTAGGCTGGGCGCAGTGGCTCACGCCTGTAATTCCAGCACTTTGGGAGGCTGAGGCAGGTGGATCACCTGAGGTCAGGAGTTTGAGACCAGCCTGGCCAATATGGTGAAACCCTGTCTCTACTAAAAATACAAAAATTAGCCAGGCGTGGTGGCACGTGCCTGTAATCCCAGCTACTCAGGAGGCTGAGGCAGGAAAATTGCTTGAACCTGGGAGGTGGAGGTTGCAGTGAGCAGAGATGGCACCATTGTGCTCCATCCTGGGCAGCAAAGCAAGACTCCATCTCAAACACACACACACACACACACGCACACACACACACACACACACACCAAAAAAAAAAAAAAAAAAGAACAAGGCAACCAATTCCATTTCAGATTAAGCGGCTGCCTTAGGTCCCTGGGATTTTGTTTTCATATGTAATCTCTACAGTTTACGTATTTTCGTATGTAACTTCTACGGTTGGATCAGATGGCAGGCCCCGTCCCAACGCCAGCCACTTGCCTGCTATGCGTTTCCTCTGTCGGCCCTATAGATCTGCCAGTGGCATTACAATCTCTTCAGCACGGGTTATATTTATCACAGCCGTTTAGACAGAGTTAGAATTAATTAGGGTATGTCGCAAATGTCAGATCGTTAAATGAAATGGTAAAAAGTAAATTGTGGTTTTTGGCAAGCAAGTATTTCATAAAATAAGATCCCTTGATGAAAAAGTAATTGCTCTAAAATATATACTTTTATTACCACTTTTAGGGACACAGATTAGCAATCTAAGTTTTAAATTTGATATGAATGGCAATGAATTCTATCTGCCACAATACAGCATGGAATTTGATGTCTAAAATATTCCTAAAGGGTGATTGAATAGTCAATTAAAATATAGCATTGCTAAGGGCCTGTGTGTGTGTGTGTGTGTGTGTGTGTGTGTATTTAATGCAAGTCAGTTGTTTGAATTTTAAAAGTCCTTACACAGAGTTTGGTATGATACATAATGGGAGAGACATTGAAAACTGAAGCTATAAAATACAAGAACCTTTGCAAGGAATGATAGAATTGGTGGGAGGTGGCCTGGGACAGTTAGCACTGAGTGGCCCCCCACGGCTCGCTTCCCTTGGTCTCTGGCCATCAGTGGTGACCAGTGGTGAAACCGTTACCAACAGTTTCAGAAATTTCCAAACTCAATCCTGTCTCCTTCCTACAGTTGATTCTAACGGCACAGAAATAATTTCTGTTTCCACGAGTTCATGCTGCTCACGTTAAGCGGCTGTGGCAGAGCCTGGTGGGGCACTTGCAATTCTTCCTTGTTTTTCAGTTGTTTATGGTTGAAAACACATCTTTTTCAGCATGGAAGGAATTTCTACAGAAGGCAAAAGGAATGTGTGTCCAGAAAAGGATCTAATTTTGAAGAGTCGAGCAAGTAACACTCACATGTTTGATGGCACAAGAGAGTTAACTTAAATAGCTTTAACCTGACTGGGTGAAGTGGCTCATGCCTGTAATTCCAACCTTTGGGAGACCGAGGTGGGTGGATCACTTGAGTTCAGGAGTTCAAGTCTAGCTTGGGCAACATGGCAAAACCCTGTCGCTACAAAAAATACAAAAATTAGCCGGGGGTGGTGGTGCATGCCTGTAATCCCAGCTGCTTGGGAGGCTGAGGTGAAAAAATTGCCTGAGCCCGGGAGGCGGAGGCTGCAGTGAGCTGAGATCATGCCACTGCACTCCAGTCTGGGCAACACAGTCAGAGTCTGCTGCCTCCTCCCCCAGAAAAGCTTTAATCTAATCAACAATGAGGCTGGGTTTTCTAAGACGCTGCCTAAAACATGAAGTTCCAAAAATGTTCTGGACGACGATGGGGTGGTGGCTTCTGCCTGAGGGGCTGCACTTGCACAGAAGAGGGGACGGTGTCTGGAGTGTGCAGATGAACCAAGCCAGTGCCTCATGGTCACGGCCCCACAGCTCACTGTGCACACCCACACCCACACATGCACATGCTGTGTGCACATGCATGCACGTCCGGGACCACAGGCTCTTCCTGGGACAGGATCAGGAAGCAACCCTAGCCCCAGGAAGCTCCTAGCACGTTACCCCCACCCAGTTGTCCAGCCTGACTGAGTCTTATTTAACTTTACAGACTGTTTCCTGAGAAAGCCTCTGTCTAGGAAGGTGGCCATGGAGCCCTTTCTCTCATTGTGTCCCGAGTCCTCCTTTGCCCACCACACAGTCTGGCCCCACCTTCCCCTCCCCTCCTCTCCTCTCTTCTCCCCTCCCCATCCTTCCCCTCCTCTCCCCATCCTTCCCCTCCTCTCCCCTCTCCTTTCCTCCCCTCCCCATCTTTCCCCTCCCCTCCTGAGCCATGCTGGCTTCACAGCTGAGTCACAGCTGTGGGGGGCGGTGGGGGGTGATTCCAGGGAATGACTGGAGGGAAAGGAGCACGTGTTTTGGACTAGAGGTGATGTGAGAGCCATGTGTCCAGCCCTTGCTGGAGGCCAGTCTGAGCTGGCTCTCGGCCCTGGGCAGGGCACGGCCTTTCCCGGATGGGGTTATTGTAGAAATCCCACTGGTCTAGTGTTTGGGGTTGAATTTTGTCTCCAAAAAGAAGGGTTGAGTCCAACCCAGGTCCCACAAGGGCCGCCCTGTTTGGGAGGAGGGTCTTTGCAGATGGGTTTGGGCTCAGATGAAGTCATCCTGGAGTTGGGGGCCCCAATCACTGCTTCATGTCCTTGGATGGAGGCCACGTGACAGAGGCAGAGAGTGGAGTGAGGCGTCTGCAGGTGAGGCATGCAGGGAGGGTCGTGAGGTGAGGAGAGGTCCCCAAGAGCCTTCCACACCTTGGAGGGGCATGGCCTCACGGACGCCTTGACCTCAGATGCCGGCTTCCAGAACCATGAGATGCACCCTCTGTTGTTTTAAGCCCCCGGTTTGTTAGAATGGTCCCAGGCCCCGCACACTCGTTGAGCGGCTATAGCCAGGCTCCTGCCCCGTCATTGTTGGGGGCCCAGCAGCACGTGGAGCTTGCAGACTTTGGAGCTGGGTTCAGGGCTCATCTCTAAGCCACAGGTTCAGCAGTGGCTCCTCAGCAGGGGCGAGTGCCCCCGACACAGCACAGACTCCTTGGCCTTAAATATGCAGCTTCCTCTCCGTCTTCAGCTGAAATGGTTTGTCACCTTTGCTACTGGGAGATGCTCACGCTGCTGGGACAGCATCCCTGTCCCTCCTCAGCCTGTGTCCTAAAGAAAGTGCCCGGTAGCAACCAAAAGCATCTGCACTGAGGACAGTGTTAGGGGCTCCAGGTAGCTAGAGGGACAAGGCCTGCCTTCGGCTTCTCCAGGGAGCACCTCCTTCACCGTCACCTCTAGAGAGCACCGTATTCACCACCGCCTCCAGGAAGCACCTCCATCACTATCACCTCCAGGGAGCACCTCCTTCACCATCACCTCCAGGAGCACCTCCATCACCTCCAGGAGCACCTCCATCACCTCCAGGGAGCACCTCCTTCACCGTCGCCTCCAGGAGCACTTCCATCACCTCCAGGAAGCACCTCCACACCTCCATCACCATCACATCCAGGAGCACCTCCTTCACCATCACCTCCAGGGAGCACCTCCACCACCGTCACCTCCAGGGAGCACCTCCTTCATCGTCACTTCCAGGAGCATCTCCATGACCTCGAGGGAGCACCTCCTTCACCATCACCTCCAGGGAGCACCTCCTTCACCATCACCTCCAGGGAGCATCTCCTTCACCATCACTTCCAGGGAGCACCTCCTTCACTGTCACCTCCAGGGGCACCTCCATCACCTCCAGGGAGCACCTCAATCACCATCACCTCCAGAAGCACCTCCGTCACCATCACCTCCAGGGAGCACCTCCTTCACTGTCACCTCCAGGAGCACCTCCTTCACCATCACCTCCAGGAGTACCTCCTTAGCTGTCACCTCCAGGGAGCAGCTGCATCACCGTCACCTCCAGGAAGCACCTCCATCACCTCCAGGGAGCATCTCTTTCATCATCACCTCCAGGAGCACTTCCTTAACCGTCACCTCCAGAGAGCACCTCCATTACCTCCAGGGAACACCTCTTTCACCATCACCTCCAGGAGCACCTTCATCACCATCACCTTCAGGGAGCACCTCTGTTGTTGGAGGGCAGCATCTCTGTCACTGTCCCCTCCCTCCTGGGCTCCAGGTCATGACTGGTCAGCCTCAGTGCAGCCTAGGGGGGGCTCTAAGGTCTGAGGCCTCTCTGGCATCACCCTCTTAATAAATCTCTCTCTGTGGCCAAAAACGTTCCACGTCATTTCTTCCTCAATGTCATTTTCCTCGCTGAATAACTGATTAATGCGACATGAGAATAATTTACAATAAGATGACTGTATTTGCTGTGAAGCCCAGGTCAGATGTGAGGGGTGTGACCGTCGGATCAGACAGTCCTAGAGCCCGCAGCGTTGGCTGCGCGCCCGCCTGTCCTCCGCTGCGGGCTCTGGAGGTAACGGAAGGGCCTGCCGCCAGTGCTGGCGACCGTCTTCCCCAATCAGAGCCTGCCTGGGCCGCACAGCTGTGGCTTGACTGTCAGCAGCTCCTGAACATGGCACAGTCTGTGCTGGTGGGATTCTTGGTTCTGCTGTGTTTATGACCAACACGAGGTCACACCGAATGCCAGAAAGTTAAAGGAAGGATCTATTTTCTGAAAAAAGGCAGCAGTGTTTCTGTGTGGTGGTGATCCTGGGGCATCACCCCACCCTGATCTCTTGACCCGCGGTGATCTCTTCCGGCTCCAGCATCTCCCTCCCACCGGCCGCAAGACGCAGGAAGACCGCAGGGTCTGAGGGGGGCTCCTGGGTTTCAGTTCCACCTTCCACTTTGCACGACACGATGATGGGGGCGGGGTGACAACCTGCTGAACTTCAGACGTCCCATTTACAGGACAGAGATAAAAAAAACCCAAGCACACAGTTCCCCAAGCACCTGGCTGGGTGCCCGGGACACCCAGGTGCCCGGGACAGGTGAGTGGCCCTGCCCACTGGAGCTCCCACTCTGGCCACGCAGAGCCCAGAAACGGGGTCACCATAAATTGGAACTCAGAGCAGAAAGGCCTCGTCGGGCGGGAGGCAGGCCTGCTGCGAGGCTGTGCACACAGTTCCACTTCCAAAGGCTAAGGAAACCGGGGTGATATTCAGCAGCCTCTCTAAATCCGCCACGCTCCTTGCATAGATGAAGAAATCTGGGCTTTAGAGAGAAGAGCCTGCCAGGCCCACGGGGGTTAGAGGCGGTGGACTCTAGACCCTCCACTGTGGACCGCAGAGTAACGGCCCTGATGACGATCACGTCTCGTCCCCAGAACCTGAGAGCAAGTCGTGTTTCACGGAAGAGGGAACGGAGGCCGCTCCTCAGCCGACCCTGAGAGAGGGGCCTGTGGCGGGCTCTTCCGGGCGGCGCCTGACGTAGCGTCTGGGGCGGGCTCTTCCGGACGGCGCCTGACGTAGCGTCTGGGGCGGGCTCTTCCGGGCGGCGCCTGACGTAGCGTCTGGGGTGGGCTGTTCCGGGCGGGCGCCTGACGTAGCCTCTGTGGTGGGCTGTTCCACGCGGGCGCCTGACGTAGCCTCTGTGGTGGGCTGTTCCACGCGGGCGCCTGACGTAGCCTCTGTGGTGGGCTGTTCCACGCGGGCGCCTGACTTAGCGTCTGGGGTGGACTTTCCGGGCGGTGACTGATGTAGTCGGAGGGTCCTCAAAGTGGACGGAAGGAGGCACAGGGAGCGGGAGTTCCAGACGCCGGTGAGAGATTCGGCCACCGCTGCTGGCTCGGGAGGCAGGAGGAGCCCGAAGCTGGGGAAAGGGCAGCTTCGAGAAGTTAAAAAGGGCTGGAAACAGATTCTCCCTGAAGCTTCTGGAAGGACCCAGCCCCGAGACACTGTGACTGCAGCCTGGGGAGCCCTGGGCCAGACCTCTGGCCCCTAGAGCTGTAGAGCAGGGTGGTCCCCAACATTTTTGGCATCAAGGACCAGTTTGGTGGAAAATTTTTCCACGGACGGAGTTGGCAGAGGGATGGTTCCGGGATGAAACTGCTCCACCTCAGATCATCAGGCATTGGATTTTCATAAGGAGGTGGAACCTGGGTCCCCTGCACGCGCAATTCACAGTGGGGTTCTCTCCCCTGTGAGACTCCAGTGCTGCCGCTGGTCTGCCGGGAGGCGGAGCTCAGGCTCTAATGCTTGCGGTACCACCACTCACCTCCTGCTGTGCGCTGGCTCCCAACACGCCACGGACCTGCACTGGTCTTTGGCCGGGGTTGGGGACCCCTGCTGTTGGGGACAGACTCCTGCTGTCTTCAGCCCCCGAGCTTGTGGGCGTTCATTTCAGCAGGCTCAGGAAGCTCACACACCCTCAGGTGTGTCCAGTCCCAAGACCCCAGTCTCAACCACCACCCCCCCACCCCGCCCTGGGGCTAGGCTGTGTAACACGCCATCCGCACGTGGGTTGTGGGGCTCAGCATGTCTGTGGGAAGGTGCCAGCTGCACGCAGGACCCCCCTCCGCTGTCTTCAAGGGCCCAAGGGCTTCTTGCTGCCTGCTGGTCCTGTGACCCAGCAGGGCTGACTCGCTGTCTGTCTGGTAGATGCTTGATTCCCAGGATCACAGGCACATGTGTTCCCGAGGAGCCGCAGCCTCACTCCAACTAGGACTCTCCCTCCGTGTGTCTCCTTCTTTCGGGTTGAGGACCCCGTGGCGACATCACTTCCCACCCTGGACAGCCCAGAGCGCTGCCTCCCTGCAGCCTCTGCCCTCCTCGGAGCCCCTGCAGCCCCATTGCTGCCCGGACCCCGGCCCTCCGTGGCTCGCAGAGCCGCTGCCCGTGCGTTTGTCCCTCACCTCGGTGGCCTCTGCACGTCATAACTCTCCTGACGGAACCCACTGTAGAGTGACCTGGGCTGCCCAGACCCCCGTAACCTCCCATGTGCTGTCAGGGTGCGCAGGACACAGCTTGCTAAAAAGTGGGAGGCAAGTAAGAACAGCTGAGTGCAAACAGTATTGACTTCTCTGTGGTCATTTAAATAGGCTGCTGCAGATAGTTTAAGACATGGTTAAGTGGGTGAGATCCTTCAGTTTTAACTTACACTGTTTAATTAAAAGTCATGAAATAATGTGGTCACCAGGATGCTGACCAAGACAAACAGCATAGGGCAAGGGCAGGCCAGGGGAGCGTCTGCGAGGGTCTAAGGGGAAAGGCGTTGGAGGGAAGTCGGGGGGCTGAGCCCAGAAAGAAGCCCTTAGTCACACAGCCTGACATCATCTTCAGGGTGGGGGTGCCCAGGCCAGGTGTCTGGGGGCTGCAGCGAGGCCCTCGTGACCGTACCCGTGGTCTCTGCAGTAGAGGAGAGTCCCCCTGAAGGGCTCCCCGCCGGCCATCTGCAGAGCCAAGACAGGTGGGGGTCGCACTCCCCCAGGGCACGGCAGCGAGGCAGAGCCAGCGGCAGTGTTTGCCCCAGGACCACGGCCCAAACTCAGACAACCACCACCTTGGCGGACTGGGGACCCTGGTCTGGCCCACGTCTGCTTGCTTTTTACCTCTTTCCCAAAGTGTAATATACACACCCAAAGCCCAGATGTTGGCAAGTGCCGCTCAGGGGTGGCCTCACCTGTGGACTTGGCTCCCGGGTGGCCGCAGGGTGGTGGTAGGGTCTCCGTCCTTCAGGTCACCACACGTGCTGAGGCCAAGGTGATGGGAGCTATGACAGGCTGACCTGCGCCCCCAGCTCTTATGTTGAAGCCCTGTCCCCAGGAGGCTGTGTCTGGAAGGCAGGCCTTTACATCGGTCATTAAAATACGAGGTGGTACGATGGTCCTGACCTGCTCTGACTGGGTCCTTACAAAAGGAGACATAAAGACACAGATGTGTGCAGAGGATGGCCCAGGGAGGACCGTGGTGGAGACGGCCTCTGCAGGCCTGGGAGAGAGACCTTAGGAGGAACCAGCCCTGCCCACACCTTGATCTTGATCTTCTAGCCTCCACCGTGAGAAAGAAATATCTGCTGTTGGAGACCCAGCCTGTGGGGTTTTGCTGCGGTGGCCAAGCTAACTGTGCAAGAGGTGCGAAGGGGATGGAGGCTGGGGCACCTCCCAAGGCGGGGAAACTGCAGGGGAAGCTCAGGCAGCGGCAGCTGGGGAGGACTGAGTACAGACTTTTTTCCCCTGTTTGGCTTTTTCTTGCTGTTTAAGCCCTGAGACCCTAAGGGTGGAGGGGAGGAGAGATTTGAGTATTTTTAATTATTTAAAATTTTCTTTTTAAATGCGGATGCTGTTCAATAATTAACTTTCTCTAGATCCTGCTGTTTCTTAAATGGAAAATTAAAGGCAAATGGAAGTGTTGAAAAGACAGCAAAATCAATGACAAAATGCCCTTTATGAAAAGCCCAAACTCGGCATCACCAGAACGAAGCCTCTACCACCAGGGTTAACCCTCTGGAGGCCGGGGCTGCATGGGGTCGGGCTGTGGGGTCCCAGCTGACTTTGGGCAGGACCCTTGCAGGCTGGCCTCCTCCAAGTCCACTTGGATCCTCTGCCTTCACACCGGGAGCCCAGCCCTGTGGGGCTCTGACTGGGGCGGGTGGCTCCCGAGGGAGAAGCTGAGCGGCTGTAGGCGAAGGCTTCGGGGCAGGGACCTGGGGGCAGTGGGCACCTGCCTGGGCTTCCTCATTCTAAATGCTCTGTCTCCACCATTTCACCTGCTAGCATTGGAAAAGTCCATGGTGGGCACCTGGTCCTGAGGCCTCTGCTGGATGCAGAAGCTGTGGAAGGAGCGGAACAGGAGCCCCCGAAACCCACTGCCTCCCCGAAGTCCTCAGCCACCCAGTACTCCCTGACGGGCTCTGCGTTGGCTGTGGGGGTCCCCCTGGGTCGTGGTCCAGAGGGCCTAACCCTCCTACCCCTCGCCGTGTTCCCCTCTGTCATCACCCCAGTGTGTCCCCAGATTCCACCTGCTGAGGCCTGAGCCCCCAGTGTGATGGTACTGGGGGGTGTCAAGCTTCAGATGACGCTGGGACCTCATGAGGGGATCAGTGCCCTGTGCCCTGTAAGAGGAAGAGATGCCAGAGCTCCCTCTCTCAGCCTGTGGGTCACAGCGAGAAGGCAGTTGTCTGGAGCTGGGAATCTGGCTCCCACCAGGAACTGAATCTGCTGTCCCCTCCATCTTGGACTTCCAGCCTCCGACAGAGTGTGCCCTTCGAGCCACCCAGGCAGCCTGAGCTGACCGGACGCCCTTGGTTTTGGTGTGTGGGGCACAGGTCTGAAAGCAAATGTGAAGCCGGCGAAGGCTCCGTGCCAATGTTCCCAGGAGTTTTCACCCTCTCGGTAAGTGTCACAGACAGGGACCTTCCCCAAGCGTATGACAACATCCCTCCTTGCCCTCAACTCTACGGCGTCAGATGTTTGAAATACATATATACTTTGTGTTTTTTCTAGGAAGATTTGGAACTTCTGGCTTAATCTGACACTTTGCTGTGGTGGTGATCCAACCTTTAATTGTTAAAATCATTTGCTCCTTAAATGGTTAATCCTTAATCATTAGAGCCCCATCATCAGGGAGTCTCTGTCCGCATGGCCTGGAGTATTTCAGGGCACACATGGCCGGGGCTCGAGACAGGCTGGTGAAGGGAAGAACAGGTGAGTGGTGTGCTGGCGGTTCTGGGGGGTCTGCAAGGGACTGACCCTGTCCCACGTGAACACGTCCAGGCCCCAGTTAGCATCACCTTGGCAAGCCCCATAGGCTTTTCTCTTTTTATAATCAACCTTATTGAGCTGTAATTCACATAGAATACAATTCACCCATTTAAAAACATACAGTTCAATGATTTTTAGTACATTCACAGACAGACACGTGTAGTTATCAGCACTGTTGATTTTAGAGCATTTTCATCAGCTTGAAAAGACACCTTGCATCCTTTAGTGGCCATGCCTCTAACCCCGCACCCAACTCCAGCCCTCAACAACCCCTCATTGGCTTTCTGTCCCCATGAGTTGTGGGTTCTGGGGACTTTCTGGAGAATGGAATCATACAGCATGGGCGCCTGCATGCCGGGGGCCCTCCTCATCCTGGTTTTAAGGTTCACCTGCGTCATAGCATGTGCCTGTGCTTTATTCCTTTTATTTTTATTTTTAAAAATTGTAGTGAAGGGCCTGGTTTGGTGGTTCATGCCTGTAATCCCAGTGCTTTGGGAGGCCAAGCTGGGAAGATTGCTTGAAACCAGATGTTTGAGACTGCCTTGGGCAACAAAGTGAGACCCCATCTCTACTAAAAAAAAAAAAAAAAAAGTCAGGTATGGTTGTGCACCTGTAGTCCCAGCTGCTTAGAGGGTGGAGGCGAGAGGATCGCTTGGGCCCAGGAGGTTGGGGCTGCAGTGAGCTGTGATTGCACCACTGCACTCCAGCCTGGGTGACAGATTGAGACCTTGTCTCAAAAAAAAAAAATGTAGTAAATATACATAAGATTAAATCTACCATTTAAACCATTTAAAAATATACAGTTCAGTGGCATTAAGTGAGTTTGCAACCATCACCACCATCCATCTCCAGAACTTTCTCATCTTTTCAAAAGGAAACTCTGTCCCCATTAGGCACAAACTCCCCATTCCCCTCCCACCAGCCCCTGGCACCCACCATTCTACTTCTGTCTCTGTGAACTTGACTGCTGTAAACATTAGTATCTCATCTGACTGGCATCATAGAGTATTTGTCTTTTTGTGAGTGGCTTATTTCGCTTAACATAATGTCCTTAGAGTCCATCCGTATTGTAGCATGTGTCTGAATTTCTTTCCTTTTTATGAATGAATAATATTCCATTGTATGAATGGGCCACATTTTGCTTACATCTGTCAGTGGACACTTGAGTGGCTTCCGCCTTTTGGATATTGTGAGCAGTGCTGCTGTGAACATGGACGTGTAAATATCTGTTTGAGTCCCTGCTTTTAATTTCTTTTTGCATATATCCAGAAGTGGAATTGCTAGATCATATGGTAGTTCTATGTGAATTACCTCTAATGTTTTGAGGAACCACCATATTGTTTTCTACAGTGGTTGTATCATTTTACATTCCCATCATCAGTGCATTAGGGCTCTGATTGCTCTACATCCTTGCAAACACTTGTCATTTTCTGCTGTTTTTTTTTTAAATTTATTTTTATTTTTATTTTTATTTTTTTTTGAGACGGGGTTTCACTCTGTTGCCCAAGCTGGAGTGCAGTGGTGCGATCTCAGCTCACTGCAACCTCTGCCTCCCATGCTCAAGTGATTCTCCTGCCTCAGCCTCCTGAGTAGCTGGGACTACAGGTGCCCACCACCATGCCCAGCTAATTTTTGTATTTGTAGTAGAGACGGGGTTTCACCATGTTGGCCAGGCTGGTCTCAAACTCCTGACCTCAAGTGATCCACCCGCCTTGGCCTCCCAAAGTGCTGGGATTACAGGGATGAGCCACCTGTGCCTGGCTTCATTTTCTGCTGTTTTGATATTAGTCATCCTGATGGCTTTGAAATGGTATCTCACGGTAGTTTTCATTTGCATTTTCCTAGTGATAAGTGATGTTTAGCATCTTTTTATTATTATTATTATACTTTAAGTTCTAGGGTACATGTACACAACGTGCACGTTTGTTACATATGTATACATGTACCATGTTGGTGTGCTGCACCCATTAACTCGTCATTTAGCACTAGGTATATCACCTAATGCTATTCCTCCCCCCTCCCCCCACCCTACAGCAGTCCCCGGTGTGTGATGTTCCCCCCTTCCTGTGTCCATGTGTTCTCATTGTTCAGTTCCCACCTATGAGTGAAAACATGCGGTGTTTGGTTTTTTGTCCATGCGATAGTTTGCTGAGAATGATGGTTTCCAGCTTCATCCATGTCCCTACAAAGGACATGAACTTATCCTTTTTTATGGCTGCATAGTATTCCATGGTGTATATGTGCCACATTTTCTTAATCCAGTCTATCATTGTTGGACATTTGGGTTGGCTCCAAGTCTTTGCTATTGTGAATAGTGCCGCAATAAACATACATGTGCATGTGTCTTTATAGCAGCATGATTTATAGTCCTTTGGGTATATACCCAGTAATGGGATGGCTGGGTCAAATGGTATTTCTAGTTCTAGATCCCTGAGAAATCGCCACACCAACTTCCACAATGGTTGAACTAGTTTACAGTCCCACCAACAGTGTTAAGTGTTCCTATTTTTCCACATCCTCTCCAGCACCTGTTGTTTCCTGACTTTTTAATGATCGCCATTCTAACTGGTGTGAGATGGTATCTCATTGTGGTTTTGATTTGCAATTCTCTGATGGCCAGTGATGATGAGCATTTTTTCATGTGTCTGTTGGCTGCATAAATGTCTTCCTTTGAGAAGTGTCTGTTCATGTCCTTCGCCCACTTTTTGATGGGGTTTTTTGTTTTTTTCTTGTAAATTTGTTTGAGTTCTTTGTAGATTCTGGATATTAGCCCTTTGTCAGATGAGTAGATTGCAAAAATTTTCTCCCATTCTGTAGGTTGCCTGTTCACTCTGATGGTGGTTTCTTTTGCTGTGCAGAAGCTCTTTAGTTTAATTAGATCCCATTTGTCAATTTTAGCTTTTGTTGCCATTGCTTTTGGTGTTTTAGACATGAAGTCCTTGCCCATGCCTATGTCCTGAATGGTATTGCCTAGGTTTTCTTCTAGGGTTTTTATGGTTTTAGGTCTAACACGTAAGTCTTTAATCCATCCTGAATTAATTTTTGTATAAGGTGTAAGGAAGGGATCCAGTTTCAGCTTTCTACATATGGCTAGCCAGTTTTCCCAGCACCATTTATTAAATAGGCAATCCTTTCCCCATTTCTTGTTTTTGTCAGGTTTATCAAAGATCAGATAGTTGTAGATATGCGGCATTATTTCTGAGGGCTCTGTTCTGTTCCATTGGTCTTTATCTCTGTTTTGGTACCAGTACCATGCTGTTTTGGTTACTGTAGCCTTGTAGTATAGTTTGAAGTCAGGTAGCGTGATGCCTCCAGCTTTGTTCTTTTGGCTTAGGATTGACTTGGCAATGTGGGCTCTTTTTTGGTTCCATATGAACTTTAAAGTAGTTTTTTTCCAATTCTGTGAAGAAAGTAATTGGTAGCTTGATGGGGATGGCATTGAATCTATAAATTACCTTGGGCAGTATGGCCATTTTCATGATATTGATTCTTCCTACCCATGAGCATGGAATGTTCTTCCATTTGTTTGTATCCTCTTTTATTTCATTGAGCAGTCGTTTGTAGTTCTCCTTGAAGAGGTCCTTCACATCCCTTGTAAGTTGGATTCCTAGCTATTTTATTCTCTTTGAAGCAATTGTGACTGGGAGTTCACTCATGATTTGGCTCTCTGTTTGTTATTGGTGTATAAGAATGCTTGTGATTTTTGCACATTGATTTTGTATCCTGAGACTTTGCTGAAGTTGCCTATCAGCTTAAGGAGATTTTGGGCTGAGATGATGGGGTTTTCTAGATATACAATCACATCATCTGCAAACAGGGACAATTTGACTTCCTCTTTTCCTAACTGAATGCCCTTTATTTCCTTCTCCTGCCTGATTGCCCTGGCCCAAACTTCTGACACTGTGTTGAGTAGGAGTGGTGAGAGAGGGCATCCTGTCTTGTGCCAGTTTTCAAAGGGAATGCTTCCAGTTTTTGTCCATTCGGTATGACATTGGCTGTAGGTTTGTCATAGATAGCTCTTATTATTTTGAGATACGTCCCATCAATACCTAGCTTATTGAGAGTTGTTAGCATGAAGGGTTGTTGAATTTTGTCAAAGGCCTTTTCTGCATCTATTGAGATAATCATGTGGTTTTTGTCTTTGGTTCTGTTTATGTGCTGGATTACGTTTATTGATTACGTTTATTGCCTCCCAGGGATGAAGCCTACTTGATCATGGTGGATAAGCTTTTTGATGTGTTGCTGGATTCGATTTGCCAGTATTTTATTGAGGATTTTTGCATCAATGTTCATCAGGGATATTGGTCTAAAATTCTCTTTTTTTGTTGTGTCTCTGCCAGGCTTTGGTATCAGGATGATGCTGGCCTCATAAAATGCGTTAGGGAGGATTCCCTCTTTTTCTATTGATTGGAATAGTTTCAGAAGGAATGGTACCAGCTCCTCCTTGTACCTCGGGTAGAATTTGGCTGTGCATCCATCTGGTCCTGGACTTTTTTTGGTTGGTAAGCTATTAATTATTGCTTCAATTTCAGAGCCTGTTATTGGTCTATTCAGAGATTCAATTTCTTCCTTGTTTAGTCTTGGGAGAGTGTATGTGTTGAGGAATTTATCCATTTCTTCTAGATTTTCTAGTTCATTTGCGTAGAGGTGTTTATAGTATTCTCTGATGGTAGTTTGTATTTCTGTGGGATCGGTGGTGATATCCCCTTTGTCATTTTTTATTGCGTCTATTTGATTCTTCTCTCTTTTCTTCTTTGTTAGTCTGGCTAACGGTCTAACAATTTTGTTGATCTTTTCAAAAAACCAGCTCCTGGATTCATTATTTTTTTGAAGGGTCTTTTTGTGTCTCTGTTTCCTTCAGTTCTGCTCTGATCTTCATTATTTCTTGCCTTCTGCTAGCTTTTGAATGTGTTTGCTCTTGCTTCTGTAGTTCTTTTAATTGTGATGTTAGGGTGTCAATTTTGGATCTTTCCTGCTTTCTCTTGTGGGCATTTAGTGCTATAAATTTCCCTCTACACACTGCTTTGAATGTGTCCCAGAGATTCTGGTATGTTGTGTCTTTGGTCTCATTGGTTTCAAAGAACATCTTTATTTCTGCCTTCATTTCGTTATGTACCCAGTAGTCATTCAGGAGCAGGTTATTCAGTTTCCATGTAGTTGAGCGGTTTTGAGTGAGTTTCTTAATCCTGAGTTCTAGTTTGACTGCACCATGGTCTGAGAGACAGTTTGTTATAATTTCTGTTCTTTTACATATGCTGAGAAGTGCTTTACTTCCAACTATGTGGTCAATTTTGGAATAGGTGTGGTGTGGTGCTGAAAAGAATGTATATTCTGTTGATTTGGGGTGGAGAGTTCTGTAGATGTCTATTAGGTCTGCTTGGTGCAGAGCTGAGTTCAATTCCTGGATATCCTTGTTAACTTTCTGTCTCGTTGATCTGTCTAATGTTGACAGTTGGGTGTTAAAGTCTCCCATTATTATTGTGTGGGAGTCTGAGTCTCTTTGTAAGTCACTAAGGACTTGCTTTATGAATCTGGGTGCTCCTGTATGGGGTGCATATATATATTTAGGATAGTTAGTTCTTCTTGTTGAATTGATCCCTTTACAATTATGTAATGGCCTTCTTTGTCTCTTTTGATCTTTGTTGGTTTGAAGTCTGTTTTATCCGAGACTAGGATTGCAACCCCTGCCTTTTTTTTGTTTTCCATTTGCTTGGTAGATCTTCCTCCATCCCTTTATTTTGAGCCTATGTGTGTCTCTGCATGTAAGATGGGTTTCCTGAATACAGCACACTGATGAGTCTTGACTCTTTATCCAATTAGCCAGTCTGTGCCTTTTAATTGGAGCATTTAGCCCATTTACATTTGAGGTTAGTATTGTTATGTGTGAATTTGATCCTGTCATTATGATGTTAGCTGGTTATTTTGCTTGTTAGTTGATGCAGTTTCTTCCTAGCCTTGATGGTCTTTACAATTTGGCATGTTTTTGCAGTGGCTGGTACCGGTTATTCCTTTCCATGTTTAGTGCTTCCTTCAGGAGCTCTTTTAGGGCAGGCCTGGTGGTGACAAAATCTCTCAGCATTTGCTTGTCTGTAAAGTATTTTATTTCTCCTTCACTTATGAAGCTTAGTTTGGCTGGATATGAAATTCTGGGTTGAAAATTCTTTTCTTTAAGAATGTTGAATATTGGCCCCCACTCTCTTCTGGCTTGTAGAGTTTCTGCTGAGAGATCAGCTGTTAGTCTGATGGGCTTCCCTTTGTGGGTAACCCAACCTTTCTCTCTGGCTGCCCTTAACATTTTTCCCTTCATTTCAACTTTGGTGAATCTGACAATCATGTGTCTTGGAGTTGCTCTTCTCGAGGAGTATCTTTACGGCATTCTCTGTATTTCCTGAATTTGAATGTTGGCCTGCCCTGCTAGATTGGGGAAGTTCTCCTGGATAATATCCTGCAGAGTGTTTTCCAACTTGGTTCCATTCTCCCAGTCACTTTCAGGTACACCAATTAGACGTAGATTTTGTCTTTTCACATAGTCTCATATTTCTTGGAGGCTTTGTTCGTTTCTTTTTATTCTTTTTTCTCTAAACTTCTCTTCACACTCCATTTCATTCATTTTGTCTTCCATCGCTGATACCCTTTCTTCCAGTTGATCGCATTGGCTACTGAGGCTTGTGCATTCATCACGTAGTTCTCATGCCATGGTTTTCAGCTCCATCAGGTCCTTTAAGGACTTCTCTGCATTGGCTATTCTAGTTATCCATTTGTCTAATTGTTTTTCAAAGTTTTTAACTTCTTTGCCATTGGTTTGAACTTCCTCTTTTAGTTCAGAGTAGTGTGATCTTCTGAAGCCTTCCTCTCTCAACTCGTCAAAGTCATTCTCCATCCAGCTTTGTTCCATTGCTGGTGAGGAGCTGCGTTCCTTTGGAGGAGGAGAGGCGCTCTGATTTTTAGAGTTTCCGGTTTTTCTGCTCTGTTTTTGCCCATCTTTGTGGTTTTATCTACCTTTGGTCTTTGATGATGGTGACGTACAGATGGGTTTTTGGTGTGGATGTCCTTTCTGTTTGTTAGTTTTCCTTCTAACAGTCAGGACCCTCAGCTGCAGGTCTGTTGGAGTTTACTGGAGGTCCACTCCAGACCCTGTTTGCCTGGGTATCAGCAGCGGTGGCTGCAGAACAGCAGATATTGGTGAACTGCAAATGCTGCTGCCTGATTGTTCTTCTGGAAGTTTTGTCTCAGAGGAGTACCCGGCCGTGTGAGGTGTCAGTCCGCCCCTACTTGGGGGTGCCTCCTAGTTAGGCTACTCGGGGGTCAGGGACCCACTTGAGGAGGCAGTCTGCCTGTTCTCAGATCTCAAGCTGCATGCTGGGAGAACCACTACTCTCTTCAAAGCTGTCAGACAGGGACATTTAAATCTGCAGAGGTTATTGCTGTCTTTTGTTTGTCTGTGCCCTGCCCCCAGAGGTGGAGCCTACAGAGGCAGGCAGGCCTCCTTGAGCTGTGGTGGGCTCCACCCTGTTTGAGCTTCCTAGCCACTTTGTTTACCTATTCAAGCCTGAGCAATGGCGGGCCCCCCTCCCCCAGCCTTGCTGCTGCCTTGCAGTTTGATCTCAGACTGCTGTGCTAGCAATGAGCGAGGCTCCATGGGCCTAGGACCCTCTGAGCCATGTGCGGGATATAATCTCCTGGTGTGCTGTTTGATAAGCCCATTGGAAAAGTGTGGTATTAGGGTGGGAGTGACCCGATTTTCCAGGTGCCGTCTGTCACCCCTTTTTTTGACTAGGAAAGGGAATTCCCTGACCCTTGTGCTTCCTGGGAATTCCCTGAACCTTGCCTGCTTTGGCTCACACACAGTGTGCTGCACCCACTGTCTGGCACTCCCCAGTGAGATGAACTGGGTACCTCAGTTGGAAATGCAGAAATCACCCGTCTTCTGCATCGCTCACGCTGGGAGCTGTAGACTGGAGCTGTTGCTATTCGGCCATCTTGGCTCCACCCCTGTTTAACATCTTTTAACATGTTTATTGGCCATCTGTATATCTTCCTTGGAGAAATATCTATTCAGATACTTAGCTCACTTTAAAATTGGGTTACTTCTCTTTTTGCTATTGAGTTGTAAGAATTCTTTGTATATTCTAGACACCCTTTTCAGATACATGATTTGAAAACATTTTTTCCTATTCTGTAGATTGTCTTTTCACTTTCTTGATGGTGTCCTTTGAAGCATGAATGTTTTACATTTTGATGAAGTGCATTTATTTTTTCTTTTGTGTTTCTTATAATTTTGGGGTCATATCAAAGAATTCTTTTTTTTTTTTTTTTGAGACAGAGTCTCACTTTGTTACCTAGGCTGGAGTGCAATGGTATGGTCTCGGCTCACTGCAACTTCCGCCTCCTGGGTTCAAGTGATTCTCCTGCCTCAGCCTTCCAAGTAGCTGAGACTACAGGTGCATGCCACCACACCCGGCTAATTTTTGTATTTTTAGTAGAGACGGGGTTTCACTATGTTGGCCAGGCTGGTCTTGAACTCCTGACCTCAGGTGATCTGCCCACCTTGGCCCTTCAAAGTGCTGGGATTACAGGCGTGAGCCACCATACCTGGCCATATCAAATAATTCTTTGTCAAATCTAAGGTCATGAAAATTTATCCCTATGTTGTCTTCTAAGAATTTTATAGTTTTAGATCTTACATTTA
Organism: Gorilla gorilla gorilla; assembly: GCF_029281585.2. NCBI lineage: Eukaryota > Metazoa > Chordata > Mammalia > Primates > Hominidae > Gorilla > Gorilla gorilla. Next base: position 166,348,673 of record NC_073230.2, read on the forward strand.
GGTCTTTCATTCATTTTTGCTAATTTTTATATATAGTGTGAGGTAAGGGTTCAATTTTATTTTATTTTTTCACAGGTGGCTCTCCAGCTGTCCCAGCACCATTTGTTGAAAGACTGCTGTTTCCCTATTGAATGGTCACAGCACCCTTGTTGGAAATCAGTTGACCATAGATGTGAGGGTTTATTTCCAGACTGTCAATTCTATCCCATAATGAAGAAAGTACCACACTATTTTGATTACTGTTGCTTTTTAGTAAGACTTGAAATCAGAGAATGTGAGTCTTCCAGCTCTGTTCTCCTTTTCCAAGATTGTTTTGGCTATTCTGGGCTTCCTGCAATTCTGTGTGACTTCCAGAATCAGCTTCTTAATTTCCACAGAGACATCAGTTGGGATTCTGATAGTGAGTGCATTGAATCGGCAGATCAGTTTGGGGAGGACTGCCATTGTGGCAATATCAAGTCTTTCAATCCATGAACGTGGGATGTCTTTCCATTTATTTAAATCTTCTTTAATTTCTTTTAATAATGTTTTTTAGTTTATAGAGTATAAATTTTACTATCTTTTGTTAAGTTTATTCAAAAGTATTTTATTTTTGATGATATTGTGAATGGAATTGTTTTCTTAATTTAATTTTTGGATCACCCATTGCAGGTGTATAGAAATAAACTGATTTTTGTATATTGATCTTATATTATGCTATCTTAATAAGCTTAGTTATTAATTTTAACAGTTTTTTTAGTGGATTTCTTAGGATTTTCTGTGTACGAGATTATGTCATTTGCAAATTTTCCTTTCCAATTTTTTTTTTTTTTTTAGATGGAGTCTGGCTCTGTCACCCAGGCTGGAGTGCAGTGGCGTGATCTTGGCTCACTGCAACTTCTGCCTTCCAGGTTCAAACGATTCTCCTCCCTCAGCCTCCCAGGTAGGTGGGATTACAGGTACCCATCACCACACCTGGCTAGTTTTTGTATTTTTAGTAGAGATGGGGTTTTGCCATGTTGGCCAGGCTGGTCTCAAAATCCTGACCTCAGGTAATCTGCCTCCCTTGGCCTCCCACAGTGCTGGGATTACAGGCGTGAGCCACCATGCCCGGCTTTCCTTTCCAATTTGAATGGCCTTTATTTCTTTTTCTTGCCAAATCTCTCTGGTCAGAACCAGTAAAATATTCAATAGCAGTGATGACGGCAGACATGCATGGCTTGCTCCTGATCTTTGGGGGATATTTTCAGTCCTTCATCATTAAGTAGGATGCTAGCTGTGTTTTTTTTTGTATATGTTCCTTATCAGGTTGAGGAAGTTCACTTCTATTTTCATTTTTTCAGTGTTGTTATCATGAAAGGGTGTTGGATTTTGTCAAATGTTTTTTCTGCGTGTACTGAGATGATCATGTCATTTTTGTTTTTTATTCGATTTATAAGATGTACTACCTTAATTTATTTTTGGATGCTAAAACGACCTTGCATTTTTGGGATAAAACCCACATTTTTCATTTATAATTCTTTTTATACGTTGCTGGATTTGGTTTGCCAATATTTTGTTGAGGATTTTTGTGTCCATATTCTTGAGAGATATTGGTCTAGTTTTCTTGTGATGTCTTTGTCTGGTTTTGGTATCAGAGTAATACTGGCCTCACAAAATGCTGACTCTCTGAACAAAACAAAACAACCTCCCAATCTATCATTTAATGAAGTGCTCTAGAATTTTGCTGGCAGTCCACATGAAATTTTCTAGTACTGGAGTTACTAGATGACCAGTCCTATTCTACCAACTTTTTGGCTTTAAGATTCCATTTGCACATTGTTTCTGCCTTCTCCAAAGGCTTTGAACGTGCATTTAGACCAAAATATTAAAACTTTGACCACTGTGGGTGGCTACATTTCACCTCACATTCATGAATTCATCAGTTAGTGAGTGAATGAGTCCCCTGCCTCTCCACCCGGACTACACAGATCTCCTCTGCACGTTCTGAGCTGCAGGGAACCCTGTTTATTCCCCAGCTATCGGAGACGTCTCCAAACTGAAATTACGTCTGCAGTTTCTGTGGGGACTTTTTCCTTCCTGCTTTTCCATTATTAATAATTCACTCTTGATCTTCACAGAAACCTATGCAGCAGGGGCTTTCACTGCCTTCATTTTTCAGATGAGGAAACTGAGGCTTGCTGAGGATATGCGGGCTGCCCAAACGTCTCACAGCTGGCGGCTGGCAGGCCAGAGGTTCTGCCCTGGTCCGTCTGACTGTGGACCCGGGACTCAGCTCCTTCAGGCCACTGGTGCTGCATGCCTTGTTCTGAGGGCTTGGGGGTGGGAGGCCGGGCAGCTCTTATGAAAACATAGACTCCAAAGTGGGGGCGGTGGCCATGCCCCTTTCTCCTGCTGCCTCAGATCTGCCACCCTGCTGTCTGCCCTTGCTCATGCCTGAGCTGCCGGGAGGACAATCATGTCCCTTCAGAAAGGACGAGGCTCAAGGACCCCGTTTGACTCACTCCGGCAATTTGTTCTTAATCAAAACCATCGCAGTTCCCGGCTGGGAGTCTTGATTAAGCCTCTCCAGTGGGTGCCCTGACTCCAAGCCTCGTCCCTGATTTTTTTATTTAATTTCTTCCCACTCTTCTTTCTGATTTCTAGGTCAGGGAGTTTGAGGCTCGTTCTTGCTTCAGTGCGGCTTGGCGGTTTTGTGTCTGGTGTGAGGTTTCTGCCTGGAGGGTGAGGGTGGAAAACCTTGCCCTTCAGCCAGGACTGAAACCCCAATTGACGGCCCTCCCTGACTCTCCGCGTTCCCAGCCCCGAGGCTGCAGGGCCATTCTTCTTGACCTCTCTTGAACCTTCGCCCCCTACAGAGCCAGGGTTAAGGGTCACTTTCTCAGCTTCCTTCTGCTGGAGAGAACCAAAGATCTGCTCCCCTTTTGTGTGCAGGGGGTCGCTGCCCTGTGAACGGTTTCCAGGCACACGGCCGTGTGTCTGTCTTTGAGGGAGAGACTTGTGGGGTCATCTGTCCTGAAGTGACAGAGGTTTTCTCCTGTTCTTCCAGCAGCAGCTTTGAACTGGGGAGCCAGAGAAAGGAGGAGAGCGGTGGGAGAGAGGAGGAGGAAGAACCAGGGACCGTTAAGGATGGTTGATCTCTTTGTGTCTTTTAGGGAGAGAGGTCAGCATCGGATGGATGGTCACGCCTTCGGCCTCACAGAGGCAGGGGCCACCAAGGGTCACTTCCTTGAGCTCAGGGGCAGCCCCAGTGTCACTAGGCCCCTCTGAGAGGCACTAGGCAGCCGCTCCCCATCCCCTCTGTGGGGGCACAGGACGGTTCTGATGGGGACTCCCTCCTTTCCCCTAGTGTTGGGAAGGCAGCACCCCAACCTCTTCCTCAACGGTGACAATTCCCAAGGACTATGTATCCTTAAAAAGGAGGTGGCAAGGCTTTGCAGCACTTTGGTGAGACCAATGTGGACACTGAGGCACATGCCAGCCACTTAGGCCCCTCAGCCTCTGCCTGGAGCAGTGCGGGTCCCTCTGTGGCAATGCGGCCTCTGTGGACCTGCTGACCACGTGGCAGGCTCTGGTTCCTCTGAAAACTGCCCCGTCCACTGAGAATCTTCCACATGGGCTCCTGCCGACAGGTGCTAACCTCCAGAACTTTCTGATGGAGGTGACCTTCCTGAATTCCACCTCCTTTTTTTTTTTTTTTTTTCTTTTGAGACGGAGTCTCACACTTGTCGTCCAGGCTGGAGTGCAACGGTGTGATCTCAGCTCACTGCAACCTCCGCCTCCCGGGTTTAAGCGATTCTCCTGCCTCAGCCTCCCAAATAGCTGAATTCCAGCTCTTTCTAACTGCACATTTCCCCCTGATAGCACGAATGCTCATTTAAGAAAAGTTGCAAAATACAGTTACAAAAAAGTTTTAAAAAGATGAGAGCCTTATTCCCTAGCGTTAATTATTGTAAATGCTTTAGAGTATTTTTCCCATCCTTTGATTAATTAGCATGTTTTGCGTATGTACGTATTTCATTAAAAACAAAAGTAGAATGCTCCTAGGTACAGTTTTGCATCCTGCCTTTCCACTTAATGGTATGTGTCATGGGCATTTTTCACATCATTAAACCCTTTCCAAGAACATCATTTAAATAGCTACAGAGCTTTCCATTGTTTGGGGACACTACAATGTATTTTGTTCTTCTCCATTGTTAAAACTTGACATGGAAAATGCTTCTGAACCTGGCTAAATCTTATATAAACACGTTTGGACAATATGAGGCTCTTTTATGATCCACTGACAGAAGGAGCTGAGCACAGGCTCCGTTGGTCCGGTCTTTGGCCCATGAGGCTGGAGAATCTTTGGGCACTAGAAAGTCGGTAGAGAAGCCAGGCGCGGTGGCTCATGCCTGTAATCCCAGCACTTTGGGAGGCTGAGGCAGGCAGATCACTTGAGGTCAGGAGTTCGAGACCAGCCTGGACAACATGGTGAAACCTTGTCTCTACTAAAAATACAAAAATTAGCTGGGCACAGTGGCAGGCGCCTGTAATCCCACCTACTGCGAGGCTGAGGCAGGAGAATCGCTTGAACCTTGGGAGGTGGAGGTTGCAGTGAGCTGAGATCATGTCACTGCACTCCAGCCTGGGTGACAGAGTGAGACTCCATCTCAAAAAAAAAAAAAAAAAAGTCAGTAGAGAAACAAACCCTCATGCTCATGTGTCTATGTGTGTATGTGTGTCTGTGTGTGTAGACCAGTGTGTGTGTGCATGCGTGAGAACAGACCCAGGTATAGACTGGTATATGGAAATTAGTGACCGGCCTCAATCTGGGGCTTTTGGTTGCAGGCACAGTGGCGGTGGGCCGGCCCTGGTGGACTGGAAGCTGGGTTTGGGTGGAGGGTCCAGGAAGGCTGAGTTTGCCATGAGCCCCTGCCATGGTCACGAAAAGCCCACCGATGCGACCGAAATGGAACTCCAGACAGTTCCTCTCAGAATGGAGGCTACCAGGTGTGGGCTGCAGCCTGGGACAGGCTTCAGGGAGGCCTGTGGGGTGACTGCAGATGATGGTGGGGAAGACAAGTGGGGCAGCAGCTGTATCTGCATAAACTCTCCTGTGGTTTCCCGATCTCTCTCCCCTTTGTGGAAGGCCCAGTGGCGACTTGAGCAGTTAGAAGCACTGTGGCCACGGAGCTGTGGCCGCCGCTTCTAACGCTGAGGTGCTCCATCCGTGCCGTGTGGCCCCGCCTGTGGGCATTCCTTTACTCTGGCAAGTCTGATGTTGGCAGGTGGCTGGGATTATGTTCCTGCTTGCTTGATTTTCAGTTTTTTTTTTTTTTTAAAGGGAACACATAAAGGATAAAAAAGAAATCTGCAAAGTTGTTTAAAAGAGCAAATTTTTTTTTTTTTGTTTTTTGAGATGGAGTCTCGCTCTGTCGCCCAGGCTGAAGTGCAATCTCGGCTCACTGCAACCTCCGCCTCCCGGGTTCAAGCGATTCTCCTGCCTCAGCCTCACAGTAGGTGGGATTACAGGCACGCACCACCATGCCTGACAACTTTTTATATTTTTGGTAGAGGCAGGGTTTCACCATGTTGGCCAGGCTAGTCTTGAACTCCTGACCTCAAGTGATGCACCTGCCTCGGCCTTTCACAGCGCTGGGATTACAGGCTGAGCCCCTGCGCCCGGCCAAAAATAGCAGATATCTTTTGACTCCTACTATAAACTTTTATCAATATGAGAGGAAAAGACATGCACTGACTTCAGTTTTGTGATCACAATGGCTCCAGACACGATGGGCGCTTTTCCTGAGAGGATGCCAGGTGGATCCAGGCAAAGGAATGAAGCCGGTGCGGCCACCTCTCAACCCTGCGAGACGGCATGTCATTGCAGCCACATGGATCTCAGAGGTTGTTAGATTATTTTAGCAAAAGGTCATAGGTCTCATGTACAAAATCTTCTTCCTTTGTAGCTAATTGCAGGGAAAACAGATAGTTACTTTCTCAATTTACTGGTGCTCCTGTAGCTTCTTGTATTTCCACCGCAAGGCTGCCGTTTGGGTGTATTCATGATTGTCTCTCTCTCTCTCTCTCTCTCTCTCTCTGTGTGTGTGTGTGTGTGTGTGTGTGTGTGTGTTTGATAAAGCACAGTGAGCTTTGAGGAGTCCATTTAATCCCTGCAGAAACCTAAGAGTGGTTTTAAAATCTAAATTATTGTCAAGAGTGACATTTTCATTTGACTTTAAGGGAAATGGTCCATTTCAAACAAAGACAAAAAATTGCACCAATGTGTCAGGGATGAGATAATTTTTTCCCAGTAATACAAGAAGAACCATTAGTATGAATAGCAGAAAGGGGATCATCTCTCATGAACTTGCTTTGAGGAAGGTTTAGAAAGCACCATCCTGGCCAGGTGAGCCCGCTGGCTGAGGAGGGTGTGGGTGGGACACAGGTGAGCCTGCCGGCTGGGGAAGGTGTCTGTGGGACACAGAGAGGACCAGGATGCTTGCCTTTTCCTCTTTGTCCTTGGCAGCTTGCCCAGGTGCTTGCTAATGTATTGTATTCAGTAATGTTCAAAATAGGGCAGCTGCCCCCAAAATATAGTTTGGAGTGTCCATAAGAAATGTTCTCATTTTTGCCCCCTGAGCCACATAGGCATGACAGTGGGACACGGGGTCTGGGTCGAGGCTGGACGCTGCCATCCAGCACCCAGCTCATTTCGGCCTGGGCTGCCCTCAGCACTGCGCAGACCCGCGAGCTCCTCATTTCCCTGGAAGATGAATGAGAAGGTTCGCGCGAGATTCTCTGCAAAGCCCTGGCACAGGCCCTGTCACTGCAGCTGTTTATTGACGCTGTGACGGCCGAGACGGCATGTTTGGAAATCTGCTTGGCATGGAGACTGAGGTGCCCTGACCACTGCAGACAAGAACTCGTCTTAACACCTGCAGGCTAAAGGAGGAAATAGTGGGCTGTCTGCATTAGAGGTTCAGAGCTGCAAGACTCCAACAGCCAAGTTCAACGACAGGCAGAGTTGGTGCCTGGAAACTTCTGTGGATCAGAGGGTTGTTGTTGGTGGTGGGTGCACACCTCAGTCATGGTGGTGGTGTCTGAAACGAGACCCTTTTTGCTTTCTGTAGAACTGGCATAGACCGTGTGCTGCAGGTTCAGCTCCAGCTGTCAAGAGGAAGTTAGAGATGAGACAGTTACTGAGCAGGCTTCATCAGAGACCAAATGAATGCAGGGTTTCAAAAGCAAGACTTGGGGCCTCTCAGCTGAGCATTGTGACTTCTAGTGGGGTTTACGTGGCTCCGACAGGGTGTCCCCTGTGGCAGCAGCGTGGAGTGAGAGCACATTGTCCTCACGCTGCTTGCAAACCTGGTCAGGATGAGATGGTGAGAATGAGGCAGATTCTCGATGTGGTGGTGAGGGCATCAGATAGCTAAGGCATGTTGAGAACACCCCCCAGCAGACGCCCACAGCCAGGTTGTGGTGTGGAAGATGAGCCGTGGGGGTTAAAATCAGCTGCTTTTCTTCACACAACGGTCCCTTGAGTGCCGATACAGACCTCGCTCTGATGTGCGGCAGGCGGACATTGTTCCAAGTTATGCTACTTTTGTTAAAAAAAGTACTTGCTGGTGAGAGATGATAATTTGAATGTAGTAACCTGGCACTTAGTTCATTTGCGCACGCCAGGCCAGTGACCGCCTGCTGCTCTTGATAAATACTGGGACTGGCCTCTCACTTTGGCTAATATTTTACCACACTTCAAATTCACCTCTTCAAGCCTGAGCCCATGTTCTTTTTTCCCACCTCGCCCCCATCCTCATCCTCACCCCTCACCCTCATCCCATCCCCCTCACAATCCCCATTCCCGTCCCCATCCGCCCCCACCCCATCCTCACCCCATCTGTCCCCACTCACCCCATCCTCACCCCCATCCGTCCCCACCCCATCCTCACCCCCATCTGTCCACACTCACCCCATCCTCACCCCCACCACATCCCCATCCATCCCCACTCACCCCATCTGTCCCCACTCACCCCATCCTCACCCCCATCCGTCCCCACCCCATCCTCACCCCCATCTGTCCACACTCACCCCATCCTCACCCCCATCCATCCCCACCCCATCCCCACCCCCATCCTTCCCCACTCACCCCATCCTCACCCCCATCCATCCCCACCCCATCCTCACCCCCATCCTTCCCCACTCACCCCATCCTCACCCCCATCCGTCCCCACCCCATCCTCACCCCCATCTGTCCCCACTCACCCCATCCTCACCCCCATCTGTCCCCACCCCATCCTCACCCCCATCCATCCCCACCCCCATCCTTCCCCACTCACCCCATCCTCACCCCCATCCGTCCCCACCCCATCCTCACCCCATCTGTCCCCACTCACCCCATCCTCACCCCCATCTGTCCCCACCCCATCCTCACCCCCATCCGTCCCCACTCACCCCATCCTCCCATCCTCTTCCCCACCCCATCCATGTCACAGTTCATGGGAAGCCTGGTGCACATGTGTGGGGCCAGAACCACCTTATCCCTGTCCCTCCCTTCCCTCCCCACTGGCTGAGCGGGAGGGGACGGCCTGGGATTGGCTTCCTACCGTTGCCATGACTGTTGCTAGGATCAGGGCTGTCTCCAGCCCCTGCAGGAAACATGTAATGAATTATGGATGTCCGATTTTCTCTGAGAGGCCTGATCTGTAATGCAGATGAGCACCAAGTCCCCCTTTTCTTCTGGTTTCTTAAGAAAAAAAAATCAGTTTTAAATCCGAAGCTGGCATTTGTGTAGTCCTGGCTGCCCCTTGCAGTGACCGCCGCCCGGTGTTGATTCTTATGCAAAGAGAGGGCCGGGGTCAGGGTCTGTTGTTTGTTCTGGAAAAGCTTGTAGGATTTTCACCAGACCTTGTGACCCTTTGGGGACATTTTTTGTGTGTGTGATCAGAGACAAAATGGGATATAAACACTAGAAGTGACATTTTCTAAACGTGAGGCACTTCTCTGGGCTGGCAGTGCCAGGAGCGTGGAGGGCTCAGATCTCTGCTGGCAAAGGTGTGAGTGCTCTCTCTTCTCCCTCTCCCTCCCACTCCAGCCTCCACCCCAGAGCAGAGAAACGTTTGCCCAAATGTGACTTATACCTTCGTTCTGAGAGTAGGCACAGGTGGGCCTCTTCCATTGGCTGCCCTTGTGGGCTGTGAGCAGAGAGGGCCCTCACGTTTACTAAGTGCCCATGTGGCTTTGGGGCCACCCCACCGCCAGATGGAGGGGACAGAGGTGACAGGCGACAGGGCTGGGCTCCCTGTCCAGCTCCCCAGTGGCAGAGGTCCTCGGACAGCGGGAATCAGAAGGGCGTCTTTGCTGGGCCACCCTTGGCAGGGAGTGACCTGAGCAGGTGCTTCCTGTGTGAATGGGGGTGTCTGGGAACGGAGCAAGGTGCGGCCATGTGGGCATGCTCAGAGCCTGGTTGGACTGTAAGGTAGGAAGGCATCCAGTCGTTCCCATGGGCCAGCACAGAGGAGAAACAGGTATGTGTGCGCGGGCCTGAAGGCGGCCCCTTCCTGGCAGTCTTACCTAAGTGACTGGTCCCTTAGGCTCCCAGCTTCGTGCCTGTCACCCAGCATCCCCATTGCCTCACGGTTCCCCCTCTCACGGGAGAAACGTCGACAGTGCTGGTGGGAACACAGAGATGCCACCCAGGACCCCCGTGAGATGCAGACACAGGCGGCTTTAACTTTACAATGCAATGAAGCAAAATATGCTGGCTTTGAGACTCAGAGGGCATGAAAACAGGGAGCTGGGGTTCTGGAAAGATGCCAGCTCGGCCTGGGCGGGGCTGAAAAATACCTGCTGTTGCCTCTGCCTCATTGCGGGTTGCCTCCCACCACCACAGAGGGGAACCACGTGAGTCAAAGACAGAAAGAAAGGGATGGAAAAGAACTGTATTTCAAAGAGGCAAGCCTTTATATTAGAATGACGGCAACGCAGTTTAGGTGAAAATTACATTTGTCACCCCCACACTGGAGTGTTTATTGAACGGCAGTTGGGTCAGCTCAAGGAATTTCAAAGAGACGCAGGACACGAAGCGATGGATGAGTGGAATCCTCCACTAAAACTCCTTCCAGGACACTGTGTATCTGTCTACAGTTTCATTCTCGCTTTCTTTCTTTTTATTGAGGGCATGCCTTGGACGTTTTGTTTTTAGTCTCAGGACCATTTTAATGAAGAGCCATGGGTCACTGCTTCTATTCGGGGTCATGTACAGAAAACAGTCAGTGGAAATAGCACTTGTCTTTGAATTGAGCAGATAGAAAATAGAGAAGGAAAGTCCTGGAGGAGCGGCTTTCCGCCAGCGTCTACCTGTAGAGAGTGAGACGAAGATGGAGACAATTAACTGGACGAAGCAGGCAAAATCCCTGATAATTGAGGCCGGGTGCCACGGGGTGACTTTCCCTTTCTAAAGTTGTTTAGCCAGTTTCTTTCTCTCTGCTGTGTGTGTCGACACAACCTTGGCCTCCCCCACTGTAAAATGGAAAAACCACAGCCGCAGAGCTCACCAGGGAATTCTGCAGCTCTCGGAATGATTGCGCGCCGGGCTGACAATGCGAAGTGTTAGATTAACGTGAAAGTGTTCTATTTTGGAACATCGAATACAGACGAGGCATGTAAGAAAATGATGTTTTAAGAAATATGTTTTATGCTATATCATTTCTTTTACTGAAAACAATTGGACAAACAAACAAGAAAAGCCAAGGAAAATGCGACCGGGACGTGGAATCGGCCCGTCTGTCAGTGGAAGGATCACACTCCCAGCTGAGATAGAAATAAAGCCACGCGTGCCTCTCTTTCTATGCGTGGTAAAATAAACAAGCAACACTTCGAGGAACTATTGATTCTGTTATTAAAACACAGCCTGTTTGGTTTGCCAGATCGTAGCCATTATTAATGCATTATTAATTCTATATAAGTGCCTGCTTGTCAGATCCATTAACCGGGGGAGTAATTGCTGAGGGAGGGAGGTCAGAAGGTGTGTCACGCTGCTCGCTCGGTCTAGGTGGAACGAAGCGGAGAGAAGCCACGCGGAGCAATGGAGGCAGCCCTGTAAGGCAGTGTCCGTTTCTGTCTGTGGCCAAAATGGCCAGGGATATTTTTGGCCAAGCTGATGAGACAGAGATTGGAAGAGGAAAGTTTCATACTGATACTTCGGCTGGCTGGCTGCAGAGTAACCTGCATTTTGGGCCATTTTTGGTTAAATGTATGAAAGCAAACATCCACATAAAGGCTGAAATGGTTTGTCAATGACCCAGAGGCTGTTCCCAGGATCTTTTGAGCCCTGGGAACCTGGAGGTACCTGCAGAGCTGAGCAGATTGCTTCCGCATCAAGGAAACAAGCGGGACTTGTGAGAAGGGGCCGTTTGTGAGGTCCCTGGCTGCAGGCGCTGGAGGTCCTGCCACCCAGCGGCACAAGGCTGCCCTGCCTGCTTTAAGGAGGAGACAGGACTATTGACTCGGTCCAATTTGCCTGAACTTCTTGAGTTTCTCACTGCCCGTGGATTCCAGTTGCTTTAACACGGGAAATCGGACCTGCTGGAGGAGACCCTGCACTGTCCTCAAAGACAACACTGTTTCCACTAACGCAAGGATACAGCGTGATTGAAACAGTGCCCCACCCATAGGGTGGCTGGCGGATTGAACGTGGTGCTCTGTGGAAAAATGGGGTCTGGCCATACCCAGTGCTATGCACGTGTTTACCACCATTGCCTCTCCCTTCTCCCATCTCATGTTATCGGTCTGTAAAGTGGGTGTCATGAGTGACCTCTGGTATCTGCTGAGGGGGGCGGTGTCTGGGTGAGGCCCGAGTAGTTGGAGGCTTTGGTTTTTGTATAATGGGACTCCCATTTTCCACTTAACCCAAACCAAAGCAGAATCATGGAAGGCCTCAATGCAGGCAGCCCTGAGGGTGCAAGAAAGTTTGCTTTGTTCCAAGGGCTCCTGGGAGCCGGGCGATGGGTGACCATGCCAGGAAGCACCTTGACTTGGGTACTTTGCAGAATCTTCCTCCCAGCGCACCTAGACTTGCCGCTGTGTGGCAGCTTTGACTCCCAGCCCAGTAACAAACACGTCCATGACGCTGTGGGCTGACAGAGACCGCAGAGCTGGTCAACGTGAGGAATGGGGCCCGCGCCCCGGGGGACCTCCAAGACTGGGGAGCAAGTGGGTTACTCAGGCCCACACTAACCCCACTTGTAACTTCTCCCTCTGAGTCAAGGCAAGTTTTCATTCAAGCCAACGTAACACAATCTTGCCAATGACTGGAAAAATAACTAGCTTTGCAAAAATTTAAAAGACTCAGATAATACTCAAATTTGGAGCCCTAATGAAGTATGTAAACCTCATGTCCACAGACTGTGTTACTGGAGCCAGAGGGGGAAGATCCCTGAATCAGCCGCCTGGGGCCGCCCACGGCTGCTCCTTGCGTGGGAGGTGGCCACATACGGCCGCTTCTCTTGGGGACAGAACAGAAACTGGGGCGAGTTTGGCCCAGCCGCAACATCCAAGTCTGTGTTCATTTAAAACTAACTGCCTTTGATTGCATTTGACAAAAACATTGGTCCATGATTGACTGGAAATAAAATAATGAGGGTTTGATACCCGGGCTCCGACCTCCCTTCTGTTCTGGGCCCGTGTGAGGCCAGGGACGGCCCGGGCAGGTGTCAGCAGCAGGAGTGTTTTCCAGGGTCCCTGTGGAGAACGTCTCTCCGCAGCTCCTCTGGAACGTTGGCTCCGAGGCTCAGCAGCCTCCTCACACCCCCTGGGTCCACACCTCAGACCCATCTGCCCGCCCGGCCAGCCTGCCTCGTCGTTCCCTGTGTGCTCGTGCCCCAACAGGCAGCGTGTGGATGCCACCGTCACCGTCACGGGAGAGGCAGGTCTGCCCTAGAGCTGATCCCCTGGTGAGTGGGGACCATCCTTCACCTTTGGTGTGCCCGTGTTCTCACACGGGGGCAGCTGTTTAACCCCACACCCTTTGGGGACAGCACAAGACACCCACGCTGTCTGGGGGTGGGCTGGAAGTGCACCATCAGCTGGGCTTCTGGACTGGATCTGGCAGCCCTGCTGGTGGCCCTCAGGAGACGCCCGTGAGGGTTTTGGTGCTGGAGTGGGGAGGGGCTGCCATGGGTGAGAGGCTTCTCGGACACCGGTTGGGGGGTGGCCGGATGGGGTGACCTGGGGACTTGGACGATGGGGACGGTGCCTGAGGCAAACCACTCAGTGCAGGGACCCCTGGGCCTTGATTTGGGGTCCTCCTGCAGCCCGGCCTCACTCATCCCGGGTTCAGGCTCCGCAGAGGTAACCCCGGTGGTCAGGGAGAGAAATGACCCAGGGGCCGCCGCTGAGCTGGCAGCTTGGCGCAGCTCCATAAGAACACGGGCTTTGGTGCTTGGATTCCAGGAAGAGTGACTGTGTCTTTCCTGTGACCTCAGCGAAGCCTGGCGCTTTCTAGGGTAGTGAGTTGTTTTTTTTAACAAAGGAGGGGCCCCCGATGTCCCAGAAACGTCACCGCAGACGCTGCAGCATCAGCTGGCACCTTTCAGGAGCTTCACCGCCTGTTGGCATTTCTGATCGAAGGAGAGGGGCAAATGCAGCAGGGGCGGGACCTTCGGGCCTGGCCACTCACACACCTGAGCCTGGTTGGCAGTGCACAGGGAGAGACCCTCTGAGGTGAAATCTCTGATGCTGTCCAGGTTCCTACCATCCCCTGACGCCCTGCACCAAGCATGGCAGCTTTTGGGGTCCCCGGGAAGGGTCGCCGACTTGAGAGGTTCTCGCTGCCGCTGATGGAGCCACAAGGCACGGAGCTAACAGGTGCTGAGTAGGGGGCGCAGACCCGGCCCCCGCCTGCCTGTCCCCCCTCCACCCCCGACCAAGGACATGCCGGCATCGGAGGGTTTGTGTCTACACTTCTCCCGGCCCCCAGGGTGCAAGAATGAGGCCGGGTGTCGGCGCTGGTCTCTGCTTGTCTGGAAAGGACTTGCTGTCCTGGGGGAAGGGCAAGGGGCTGCTGGCCAGTCCGCAGTGTCCCCCGAGCTGTCAGCTCCCTCCAGGGTGTAGGATCTGCGGATGGGAGGGGCTCAGGTTGAAGCTGTGTCTGGGCAAAGGGGAAGCGCAAAGTCGAAACGTTTCCTGGGCAAGGGGCCGGCGGCGCCTAATTCCACCTTCTGTGCCAGTGCCGTTCATAGCCCAGCAGTCACCCGGGGTGGGGTCAACTCTAGAAGGCCCCTGTGTGTTGACTCCAGGGTGAACCCGGGACTCCTGAGTGGGCGCCCAGGCCCCTCTAGTGCTGGCCGCCTCTGCTTCCCTCTCCAGGCCCACCTGCCGGCCACCACAGTGGACCTCAGTGCCCAGCCCAGGGCCCCCACGCCGGCTTCTCTCGGCCCAGGTCACTCTCTTCACACTGTCATCTGCCAGTCACTCGCACACTCTGATTCCCGAGGCGACTCTGCTGCAGGCACACGCCCTCAGCAAGACCTGGCTGAGCACCGTGTGTGCCCGTGGATGCATGCGCAGCTCTCCTGGGGACGCTGGCCCTGGCTCCACTCCCTGGACAGATCTGTGCCCGGCACGGGGTCCGCTCCCTGCACAGACCCACACCCGGTGCTGGCGCCACTCCCTGGACACACCTGCCCCTGGCGTTGGCCTGCGTTGGGTGTGTCCGTGTGTCCGGCGCTGGCCTGGGTTGGGTGTGTCCGTGTGTCTGGCGCTGGCCTGCGTTGGGTGTGTCCGTGTGTCCGGCCCTGGCCTGGGTTGGGTGTGTCCGTGTGTCCGGCGCTGGCCTGGGTTGGGTGTGTCCGTGTGTCTGGTGCTGGCCTGGGTTGGGTGTGTCTGTGTGTCTGGCGCTCCAGCAGGGAGTCTGTGGTGGGCATGTTGCTGAGGTGCTGGGAGCTGGGCCTGACACTTCTGTATTTTATTGAATCTCCCAACATCCAACATCCCATTTCCATTTAACAAATGAGGAAATGAAAACACAGAGAGGAGAAGGCACTCGCCTGAGGTACCCTGCCAGACGCTGGTGACGGGCTCACATGCAGCGGCCCAAAGCCTGTTGCCTCTCGGAGCAGCAGGGGTCTGGGACGGATATTGAGGCACAGGGCCTTGGACGTGCCCGTGGAGCTGCTCAGCCAGTGGGGAGTTAGCCAGCGTTTTACAGGCAAAGCTGCGGAGCTGTGCTGGTGCCTCTGTGTGAGTATTTACATGCAGTTTGTTACTTGGGGAAATCATGTACTCTTCTCACTGCTTCTGGCTGTGCAGAACACAAACTCAGATCTGGAATCTTCTCACTGCTTCTGGCTGTGCAGAACACAAACTCAGATCTGGACTCTTCTCACTGCTTCTGGCTGTGCAGAACACAAACTCAGATCTGGAAGCAAAGGGCAGGTGCTGTGCAGAGCGTCAGAAAGCACTGCAAACCTCAGACCAGAGGGAAGCCGGGTTTTTAAACCATCTTCCCGCAAGCCTTTTCAGGAGGACCAAAATTAGACCAGGTGGTTGAAGGAGGGTGGGTACAGCTGATGCTCCAATTCAGTCAGCTTTTAACGTGGCTCCTTCAAGCAACTGCTGCCAACCCGCTGTGCCCACCCATCCTGGTTGGGAAGGAACCTGCTGTTCTCAACAAGCCGAGTGTCCCTGCCCCCAGCCCCCACATGGCTGAGGCTGCCCGTGTGTCAGTGGTGCAGTGTTGTTGAGGGTGCAGCACAGAGTGTGGTGATGATGCTGCCTCCATCCCCATTGCTCCAGGGCCAGGACTTGGACCCAGAGTGAGAGGAGCTTCAGCTGGGAGGGTGGCTGTGCATCCAGGGAGTGCATCCATCCCTGGACCTGGGAGACCCCACTGCTGAGGGGCAACAGGAGTGCATTCTATTGCAGACAAACTGCAGGTCCACTCTGACTTCTGTCTTTTCGAGCCTGGCTCTCCCTCTACCACTTCTGAGGTCCTGGCCTTGCCTCGCCGCAATGGCTGCTGTCTGCACCTCAAAGCTCATGCTATTGCTTGGCCCTCTTCTCAATTTGCTGTTTTGTTTCTGCCTTCTGTGGTATCTCCCATGCTACTTGCTTTATACATTAAAAAACCCTCAAAAACAACAACTCCAGGCATTTCCTGCCAAGCAAGCATTTTGGGCAGAACTTTTCCACTTCCAGGATGGGCTGGGTTGCTGTTGACTGTTTGAGAAGCAGCAGAGAGATTAGACATGTCTTTCTCAAGAGCAAACAGGCCTAATACATTTCTCTCAGAGCCAAAATTGCCCTGTGTTTGTGCTACTGGAGTTCACTCTTTGAGGCTCTGAGTGGCTACAACCTTCTGTGTCTCCACCAGCAAGGGTGTGCACAAACTGTACATATCCTGGTGGCAACTGGGAGGAAAGTCCAGGAGGAGAGGCTGTGGGCACCAGCTGATTTGTAGGGACAAAGTTTACTGAGGAGAGAGGAAGCAAGCCTTGAATTTGTCTGTCCTCTCACCTGGGTTGCAGAGGCTCCCAGGCTGCCCCGAGGGCAAAGCAGGGGAATGTCCCTCTGCCGTCTCTCCAGGATGCTTCAAAGGCACTTGCCTGGATCTGTGAACCTCTGCAGCACATGGCTGGGAGGGATGGGAAGTGCTGGCAACGTCCTTCCTGGGAGATGGCAGCCTCTGCAGGAGAGGGAGCCCATGCCCGGGGAGAGGGAAGGAGCCCGTGCCTGGGGAGAGGGAGGGAGCCCGTGCCTGGGGAGAGGGAAGGAGCTCGAGCCTGGGGAGAGGGAGGGAGCCCGTGCCTGGGGAGAGGGAGGGAGCCCGTGCCTGGGGAGAGGGAGGGAGCCCGTGCCTGGGGAGAGGGAGGGAGCCCGTGCCTGGGGAGAGGGAGCCCGTGCCTGGGGAGAGGGAGCCCGTGCCTGGGGAGAGGGAGGGAGCTCGTGCCTGGGGAGAGGGAGGGAGCTCGAGCCTGGGGAGAGGGAGCCCGTGCCTGGGGAGAGGGAGCCCGTGCCTGGGGAGAGGGAGCCTGTGCCTGGGCTGGCCCTCTAGGCTGGGAGCTGGGTTTCTATCACACCGGGCTGCAGAGGGGAGTGAGGCTGCAGGCCGGGGCTCAGTGCGAGGGCTCTCATGATTTCCTGGAATGCCTGTTTCTTCACAAGTTGTATGCCCTTAAATTCTGGAACTTTAAAATTTGTTTGAAAAATAAATTTCACCAATTATGCTTGTTTCACTGGGGAGTCAGTCTCCCCCAGCTGCTGGTCTAGAAGAGGGACTCCCTCTCTATTGTCTCTGGACCAAATCCATATTCACCAAAACCCTCAGTGATGATGTCATCATTTTTGCTTAAATTGCGAAACATGTTTTAAAGCCTGCAAGAGAGGAAGAGGGGTCTATTCTTTTTACCCAGGCAGTTTCCATTTCTGTTACTCCTTTATCATTCCTGACACTCTGTGTTTTCTTCTGGTTTCATTTTGCCTCTGTCTGAAGAGCTTCCCTTAGCAATATTTTTAGAAGAAGTCTGCTGGAAAACAATACTCTTTTCCTTCAGCTGAGAATATCCTCATTTCACTTCATTACTGAAGGCTCTTTTCATTGGAGATAGAATTCTGGGTTGACAGTTATTTTATTTTAGCAGTTTAAAATGTTGTTCCACTTCCTTCTGGATTTCATTGTTTCTGAGGAGAAATCTGCAGTCTTTTGAATAGTTGTTACCTAAAGAGTAATGTCTCCATTTTCTCAAACTACTTTAAAGAATTTTCCTTTGCCCTCAAGTTTTAGTCTTCATTATGATGTGTCTGGCTGGGTAAGGATTTCTTTAGTTTTATCTTGCTTGGGGTGTTTGCTCAGATTCTTGAATTTGTGGGTTTATGTCTTTTGCCAGATTTGGAATGTTTTTTGCTGTTATTTCTTCAAATATTGTTTTCTTTATTGCACTGTTTTTCACTGTGGAGGTTGGCAAGTCGAAATCTGCAGAGGAGGCTGGCAGGCCCGGGAAAGAACTGGCATCTTGGTTCACGTTCGAAGGCTGAGAGCTGGCAGAACTCCCCCTTCTTTGAGGGAGGGCAGTCTTTTCCTTAAGGCCTTCAACGAATTAAATGAAGCACACCCACATTATGGAGTGTCATCTATTTTACTCAAAATATGTTCACTTAAATGTTAATCTCATTAAAAAATACCTTCCCAGCAAAATTCGGGCATGTTTGGCCAAATATCTGGGTGTCACGGCCAAGCCAAATTGACACCTAAAATTCACCGTCATGCTCCCCTACTTGGATTCCAGTGACACAAATCTTGGATATTTTGCTATGGTCCCACAGGTCTCTGAGGCTCTGTTTATTTATTTCTTCAATCTTTTCTTCTTTGTCATTCAGATTGAATACTTTCTACTGATCTTTAAGTTCATAGATCTTTCCTCTGTCACCTTTATTTTGCTAGGAAACCCATCCATTGAGTTTTAAAATTTTGGTTGCCGTATTTTTTTGGTTCTAAAATTTTGATTTGTTTTCTTCTTTATATCACATATTTCTTTGCTGAGACTTTTTATTTCCATATTTCTCAAAAGTGTTCACTCCTACTTCTTGGAATATTTTTGCAATAACTGCTTGGAAGTCTTTATCAGAGAATCCCAATATCTGTGCCATCTCAAGGCTGATGTCTGTTTTCCCATGTGCATGGAGATTTTCCTGTTTCCCAGGTCTTTGTATGGCAAATAATTTTGGATTATATGCTGGGCATTTTGAATATTATATTATAAAAGTGTGAGTTTTGCTTCTATCTTATGAAGAATGTAAATATTTTTGATTTAGCAACCAATTGACTCTATAACCAAACTAACTGGGTTCAGAACGCAAGTTCCAACCAACCTTCTGTTGTTATAGTTTAAAAGTCAGCTCCATTTTTTTTTTTTTTGAGATGGAGTCTCGCTCTGTTGTCCAGGCTGGAGTGCAGTGGCGAAGTGGCGCAGATCTCTTGTCTCACTGCAACCTTCACCTCCTGGCTTCAAGCGATTCTCCTGCCTCAGCCTCTGGAGTAGCTGGGACTACAGGCACGCACCAACATGCCCAGCTAATTTTTGTATTTTTAGTAGAGACAGGGTTTCACCATGTTGGCCAGGATGGTCTCAATCTCTTGACCTCCTGATCCGCCCACCTTGGCCTCCCAAAGTGCTGGGATTACCTCGCCGGTCCCAGTCAGCTCCATTTTTAAAAGCCTTTGCAGTGCTATCTGGGTCAGTTCCGTGTGTGCGCCACCTGGTGGACGGTCTGAGCTCTGGGTGGGGTCTGTTCCATAGTTCTACATTTGTGGCAGGTTGCTCAGGGTCAGACCCACACACGTGCAGCTCAGGGTGGCCCAGGCGTTCAGAAGCAACTTCACTGGGGCACGTCCTAGGCCTCTCTGCTCTTCCCATTGGACCTCCCCTTCTCAGTCTCCTTCCAGAAAGCTGGAGCTTGGTCAGCTCTGTTGTGCCTGTCACACACCTGCAGGTGTCTGGGGCCACATGGCAGGAGGATGCAGAGACAACAGTAGGGTGTGCACCACCTTCTTAGCACGACAGCTCCTGTGACTGAAGCAAGAGGCTCGTCTAGTCTCGGAGGGTTAGCAGACCCTCTCCTGGTGCTTGTCCACGACAGAAGCTCTTCCTTCCACACCAATACCTATTGGTGGGTTCTGGGCTTGTTGGAAAAACATGGTGAACTCATTGCTAGTCAGGGGTTATTCAGAAATCTAGTCTTCCTGCCGAATCCATGTGCCTTGTTTTCCAGAGACCCATGCATGCCACAGAAGTTTGATGGCTGTGTCTGTGGGGAGAGACTGGGTATGCTCACTCCTTCTTACTGAAAATCCCCCTCACTGCCCAGGTTTTGTTTTGTTTGTTTGTTTTATTGAGATGGGGTCTCAGTCTGTTCCCCAGGCTGGAGTGCAGTGGTGCAATCTCGGCTTACTGCAAGCTCCGGATCCCAGGTTCAGGCGATTCTCCTGCCTCAGCCTCCCTAGTAGCTGGGATTACAGGTGCACACTGCCATGCCTGGCTAATTTTTTTTTGTATTTTTAGTAGAGACGGGGTTTCACCATGTTGACCAGGCTGGTCTCAAACTCCTGGCTTCAGGTGATTCACCTGCCTTGGCCTCCCAAAGTGTTGGGATTACAAGTGTGAGCCACTGCGCCCAGCCACTGCCCAGGTTTTAAGTTCTTTGTTTCTGACATCTCAGCATTTCCCTTTTCTTCTCATCTATTTGGGCTCGGCTGTGAGCTTCACCTTTCGCACGGTGGTCCTTGCAGCGTGTGGTTGGCTGTGTGCTCGGGTTGACAGCATGTTTGGTGGTTTTAGCAAATCGGGATTCCCTGTCAGCTTGGTCCACTGTGGTGCCAAGGCCAAGGGCCCCTGGTTTTCTCCACGTCTCTGGAACCCACAGAAAGAGTGTTGAGAAATGCAGCGTGGTAGGGAGGTGTCTCCAGGGCTCAGAGGAGACTCATTTCTACCAGCCATGTTATACAGAAGCATTTTATACTTATTGCTTATCTTACACCTGAAAGTAATTTTTTTTGGCCATTGTGAATCCACGGGCTCCGTATAGTGCCTGTTACCCTAGAGAATGAGAAACAGGATGGCGGAATTTAGAAACTGTCATCTTGTTGAAGGTGTTTGTTAGGATTACATTTGGCTGTGACTAGCAGAAGCCCCTGAAACAAAATGGTTTGCCCAAGGTTAATTTGATGGCTCCTCACACCAGCCACTGAGTGCCTGGCAGGAGGTGGATGCCTAGGCTTGGGTGCTGGCTTTGCCTTAGTGTCCTCTGACCCACGCCCCTCCCGCTCCCCCTCTACCACCCTTAGGGCACTGGTCAGGTGCCTGCAGGGACAGAGAGCAGCTTGAAGGCAGTGGAATTTGAGAAGGAGTAGAGCTAGTGGAGGAGCCGGGATCCTGGGGACAGAGGATGAGAAAGTGTCTGGAAGTCAGAGTGAGACAGCATCCTGCACAGTGGGCTGGGGAGAGAGGGAGCGTCCTGCACAGTGGGCTGGGGAGAGAGGGAGCGTCCTGCACGGTGGGCTGGGGAGAGAGGGAGCGTCCTGCACGGTGGGCTGGGGAGAGAGGGAGCATCCTGCACGGTGGGCTGGGGAGAGAGGGAGCGTCCTGCATGGTCAGCTGGGGAGAGAGGGAGCATCAGAGGTCTTCTGCTGAAGACATGGCCAGCCCAAGAGGACCTCTCCAACCTGGCCTCTGTCTCCCTTCCTCTTCTTTTCTCCCAAGGCTCTGCTTCAGCCAAACTCAACCAAAGGTGAGCAGGCATGGAGCTGGTCGAAGCTGTCCTTGGCCTGGGCTTTGGGGGCAGAGCGCAGGGCAAGAAGGCCAGGGATGCCCAGGCTAACTTTGAAATCTGAGTTCTTGACCTTGATAGGATAGGAGGTCAGAAGCACCTTGTTATACCCCCATTAGGATTTCTTCCTGGGGGCCTAACAGAAACTGGCTCCTCCAAAAGACTCCACCGCTGGCACCAACCACCTGCCTGATGCCACCCCTCCTTTCCTGCCTGGTAAGAGACCACTGACCAGAGGCGGGTTCCGGATGACCACAGGCTGGTTCCGGATGACCACAGGCTGGTTCCGGACAGGCTGCGGAGGATGCGCAGGGAGGGTTTTTGTATCTGCTGCTTCACCTTTAGACCTCAGAGGGCCAGAAACTCCACCCACGGGCCGTGATAACACCACCACTTTTGCACATGGGACCCATGAGGGGCAAGCAGCTGTTTTGCACACGTGTGTCTCCTCTCATGAATATTGGTGACTCCTCCTGTAGCGTGTTGAGAATGTATACTCAGCCACTGGCTCAGCATCAGTTCCCTTCCCTTTACCCCTCCCTGGACGTGCCTGTTTCTGGCTTCTGGTCGGAGGCTATACATCCCAGCCTGTCAGGATGTCCCCTGCAGCTCTCCTTTCCAAACAAATAGAAATAAGGGCCGTGGCATGCGGAGGGTGGAGGAGAAGGCATGGTGTGGCCTTGTGCTCACAGTGTGGGACAGGGCTCCTGTGTCCCAGCAGCAGGCTGGAGAGAGGAAGAAGAAGATGGAGAAGCCAGGAGTCCACTACCCCTCGGGGAAAGCCCCCAGAACTGAAAGCAGCAAGGCTCCTGCTGACATTTTGTTCATTTCTGTTCCTGTTGGGAGAACTGAGTCCTCCACACCCAGCTGCTGGAGGGGCTGGGAAGCCTTTGTTAATTCTGGGACACCCCATATGGCCTTGGGGCCATATTCACAACTCATGTGCCCCTGGCAGGCACCGGGTTTCCCAGAGGCTCAGCTCTCAGCTCTCTCCCCCTGCCCATGTCCCCAACCGAGAAAGCCTTGGAGAGAGGCTTGGGAAAGGAGGGGAGGCAGGAGTGTGGACCACGCGGAGCTTGGCGAGAGGCAGGGCTGCATCCTGGTGGGAGTGGGTGGCAGAGGCTGGGCCTCCGGGGACGCTGCAAACTTGGGGCAGCTCCGTCAGTGCCTTCACAGGACCTGAGCAGAGAAGGCTTGCAGGACCGCCCCTGACGGGTGCTCCCCGGGGCACGAGTCACGCTCTTCATGTGCCGTCTGCCATGAGCTCCGCACACCCCGTGAAACCTGGACCGTCTCACGGGGACCAGAGACTGCGAATTAACTGGTTTTCCTCACAACAGGGATGCCGTGACATTGAGGCATTTGCTGGTGGTGAACAACTTAGTTTCTTTCCTGCATAACTTTTGTTATTTTGAGCAATCTCACTTTCACTTTCAGAGAGCGGTTGATGAAGAAATGATCAGGAATTGGAGTTAACAGCTTTTCTGTGGGGCAGTTCGACATGAAGAAAATACCTGTTCAAGGACTTTGAAATAAAGATGAAAAAGAGGCCACACGTCCTTACATACCTGATATTTCTTTTTCTTTTCTTTCTTTCTTTCTTTCCTTTCTTTCTTTTTTTTTTTTTTTGAGACAGTTTTACTCTGTTGCCCAGGCTGGAGTGCAGCGGCTCAATCTCAACTCACTGCAACCTCTGCTTCCTGGATTCAAGCGATTCCCCTGCCTCAGCCTCCTGAGTAGCTGGGATTACAGGCGTGTGCCACCACACCCGGCTAATTTTTGTATTTTTAGTGGAGATAGGTTTTCACCATGTTGGCCAGGTTGGTCTCAAACTCCTGACCTTAAGCGATCCACCCGCCTTGGCCTCCCAAAGTGCTGGGATTACGGGCGTGAACCACCGCGCCCGGCCTGAGCCACCGCACCTGGCCGTTTTTTATGTTATGTGTATCGTATGCTGTGTTCTTACAAGTAAGCTAGAGGAAAGCAAATGCTATTAAGCAAATCTTAAGGTAGAGAAGACACATTTACGGTTCTTAAAATGGGAGTGGATCCTCATAAAGGTCTTCATCCTGGCCGTCTGCCGGTGGAGCAGGCTGAGGAGGGGGAAGAGGAGGAGAGGCTGGCTGTGCTGTCTTGGTGGCAGAGGTGGAAGAAAACCCGTGTATCAGTGGACCTGCCCAGCTCACACCTGTGCTGTTCACAGGCCAACTGCACTTGAGTTGTTTCTCCTGAAAACAAAGACAGGCTCCACGTGCCGGAAATTTTCTGCTGCTACGTGTCTACGATTTGATATCAGCCACATTCAACATTCTTCACTATTTCCGTAATTTCCCTCGTAGCTCTTTTTAAAAATCAAACATTCAATCCACCTGCATTTAGCTTTCCCGGTGTCCTTTCTTGTTCTAGGACAATTCCTTAGCCTTTTATTTTCTGCCTTTCGTGACGGTGACATTTTTGAAGAGTCTGAGTCCATTGTTTTGCAGAGTGGCCCCTCCGCTCACGTTTGTCTGACCACGCTGACATTCAGCCTCCTCATCTTTGCAGGGCCCCAAGGCCTCGTTCTCTGCTCCCGGACAGGTCAGCAAGACGCGTGGCTCTGGCAGGGAGCCCTGCAGTGCTCGGGCAGTGCGGTGTCAGGAACACTGTGGCTTTTAGCTCCTCTCTCTCTCCACTTCGGGTAACTTTTCTTTCTTTTTCTTTTTCTTCTTTTTTTTGAGACAGGGCTTGCTCTGTCGCCCGGGCTGGAGTGCGGCAGTGGGATCTAGGCTCATGGCAACCTCCACCTCCCAGGTTTAAGCGATTCTTGTACCTCAGCCTCCCTGAGTAGTTGGGACTACAGGTACACGCCACCATGCCTGGCTAATTTTTATTTTTATTTCTTTGTATTTTTAGTAGAGACGGGGTTTCACCATGTTGGCCAGGCTGGCCTCCATCTCCTGGCCGTAAGCGATCCACCCGACTTGGAGCCACCATGCCCGGCCATACTTCTGGGAACTGTTCTCACTTTATTCATACATCAGCAGTATTTGAGCACTCTCTCTGTGTGAGCACGCCTCTGTGTGTGAGCACTCCTGTGAGCACTCTGTATGTGAGCACTCTGTGTGAGCATTCTCTCTGGGTGAGCACTCTCTGTGGGTGAGCACTCTGTGTGAGCACTCTCTCTGGGTGAGCACTCTGTCTGTGAACACTCTGTGAGCATCAGCCCTGGGACGGGCTCCCCGGGGTCGTGTGCTCACGGCCACATCAGCTTGTGTGCGGCAGCGGTCACAGAGAGGGAGAGGTGTGGTTGGTCGGCACAAAGCCCCCTGCGCATCCCCGGCGTGGTCCATGTTGAGGGTGGGGGGTCCTCGTCCCCTGAGTAGATGCTGATTGTCTGCTCTGAATGGCCACTGAAGCAAAGCCCAGAGAGGCTGAGTTCTTGTCCCAGGCACCGGGCTCTGACAAGGGGAGCTGGGTCTGCACCCAGGTCCAGCCCAAGCACTCCCGGGAGAACCACCGCCCACTGCTGCCTGGGGAGGACGCCTGTCCCCAGATTGTCCTGCCCTAGCTCAGGGAGGGAGCCAAGAGCATCGTGAGTGAGCGTCTTGTCCACTGTGTGCTCTGCTGGGAGCTGGGCACTGAAACACAGGATGTGATGTGGGACCAGGAAATGCTGAGCCCCCGAGAGTACAGTGAGGCAAAGCGTGGCCAGTGCTGACTCTGGGAGGTCAGCGGGCACCATGAGCTGTCCGGCATTCCCATAATCCTGCTGCCTGTGTCAAGAGGGACTTCCAGAAAAGACCCAGCGCCTAGCCTCAGGGTCCCTCCAGGGCCGCCTTATTCCTAACATGATGTCCATGAGCCACCCAATAAGCAAAACTGGAAGAGGCACCTGCCCCGTTCCAGATCCTTCAGCTATGGAGACTACATGCTGTGTAGACAGCTCCCTACATGGAGCACTCATGTGTAGACCACTCTGGGTGTGTAATGTGAATGCGTGTGTAAGTGTGTGTGGGGTGTGTGGTATATAGTGTGTCTGCTGTGTGTGTGGTGTGTGTCATGGTGTGTGTGTGGTGTTGGTATGTGTTGTGATATGTGTTGTTTGCAGTGTGTGTGTTGTTTGTGGTGTGTGAGTGGTGTGTGTGGTATGTGGTGTGCTTGTGTGCCTATTGTGTGTTGTGTGTCGTGTTGTGTGTGGTGTGTGTCATGTGTATGTGTTGTGTGTACTGTGTGTGGTGTGTGTCGTGTGTGTGTCGTGTAGTGTATGTGTGGTGTGACTGTTGTGTGTGTTGTCTGTGATGTGTGGTGTGTGTGTGGTGTGTGTTGTGTGTCGTGTGGTGTGTGTTGTGTGCGGTGTCATGTGGTGTGTTGTGTGCAGTGTGCGTGGTGTGTGTTGTGTATGTGTGGTGTGCCTGTTGTGTCGTGTGTTGTGTGTGTGTTGTGTCGTGTGTCCTGTGTGTTGTGTCATGTGTTGTGTGTGGCGCATCTGTGTGTGTGTGGTGTGTCTGTTGTATGTGTGTGTTGTGTCACTTGTGTTGTGTGTTGTGTCATGTGTTGTGTTGTGTCGTGTGTTGTGTTATATGTGTCGTGTGGTGTGTGTTGTGTGTGGTGTGTGGTGTGTATGATGTGTCCTATGGTGTGTGTTGTGTGTAGTGTGTGTGATGTGTATTGTGTGGTGTATGTGTGATGTGCCTGTTGTGTATGTGTGGTGTGCCTGTTGTGTGTATTGTGTCGTGTGTTGTGTTGTGTCGTGTGTGATGTCATGTGGTGTGTGTTGTGTCATGTATGTGATGTGTTATGTGCATTGTGTGTCGTGTGTCATGTGTGGTGTGTGTCATCTGTTGTGTGCTGTGTGTCATGTGTGTTGCGTGTGTTGTGTTGTGTGTGGTGTGTGTGATGTGTGTCATGTGGTGTGTTGTGTGTAGGAAGTTATGTGTGTCTTGTGGTGTATGTGTGGTGTGCCTGTTATGTGTATTGTGTGTTGTGTGTCATGTGTGATGTGTGTCGTGTGCTGTGTGTGATGTGTGTCATATGTGTGGTGTGTGGTGTGTGGTGTGTGTGGTGTGTGTGTGGTGTGGGTGGTGTGGGTGGTGTGGTGTGTGTGTGGTGTGTGTCGTGTGGTGTGTGTGGTGTGTGGTATGTGTGGTGTGTGTGGGTGTGGTGTGTGTCATGTGTGTGTGGTGTGTGTGTGGTGTGTGGTGTGTGGTGTGTGTGTCGTGTGTGTGGTGTGTGTGTTGTGTGTGTGATGTGTGTGGTGTGTGTGTGGTGTGTGTGGTGTGTGTGTGGTGTGTGTGTGGCGTATGTGTGTGGTGTGTGTGGTGTGTGTGGTGTGTGTGTGGTGTGTGTGTGGTGTGTGGTGTGTCGTGTGTGTGGTGTGTGATGTGTGGTGTGTGTGGTGTGTGTGTGGTGCGTGTGTGTGGTGTGTGTGGTGTGTGTGCGGTGTGTGGTGCGTGTGGTGTGTGTGTGGTGTGTGTTGTGTGTGGTGTGTGTGGTGTGTGTTGTGTGTGTTGTGTGTGTGGTGTGTGTGTGGTGTGTGTCGTGTGGTGTGTGGTGTGTGTGGTGTCATGTGTGGTGTGTGTGTGTGATGTGTGTGTAGTGTGTGTTGTGTGTATGGTGTGTGTGTGGTGTGTTGTGTGGCATGTGTGGTGTGTGTGTGTGGTGTGTGTGTGTGGTGTGTGGTGTGTGTGGTGTCGTTTGTGTGGTGTGTGTGTGGTGTGTGTGGTGTGTGTGTGGTGTCGTTTGTGTGGTGTGTGTGGTGTGTGTGGTGTGTGTCGTGTGGTGTGTGTGGTGTGTATGGTGTCATGTGTGTGGTGTGTGTGGTGTGTGTCGTGTGGTGTGTGTGGTGTGTGTCATGTGTGTGTGGTGTGTGTGGTGTGTGTGTGGTGTGTGTGGTGTGTAGTGTGTTTGGTGTGTGTCGTGTGGTGTGTGTAGTGTGTGTGGTGTGTGGTGTGTGTGTGGTGTGTGGTGTGTGTGTGGTGTGTGGTGTGTGTGTGGTGTGTGTGGTGTGTGTGTGGTGTGTGTCGTGTGGTGTGTGTGTCGTGTGGTTTGTGTGTCGTGTGGTGTGTGTGGTGTGTGTGGTGTGTGTGTGTGGTGTGTGTGTGGTGTGTGTGTGGTGTGTGTCGTGTGGTGTTTGTGGTGTGTGTGGTGTGTGTGTCGTGTGGTGTGTGTGGTGTGTGTGTGTCTGGTGTGTGTGGTGTGTGTGTGGTGTGTGTGTGGTGTGTGTGGTGTGTGTGTGTGTGGTGTGGGTTTCGTTCATTGGATGGATATTGAGCCTCTCTCTCCCTTTGGGGCTCCTGCTCACCCCTGGCTTGGGGAGTTTCTCGGGGTGTTTCTCTGAGCACCTCTGGTCCCTTCCTCTGACTCTGATCTCCTAGTTTATTTAACTCGTGGGGCTGCCTCGATGGATTTCTGCACTTTTCTTATCCCTTTTCTCCTGTTTTCAGTTCTTCTCGGTACGTGGAGATTTCCTCAGCTTTGTCTTCCAAACTTTCTTTTTTTTTCATTTTTCATTTTTGATTTTTGTATTATACTTTAAGTTCTAGGGTACACGTGCAGCTTTGTTACGTATGTAAACATGTGCCATGTTGGTGTGCTGCGCCCGTTAAGTCGTCATTTACAGTAGGTATTTCTCCTAATGCTATCCCTCCCCGCTCCCCCCACAGAAAGATTTTGCTTCTACTGCCAAGGGGCTGTTTTTAATTCCCGAGCGTTCTTTTGTGTGTGTGAGATGGCATCTTGCCTTTGTTTCATGGATGTCACATTTTCTCTGATTTCTCTGAACATTCTGCTGATATTTTCCATTAGTTTCCCTCTCCCCGTGGTTTTGTTCCACAGAGCAAATAGTACACTGATCTGTGTCCTGAAGCTCAGGCACCCAGGGATCTCCTGGGGTTTGATGCCGGGGCTCTCTCAAGTCCGTGGGCAGGGCTCGTGGGCCCCTTGCGGCCACCCACTTGGGAACCTCACGGTTCAGATCCAGGGACCTGCTCCCCGGGAGTCCAGCGTTCTTGCAGAGGCCTGCGATGCCTTGTGCGGCCTGGGCTGTGCTGCCTGGCGTCTGCACGCAATGGCGAGGGCTCTCAGCTCCCTGTGCGGAACCCTGTGCAGCCAAGGGGAGGCTACCGGCCCCGAGTGCAGGTGAGGGATTTCCCCGGCCCCGCGTTTGGGTGAGGGGTTTTCCCGGCCCCGCGTGCGGGTGAGGGGGGGTCCCAGCCCCGTGTACTTTTGCTGGTGGCCTTGGTCATGAGGCTTCTCTCCCTGCCCACAGCTGTCCTTGGGGTCTCGGGATCCAAGGGTTGGCCCCATCTCTTGCTGTGCTACAGGCCCAGACCCCCCAGGGTAAAGGACTTACTGACCCCTTTTGGGAATTGTCTCAACTCCAGAGACCTGCCCGTTGGGGCCACTCCCTCTGGTCCCGTGACTGTGGGCACACCATGTCCAGGCCCCACCTAGCCAGCTCTGAAGGGTCACCTGTCCTCGGGGCTTTCTGCTGGGCTGGCGGGGCCTTCAGTGAGACCCACTGCGGAGGTGCCCATCCCACAGCCAGGGCAGCAGTGCCCTCCTGCTCACCTCCAGCCAAGTTGGCTTCCCAGGGGCTGCAGCCTCACCCACACCCCAGGCTTTCATCCCTCCCCATGCCCTGCCTTTCGGCCTCAGGCTTCTCCAGCATGGGTGAACTGAAAACACCCACGGAACACCCCTCTAGGTGGGGTGGGTGGCTGGGGGGCCACCTCACTGGTCCTCGACAGCCCCACTGCACCCCCACATCCCCACTGCACCCCTTACCGCACCCCTCCTACATCGCCACTGCGTCCCCGCTTTGACCTCCAGGGCATCCTTGTTCCCACTGCACTCCTATGCACCTCCGCATCCCCGCAGCACCCATGGCGCTCCTGCTGTGCCTCACTGCATCCCCCGCGGCAGCTCCCCAGGGATCGTCACTGCCACGATGAGCTGCTCAGCTTTCTACCAGCCCGAGCTGTCTTGACCTCCGGCACCTGCTGTCTTCTCCCCATCGGGTTTCTCCCTTGTGGTCATGTTAGTGATGTTTTGGAGCCGTGGACCAGGGCACCACGTTTCACCGAAATTCACCCCAGGTAGCTGAGTGTGGCAGGCTCTGCAAAACACCAGAGCAGCATTGCCCAGCAGAAAGGTGGAGCTCTCTGTCTGTCACCGCGACGTCTCCAGCGTCCCGATGTTGTGACTTGAGCGCTTGTGAGCTCTGATTGTGGCTGTCGTGTTGGAGACGCAGTCCCCGGACGTGAGACCTGTGCCTGGGGGTGCGCAGCTGACCCAGCCCTGCTGGGGTGTAGCCTCCTTCTGAGCAGAAGGGTGGGTTCACCGGGGACTCTCTGCTGAGTCCACACATGCAGCCAGGCCTCTCCTCCTGTGCAAGTGTGTGGGAAGAGAAGAAGCCGCTGAGGGTCAGCCCGGAGTGTCTTAGCACCTAGGATCATGGCTACTCGAGGGCCGTCCTGTCTCAGGCCGGATTTTAGTGAACGTGCTAAGAAACCATGTTCTGTTGTGTCTTCCCAATGCCTCCTCTGTCGCTCCCGGATGAACAGCCCAGTTCGTATGAGGTCATTCCTATTTCCACTGACTGCCAGTTTGTTCTTTGGGGTTAAGTGGTGGCATCTCCCTTTTTGTTGAGTGTGGGCCGGGTTTTGAAGGCAGGCACGTTCCTCTCCTGCCCCCGGCAGAGGTCTGGAGCAGGCAACATTCACTTCTGCACACATCTGTGGAAACCCAGGTGCTGAGTCCTGTTTTTCCTTTTTGAACCCAGTGTGGGGTGTAGACCCTACGTGGGCACGCCCTTTTGGCAACGAGCCTCTGGCAGGATGCTGTGGTGTCCTGAGATGGGAGAGTTAAAGGAGGCATGAGGTCCTGTGCTGGGACGGTGCACTCGGGCAGCTCCGCCCAGCAGAAGCCGTGGTGATCTTACTCTCTTAGGGTCTTGATTTCCTTCCCCCATCAGTGGAGAGTGGCAGCAGCCTCCAAGCAGCACGCACAGGAGGACTCAAAGTGGTGGGTGGCGAACAGTGTCCAGAATGCAGCACGTGACCCCCAGATGGACGAGCCCGCTGACCATGGGTGGGCTCAGGGGCCACCACATCACAGACTAGAAAGTGTCTCACATTTTCAGGGGGCAGCAATGTGAAAACACGTCCGTGGAGAAATTTTGCAGATAATACACCTTCAGCAGACAAGAGCTCTTACCATGACTTAAAAGTGTGTGGGTTTGTCTTTTAATTACTAATAAGGTTAATTTTTTCCAAAGCCCTCTGACTCCTTGCCCCTTTAAAATAGTGTGGATGCCGTGGGACCTCCACCCGCCCTCATGGTCAGAGGGAGTTGCAGAGCTGCAGGGGACAGGGTCATTTTTGTGCAGTAACCACGGGTGCAATAACCAGGCTAGAATATGCAGGGATGCAGCTAATTAATGAACCAAATGACAACACCCCTATTAAACCATTGTAATCAGAAGTGAAATCATATCATGCTGTCGTGGAGACGGCTGTCCTTGGAAGAAGCGAGGACAAGCTTCGCCCTCATTCGCTCTTGGGTGTGATTATCCACACTGGGGTCACTCACAGCATTCTGGGCTGGGGAAACACTGCCTCGGAGTTGGCTGGTCAGCGGGTGATGGGTTCCTTTGTGTGGGGCAGGCCTGGTTGTGGCATTTGTTTGGAGGGGTGTGTGTGTGTGTGTATGTGTGGTGTCCCCATAAGATTTTTTTGAGACAAGCTGCTGTTTCTCTGCATTAATATAATAGCCTAATTAATTTTAATATTCGCCTGACTGTGCGTCTAAGTCAGCTGGAGGATGTGTCACAGGAGGAAAATACTAATAGGATATGTGCCAATTTGCAGTTTAAGTAAGGCTGCCTCTAATAGGAGTTGAGAGCTTTGTATTAACCCCCAACAATGGAGAGAAGCCGTCTCGGCGGCTGATTACTTAGGCAACCTCCAGATAGATCCACACAGCCCATTGAAATTCCAATCATTTCCACGTACTATTCCCACTTATATAATTGTCAACTGGCCCTTATCATTATTTATTATGCAAAATTGAATTTTTTTGAAGCGTGAAGAATGAAGTAATTTCGTATGCAAACAGTTAGAACTCTCATGTGTATTCTGATTACGTACGTGTTGATAAATTCACTTATGATGAGTGACAGTGTGAGATTTTGGGGTTGGATCGGTCAATCCGTGGAAGACACTGATGAAAATGACAAACCTCATGCCAGAAGCGTCCCCGGCACATCTCGGGTGGAGTGTGCAAAATGTCAGTGTCTAGCCGCTGTCTATTAATAACTAAATATGATTGTGTGTAATGAGCAGAGATTTTTGTGGTGATTGAAGTAGGATTTTTTTGATCTCCCAGATGTTGCTGCTTAGAAATTCATCTTGCTTTTCTCCTGATGATGCCTCCTGACCTTCTCAACCCTCTCCACTGTTAGAGCCCCTGTTATTCCCGCACCGTGTCAAGCTGGGGGGCTGACGTGTCCTCTGCCACTGGGCCGATGTTCTGCCCTTTGTCAAAGTCCCCTTTTCCCATGTGGCCCAGCACCTCCTTTAGGATGAGGCTGCACTGGTGGGGCTGGGAAGGCTGATCAGGAGATTTGCAGCGCCAGGTCCAGTCCTCACCCCTGGGGTCAGTTTGGCCTCGGACCAGGCACGAGACACCTGGCCTTTTAGGAGGGGGGAGGTTTGAGGTCAGCAGTGGCCCCAGAGCCTTGGGAGAGGGGCCAGGGGAGGGCCATTCTAGGTGCAGCCCAGGGAGCCGGCAGCCAATGGCTACCCACGAAAAGAAGACAGGTCTAAGAGGGAGCCTGAGTTCCCACGCAGGGGAGATGAAGACCAGGGCGGGCAGGGGCCTGGCCCAGGTTCCGGAGAAGCAAGGGGTGCTTCTCGGATATCACGGCGGATGAGAGTGACCCAGAGTCGTTAACCAGAGTGTCTATGCGGCCGTGACGAGGCATGGACTCGGCTGTCCCCATCACGTGTTCATGAGCTGAGTCTTTCATCCAACAGATACTTTCACGGAGCATCCAAAAAAGTTCCCATCATGTGCTGAGATGCAAAGAAGGCTCAGCCCTGTTCCTGCCTTGAGGACTTGAGCCAGAAACGGCATATGGGAGAGCCAGGGACAGCACACGGGAGAGCCGGGGACAGTACACGGGAGAGCCAGGGACAGTACACGGGAGAGCCGGGGACAGCACACGGGAGAGCCGGGGACAGCACACGGGAGAGCCGGGAAAGGCACACGGGAGAGCCGGGGAGGGACAGTACATGGGAGAGCCGGGAAAGGCACACGGGAGAGCCGGGAAGGGACAGTACACGGGAGAGCCGGGAAAGGCACACGGGAGAGCCGGGGACAGCACACGGGAGAGCCGGGGAGGGACAGTACACGGGAGAGCCGGGAAAGGCACACGGGAGAGCCGGGGACGGCACACGGGAGAGCCGGGGAGGGCACACGGGAGAGCCGGGGGCGGCACACGGGAGAGCCGGGGGCGGCACACGGGAGAGCAGATGAAGGTGATACACGCAGTGGCCCAGCTCGGGGGTGTGGATTCTGTATGAAATTTTCCCTAGAGGAGGGGCTGCAGCCCCCGGAATCTGAAGCCAGAGTTTGTATGAACAGCAGCAATTCCCAAGCCCACGTCTCTCAGGCCACGGTTTGAGAAATGGAATCTTCTCCCTATGGATAGTGCTTCATTCCAAAAAAAAAAAAAAAAAAAAAAACCCTTTCTAGGGCCAATTCCCAAGTCTAAGTTATGAGAACAGAAAGTAAAGTCGAGTCCCTTCAACAGTTCTTGGAAAATGCACCGCGAATGCTCAGTGTTTCTGGAGCCAAAGCCTTAATTCAAACAAGCAAGCAAACAAACAAGCCTGACGTTGAACATAAAACACATCAGTGAAAACAAAGAAAATAATGCAGAGAGGCACCTGACTCAGCTCGCAATCAGTGGCCCCGCGCGGGAGGCAGCCTGTGCACTGGGCACGCCAAAGCCCCTCCGGCGGCGGCTCTTTGTTCCCCGCGTCACCTCACTCCATGCCCCGTCACGAGGGTCGTGCTCCAGCAGAGGCGCTCCTCCAGCCAAAGAGGGAGGCACTGACGAAACCCGTGCAGTCAAATTCTCGCGGCCTGTGGTGGGTTGAATCATGTACTCCTAAAAGATATGTTCATTGGGAGGCCAAGGCAGGAGGATCACTTGAGCCCAGGAGTTCAAGACCAGCCTGGGAAACATAGCGAGACCCCCTTCTCTACCGAAATAAATAATAAATAAATAAATAAATAAGCTGGGTGTGGTGGCTCGTGCCTGAGGGTGTAGAGAGCACCACTGCACTCTGGACTAAAAAAAAAAAAAAAAGGTATAATCAAGGCCTAACCCCCAGTACCTGTGAGTGTGACCTTATTTGGAAATAGGGTCTTTACAAGATGTGCTCAGGTGAAGATGAGGTGATACTAGGTTAGGGTGGGCCCTGCCTCAATGACTGGTGTCCTTATTTGAAGGTCATGTGAAGACACAGACCCAGGAGGGTTCTGAGAACACCGGGAGACAATGGAGGCAGAGGCTGGAGCGACACATCTGCGAGCCAGGGGACACCAGGGCCGGCCTGCAGCAGCAGAGGCTGGGAGAGGCAGGAATTATCCTCCCCCAGCGACTCCAGCAGGGGCCTGGCCCTCCAGGGGCCTTGGTTTTAGACTTCCAGCCTCCAGAACCGTGAGACAGTAAATTTCTATCATTTTAAGCCATCCAGTTTGTGGCAATTTGTTATGGCCGCCTTGGGAAATTGATACATAGCCCGATTGGGCTGGTTTGGTGGATTTTAACATGCTAAAAGTTTGTATTTAGGGCCAGGCATGGTGGCTCATGCCTGTAATCCCAGCACTTTGGGAGGCCGAGGCGGGCAGATCACGAGGTCAAGAGGTCGAGACCATCCTGGCCAACATGGTGAAACCCCGTCTCTACTAAAAATACAAAAATTAGCTGGACGTAGTGGCGCACACCTGTAGTCCCAGCTACTCGGGAGGCTGAGGCAGGAGAATCGCTTGAACCCAGGAGGCAGAGGTTGCAGAGAACCAAGATGGTGCCACTGCACTCCAGCCTGGCGACAGAGTGAGATTCTGTCTCAAAAAAAAAAAAGTTTGTGTCTAACATTAAAAAACAGCTTTATTGAGATATAATTCTTGTGCATGCAATTCACACATTTAAAATGTATAATTAGGCCTGGCATGGTGGCTCACGCCTGTAATCTCAGCATTTTGGGAGGCTGAGGCAGGCAGATCACATGAGGTCAGGAGTTTGAGACCAGCCTGGTCAACATGGCAAAACCCGGCTCTACTAAAAATACAAAACTTAGGCGGGTGTGGTGGCAGGTGCCTGTAATACCAGTTGCTAGGGAGGCTGAGGCAGGAGAATTGCTTGAACCTGGGAGGTGGAGGCTGCAGTGAGCTGAGATTGCGCCACTGCACTCAACCTGGGCAACAGAGTGAGACTCCATCTCAAAAAAAAGAAAAAAGAAAAGTGTACCATTAGATGGTTTTTAATATGTGGCCCTTCATGTCTGGCATCCTTCAGGTAGCATCATGTTTCCAAGCTTCATCCACGTTGTAGTGTGTGTCACTCCTTTTTATGGTTTGATACTATTCCAGTGTATGAAGCTACCACACTTTATTGATCTGTCTGTCAACGGACATGTGGGTTGTTTCCACATTTTGACTATTATGAGTAATTCTGCTGTTAACATTCATGTTTACATTTTATTTAATTTTTTTTTTTGAGACAGAGCCTTGCTCTGTTGCCCAGGCTAAAGTGCAGTGGCATGATCTTGGCTCAGTACAACCTCCACCTCCCAGGTTCAAGCAATTTTCCTGCCTCAGCCTCCTGAGTAGCTGGGATTATAGGCACCCGCCACTGTGCCTGGCAAATTTTTGTATTTTTAGTAGAGAGGGGGTTTCACCATGTTGATCAGGCTGGTCTTGAACTCCTGACCTTGTGATCCACCCGTCTTGCCCTCCCAAAGTGCTGGGATTACAGGCGTGAGTCACCGTGCCCGGCCATGTTTAAATTTTTGTGCGGACATAGGTTTTGCGTTTCTCTGGGTGTGTGCTTAGGAGCTGACATGCTGAGTCATGGTATCTCTATGTTTAATCATTTGAGGAACTGTCAGACTGTTCTCCAAAGCAGCAACACCAGTTTATATTCCCACCAGCAAGGCGTGAGGGTTCTGATTTCTTCACATCCTCACCAATACTTCCTGTTATCTGACTTTTTCGACTCTAGCCATCCTAGTGGGTAGGAAGTGGGAAGTGGGAAGTGGTATCTCGTGGTTTTGATTTGCATTTCCCTGATGACTAGTGAAGTGGAGCATCTTTGTATGTGCTTACTGGCCATATGAATATCTTTCTTGGAGAAATGTCTATTCAGATTCATTGGCCATTTAAAAAGTTGGATTATTTGTCTCTTTTATTATTGAGTTGTAAGAATTTCTTATATATTCCAGAAACGAGTCCCTTTTCGGATACAAGATTTGAAAATATTTTATTTCATTCTTTGGGCTGTCTTTTCACTTTGTTAATGATATCCCTTGAAGCATAAAGGTTTTTAATTTTTTTGAAATATTCTGTTTCAGTATTTTCTTTTGTTGCTTTTGCAATTGGTGTCATATCAAAGAATTCTTTGTCAAATCTAAGGTCATGAAGATTCCTCCTGTTTTCTTCTAAGATGTTATAGCTTTAACTTTTACATTTATGTCTTTCATCCATTTTGAGTTAATTTTTTTATATGGTGTGAGGTAAGGGTTCAGTTTTATTTTTTTCTCTTGTTTTATAGGTGGCTCCACTGGGATCCAGTTGTCCCAGCATCATTTGTTGAAAGACTATTCTTTCCCCACTGAGAAGTCTTGACACCCTTGTTGGAAATCAGTTGACCATAGATGTGACGGTTTATTTCTAGACTTTCAGCTCTAATCCATAATGAAGCCAGTACCACACTATTTTGATTACTGTTGCTTTTTAGTAAGTTTTGAAATCAGGAAGTGTGGGTCTTTCAACTCTGTTCTCCTTTTCCAAGATTGTTTTGGCTATTCTGGGTTTCCTGCTATTCCATATGACTTTCAGAATCAGCTTCTTGATTTCTACAAAGACATCAGTTGGGATTCGGAAAGGAATTGTGTTGAATTGGTAGATCATTTTGGGGAGCACTGCTATTGTAACAATATCAAGTCTTTCAATCCATGAACATGAGATGTCTTTCAATTTATTTAAAACTTCTTTAATGTTTTTCAACAATGTTTTGTAGGGTTCCAAGTATAAGTTTTACATTTCTTTCATTATGTGTATTCCCAAGTATTTTATTCATTTTGATGCCATTGCAAATGGAATTATTTTCTTTTTATTTTATTTTATTTTATTATTATTATACTTTAAGTTTTAGGGTACATGTGCACAATGTGCAGGTTAGTTACATATGTATACATGTGCCATGCTGGTGTGCTGCACCCATTAACTCGTCATTTAGCATTAGGTATATCTCCTAACGCTATCCCTCCCCCCTCCCCCCACCCCACAACAGTCCCCAGAGTGTGATGTTCCCCTTCCTGTGTCCATGTGTTCTCATTGTTCAGTTCCCACCTATGAGTGAGAATATGCAGTGTTTGGTTTTTTGTTCTTGCAATAGTTTACTAGGAATTATTTTCTTAATTTAGTTTTTGGATCACTCATTGCAAGTATATAGCAATAAAATTGGTTTTTACAATATACACCTTGTATTATGCTATATTTCCAAACTCATTTGCTAGTTCTAATAGTTTTTAAGTGAATTCCTTAGGATTTTCTGTATATAGGACCATGTTATTTGCAAACAGAGATAGTTTTATGTCTCCCTTTTCAAACCGAATGCCTTTTCTTTTTCTTGCCTAATTGCCCTGGAAACTCCAATACATTGGTGAACAGCAAGGTGAGAGTGGACATATCTGTCTTTTTTTGTGACCTTTGTGGGGAAGTATCCAGTATTTCACCATGAAGTATAATTTTAGCTGTGGGTTTTCCATAGATGCCCTTTCTCTGGTTGAGAACTTCCTATTAGTAGTTTGTTGAGCATTTCTATCATGGAATGAGGTTAGGATTTTGTCAGATGCTTTTTTTTTGCATGTATTGAGATGATCATGTGATTTTTGTTCTGTTGATATGAGGCATTACCTTAATTGATTTTCAAATGCTCAACCAATCTTGTATTCCTAAGATAAATCCCACTTGGTCATAGAATGTAATTCTTATTATAGCTGCTAAATTCAATCTGCTAGTATTTTGTTGAGGATTTTTGCATCCATATTAATAAGAGATATTGCTTTGTAGTTTTGTTTTCTTGTGACATCTTTGTCTTGTTTTGGAATTGTATAATACTGGTCTTATTAAATGCTGCACATTCTTTACAAAAAACAAACCCCCAAGCTGTCATTTAATACATTTTTCCAGGGATCAACATAAAATTTGATACTCTTGCAGTTACTAAAATCTCCAGTCCAGAGGAACAGGGGCAGCAGATAGCTGGGAGGTGCCCTTTAAGTGTGTTAAGACAACGATCATCTGCCCTCAGCACTGATGTCAGCATTGGCATCTCGGGTAGAACCAGTCAGACAGGCGGACACCCAGTGTGGGAGCTTGGGTTCTGCCTGGCACTGAGAGTTCCTGAAGGCTTGTCTTGGGCACACAGTGTGAGGTGCTGTCTTCTCGCTGGTGCTGAAATTCACGTTTGTGCTGTGTCTTTCCTGTGAGGGCCAGTCCCAGACACGCTTCTGGACATTACCATATCCCTTCTAGGAAGATGCTGAACATCTCCAGGGACAAATTGGAGCCTGAAGCCTCAGAGCTACTGACGATGAAGGAAAGAAGCAAACATTCAGGAGCCACAGTGCAAGCTGAGGACAAGAGAAAAGCAAGTGGGGCCAGGCCACACACACCTTGTTCCCACCTTTGGGCTTTTTATCTTCTTCTTCTTCCGTTTGTGCCGCCTGTAAACCAGGGAGGAGAACGTCTCCTAGAGGGAGGGAGGAGGCAGACACCACAGACAGAAGTGGCCTCCATTTCCTTCTCAAGGGCCATTCCTGCGGGAAGCAGTCAAAGCTGGGGGTGCCAACGATAGCCACTTAGTGGGAAAGAGCCCAGGGAAGCTTTCTGCCTCTGAAAAAAAAATAGAATTATAGACTGTTCTAGAACAAGGCATTTATGCCAGAATTCCATCTCAGTGACATTGTCATTCACGGAGTTGCTTGAGCCCAAATATTAAGAATCATCCTTGACTCCTCTTCTTTCTTCCCTCTCCCACATCCAAACCACACCTTTGCTTGCCAAATCAGCAGTAGCTGCTGTCTGCTTCATGTCCAAAGCTGCTCAGAGCATGATCTCTTTTCAGCATCTTGACTACTTCCTCCCCAGCCCAGGCCCCTTGTGCTCCAGGAACTGTCTCTCATCCACATCTCAGACCTCACGCTCGTGGGCTCCTTGACTGGGAAGGTGTTCCTGTCTCCACAGCCAGTCCTCCCTGAATCCCTCCATCTCAGAGAGGCCTTCTCTGCCCCCTGCACCCCCGTATCATCCTGCTTCATTTTTCTCCATTGCCTTTTCACAATGTGACCTTATACATGACCCGTTTTCTCTCCTCTATACTATCATGGGATGTGGGTAGGAATTTTGTTCATCCTGATCATAACTGGCGTATCCCCATCATTTATAAAAGAGTCTTGCATATTCCAATAGGCAATTGCTGAATGAATGGATTAATAATACTAGAAGGAAAAACTGTTGACAAGGGCACTGTCTTAGTCCATTTGTGTTGCTATGAAGGAACACCAGAGGCTGGGTAACTTACACAGAAAAGAGGTTTATGTGGCTCACGGTTCTGCAGACTGTACAGGAAGCATGGTGCCAGCACTGGCTTCTGATGAGGGCCTTGGGAAGCTTCGCTCTTGGCAGAAGGTGAAGGGGAGCCTGCGTGTGCAGAGTTCTCATGGTGAGAGGGAAGCAAGAGTCAGGGAGGCACCAGGTTTCTTTAATAAACAGGTTTCACAGGGATGACTAGAGTGAGACTCACTGACTCGTTACCATGAGGGCCAGGCCAGCACCGAGCCATGCATGAAGGATCTGTCCCTATGACCCAAACACCTCCCACCGGGCCCCACCTCCAGCACTGGGATTCAGTTTCAACACGAGGCTTGGAGGGCCAAATACCCAGACTACAGCAGCCACCTGAGCCTGTCCACTCATGCAGCTCCCGCACGGCTGGCATGTTGGGGCGTGGCCTTGCCTAAGTGGTCCTGTCTGCCTCCCACCTCCGAAGAGCGGCCTGATGAGGCCTGGGGGCTGTGACACTGAATCCCTAGCCCATCACTCTTGGGGAGTTTCTTTAAGAGGCATCGCTGAGAAGGGCATTTGCCTGGGCCAAATGGCTTCACTCTGCCCTCTCCTGTGAAACAGACAATCGGAGCCCCAGAGCTGGGAGGGGCTTTGGCCACATCCACCTCTTCATTTTAATGCTGACCAATCTGAGTCCCGGGGCTGGAAACTGACCTGCCAGGACAGACTGCTGGTGGGAGGTAGAGCATGCCCCCTCAGCATCCCCTGGTGGGTTGGATGGATTTTCTTAAATACTATGGAGAAACTGAAAGTCTAGGATGGAATATCTCCTTCGGAAAATGTTATTGGGGTTAGCATTGGGGAGATGATAAGATGAGATAAATACAACCTGCATTTTCAGCAGCTCTTTTCCAAAGAATGAGTAAAAGTTTTCTTGACCACCATCCTCCTCTGATCATACAGAAAACAGTGGGTGGCTTTTGCTCATATCAAAACCACCTGTGATCGATGAGCAAAATTCGGGCTTCCTCAGAAAGTCAAGGGTGAAGTTGGATGTAGAAACTCATGACCTTCATGGAACTGAATCCATTCCCGGCACTTAGAGTTGAATACATATTTGTTGACTGAGTGGATAAATTTATAATTTTAAGCCTCTGGCTCTCTTAGCTAATCCAGGAGTCCGGGGAAATCAGTCTCTGTGAAGTTTTGATCAAAGAGGCCTTAGATCCCTCCGGAACAAGGATGGATAGAAATAATAATAATTTTAAAGGTGGGCCACCAGTGCCGGGGAAGGACGGGAAGTGCCGTTTCCCACATTCAGCAGGCGCCCGGCCACTGCCTGCTACGGGCATGGCTGCGGGAGGCCAAGGGGGACGAGAAGCGAATCCCTGCCGTAAAACTGTTCCCAGCCGAGTGGAGGAGAGAGGGTGTGAACACACTCTCAGGACGCTGTGCTGTGACTGGGGTTTTAGTGCAGCAGATTGAAAAAGGGAAAAAACGTGGCAGGTGGGAAACCCCTTGGGTAAGTCCAAGAATCTCCAGCCACACAAGCATAGCCTCTTACATTTATGTATTTATGTATTTATGTATTTATCTGAGATGGAGTCTTGCTCTGTTGCCCAGGCTGGAGTGCAGTGGCGCAATCTCAGTTCAATGCAACCTCCGCCTCCCGAGTTCAAGCGATTCTCCTGCCTCAGCTTCCCAAGTAGCTGGGATTACAGGTGCATCACCATGCCTAGCTGATTCTGTGTTTTTAGTAGAGACAGGGTTTCACTATGTTGGTCAGGCTGTTCTCCAACTCCTGACCTCAAGTGATCCACCTGCCTCGGCCTCCCAAAGTGCTGGGATTACAGGCGTGAGCCACCGTGCCTG
This sequence comes from Gorilla gorilla gorilla, assembly GCF_029281585.2. Lineage (NCBI taxonomy): Eukaryota > Metazoa > Chordata > Mammalia > Primates > Hominidae > Gorilla > Gorilla gorilla. Next base: position 166,389,671 of record NC_073230.2, read on the forward strand.
GCCAACCCCTTACATTTATATCACACTTTTCCTAGGGGCTTCCTTGCACGTTATTTCTAATGCAATAGACAGATGTGTTTGTCCTTCTCACAGTGTAGTTCACTACGTTTTAATGAACTCTTCTTCTTGTATTAAGGCATGGCACGTGCACACCAGAGGGGCTTCCAACAGGGGAAGGGGGAAGGGGCGTCTCCTTCCCAGCCCAGGCGCTCATACATCTTCCTAGGACTCAGCCACTGTCACCGGGAACTTGTTTGTCCTTCCCAAAGCCAAGCATGTGCACTGAGGCAGAACTGTGAACTTACAGGATGGGTGAAATAGACAACGCACGCGCTCGACAACCCTCCCCGCTGTATGAGTGACGGCAGTGCTTGTTGGCAGTGAAAGAATTCAGCCCTTGTAGTCTTTAACCGTATGAAAGTTGAGGAACAGACGTCTCCAGGCCCATTACCACAGGTTCAGGGCAGCCCCAGTCATGGTGAAAAGGTTTAAGGTGTGGGGCATACTGGTCCGTAGCAGGGCAGTTGGGGCAATACCGCGATGCTTGGGGTGGGCCGGGGGCTGCCAAGAGGAGCACCCCCGGCCGTCCAGCCTGCTGGGCACTAGCTCAGGCTCTTGTTTGCCAAGACATTTCAGTCCCACCACGTTTGATTTATTTCTGTTCCAGTCTCTGTTTAAATCCATTTAACAGCTCCCAGTGGCCTCCAGGAAAAAACTCCAAATCCTCGGCCCGACATCCAAACCCGTCTACACCGGGGTTCAGGCTCCACTTCGGAGCTCGTGGCCCCTGCCCAGCCCGGGGGCAGGTTTGTGAGGCCAAGCTCCTGCCCCTCGCTGCCCACCCTGGAGAGCCCCGAGTTCTCTCCTCCTCCCCGCTCACGGGTGCTGCCCGAGACCCAGCCCTCCCTCTGCTCTCCCTGCACCTTCCCACCAGCGTGGACGTCCCCTTTTCTGGATTCCTGTAGCTTCAGCAATGCGTTTGCTGCCTTCATTTCTAGGACACTTTGGGGCGACTTGCTGTCTGACCTCTGTTTCTGAAGGACGGGGGCTGTTTATTTTGCGTCTCTGAATGTGGAGTAGAGAGTTTTGTTCCATGAAGGTATTTACATAATTATTTATTAAAAGAAAAAACCCCTCAGCTGTTTGAAATTTTTTTCTCCCAGAAGGAGCTCTGTTTTAATGGGAACGGGTCTGAAAGTGGATTTATTTTACAGATGCTCACAGGAGGACGGTGGCAGGGAGGCTGTGTCCAGCTGTCACCGCAGCGCGGAGGCATGTTCGGCACCTCGGATCAGCTCTAGCTGGGGCTGTCCCGCAGCCGCCAGGCCCACACCCTAAAGGATGTGCGCTCTGTGGTTTGAAGGAGATTAAAGGAAACATGGAGAAACCCCCTGCAGACAGAGGCCGGGTCCTGCTGCCACATCTAGACCTTCCTGACGGATGAGGGGTGCCAGCCATATTCTTTTTGCTTTGATGTAGGGGGTATGTGTGTATTTTGGGGGCTGGGGAGGGAGGACTGAGGCGGACCCACTCCTGGCCAGGCCTGAAACCCTCCCGTTGGCACCCCTCTTTGAGCTCCGGCTCACCGCATGCGGCCTGGTGCCCATCATCCAGGCTGTGCCAGGGCTGGGGGTGGCACCCGTAAGAGGCGACACTGTCTCTGGGCCTTGCCACCCACCCCTCCAGCCTGGCATTTTGTGAATGAAAGCAGGGCTTGGTTGGGGCAGGTGTGCCAGCGATGGAGGTGCTGTGTCCGCATGGGGCCTCATAGCTCAGGGCTTATTAGGAGCATCGATCATCTGCAGTGCCATTTCCAAACTCCCTCTCCCTCACTCAACTCGCTAAACCTCATTCTTTCCCACACCCAGGTGCTCGGGTGAGAAATGGAGTGTTAATGAGTGTTGGCTTGCCGGCCACGGGCTGGGAGGGGGTTTCCCCCTCACCCCTGACCCCGCACGACCCTTGCCCCCTGACCCCGCACAACTCTCATCCACTCAACAAGCTGCTGCATCTCCCTTTGACCCTGACCTGGTTTTTGGTGGCCCGAGAGTGGACCACATCCATCCTCCCACCCTCAGGGTCCTGGCTTCTGGGGGGCCAGAGGACCCCCCAGAAAAAGCTGTAAAAGCCAGAGGAGCCGAGGCCCCGGCCCACGCTCGGAAGCACCCGAGGCCCCGGCCCACGCTCGGAAGCACCCGAGGCCCCGGCCCACGCTCGGAAGCACCCGAGGCCCCGGCCCACGCTCGGAAGCACCCGAGGCCCCGGCCCACGCTCGGAAGCACCCGAGGCCCCGGCCCACGCTCGGAAGCACCCGAGGCCCCGGCCCACGCTCGGAAGCACCTGAGGCCCCGGCCCACGCTTGGAAACACTCTCAGCCTGGAGACATCGGCTGCAGCTCCCCGCACGCCCTGTCCCCTCCCGCTCTGCATTAATCTTGCACCGACACCCTCTTTATGCTGTTGGAAAAATCGAAATGCCAGGAGGCGGGAGGCAGGGAGAATCCCTCATCAGCAACGTTTATGGTATTGACTTGCATCTCATTGACTGTGTCAACAAGCGCTTGGCGTCTACATGTGGGAACAGCCTATAAAATTAGGAAAGCTAAGCGGCCATTGAAAACCCATCACTTCGGATCCACCAGCCACATAACCCTGGACAGGAAGATGAAAAGTACCTTCTTCCCAGCGCTCAGCCTCCAGCTCTGGGCCTGGTGAAGACGGGCACAAAACAGCAGCAGTGAAACACAAAGTGAATCGAATTAGTCACTACTCAGGCCTGGGGCCTCAGCTGGAAATGACCTTCAGAATTCAACGGAGGAGGCCCTTCGTGGGAGACAAAGAAGGATGGGGCGTCATTGTGCGAGCTTTAACGCTGCACAAAGGACGATCAGGAGGCGGCAATGCATGTGTGACCTGCGCCGGGCAGGGAGGGAGGCTCTCAAGAGGCCTCTGTGCAGGGCGGTGCCCTGTATGCCTCTGGAAATGGGGCAGAATTTGTGGTGCCATCGTGCCCAGTCTTCCTGCCAACAAAAGAGTGTATCAGGTTGGAAGTGAGTTTTCCATTTCATAGGAGAGTGGGGGTATGGCAGGAGTCCCTCGGAAATAGTGGAGTTTTGCTCCTGCACAAAAATAAGACCCTGTTCTGAGGACGTGAGTGAGCCGAGCACGTCTGTGCTTCTGTCTAGAGGAGCCGGGAGCCCTGGTTGGCCCAGATGTCTCGCAGCCTCGTGGCTGGCTCTGTCCACAGGGTCCACGAGCTGGAGGGGCACGGATAAAAATGCTTTTCCCACGACAGAGCGCGTGTGGTGGGCTGACTCCGGTTTATCTGTGAGCACAGAGGTGTGGCCTGCTCGCCCCACAGGAGGTGACCCCGCAGAAGGAACACTTCTGCCCTGATCTGCTGTTTGCAGAGGACGAGGGCTGTCATCCTGCTCCTCTGAGGCTGAGGCCTCAGCCAGCAAGGCGGCGGGGTCGAGCGGGGTGTCTGAGCCAGCCACACAGCGCTCACTGGAAGCTTTGTGCTTTGCTGACCCTGTGACCCCAACAGCCACCCACCTCTCCGAGCCCCAGCGTCCTCGTCTGTAAAGTGGGGTGACAGTAGCTGCCTGACATGACTGACAGACTCTCGTTTGTTAAGCACTGTCACGTGTGGGAAGTGACTTCCTTCTGGGTTGGGGGGGCTTCTCTTATCCCTGGGCACTGTTGGGTCCCTAGGAGAAGCACAGGTGAGCAGAGGAGGGCTCCCCTGGGCTGGTGCGGCCGGCAGTTCTGCAGGGACCTCGCACTGGCTCCTTAATGTGGTTCGCGTGGCCTCCAGATTTACAGCTGAATTCTCTCTTCTGAGCACGTCACTGGATGACCAGCACTCTACCAGGGGAACTGCCGTTCTGGGAAAGGTGCCCGCTGGCCAGCGGAGTCTCCTCACACATCCATGGTGTGTGGGGCTCTGACGGGTTCTGGGTGAGCATTCCCCTCTTCTCCTGGATGCCACCTGCGCATCCACTTGGGAGAATTAGGTGGGCTTTTTGGGCCACGGCTTCCTCATCCCTGTCTGTGCACGCATCTGTGTGTGTGTGTGTGTGCCCGTGCACGTGTGTGTGCCTCATGTGTGCATCTGTGGGAGTGCAAACGTGCACGTGTGTGTGTGCATGCAGCGGAGAGGGGGAATGTGTGTGGGGCTGGAAACTGATAATCTTTAAAAGATCTCCCAGACTTAAAATTCTTTTATTATGTAACATTTATTTTTATTTATTTATTTTGAGACAGGGTTTCACTCACGTCACCCAGGCTGGAGTGCAGTGGCACGCGCTCGGCTCACTGCAACTGCAGCCTACTGGGCTCAAGCGATTCTCCAGCCTCAGCCTCCTGAGTAGCTGGAATTACAGGCGCACGCCACCACACCTGGGTAATTTTTGTATTTTTTGTAGAGATGGCTTTTCACCATGTTGGCCAGGCTGGTCTTTAACTCCTGGGCTCAAGTGATCCACCCACCTAGCCTCCCAAAGTGTTGGGATTACAGGCGTGAGCCACCACGCCCGGCCTATTATTATGTTAATTTAAAATAAGCAAATACTTGAGTGCCTCTGTACCAGGCGCTGTTCTAGGAGCCAGGAGCTGCGCCCTTCTCCACCCGCTCCCACACTTTCTCCTTCTCTTAACTCCACCATTGCCTCCTCCCTCCCCTTGTTCTCCCCGCCAGCCCCAGGAACTTGAAGCACTTGGATTGTCGGGAGCTGCCCGCCTTCAGCCACCGGCCAGTGGCCAGCACCCCGGGTTCGGCCCTCTGCCAGTGCGGGCTCAAAGGCCCCACGCCCACGCAGCCAATCCTCACATGACGGTGACCAGAGGCCACTTGAGCTCAGGCACCTTAGCTGGCACATACTCCACCCTCCAGGGCTTGGGCATGACGGGCACCTCGGCTGGCACGTACTCCACCCTCCGGGGCTCGGGGCCTGAGGAGCAGACGGTGGCCCTGTGCAGACGCTCTGCTTGCGGGAGGCTGCGCTTTCAGTCATTATTTGGATTTCGTTTTCCACATGAAAATATTTAGAGATCCAGCTCTTGGAAGCCAAGGAGAAACTGGCTTTTAAGGTAAAGGAAGGCAAGTTTGCCGAGGTGATGGGAAGACACCTTGCAACTGCTAAACCTCCAAATTTACCGGTAGAACCTGGCACACAGCTTTTGCTGTCGTTTGGAGAATTACTGCATCCATTGCCGTTCGCTCAGAGCCATTGTGCACGTTTGTTTCTCTGATCACTAACAGCCTGCACGTTTCCAGCATTTCCAGTTTCCAGCGTCGTATGGGGATTTCCACGTGTTTCAGTCGCTTATTAGCTTTTGTGGCTTCAGGGTGAGCCGTGGCGTCTGAGACACCCAGCCACATCGTTCCGCAGTGGGCGGGGCATTGAAGACAGGTCTGAGAACGTTCCAGCTCTTGCTGGAAGGGACGTCATTTCTGAACACGTGAGGGGTCTGAGTTTCTTTACGACAGCAGCTTCTACTGAGCGAAATGGTCAGAAAACCATTGCTCTAGTTAATATTTTAGATAGTTGCAAGTTACTCCATTTACCATATATACTTTACAAGTTTCCAAAGAGTTAAAATACAGAAGGGGCCTTACTTCCAAATATGAAGTGTGTGGGTGCACCGGTTGTTTCAAATTCAGAACGTGTTTTCCACGATGACAATGTCATAAATGCTGTTGAGATTCCCAGGCCAGCTCCTAGAAACCCTTAATAGTAGAAAACCATAGGGGGAAACACCAGTAATTAGACAGAACAGAATACAATTGCTTTTTAAAAAGTTACTTTGATCCCTGGTGGTCAAATGAAAAGCATGATCATGGGAAGCCGTGGAAGGTGAGCCGTCGATATTCCGAAGGGAAGCCGGGATCCGTCCAAGGGTGTTCGAGATAAAAGGTGCTGTTTCATTAATATGTCTAGCTGCACTTCAAGATTTATGGCTTAACTTTGTTTTGTAAAAATTGAATATTAGCCTTATTCTTACGATTTTCAGAAGGAATCAGAGACGTTTTTAATTTACAAGGAGGGGAAACAGGGAAACAGAGGAAGGGAGAGAGACAGGCATCTGCGGAGACTTCCCTGGAGAGCAGAGGCCAGAGGCAGAAGAGGGAGGGGGTGGAGTGGTTGCGGAGGACTTGCCCAGGAAACCCCTGTGAGAAGGAAGAGTTTTCTCAGCTGAGCATTGAGCCAGCTGGTGTGTCAGGGGCAGCTTAGTTCACCATGCTGGGTCCTCTCCTGAGCACAGGAAGACTGCACTGTCCCACCTTCTCTGGAGTCCGCTGGGGCCTCCTGTGTGACCTGTGTCCAGGCCTGGCCCTAAAACATCCCACCAGCCTCTCAGCCCTCTCTTCCCTCTGCAGCAGGAGCAAAGGCCACGTGGGGGAGATGATACATCACAACATGCAGGCAGGATGGCCCTGAGTCACCACGTGGAGACAAGCCTCAAGAGGACTCCACTTCCCAGTGGACGTTGCATGAGCAAGCAGGAAACCTCTTCTGTGAGCCCCTGAGGTTCAGGGTTTTTTGGGTTTTTTTTAGTACCATGGCTACTGTGATGTATCCTGACTAACGCCGACAGCACAGGGAGCCTTTGCCTGCCAGAGGAAGAGGTGAGGAAGAGGTGGTGCGTCGTGCACTTCCTGTTGCTGTTTTAGGACAGCTTGGGTGAGTCCAGCATTAAAAATCAGAATGGGAAAAAGGAGAGGAAACCCGGAAAGGTCTACATGGGAAAGCCAGGATCTGCAGAAGACAGACTGTCTCTCCCAGGATGCCTGGTGTTTTTGGAGGGGCATGTAGCAGTTGGAGGTTTGCATTTCAGGATTTGCCTTACATTAAAATGCAATTTATCTGTTAATTCTATTTACTTATTTAACTCACACGGATTAACTGCCTATTCTGTGTACCAGACGTAGTTTGTTCCAGGGAAGTGCTGCTGAACCAGGTAAACCCAGCCCCCCATCTCCAGGAGCAGAGGCTGCAAGGACAGGGAGACAATGAGGCAATGGTGTGCTGGGGGAATTGTGCCAAAGTGAAAGCATCCTTCGATCATTTTTAAGTCATTCTAGGATCTTCAGGGCATCAAAGTTTTGCCTGTGAGCCTCAATTGGTCTAATACAAAAATACAGACTGTGGTTAATCATCTGAGCTTTGAGATCATGTGAGATTGTAATCCTGCCTTGGTTCTGCCACTTACTGCTGGGGAAGGAAAAATTAATCTTTCCAAACAGCTTGCAAGACAGAAATCATGCTTTCTACCTCCCAAAGCTGCTGTGGGCATGAAACAGCCCACGTGCATGAGGTGCCCAGCATAGCGCCTGGAAATCACACACAATCACAGAATCATGGGGCCAGAGGAGGCCCTTGAAGTTTTATCTGAGTTACTCCTCCCATGAGATGCTTCAATTCTCCAACTTCTCCTCAATGGCACCTGTAAAGAAATGGGTTCTCCCTCTGTTGTTCTCTCTCTCGCTCTCAAGCTGTTTTAGTACTTAGAGTTATGCCACTTCATTTGAAGTTTAACATGGTAAATCTTAGAGACCATCCAACACACTTATTTTATTTTATTTTCTGAGACGGAGTTTTGCTCTTGTTGCCCAGGCTGGAGTGCAATGGCACGATCTCAGCTCACTGCAACCTCTGCCTCCCAGGTTCAAATGATTCTTTTGCCTCAGCCTCCCGAGTAGCTGGGATTACAGGCATGCACCACCATGTCCGCCTAATTTTGTATTTTTAGTAGAGACGGGTTTTCTCCATGTTGGTCAGGCTGGTCTTGAACTCCTGATCTCAGGTCATCCGCCCCCCTTGGCCTCCTAAAGTGCTGGGATTACGGGCATGAACCACCACGCATGGTCCCAACACCCTTATTTTAATGCTGTTAATGTCACTGGATTTCATTTTTGGCCCAGCATCTGCTTTCTCTTGTTGAATGTGCCACGTGCAGTGGAGAAGAATGTGTATTTTCCAGGCAGTGGGTGCAGTGTTCGTCATTTGGGTCAAGGTGATGGATAGTGTTGTTCAGATATTTGTCTTTACTGATATTTTTGTTGAGGGATGTTGAAGTCCCTAATTATGATTGTGGAATCATTTATTTCTCCCTAACTCTGGATGTTTGCGTCATGTGTTCAGAAGCTGTTACAAGGTGGGTTCAACTCTACGACTGTCACGTCTTTCTGAAGAGCCTTCCCTTCAGCATTACGAAGTGTCCCTCTTTATTTCTAATAATACATTTTGTCTAAATGTCTATTTTATCTGATATTCACAGAGCTTCTCTAGTATTCATATGCTTACTGTTTGCATGGTATTTTCTTTTCCTTTCATTTACTTTCAATCAATATGTCTTCATATTTAAAGTGAATCTCTAAGAACACTAGAATCTAATTAGACAAAAAATAAAGCAAATCTTTTAGAGATAGTATATAGTTGAATCTTGCTTTCAAAAACTGACAATCTGTCTTCTAATTGGAGTGTTTATTCTATTCATATTCAATGTAGTTGTTCATATGGTTGGATTTAGGCCTATTTTTTTGGGAGGCAGGGGACAGAGTCTCACTCTGCCACCCAGGCTGAGTACAGTGGCATGATCATGGCTCACTGCAGGCTCAGCCTCCCAGGGTCAAGCAATCCTCCCATCTCAGCCTCCCGAGTAGCTAGACTACCAGCATGTGCCACCACACTCAGCTAAGCATCTTTTATTATTTGTTTTCTGTTTGTTTCCTCTGTTTTGGTTCTCTGTTCCTCCTATTCTGCCTTCATTTGAATTATGTTAATATTTTTTAGAATTCCATTGTACTGGATTTACTGACTTTTTAGCTATAAATACTCTCGGCATTTTTAAGTGGCTGCCCATGGAATTCCAATGTACATCCTTAGAGTTTTCTTAGGGTTAATATTGTAACATCTTATGTACATTTGTAAACCTTGCAGCAAAATAAGTCCATCTGCTTCCCCTTCCTCCATTGTTTACTGCTATAGTTTCCATAGGTATTACATCCACATACTTTATAAGCCTCACAAGAAAATGTTTTACTTTTTGCTTTGTACAGTCTTAAATTAAAAGGAAAATTAGTCTTTTGTATTTATCCGGCTATTTACAATTTCAGATTTCTTCATTCTTCCCCAAAGGTGCAAGTTTCCATCTGGTATTATTTCTCTTTAGCCTCAAAAACCTCCTGTAGCCTTTCTTGTAGTCCAGATCTGTTGGCAATGAATTATTATAGCCTTCTTTTATCTGAAAATTTTTTCATTTTACATTTATCTTGAAAAGACATTTTTTACCGGTTGTATAAGTTTGTGTGACTTTTTTTTTCTTTTAGCTTGTTTGGGTGGTTGTTCCACCATATTCTGGCTTCCATAGTTTCTGATGAGACGTCAGTAGTACCTGGAGTTGCTACTTCTCTCTATATAATGTGTCATTTTTCATTTGCTGTGTTCCAGATTTTTTTGGCTTGTTTTTCTTTGTATTTATTGAGCTTGAGGCTTATGGAGCTTCTTAAAGTTGTAAAATTATGTCTTTCACCAAATTTGGGCATTTTTGGACAATTACATCTTCAAATATTTTTTGCCCCTTTCTCTCCTCTTTTTATGGGACTCCAGTTCCATGGATGTTTAACATTTGATGTGGTCTTTCGAGTTCCTGAGGTTCTTGTTAGTTATCTATTGCTGCATAACAAATTACCCCCCAAACAGTTGGGGGTTAAACAACAATCATAATTGATTACCTGTCTGTGGTTTCTGTGGGCCAGAATCCACACAGGGCACTGTGAGGACAGATTGTCTCTCCCCGGATGCCTGGCGTTTCAGCTGGAATACTGAAGCCTGAAGGTTGGAGTCATCTGAAGGTGCTCTCACCCACACATCTGGCAAGTTGGGGGCTGAGGGCCCAGTGTGGCTATTGGCCAAACACCCATGTGTGGGCTCTCCGTGTGGCCAGGACTGCCTCACAACACAGTGGGTGGGTTTGAAGGGCAAGCACGGGGGTTGGAGGCAGAAGTCATGTTGCCTGTGGCAACCTGGCCTGGGAGTACCGCAGTGTCACTTCCCCTGTCTCCTTTTGGTTGGGAAAGTTTCAGGGGTCTGACCAGCTAGAGTCCGCCCAGAGTCTGCCTAACTGGAGACTCTGGATTTTGCTCTATCCCTGTTTATTTGTTCATTTGTTTGTTTAACCTGATCGATCTCAAACTGCAAACTGTTTATTGGGTGGCAGCTCAAATCTCAGAAAAATTTGTAAATTCTCCACTGGTGTGCTTTGTGTCTTCCTTGTGCATGCATGTTTCAGGAGCTAGCCAGAGATCTGGGCAGAGTTCATGGCTCTCTCTCCCTTTCTCTCTCTCAAAATTCTCCTCCTCCTTTCCAGAGGCTGTGTTTTCCCTGAACTCTGGCATCCAGTCTTCAGGCAAGGACAACTTCTATTATGGTTTTAGCTGCCCCTACAGCACCAACTACAATACACCCTTAGGATAAATCCATAGAAATGAGAAACTTGTTCTGTGTTACCACCTAAGATCTACGCTTTAGCAAATTTCAAGTATAAAATACAGTATTATGAACTATAGTCACCATGGTGGACATGAGGTCTCCAGAATTTATTCCCCCTGCGTAACTGGAACTTTGCACCCTTTGACCAACACTTCCTCAACTTTCCCACCCCAGCTCCTGGCTGCCACCATCCTACTCTCTGCTCCTATGAGTGGCACTATTTTAGATTCCACAGATAAGTGAGATATTGTGATATGTGTCCTCTGTGATCAGCTTATTTCACTTAGCATGATGGCCTTCAGGTTCATCCATGTTGTTGCAAATGGCAGGATTTCCTTCTTTTGAAAGACTGAGTAAAATTCCACTGGGGACAGGTATACACCACATCCTCTTTACCCGTTTATCCGTCCATGGATATTAGGCTGTTTCCATATCCTGGCTATTGTGAATAATATGCCAGTGAACACGGGAGTGGAGGCATCTCTTTGAGATTTGGATTTCCTTTTCTTTGGGTATATCCCCAGAAGTGGGATTGCTGGATCACATGGTGGCTGTGTTTTTAATTTTTTGAGGCATCTCCATACTGTTTTCCATAATGGCTGTACCAATTTACATTCCCACTAACAGTTCTAAGGGTTCCCTCTTCTTGACACCCTCCATTCCTAATGGTTTTGTGTAAATGCGCAGGTCTCACCTCCACAGTTGGGTTGTAATCCCGAGAGCAGAGCTGCAGTCCTCATGCCTGCTGAACCTGCAGGGTGTGGTGGCTCTGTCCATCCAAGGACCAGCCCTGTTCATTGTCTAACACAGCAGTAGAAGCTGTGCACACTGACTTTCCCTACAAGAGCAGTGACCAGAGAAAGTTTAATTTATTCCATGCAGAAATATGGCAAGTATTTTTTTTTTTAACTAATCAAACAGATTACTTATCAGATGGCATGGGTTAAAAATTACTCAGTCTAAAAATGTCTGGTGAACAAGTGCTTAATTTTAGCAAACAATTCTAAATTGAGTACTTATGAAAAGCAATTTTTTTGTTCCCCAAACCCAAAAGACACCCTCCCTCCTTTAGATAAAAAGGGAAATTGCTTATGTGGGTAATTATTTCTGGAGCTGACCACTTACTGGTGTGGAAAGTCATTACAGACACCCGCTGCTTGTTTCCTGGGGATGAGGCCAGCCCTGGTGGGCTGGGAGGAGGTTCTGCGGCCTTTCATCATCAGGGTCTGTGAGCACCGCAGGGACTGCCTGGGCGGGGGACAAGGCAGGTGCAGAGACCAGGACGCTATTAAGGAGCCCCAGGGGTCCTGATGGTGCATGGGCTGGTTTTAAATTATGAGATGTGTGTGTGTGTGTGTGTGTGTGTGTGTGTGTGTGTGTGTGTGTGACAGAGAGAGAGAGAGAGAGACATGGCTACAGAGAGAGGCAGAGAGGGGGAGCCATTAAATGCCACAGAAAGGCATGGCCAAGCGAGAGCTGCTGTGTAGCCCAGCAGAGCCCTTGCTGCTGTTTCTGGAATGGCTGTTTCACAGGCAGCTTTGTGAGTCCTGCTTGGGGCCAGTGTAGACCTCAGGGGTCTGCCCTGGGAGGCCCTGATCACCACCTTCTAGGACTCATGTCCTCGGGCTCCTGCCCAGGCCCACACCTCCTGCGCCCCATGTGCGCACTGCTCTGTCCTCCTGGGAAGGGGAGAGGGAGAGAGAAGGTGGTGCCTGCCTGCCCAGTCTGGCACAGAGATGGAGCGAGCTAGAGCCTGGCCTGAGCTGCGTGCTGTCTGCAGGGGCTCCCGGATGCTACTCTGTTAAAGCTGGAGTTGGCTGGTCAGAGGGGCAACCTCCTGACACTCCCTCCAAGGCACGGCCTGCCCACAGGCTGCAGCTTCGACCAGTAGAGTGCGGCAGGAGGGACATATTGAGACTTCCAAGCCCAGAGCTGAGGGCACTGGCAGCTTTGCTTCCTTCTGTTGGGAATGGTCATGGGTACAGCCAGGTGTACGGTGCAGAGGATGCAAGCTCAGGCTGGGGGACACACAGGAGGAGGGAGAGAAAGAGAGAGAGGAGGAGGGAGAGAAAGAGAGAGAGGAGACAGGGAGAGCGAAGGGGAGAGGGAGAGAGGGGGAAAGGGAGAGAGGGGGAGAGAAGGAGAGAGACCGGGAGAAAGAGAGAGAGAGGGAGAGAGGGAGAGAGACGGGGAGAGGGAGAGAGAGGGGAGAGGGAGAGAGGAGGGAGAGGGAGAGAGGGGAGAGAGAAGGAGAAGGGGGGAGAGGGAGAGAGATGGGGAGAGGGAGAGAGAGGGGAGAGGGAGAGAGACGGGGAGAGGGAGAGAGAGCAGAGAGGGTGAGGGGGACAGGGAGAGAGGGGGGAGAGAAGGAGAGAGGAGGGAGAGGGAGAGAGAGGGGAGAGGGAGAGAGAGGGGAGAGGGAGAGAGAGGGGAAGAGAGAGAGTTGGGGGGGAGAGTGATGGAGACGGAGAGTGGGGAGAGCAATGGAGATGGGGAGGGACTGCTCATGGTGATAGCATGATGTTTTCTTCCAATCGAGGTTGGTGGAAAAGCAAGATAGTTTTGGGTTCCTCATGTTTCTTTTCACTATTTTTTACATTTGAATCAAAGATGTTTTCTTGGATATAAGTGGACGTTAACCTGGTCTTTTTCCTATTTGTGAAATTGTGAAACAGCAAAGTTAGTATTCAACTTTTAACTTGCCCCATGTTGAAAAGTGCTCCCAAAACGGGATTGGTAAAGACAATGGTCTAAATACAGGCAAATAATGTACAATTCTTAAAAGTTATTTTGTTTGAATACGCTTTACATCAGATGATTCTACAGAGATTATAATTGTGATACAATCGAGTCTCTGTTTTTCTGCCTTTCAGTATTAAATTCATATTTTTAAGCAGTGTGTAGAGGGAAATTTATAGCACTAAATGCCCACAAGAGAAAGCAGGAAAGATCTAAAATTGACACCCTAACATCACAATTAAAAGAACTTGAGAAGCAAGAGCAAACACATTCAAAAGCTAGCAGAAGGCAAGAAATAACTAAGATCAGAGCAGAACTGAAGAAGATAGAGACAAAAAAAAAAAACCCTTCAAAAATCAATGAATCCAGGAGCTGGTTTTTTGAAAAGATCAACAAGATTGATAGACCGTTAGCAAGACTAATAAAGAAGAAAAGAGAGACGAATCAAATAGACATAATAAAAAATGATAAAGGGGATATCACCACCGATCTCACAGAAATACAAACTACCATCAAAGAATGTTATAAACACCGCTACACAAATAAACTAGAAAATCTAGAAGAAATGGATAAATTCCTCAACACATACACTCTCCCAAGACTAAACCAGGAAGAAGTTGAATCTCTGAATAGACCAATAACAGGCAATAATTAATAGCCTACCAACCAAAAAAAGTCCAGGACCAGACGGATGCACAGCCGAATTCTACCAGAGGTACAAGGAGGAGCTGGTACCATTCCTTCTGAAACTATTCCAATCAATAGAAAAAGAGGGAATCCTCCCTAACTCATTTTATGAGGCCAGCATCATCCTAATACCAAAGCCTGGCAGAGACACAACAAAAAAGGAGAATTTTAGACCAATATCCCTGATGAACATCGATGCAAAAATCCTCAATAAAATACTGGCAAACCAAATCCAGCAGCACATCGAAAAGCTTATCCACCATGATCAAGTGGGCTTCATCCCTGGGATGCAAGGCTGGTTCAACACACACAAATCAATAAACGTAATCCAGCATATAAACAGAACCAAAGACAAAAACCACATGATTATCTCAATAGATGCAGAAAAGGTCTTTGACAAAATTCAACAGTCCTTCATGCTAAAAACTCTCAATAAATTAGGTATTGATGGGACATATCTCAAAATAATAAGAGCTATCTGTGACAAACCCACAGCCAATATCATACTGAATGGGCAAAAACTGGAAGCATTCCCTTTGAAAACTGGCACAAGGCAGGGATGCCCTCTCTCACCACTCCTATTCAACACAGTGTTGGAAGTTCTGGCCAGGGCAATCAGGCAGGAGAAGGAAATAAAGGGTATTCACTTAGGAAAAGAGGAAGTCAAATTGTCTGTTTGCAGATGACATGATTGTATATTTAGAAAACCCCATTGTCTCAGCCCAAAATCTCCTTAAGCTGATAAGCAACTTCAGAAAAGTCTCAGGATACAAAATCAATGTGCAAAAATCACAAGCATTCCCATACACCAATAACAGACAAACAGAGAGCCAAATCATGAGTGAACTCCCAGTCACAGTTGCTTCAAAGAGAATAAAATACCTAGGAATCCAGCTTACAAGGGATGTGAAGGACCTCTTCAAGGAGAAGTACAAACCACTGCTCAATGAAATAAAAGAGGACACAAACAAATGGAAAAACATTCCATGCTCATGGATAGGAAGAATCAATATCATGAAAATGGCCATACTGCCCAAGGTAATTTATAGATTCAATGCCATCCCCATCAAGACCAACGACTTTCTTCACAGAATTGGAAAAAACTACTTTAAAGTTCATATGGAACCAAAAAAGAGCCCACATTGCCAAGTCAATCCTAAGCCAAAAGAACAAAGCTGGAGGCATCACACTACCTGACTTCAAACTATACTACAAGGCTACAGTAACCAAAACAGCATGGTACTGGTACCAAAACAGAGATATAGACCAATGGAACAGAACAGAGACCTCAGAAATAATGCCGCATATCTACAACTATCTGATCTTTGACAAACCTGACAAAAACAAGAAATGGGTAAAGGAGTCCCTATTTAATAAATGGTGCTGGGAAAACTGGCTAGCTATATGTAGAAAGCTGAAACTGGATCCCTTCCTTACACCTTATATAAAAATTAATTCAAGATGGATTAAAGACTTAAATGTTAGACCTAAAGCCATAAAAACCCTAGAAGAAAACCTAGGCAACACCATTCAGGACGTAGGCATGGGCAAGGACTTCATGTCTAAAACACCAAAAGCAATGGCAACAAAAGCCAAAATTGACAAATGGGATCTAATTAAACTAAAGAGCTTCTGCACAGCTAAAGAAACTACCATCAGTATGAACAGGCAACCTACAGAATGGGAGAAAATTTTTGCAATCTACTCATCTGACAAAGGGCTAATATCCAGAATCTACAAAGAACTCAAACAAATTTACAAGAAAAAAACAAACAACCCCATCAAAAAGTGGGTGAAGGATATGAACAGACACTTCTCAAAAGAAGACATTTATGCAGCCAACAGACACATGAAAAAATGCTCATCACTGGCCATCAGAGAAATGCAAATCAAAACCACAATGAGATACCATCTCACACCAGTTAGAATGGTGATCATTAAAAAGTCAGGAAACAACAGGTGCTGGGAATGATGTGGAGAAATAGGAACACTTTTACACTGTTGGTGGGACTGTAAACTAGTTCAACCATTGTGGAAGACAGTGTGGCGATTCCTCAAGGATCTAGAACTAGAAATACCATTTGACCCAGCCATCCCATTACTGAGTATATACCCAAAGGATTATAAATCATGCTGCTATAAAGACACATGCACACGTATGTTTATTGCAGCACTATTCACAATAGCAAAGACTTGGAACCAACCCAAATGTCCATCAATGATAGACTGGATTAAGAAAATGTGGCACATATACACCATGGAATACTATGCAGCCATAAAAAAGGATGAGTTCATGTCCTTTGTAGGGACATGGATGAAGCTGGAAACCATCATTCTGAGCAAACTATTGCAAGGACAGAAAACCAAACACTGCATGTTCTCACTCATCGATGGGAATTAAACAATGAGAACACTTGGACACAGGAAGGGGAACATCACACACCGGGGCCTGTTGTGGGGTGGGAGAAGGGGGAGGGATAGCATTAGGAGATATGCCTAAGGTAAATGACAAGTTGATGGGTGCAGCACACCAACATGGCACATGTATACATATGTAACAAACCTGCAGGTTGTGCACATGTACTCTAGAACTTAACGTATAATTAAAAAAATAAAATAAATTCACATTTTTATAAATGTTGACTACAAAAGGATTTGATATCGTCACATTCACCGTTGGAAAGTCAATGATCGGATGTCCGCAGTGTCATAACAAAGGCCTGTGTCATCTGTGTCATCAGGCTGAGGAGGGGATGTTGACCTGCAGATGACATCACGGCGGCCACACACGTGCCTGGGGCTGCTGGAGATGCTGGTTGGGGAGGAGTTTGGCCTTCTGAGGAGGAAGTCCCAGAGCAGACTTTGGCTCAACTCTAAGGTACATTTGAGCTTGTAGAGGGATCCCCGCCGCTCTCCTGCCTGTGAGCTCGCCCTTGGGCTTGGCACCCGTGGTGCCTCCTGCCTGTGAACGCCCCTCTCCTCCTTCCCGTGAACGCCCCTCTCCCTCCCGTGAACGTCCCTCTCCTGCCCGTGAACGCCCCTCTCCCTCCCGTGAACGCCCCTCTCCCTCCCGTGAACGTCCCTCTCCCTCCCGTGAACGCCCCTCTCCCTCCCGTGAACGTCCCTCTCCCGCCCGTGAACGTCCCTCTCCCGCCCGTGAACGCCCCTCTCCCTCCCGTGAACGTCCCTCTCCCTCCCGTGAACGTCCCTCTCCCTCCCGTGAACGTCCCTCTCCCTCCCGTGAACGCTCCTCTCCCTCCCGTGAACGTCCCTCTCCCTCCCGTGAACGTCCCTCTCCCTCCCGTGAACGCCCCTCTCCCTCCCGTGAACGCCCCTCTCCCTCCCGTGAACGCCCCTCTCCCTCCCGTGAACGTCCCTCTCCCGCCCGTGAACGTCCCTCTCCCTCCCGTGAACGTCCCTCTCCCGCCCGTGAACGCCCCTCTCCCTCCCGTGAACGCCCCTCTCCCTCCCGTGAACGCCCCTCTCCCTCCCGTGAACGCCCCTCTCCCTCCCGTGAACGCCCCTCTCCCTCCCGTGAACGCCCCTCTCCCTCCCGTGAACGTCCCTCTCCCGCCCGTGAACGTCCCTCTCCCTCCCGTGAACGCCCCTCTCCCGCCCGTGAACGCCCCTCTCCCGCCCGTGAACGCCCCTCTCCCTCCCGTGAACGCCCCTCTCCCTCCCGTGAACGCCCCTCTCCCGCCCGTGAACGTCCCTCTCCCTCCCGTGAACGTCCCTCTCCCTCCCGTGAACGCCCCTCTCCCTCCCGTGAACGCCCCTCTCCCTCCCGTGAACGCCCCTCTCCCTCCCGTGAACGTCCCTCTCCCTCCCGTGAACGTCCCTCTCCCTCCCGTGAACGTCCCTCTCCCTCCCGTGAACGTCCCTCTCCCTCCCGTGAACGCCCCTCTCCCGCCCGTGAACGCCCCTCTCCCTCCCGTGAACGTCCCTCTCCCGCCCGTGAACGCCCCTCTCCCTCCCGTGAACGTCCCTCTCCCGCCCGTGAACGTCCCTCTCCCGCCCGTGAACGCCCCTCTCCCTCCCGTGAACGCCCCTCTCCCTCCCGTGAACGTCCCTCTCCTCCCGTGAACGCCCCTCTCCCTCCCGTGAACGTCCCTCTCCTGCCCGTGAACGCCCCTGTCCTCCTGCTCCGCTCTCTCTCGACCTTTCCTTCCTTTTGTTGGAGAATAAAGACCTGCGTCTCACGGAGGTGGGGCCCAATACCTGTTGGGAGGCCAGGGCTGGCAAACAATGAAAAGATCGCTGTTTTCCAAACTCACTCAAAGGCTAGTCGATTCGACCTTTACTTCCAGATCAGAGAAAATGATTTTGATTTCATGTTTTTGTTACCACGACGTTTGAAGGTGTGACCTTTAAAGCGACTTTTGTCTCCCGCTCAAACGCTTCTTGCCCCTTTCGGTTTTGTGCTGAAATCAAAGTTGATTCGGTTGCACCAAAGGCCTCCGTCATTTTGGCTTCTGCCTGACGCGCACTGTGGGAAGAACGGTTTCATTATTGTGGATCGCACCTCACCTCCCTTCGTGCTGTTTCTGAGGGATTCGGATGTCCTGAGGACCCCTTTCCAACTTCCATGGGAGCTGGGAGCCTGGAAAACAACAGCACAAGAGGCAATTTTCTTTTCTTGTCTTTTTTTTTTTTTCTTTTTTTGAGACCGAGTCTCGCCCTCTCGTCCAGGCTGGAGTCTGGAGTGCAGTGGCGCGATCTCGGCTCACTTCAACCTCTGCCGCCCGGGTTCAAGCGATTCTCCTGCCTCAGCCTCCCGAGTAGCTGAGATTTAACCCGGTAAATTATTGTATTTTTAGTTGAGACAGGGTTTCACCATGTTGGCCAGGCTGGTCTCAAACTCCTGACCTCAGGTGATCCACCCACCTCTGCCTCCCAAAGTGCTGAGATTATAAGAGGCAATTTTTGATTTTCAGCTCCTGGCTGGGCCAGCTTCCAGGCCAGTGGGCTCGGCCAGGCGGGGTCTCCTCCCACAGCCGCCCTGTGCTTTGGGGCTCTGCCTTCCTGACCTTCTGTTTCAGATGATTTTGATCTGTAACAATCTGAGTCGTGCAGCCCCTGGGCTCTGTGGCAGCCTTGAGGGGGGTGGCTTCCACGATGAATGCCGCAGACAGGAGCACTGCGGCCTCCCTGGGGTAGCCCAGCAGGCAGTCCGTCCAGTGAGGGAAAAGGGGCAGGTGTGTGGGCAGGCTTGTAACATCCTAATCCCGAGATGGACCTGACCAAGCTGCCCCAAAGCGGACACTGTCTTAGTCTGCTCGGGCAGCCACCACAGCAGACTTTTACCTCCCAGCTGTGGGGGTAGGAGGCCCAAAGTCATGGCGTGGCTGATTCAGTTTCTGGTGGGGGCCCTTCTGCACAGCCATCTTCTTGCTGTGCCCTCACGTGCGGGAGAGAGTTCTGGTGTCTCCTCTGATAAGGGCACTGATCCCACCATGGGTCTCACCCTCGCGACCTCATCTAACCTTAGTGAGTCCCTTAGAGGCCACATCTGTGACCTTGGGGTCTGCCCTGGGGGTCAGGGCTGCCACAGATGGACTCAGGGGAACACAAACATTCGGTCCTTGAGACATGCAGACAAGCAGGAGAAAACGTTATTCCCACAGAAATCAGGGAATGGAGCCAGGCAGAGGACCCTCAGGTTAAAGGAGGGTGGAGGCTGTGGCCTCTCCCTGCCCAGACAGCAGGGCAGGGGATGGAAGCGGGGTAGGTCCCAGCATACGCTGGCGTTCACCACTTTGGAAGGACGGGAGCCTGCTGAGGGGTAACGGGGCGTTTATTGCCACAGCATGTCTTAGGCAAGCACCTAACACGATCACAAGCTTCAGTATGTTTAATAAGCTTTTATTTCAATACAAGGCAAACAAATCAAGGAATTTTTATGCAATTTAGTAAGAACAGAAGTAGAAATTGGAAATTTAGACAGTTGGATTAGTTTTATTTACAGAGTGAAATCTGTCTGTTTCCCTCTGGTGGCGACCGGCACCGTTTAAAAGAATCTGCGGAATTCCTAACCGTGACAGACGCTGATACTGCTGGGGACACAAGACCCTCTTGGCCAGCGTCAGCTCGAGGCACCTCCTCGCCTGCCGACAGTGGCATGGAGACTGGGGGCTGTGGCATTGGGGGTGGCTCCAGGGCCTGGGACCCTGGCTCCTGAGCAGGTGCGCCACCCTCAGTGTGGGGGAGGGCGAGGGAGTGGACACCCACCCAAGGGGGTGACGGGACAGGCTTCCTAAACCACTGGAGCTCTGAGGCTCCTGGCACATCCGTCCCACGGGGCTGCATCTCCGGTGCCTCCCCTCCCCTCCTGTGTTCCGCCCACCCTGCCCTGTGGTCTCTGGTTGCCCTGCTCTGGGTGTCTGCAGCTCCGCCACACCTGGCACAAGTATCTGCCTTGCTCTGCTGTACCCAACAGCTCTGAGATTTTTAGGAAGCGAAGGGGCAGAAGAAGCGACTCACAAGCTCCTGGAGCTGTGTTGGGAGGGGCCCTCGGGGGCCCTGGAGTGGAGAGACACACCCAGAGGCTTTCCAGCCACCCAGGGAGGAGGCGCGGTGGCTGGGATTTGGAGACAGCTGCGGAGGTGGGTGCAGGAGGCCAGGTTCTCTGTATTTCCAGACTAGAGGCAGCGGCAGCTATTGGTGTGGGGTGGGAGGGGAGAGCAGCTGGGACATAGAAACATTCCGAACCTATGATAAGCTCCCTGCTTCCAAACCCTTAAATGTCCTTAATCTGTAAGAAAGAACACTCCTGACCAAAATTGGCCAGAAGGCCCCCTCATGTTTATTCTCTGAAATAAACCTGTCCTTGACTGTGGAGCTGCTTTCCTGTTTCTTTCCTCTTTAACTCTTACAGAGAGCAGCTGGAATGGCCCCACAGGCTACAGCCCGTGTCGGTGTGGGATGCGAGGGAGAGGAGCCAGGATGGCCCCACATGCTTTCCTTGGCTGCCTGGGCGGGTGCAGCAGCCACCTGAGAGGGCCGTCTGAGGACACGAGGCGGCATCAGCCTCATGAGATCTGGGATGTGCACGGGACGTCCATGAAGCCGTCGGAGATGTGTGTCTGGGCAGGGTGCTGACAGGGAGGGTGGGTTTCTGTGGCATTTGGGTTTGGGGGATGAAGCTGTGCAGGGGTGTGAGGCCTGAGGGTTGCAGCAGATGCCTGTGTCCACATCTGGACAGCATTGCTGGCTAATGCCAACCCCACCTGGCTTGGGAATGGGCTTGAATGTGTGGTCTGTCCTGGGCAAAGAGTAAGTTCCTAGAAAATCCCAGCAGTCACTGGGAAGTCCGATGACTTCCTGAGCCGAGCTCTTGGTGTGATGTGATCCCATCGGTGGTGTTACTTCTGGTTTTTGTCTTGTTCACAATAGGATTTGGAGTCGTTTACAAAGGTTAACAAAGTTCAGGGAGTCAGGGAAGGGAAAATTAAGAAAAAGCCCACAGGACAGAGTGGAGCATGTGGCAAGGTCAGCGGCCGCATGGACGTCTCCAATTGTGCTGGCTGTGCTGCTGTGGCCGCGGTGGGGCAGAAGGTGAGTCCATCTCCCGAAACTGCTGGCCCTGAGCCTCACAGCACCCATTAAAAACCCTGATTTCCAGCTCTGCTCACAGAGACCTGGATGCAGTGGGCTTGGGCTGGGCCCCGGAACTTGGGTTTCCAGCAAGTGCCCCAGGCGAGTCCTGTGATGGGAGTTGCAGGAATGATGCCAGCCACATGTCCTGAGGCTGCAGGCAGGGCAGGTGTCTCTGACACCCAGGGTGCTGCCAGTCTGGGAAGCCTGGGCTCCTGCTATGGGCCTGGGTATTGGAGAGCTGGCAGGCAGAGGCGAGGGCCTCCAAGCTGGGGAGGTGGGGGGCTCTTTAGAAGGATCCGGGTCTCCCATGATAGCCTCAGGTGTCTGAACTTCCTCACCTGCTCAGGGGCTTCGCCTGCATCCTGGGGGTTTCCTGGAAGGTGACTGGGTCGGGGGAGCTGCCGACATGGAGAAGGCGGGGCCAGGAGACCAGGTGGTCCAGGCTCTTTGGGTCGTGCCCTCTGCGGGGCCCGGCTGGTGTTTTGCCCCAGGCAGGTGGTGCAGAGGCAGGGTGGCTGCTAGGGGCCTCCCTGGGAAAAGGTGATGGTCAGCCAGTGCCTGGGGCAGGGCTTGTGGTCGGCCCCAGCCGCTCTCTCACTCCTCCAGCATCTCTGAGCCCAGCCCTGTTGGGTGCCAGCACCTGATGTCCCAGAGGACCCAGGCTTCCTCCCTGGGGTGTGGTCCTGCTTACCATACCCACCCTAACAAGGAATTGAGTGCCAGCCCCCTGAGCCCTGGCACTGCCTCTGAGTGGAGCCTGGTACTGCCTCGGGGCCTGGGCAGGGGTTGCCCAGAAGCTTTGGGGCAGGAAGAGAGTAGGATGAGACCTCTCGGACGATCAGGACAGGGCTGGCTCCAGGGAACAGGATCTGAGGCGTGGAGCTGGGGAGTGTGTTCCTTCCACATCCCTTGGAAAGGGTGGAGGCCTCCCCATCCCCTTACAGCTAGCAGGGCTTCAGCATCCCCAAGCCAGGGGGAGCCAGGAGTCTACACTGATGTTTCTCTGTGCTTCTTCATGCAGGCCAGACGTCCTCACTTCCCCCCACCCCAGTCCAGCTGTACATGTTGTGCACTGCACAAGGGCCCTGGCAGAGGGCCAAGTTGGAGCTGAAATCCAGCCATGGCATGGCCCTGTGGGCTGCACACAGCATATGGAGGCTGCACTGGTCAGCAGCTGCTCAGCCTGAGAGAGATCCTGGAGCCCCATGTGGCATCTCTGGGTCTGAATTCTCTCTTGACACAAAGAGGACACCTCCTTGGTCGTTGCTAAGGAATTTCAACAGAGGAGGGTCCTGCAAGTTCCCAGCGCCATGCACTGTGCAGCCGAGCCCAACACCCGGAAGCTGCTGTCGGCTGGTCCCTCGGACACTGCTGTGGGCTGGTTCGCCCTCTTGGGCCCTCACTGCTCAGAGCTGCAAGCTGGCTTCATCACTTTCTTCTGTGCAGTCCCAGCCTTCCAGATGGTCAGAGACTGCTGGTGCCTCCCTCCACCATCCCGTTGCTGTCCCCCAGGGCCTCATCTCTGGGACTTCTCTACCCTACCACCCCTCACATTGACACAAATGTGTACACAGAAGCACACATGCATGCACACACACATACATGCACATGCACAGATGAACACACAGACAGACACACACGCACACATGCACATGCATGCACACACACATGCACGTGTGCAGATGCACACAGAGACAAAGACACACACACATGCACATGCATGCACACAAAGACAGGCACACATGCATGCACACACATACATGCATGTGCACAGATGCACACACAGACACACATGCATATACATGCACAGAGATACACACATATACACACAGACATGCACACACACACGCTACAGCATGTGCACACAGACATACACACCCTGCACACCCCAAGCCTCGTCTGCTGTCTCTGCTGTGCCTGCTTCCCTTAGCCCCTGATACCACCTTCCCCAGGTCTCCCAACTGCCCTGCCTGGACACAGAGAGGGGTCCTGTGAAGTCAGGCCTTGAAGGAGTGGGGGTCTCTCAGCCCCTCTGGAAACCTCGCTCCAGGACTGTCCCCTCTCCGGCACAGCATTCAGGACCAGCAGCCCTCAGCCCTGCAGTGTCCAGACCTGGTTCTGGGGAGCTTGGGGAGCTGGGGAGGTGGGTCAGGACCCAGACACCTTTGATTGGGACCCATTTGACATGAGACAGTGAGTATCATCCCTAAATTAAATCTTGATTTCAGAATTTTGGAGTTTAGCAAAATGGACTTATTTCTCAGTATTTCCAAAGTTTCTATTTTGTTTTAAAATAATAAACAATATATACCTGAACTTGTAAAAATAAGTTTACATGAATACTATTCCACAACCTCCCACCAGAGCCGTCTTTCCCAAGGTGTGAGGGTTGGGATGTTACTGGCTGGGACCCCATAGCCCCCGGGCCTCCCTGACGTCCAGGCTCCTCTGCGGGAACACTGGGATGACGTGATGCCCTGCAGCAAGGGACACCAGGGGTGGCTGGACGAGCCCAGTGCATGCCTGGGCCCTCCCCTGGGTGGGGTGTGGCATGAGGGCACTCTGAGTGCTGGGGCCTGGGTCTTGCTGGCCTTGGCCCGTTCAAGTGGCAGTGGCCACCACCGTCTTCAAACCCAACATGATCTCTGGCCGACTGCTCTGTTGCTTTCTGTATTCTGTTTATTTTCTGAG
This sequence comes from Gorilla gorilla gorilla, assembly GCF_029281585.2. Classification (NCBI taxonomy): domain Eukaryota; kingdom Metazoa; phylum Chordata; class Mammalia; order Primates; family Hominidae; genus Gorilla; species Gorilla gorilla. Next base: position 166,413,879 of record NC_073230.2, read on the forward strand.
AATTAGAAGAAGATAATAATTATCTGCTCCAGCCTCACCCTCCATGAAGCCTGAATTCCCACTGTCAGCACCCCCTTCCTTTGGACTAAAGACAGCTCTGTTTAGGTTCCTCCTGAAAATGATCACCGGCCCTGGGAGGGCTCCAGGGCTCCTGCTTCAGGATCCTGAGGTGGGGGACGGTGAGAGATCTCTGCCTCCTGTTTGGGGTAGGTGGCCGGGGGTCGGTGGTGACTGCTGCAGAGGCCGCAGGCTGAGCTCACGGTTCACAGTTCTGCCCCCCTTCCCCTGTCACCTAAGGCAGCAAACTGCTTTCCAGCCACCTTTTTTTGTAGGCCATATCAGGAGCCCGACCCCAGCTCTTGTATCAGATCCCATTACCCTGGGGCCTTCTGCCTCCAGAGCTAGGTGTTGGCGCCTGGTCCCCAGGGAGATGACGGGCTGGACTGCGGGCTGGGCCTCGAATCTGCAGGAACTGGCTGGTCTTATTGCTCCCAGATAAATTTTTTGGATTTCCATGAAAAGGAAAGAAAATGAGTGCACGTGAGGCAGGTCGGTGGTGGGCGGGGAGGTGGGGGTGGGGAAGAACTCGCCTGTGCCCTCAGTGAGGAAACGGGAGTTTTCTCCTGGGGGAGGGGGCCCCAGGCGCCTCCAGGAGGAAGCAGCGCAAGGGCTGACTCCAAGTCACCCCTGGGGCAACAAAGGTCAAAAGGTGGGTGCACCTGCTCCAGGCTGGTGGCTGCCGCAGGGCAGACAGCTCCCACCGCCCTGGAGCTCGCTGTCCCCCTCCCTATGCTGGGGCTGCACTGAGGCCCCGAGTCCCCTGAGCTGAATCAGCACCTGGGGAGATATCCTGGCTGCAGTCTTTGCTCTCGGTTTCTTTTTTCTGTTCCTTTTTGTTTGTTTTGAGACAAGGTCTCGCTCTGTTGCTCAGGCTGGAGTGCAGCGGTGAGATCCTGGCTCACTGCAGCCTCAACAGCTGGGCTAGGGTGATCCTCCCACCTCAGCCTCCTGAGTAGCTGGGACCACAGGCACATGCTGCCATGCCTGGCTAATTTTTAATTTTCTTTTTTTTTTTTGTAGAGAAGGGGTCTCCCTATATTGTTCAGGCTGTTCTTGAACTCCTGGGCTGAAGCAGTCTTCCCACCTGTACCTCCCAAAGTGCTGGGGCTACAGGTGTGAGCCACCACAAACTGGCCTTGATGTGTCTTAACTTGGTCAACCTGGGTGGACAAAAGGAGTGTTATCTACTGGGGGCTTCCTCAGATACCCCAACAGCCATGACGGGGAGGAAGAGAAGGAGAGGGAAGGAGACTGGGGAGGAGGAGGGTGGAAAGAAGGAGGGGCTGATGAGGGGAAGAGGGAGGGGCGAGGAGGAGGGGGAGCAGGTGGAATTTCTGAAGGGTCTGCACTGCTAAGACAACGAGTTGCAGTTTCTCCCACATGCATGTGGCTGGACCTGCTGCCCCTTCCTTCTTGGGATGGAGGTGGGCCTGGCCGTGCAGATGTGAGAGGTACAGGTGAGTGGGCGCCTGGCGAGGGTTCAGTGGAGCCAGCGTTGGGTCCTCCTGCCGGGTCAGCCCCTGTGTCTGCGACGTTGTGCGGCAGCCTTGGACCCAGGAGGTGCAACACAGTGACCCCATCTCTGTGGAGCTGGAGGGCTCAGCGTTGTCAGCCAAGAGACGCTCGGGCAGACATGGCTTGATGGCGGGGGGACGTCACTAGTGCGTCAACACCATACCGAGGCCAGGCCTGGTTCTCGCCCCAAACAGAACGGCTTGCTCCGACCTTCCCAGCGACCCTGAGCACCTGGTCCCATACTGCCCCCACTCCACAGGGCAGAAGGATGATGTGGAGTGGCGCGCGTGAGTCGCAGAGGCAGTGAGTGGGAGGAGGGCCCTGAGGTGTGGGCCAGGCCACAGGCCACGGTCTGGGTCTGCACGGTGGTGCTCCTCTCCCGGCTGAGTGTGGCGAGGGCTGGTGGGAGCCGCGGGCCAGAGGGTGGTGCCTGCCTCCCCAAGAGCCATTCCCACGCCTTCAGAGACGGTGATTCATCTCCAAGGGTAATACAGCAGGAGTGGAAAGGAAAAGAGCTCCAATGATCATGCGGCTGGATTTATTAAAATGGAAGCAGGGGGTTGGGGGCAAAGGCAGCGCCTGTATCCGGAAGAAGCTGTTTCCAGCGGCTTGATGAATTAAACAAGTTATTCCTATATCGCAACTGTAATTATGTCGGGAAATAAAATAGAGATGAGCGTGCATGTACAAAAAAGATGGTTTTGAATGAGGAGTTGGGCGTTTCGAACGCCACAGTTGGCAGCGAATGGAGCCACAGCGCCGACCTCTTCAGCCGCGATTCCTGCTCAGGAGTGAGAGGAGGCCCCAGGCGGCTGCAGAACCTTCCTGAGACAGGAGGGACTTGGCGTGACGGGCCGAGTGGTCCCTGGGCACCTGAATGTCCTCACCCCCTCTTTTCTTCTTTATTCCCTGGCCTTTTGTAAATAAAAATGAACATCAAATCCTTCACCTCATTTAAGTCTCATAACCCATGAGAGAGAAATTAGCAGAACTCTCCACCAGCGACTCAGCTCTTCACAGGGTCTCAGACGCGAGGGCCAGCTTGGTGCCCCTTAGCACCTGAGGGGTGGGGCTGGCGCTCAGAAAGACGCCCTCGGGCCCAGCCCAGAGAAGGCCCTGCACCCGCCCATGGGGCTTTTGGAACTGGGTCCCAGGGAGCAGCCATGGAGGGGGCTGAGCGTGGCCTCACTGGTGCGGCCGACCTTGGATGTGGTTGGGAACCCGGAGTTTGATCTGGCTTTAGGCTGAGGATGTTGAAAATCACGTGACCACGAGATCCAGACACGTGAAATGAGCCGTGCACAGTGGCGTGCAAGAGACTGGTCATTTCTGCAGGTGCATGTGTGTGCATGCTTCGTGTGTCTACACAGACGTGCGACTTCATTTCTGCAGGTGCATGCGTGTGCATGCTTCATGTGTCTACACAGACGTGCGACTTCGTCATTTCTGCAGGTGCATGCGTGTGCATGCTTCGTGTGTCTACACAGACGTGCGACTTCGTCATTTCTGCAGGTGCATGCGTGTGCATGCTTCGTGTGTCTACACAGACGTGCGACTTCGTCATTTCTGCAGGTGCATGCGTGTGCATGCTTCGTGTGTCTACACAGACGTGCGACTTCATCATTTCTGCAGGTGCATGCGTGTGCATGCTTCGTGTGTCTACACAAACGTGCGACTTCGTGAATGGAGATGCGTGTGTGGGCGTGTGCACTGTGTGGGCATACATGTACCACCACGTCTACAGACGCATGTGTAGATCTATCCAGGATTTGAAAGTGTCAATTAAATACAACCCCATATGGCCCCAGAAGAGTCTCAAAGAGACTCCCAAGGACTTAGGTTCTTCCAAGGAAAGAAATAGCTCAGCCCCATCAAGATCCGGCCAAGAGAGAATCTGTTGATTTCATCCTCCCTCCCTCTTGCCACTCCAAGGTGTTCAGATGTCTGCTGAACATCTCACTCTCTTCTTTCTCTTCTTTTGACAAAAACTTTGGAGACGAAGTTTGCAAAACAGGTAAAAGACCAGAGGTAAGAAAGATGTCAGCAGGTTGCTGAGAGCTGCATTGCTCCAGGAAACACTGCCCTGAGGCACACTCAGAGACCCGCAGCCTCCGGCAGCTCCTGCTCTGCTGGGAAAGTCCAGGTCAGGCCTGATGGACACACACGGGGAGGAGAGAGACCTCGAGGCTGCTGTCTGTCCACAGAAGCACAGGGCCTGGCCTCCTGTATGAGGATGAGGGCTTAAGGCTGCAGGTGTGGGAGGCTGTGAGGTGGGCAGCAGGGATGGTGGGGGGCTGGGGAGGGGAGGGACCTGGGGTCCCAGAGCTGGAAGCTGTGCTGCAGCAGGAGGCTTGGCATCCCCTTACCGGCCCCCTGCCTGGCACCAGCATTCTGCAAACACTGGCTGCTTAAAAAGAATGGAGACAACAGTGCACTTCCTGGTGGAGCCTCACTGCTGCCTTGAGAATTCCAGCTGCCTCTCAAGCTGCACAAGAGTGAAGGTGAGGGCGTGGAGTGGTTCCAGCCCCAGTGCTCTGTGAGGTGCTGCTCCTCATGGCTGCGATCACTGCGGCCACCGTCCCACTTTCCAGCAGAGGTAACTCGGGCTCCAAGAGGGGAAGGAAGGTCCCTGTGGCCACATGGCTGGATGGACCATTTGAACTGACTTCGGCCCACCCCAGCCCGTGCTGGGATGTGCAGGTACTGGGGGCTACACAGAGCTGAGGAGGCTGTCGGGGCTCCCAGACAGATGCCTGGGCTAGGTTTGCACCCCAAGTCTGTGCCTAGACTGGGCTGGGTTTGCACCCCAAGTCTATGCCTAGAGACTGAAGGGCATGCATCAGGCCAGGGTCTGATCAGGACCCTGCAAGGGAGTGAGGGGCCCTGGGGACTTGTGTGGGTGCCGAGCCTGGGCCTGGGGACAGCAGCCTTGCCTGGACTTTGCCCCTGTCTCTGGCTCCTGTTCTGGATAATGGGCCAGCACCTGGCTGCAGGGGTCAGAGAGTGAGCCTGGAGTGTGCAGAGCCGCCTCCTGGAGTGCTCAGGAGCTCAGGGTGAGAAGGCTGGATGCCACCTTGGTGCGGAGAGACTGGGAAGGGCCCCCTTGCAGTCCCTCTGGGCTCTGCCCTGGCCTCCACCCTGGCATCTCCAGGAATGGCCGGCGGGGCGCTCCTCTCTCTTCACTCCTCAGTGTGTGCAGCTACTCCTTCCTCTGCTCTGCCCCATGGGAGCAGCTCTGGCTCAGGGGCCCTCTTCTGAGGGTGAGTGGGAGGGTCCCCAGGCCTGGCCTGAGGAGCCCCGACTCCTGCCATCTGGCTGTGACAATCGCGGGGGTTCGGGGCAGGGGGTGAGTGAGGGAGCACGATGCCGGGGTGGCGAAGTCCAGATGTTGTGTGTCCAGATGCCACACAGTTGCAAGCAAGGCCTCCGTGGAACCCCGAGGCAGCTCTGGGACTGGAGGGCCCCACAGGGTGGTCCCAAAAGGGGCCAGTGGGAGGGCCTCGTGCCCCTCTTAGACCAGTCATGGGGTGGGCCATGTCCCTGGGAAGGGCATTGGCATGGGCCAGGGGGCATGTGGCTGAGGGCAGTTCATGGAGAGGGGCCTGGCTGTGAGCCCTCAGCAGCCCAGCTGCCAGCCACTGGGAGCCCCAATGTCCCTGTGGGGCTCCTGGCCTCTGATGCGTGGCCCAAGGCTGCAGAGTCTATGATTTCCTCTGACTTCCCTTCGTTCACAGCGACCTTTTCACAGGGAACGTCTAATCCTAAAAAACAGAAGGATGACTGCAAAGTAGTGGGATTACTTTTTTTTTAAATAGAAAATCGAGACCACAATAGTTATGTATCAATGGCTTCCTTCAAAGTAGATACCCCAGAGAAGAGAGAGAGAGAGAGGCTCAGGGCTGCTAGGAGAAGACAGAGACAGAGAAGGAGGCAGAGAGAGACAGAGAGAGAAAAAAAGACAGAGACAGAGGGAGGCAGAGAGAGAGGGAGAAGAAAGAGAGGGAGGCAGAGAGATAGAGAGAGATGAGATAGAGACAGAGAAGGAGGTAAGGGAGACAGAAGAAGAGATAGAGAGAAGAGACAGACAGAGAGGGAGGCAGAGAGAGAAGAAACAGAGAGAGAGGAATGCAGAGAGAGACAGGGAGAGAAGAAGAGACAGACAGAGAGGGAGGCAGAGAGAGACAGAGAGAGAAGAAGAGACAGAGAGGGAGGCAGAGAGAGACAGAGAGAGAAGAAGAGACAGATGGAGACAGAGAGGGAGGCAGAGACTTTGTGTGTAACACACTCTCCCTTGAAAGAGAAGCAAAAGGAATAAAAAAATATTTGCAAACTCTTCATCCAACAAGGGACTAACACCCAGAATCTACAAGGAACTCACCCAGCTCAACAGCAACAAAAATAATCTAATTTAAAAATGGGCAAATTTCAGCAGGTCATGGACTAAAAAAATAAAAAATAAGAAAAATGGGCAAACGATCAGAGTAGATGTTTCTCAAAAGAAGACCTACCAGTAGCCAGAAAGTATATGAGAAAAGACCCAACATCACTTAGGGAAATGCTAATTTAAAACCATAATGAGATACCACCCCACATCTGCTAGAATGGTTTTTATCAGAAAGGCGGGGAGGTGGAGAAAAGAGGGTCGTGTGCACTGTGGCAGGGAAAAGAGGGCCGTGTGCACCGTCGGAGGGAAAAGAGGGCCGTGTGCACCGTCGGAGGGAAAGAGGGCCGTGTGCACCGTCGCAGGGAAAAGAGGGCCGAGTGCACCGTCGGAGGGAAAGAGGGCCGTGTGCACCGTCGCAGGGAAAAGAGGGCCGTGTGCACCGTCGCAGGGAAAAGAGGGCCGTGTGCACCGTCGGAGGGAAAAGAGGGCCGTGTGCACTGTCGGAGGGAAAAGAGGGCCGTGTGCAGTGTCGGAAGGAAAAGTGGGCAGTGCGCACTGTGGGAGGGAATGTGAGTGAGGATGCCTGCTATGGAGAGCAGCTGGAGTTTCCTGAAAACACTAAAAATAGAGCCACCTTGGGATCCAGCAGTCCCACTGCTGGGCATACGCCCCAAAGAAAGGAGATCCGTATATCGAAGACGTATCTGCACATCCCTATTCATTGCAGCACTATTTACAATGGCCAAGATTTGGAATCAACCTCAGTGCCCATCAGCAGACGAATGGATAAGAAAAATGTGGTGCGTAGGCACAGTGGATACTGTTCAGCCAGAGAAGAAAGGAATCCTGTCATTTCAGCCGCATGGATGAGCCTGGAGGAATTGGGGAAATCAGCCAGGTGCAGGAAGACAAACACCCCAGGATCTCACACATATGTGGGAGCGAAAAAAGCCGAACTCAAGGCGGTGGTGATGGACTCGTGGTTGCCAGAGTCTGGGGAGGGGGTAAGAGTTAGAGCCAGACGGGAGAAAAAGCTCTAGTGTTCCTGGCACTCCACGCAACTGTGGTCGACAACAATTTATTGTATGTTTTCAGAGAGCTGGAAGAGAGGCTTTGGAATGTTCCCAGCACAAAGAACTGACAAAGGTTTGAGGTGACAGGCACGTGAACCGCCCTGATCGGACTATCCCACATCATACACGGGCGTCGAAACACCACCCTGTATTCCAGAAACAGGTGCAATTATTGTGTGCCAATTAAAAAAAGGAGAGCGAGAAGAGAGAGAGGGCGAGCTGGGCCGTGGAAGTGGAATCAGACTCGGAGCTGATGAGGCCAGCGTTTCCTCCTGTCTCCTTTGATGCTGAGGCCTGACGTCACTCCCGTGCCATTCCCAGCCTTCCTTCAGAGTCCCTGCGTGCCCTCAGGAGCTGCGTGGTGGGGTTGACGATGGCCACATCCCGGGCACCTCTGGCTGCTGCAGGCCTCCCAAGACCGCTTCACACTTCTGTGCCGACCAGGCCACCAGCCAGCGTTGCCTCTGCAGACCACTCGGCCGCTAGTGGGGTGCGCACAGCAGCAGGCTTTCTGTACCCAGAGAGGCGGCAGCAGGAGAGCCACAGAGAGCACGGGAGCTTCTCCGCCTCGCCTGGCCCCTCACGTGCGGAGCACGTCCTCTCCAGACTGAAGGGCGCACATCTTGGGCTGCAGGACAGACGCCCCCGGGGCTGGGCTGTGTGGTGCGGGCCAAACGCTCCCGGCTCCCCTGAGCACTGGCCTGTGGAGGTGACCACAGAGAAATGACCTGATGGCCAGAAAACCCACCGTGATAGTTACCAACTGCACTAAAAAAAAAAGCAAATCCCTAAACCATTAAGCGTGCCTAATAAATGGAGCGACATAAATGGCTAAGACCAGTTTCTAAACAAATGCCTTTACAAAATGAAACCCAGCCCTTGTTTAGGAACAAAGGTATAATCAAATCCTCATTTTCTATTCCAATAAAGTCTTTGAATTAATGTCTGTTCCGCTCATTATGAGGGTTTTTTCTTAGTGATCTCCCTGATGACTAACGCACAAGACACAGGCTCCGTCTAACGTGGCTGGTGCTTCCCCAGGGGGCGCCCTGGGCTGGCTTCGTGCGTGCGCTGAGCAGCCAGAGGGGAGGAACCCAGCAGAGACGGAGACAGTGGGGAGCGGAGTGGAGAGAGGCAGTGGGCGTGCATGTCTGCTTTTAAAAAGTATTCAGTTAATTGTGTAGAAAAAGAATAAAACTTCCGGGAGCTGTCCTATTAGTTTACACAGCCCAGTAACATACATTCACAGCATCCATTTCAGTCCCAGGTCTCAGCAGGAAAGACCCCACAGCTACGCAATGGTGGACATTCTGGTCTCTGCAGAGTCTGAGGACCAATGCTCTGACCTGCCGCGTTCACTTTAGATGCCTTCCAGCCACCCAGCAGCAGGGTGCTCGGGGCCACCACACCCAGCTGCCCCGAAGCAATGTGTGCAGGACCCCGGCCACGGAGGCAGACAGGCTCCGGACAGCCCACTCACCCACCGGCAGGGCTGCGGGGGCTCTCCCAGCTCGGGAGTGTGACCGTGGGCTTTCAGAGGAGGATGGAAAATTCCGTACTCGCACCGATTCCACCCGAGAGCAGGTGTGCGGTGTTGGGAAGTGATTCCTTCCCAAGGTAGTCTGCAGCTGGTGGTGCGGGCAGTGGGGCTGGAAGAGTGACAGGAGAGGCGAGTATGGCCCCACAGGGGCCAGATTCAGAGTTAGGCCCCGGAACCTCACACATGAGGGCTCAGAACACCCGCGAGAGGTGGGCATCTTTAATGAGACTTCATCTACCCACAAGGCGTGTGGGCCTCTGTGCATGTCTGTGCATTTCCAAGGAATTCCGATAAACCCCATTCCAAGACCCTGAGAAGAACAGATTTATGGTCTCATTATGAAGTTGGTGCATCTCTTTTTTTGTGTTTTTGTTTTGAGACGGGGCCTTGTTCCCCAGCCTGGAGGGCAGTGGCACCATCTCAGCTCACTGCAGCCTCAAACTCCCTCCCAGGCTCAAGCAATCTTCCCATCTCAGCACCACCTGCCACCCAGTAGCTGGGGCTACAGGTGTGCGCCACCATGCCTGGCTAACTTTTGTATTATTATTATTCTTTTTTTTTTGTAGAGACAGGGTTTCACCATGTTGCCCAAGCTGATTTTGAACTCCTGGGCTCAAATGATCCTCCCTCCTCAGCCTCCCAAAGTGTGAGCCGCTGTGTCTGGCCTGTTGCATTTCTTATGCACGGAATTACAATACACAGATCTTTCGTTTTCTTTTTGTAAGATCACGTCTCACCACATTAAAAAAAATCAGTCTTAAGCAACAACTTTGTAAAAATCATCACTGAATCACTTGCTGAGCAGCCCCATTATGTTGAAACAGTGAATGGTTACGAGCCCCAGGCCCCCGTGACACGTGGGAGGGAGGAGACATCATCTTGGCACCTTGCGGAGTGTCCCGCTGTGAACTCAGGGCGCCAGCCTGCCCTGCCTGTGATACGTCCACACAAGCTGCATGGCCAAGGTTTGCAGCTCAGGGCCTGCACACTGTAAAGTGGGGTGACAAGGTTGTGCCCTCCCCACTCCTTGGTTAGCCCATTGCCTCCTGGGTGTCTGCGTTTTCTAATCCTGAAGCCCCTCGAGGCACCTCTGCGTCTGTGGCCTCCCAGTCAAGGCCATGCTAGAAATCCAAGTGTAGAGCCGTGTCGGTGGAAGAAAGCCCCCCTCGTGGCTGGGGTCTCGACACTGTTTCAATGCCCTCTCGACCCGGGACAGGGTGCACGGCCCAGGCCACACGCAGCAGCCAGGAAGGAAGCCTTGTCTGGGTGATAGAAATTGCCGACAAGTCTCCTCCGCCCACTTGGAACTGGAGCTGGACATGCAGACTGATGCTGAAATAAGAGCTGTCCCTGGCTAGGACCCATTGTGGAGAGGGGCACAGGAGGCCCACAGAGCCCACCTGTGCTGTGAGAGGGACTCCTAAAGGGCCTCGGCACCGACGGCCCTCCTCTTTTGGTGCCCACTCCTGCCCTCTGTATGTCCCCAACCTCTCTTGCATATTTTTGTTTTATGAGTGGGTTTCTCAGACCTATCTTCCATTTCACTGAGTTTCCAGACCTAGCCAATCTTCCATTTTACCCAGACATTGAGTTTTTATGGTCAGCTTGTATCATGTGAACACATATCCTCTAACTTTAAAATAATTGTTCCTTTTCAGTTTCATTTCTAGAAGTTTTGTTTGGTTCAAGTCTAGTTGTTCTCTTTTTAAATGCAGCTATTCTTTTTATATACCATTTAAAATGGTAAAACCGGTTTTATCACCTTTTTCACACTGGATGACTGTCCCTGACAGAGTCCATCCCCGTGGGCTTTGTGATTGTTTATTAGGAGCTCATCTTCAGGGGGCGTCTTTTCTGGGGGTTGCAGAAGGGCACTGAGCGGTTTTGCCTTTACTTATCTTGGGGACCCAAGGGTTTCACGGGGCTTGGATCAGTTTCAACCTTGATATTTCGTCTTGGCTTTCCTGGGCCACGTGGGGAGGGTAAGCTAGACGCCACACCCTCCTGTGGTATATAGGACTTATTTTTTCCTGTACGGTGGCACGGGGCTGTCCTCCAAACTCTGCCCTTTGTCACAGGGTCCTGAGACAGAGTGTGTGGCAGCCGGCTCGGACCGACTTGCAGGGCAGATTGTTAAGTTTATAGGAATCTTGTAGGCAGCTTGTCAAATACAGCCATTATTAAAAATTTAATTATATTAACCGACAAATTATATTAAAACACAGATAATAAACATGATGTTTTTTGTTTACGCTTGTCATCATCCCTGGTGGTTGTACATCTTCTGGTTATTTCCAGCTCTTGAGCCTGTGCAGTGGAAGTGCTAACGGCAGGCTGCCGGCTGCCTGTCCCATCGCGCCGAAATCATTCACAGTGGGCGCGTTGACACCACAGAAGTCGGCAACCACGACAGACGGGGGCGTTGCTTTTGCTTTGCTGATTGTCTAGACTTTAATAAGTGATGAAGAAGACATTCCTAATGCTGATTCAACTTAAGCCTATGGTGTCTGTAGCCCTTCCATTGTGAACACCATGAGGAAATAGAGACCATCTTTCCTCAAGATTTGGCAACTATCATCCCATTTGGCAAAAAAAGTGCTCAGGCCATTCATGAGTGATGTGGAATAAGTTCTGACGTATTCTGTTTTCTCTTCTTGCCTGTTCAGGTAAGTGATGTTAACCAACACCACGTCGGAACAACACTCGTTCCCTGATTGCAATCATACGTTGGATACAGATGCAAGAGCTCCATGAAAATCGGAGCGAGCATTCTGTGAGAACCCGTGGGCTACATGAAATTGAAAATAGAGCACCGTGTGTGCTGTTATTTGTAAGCTGTGTGCTACATATCGTCTATCTGTTAAATCGCACGATCTCTGTGAGTCTGCTGTTTGGGGGAGCTGGTTGTTAAACATTCCCCAAAGCCATTTATGCAGATGCCAAGTGGACATGTTTAGCACCCGGCCGCCTGCCCTTGTAGGGCTCAGTCCTGACCACCTTCCCACGCTGACCTCTAGCTCCCTCTTTGGAATAAGACCTTGAGGAGTTCTCTTTCTTTAGAGCTTGGCTACACGTTTTAAAAGTTACTTTAGTACACTCTGTCCAGCATTCCTAAATAATTGTATCAGGAGTGGAATATTTACACGGCATTTCAGCCTGCCCTATTGCCCTCGGACCTAAATTCTGAAATGCATTCATCATGAGAAGCTTCCATATTGTCACACATGCTCACATAAGATGTTCGGTGGCCGGGTCTCAGCAACCTCTCACGACACATGGAAAGCAGAAGCTTCCCGGAGGTGTAGGCAGGGTTCCGACATGGCTCACACTCAAGAAGGAAAGCCTGAGAAAATGCACCCACAGGAGCGAAGCTGAGAGTCAATCCACTGAGACTGAGAATTGGGCTTCTTAAGAAAGGAACAGCAGCATTTTGGTGGACACTGACAAAGACCCTTCGCTTGGCCCGACTTTATTTTTATTTTAAAGAATATTTTAACTTTTATTTTAGGATCAGAGGTATATGTACAGGTTTGTTATATAGGTAAACTCTTGACTCGGGGGTTTGGTATACAGATGATTTCGTCCGCTGGGTGCTAAGCATAGTACCCAACAGTTTTTTTTTTTGTTTTTGTTTTTTGTTTTGCCCTGGGCCTCTCCTCCCACCTGCACCCTCAAGTAGGCCCCAGTGTCTGATGCTCCGCTCTTTCTGTCCACGTGTTCTCATTATTTAGCTCCCACTTATAAGTGAGAACATGTGGTATTTGGTTTTTTGTTCCTGTATTAGTTTGCTAAAGATAATGGCCTCCAGTTCTATCCATATTCCTGCAAAGGACATGACTTCATTCTTTTGTATGGCTGCACCGTATTCCATGGTGTATATGTACACACTTTCTTCATTCAGTCTATGGTCAATGGGCATGTAGGTCTCTGCTACTGTGAATAGTTCTGTAATGAACATATGTGTGCATGTGTCTTTATGGTTGAACAATTTTTATTCTTTTGGGTATTTACCAGTAGTGGGATTGCTGGGTCAAATGGTAGTTCTGTTTTTAGGTCTTTGAGGATTCTCCCCTTTGCTTTCTACAATGGTTGAACCTAATTTACACTTCTACCAGCAATGTGTAACTGTTGCCTTTTCTCTACAGCCTCGCCAGCATCTGTTGTTTTCTGAGTTTTTAATAATAACCATTCTGACTGGTGTGAGATGGTGTCTCATTGTGGTTTTGATTTGCATTTCTCTGATTAGTGATATTGAACATTTTTTCATATGCCTGTTGGCCACGTGTATGTCTCCTTTTGAAAAGTGTCTGTTCATGCCCTTTGCCCACTTTTTAATGGAGTTATTTTTTGCTTGTATGTTTGTTTAAGAGCCTTGTAGATTCTGGATATTAGACCTTTGTCAGATGTATATTTTGTAAATATTTTCTCCCCTTCCGTAGGTTGTCTGTTTACTCTGTTGATGGTTTCTTTTGCTGTGCACAAGAAGCTCTTTAGTTTAATTGGGTCCCATTTGTCAATTTTTGTCTTTGTCGCAATTGCTTTTAGCATTTTTGTCATGAAATCTTTGCCAGTTTCTATGTTCAAAATGGTATTTCCTAGGTTATCTTCCAGGGTTTTTATAATTTTAGGTTTTACATTTAGGTCTTTAATCCATCTCGAGTTAATTTTTGTATGTGGTATAAAGAAGAGGTCAAGTTTCAATCTTCTGCATGTGGCCAGCCTGCTATCCCAGCACCATTGATTGATTAGGGAGTCCATTTTCTGTTGCTTGTTTTTGTCAGCTTTGTCAAAGATGAGATGGCTGTTGGTGCGTGGCTTTATTTCTGGGTTCTCTATTCTGTTCCATTGGGTCTATGTGTCTGTTTTTGCACCCGTACCATGCTGTTTTGGTTACTGTAGCCTTGTAGTATAGTTTGAAGTCTGGCAATGTGATTCCTCCAGTTTTGTTCTTTTTGGTTAGAATTGCCTTGGCTGTTCGGGGTCTTTTTTGGTTCAATGTGAACTTTAGAATAGTTTTTTCTACTTCTGTGAAGAATGTCATTGGTAGTTTGATAGCAATAGCACTGAATCTGTATCTGTAACTTGCCTTGGGCAGTATGGCCATTTTAACGATATCGATTCTTCTATCCATGAGCATGGAATGATTTTCCATTTGTTTGTGTCATCTCTGATTTCTTCGAGCAGTGTTTTGTAATTCTCATTGTAGAGATCTTTTACCTCTCTGGTTAGCTGTATTCCTAGATATTTTATTCTTTTTGTGGCAATTATGAATGGGATTGCATTCTTGATTTGGCTCATGGCTTGGGTGCTGTTAGTGTATAGAAATGCTACTGATTTTTTGCCTTTTATTTATCTTGCCTGATTGCTCTGCTGGCCCAAATTTAGTTAAGCTCTTCAACCTTCTCCTAGTCCCATCTGTGCCCTTCTTTGTAAAATCCAATTTCAGCAAATAACCATGTTAAGTCAGTTTAGCAAGAACTGTTCCTCCACCCATCCTTGATATCTGGTCACCTTCGATATCTGATCGGATCCCTCATCCTTTACCACCTCCCAGGTGATGTCGGTCACCCTGGCCCGCCTGCAGCAAGAACTCTGTTAGGTGGGTTTAGCCAGAATCTCCTGACCCTGACATTTCCTCTTAGTAACACTCCATCCACTCACCTTTACCCTGCTTTTTGGTTATGGATCCCCAACCTCCTGTGCTGTGTTTGGAGCTGAGCCAGCCTCCCTTCCCTACTGCAAGGCCCCATTGTCATGGCCCCTACACCTATCGTGTTGGCTCTGAATAAAGTCTTCCTTATTGTGCTTTTACAAGGTATCATTGAATAATTTTTTCTTTAACAATCACGGTGTTGTGATCTGACAGAATCAGATTGACCATAGGACCCCTGGGCCCTTATCCAGGACCCTAAGTGTACGCCTTTGAAGCTTTGTTTTCACTCCTGACTGAGTGGGGTCCATTGGTGAGTCAGACTCTTGAACCAAATGTCTGTTGAAGGTAGTCAGCACAGATTTAGATTCTTCAGGTATGAATATCTCTCTGAGGCTAGGTGAATCTCAGGCTTCCTCAGGAAGGTAACTGTGGGGCTGGAAGTACCTTCCTCCTGGCTGTCTTTCCTGAGTGGGGATTTGTCTCTCATTCCCTGGGCTGGAAGTCCTTCCTCCTGTCTCTCTCTTTCCCGAGTGGGGATTTGTCTCTCATTCCCTGGGCTGGAAGTCCTTCCTCCTGTCTCTCTCTTTCCCGAGTGGGGATTTGTCTCTCATTCCCTGGGCTGGAAGTCCTTCCTCCTGTCTCTCTCTTTCCCGAGTGGGGATTTGTCTCTCATTCCCTGGGCTGGAAGTCCTTCCTCCTGTCTCTCTCTTTCCCGAGTGGGGATTTGTCTCTCATTCCCTGGGCTGGAAGTCCTTCCTCCTGTCTCTCTCTTTCCCGAGTGGGGATTTTTCTCTCATTCCCTGGGCTGGAAGTACCTTCCTCCTGGCTCTCTGTGAGGCCCCCCTCTTCTCTCTGTTGTCTGTTTTCTACCAGCTCCTGCTTCTCCCATGGGGACTTCTCTGTCACCTGGAATCCCTCTTCCCGCACCCCAGCTGACTCTGAGCTCTGCTAACTCTGTCCACCCCTGCCAGGCCCCTTCCTCTCCCTCCCTACTCCAGCCCCTCACCCACTTGAACTCTAGACTCCTGGGGTCTAACGGGATCCACTGGGGGCTCAAGGTACTCACGAGTGTCTTGAAAATTCCACTTGAGGCAGAAAAGAGGAAAAAGAAACTCTTTGGAACTGGGCAAATGAAAAATCTTAAAGGCCTTCTCCACAAATATTGGTAAATAGCTGTATCCCTTATTAAGTAGGTATCCTCAGCTTGTTCCATTTTCATCAGAAACACAATTTGTATAAGAATATTAAGTGGAGATAAACCAATGAGTTTTTATGTATTAGTCTGTTTTACTGCCTCATGACTAAAATTTTGAAAAATTAAAAGATCTGCTTGCATCCATCTGTACATTTAAGTGTGGATCTATATATATATGTTATGTGTATGGGACATTTTTCTATCTCTGGGTGATGCTGCCAACATACATAAAAGAGCTCTATTTGATTAGCTTAAAATAAGCACTATATAAAGTATTATCTCAGAAAATAGAAACAAACTTAATTGCCCTTTAGCTCATGTGACTTGAGTAATTCTTTAAAAATAAACTAGTTTTACAATTACTGATAAAAATAAAAATAGAAATATCTTCAAAATTGTCAGCATTAAATATAATACAGACATACAATTTTGTCTGTTTTTGCCAGACAGGTTTGTGTTGTCTCTGTTAGATGTTTCAGGCCATAAAATTATAACTCCCACCGTACAGTGGAATGCATAGTAAAAATGAATTGCTTAATTGCTTGACGCATGTCAGTTGTGAAAGGAAAAAAAGAGGCTGTAAAAGTGTTGTGAAAATCTTATCTTGTGTGGTCAAAACTGACTAAAAATGGATAACTTCACTTATAAGGTTTTATGAAAAATTAGTTTTAGTTGTACATTGATGCAAAAGTAGAATTTGGTCTTATCTGTTAAAACGACAAATTTTTCTTGGAGTATTGATCTGAGAATATGAAGGAGTTTCCTTGTCTTTTAAGTAATTGACCTAGGAAGCAAATATTTTGTGTTTTATCAAGATAATTTCTTGTGTTTCATGTTGTCTTTTATTAGGTCTTTGATTACTTAAGAAAAGCAGATCTTCTAAGTATTAAAAGAACTAAGTTCTTGTCTACAACTATGTAACCTTCTGCATTTGCCTTTATTTATCGCTTTGATTAAATAATCAATGTCATATTTAATAAAGTGTTTTAAACTTTTTGACATTTTGTACGAACTTCCCAAAATCAAATTCTAAATTAAGTCTTTGTGACCTCAAATTAACTTTGGGACTTTCCACTTGGGCCCCTGGAAGGTCAAAAAATGTGTCTCTCACCTTGTAATAGAGTAATATCAAACAATTATTCTTATTTTATATGTTAAATTATATAGGAAGCATTTCCAAATAAATCTTCTGTGAGTTATATTTATGGGTATGTTATTGATATGAGTGTTCCAAAAATTGTATGAGATTTCTAGAACTCTAATGTGTTATCAGTCAAAATTTTGGTTATACTAAGATGTTGTGTACTACACAAATAACCAAATTTCCTTGCCAATCACATCATTTTTAAAATAAACTCTCATCAGATTTTTAACCATGATTGTTTTAAGTCTCTGTCATTCACAGACGGCTGTTCTTTTATTTTAATTCTTCTCTGAAAGCATTTGCCATTAGTTACAGTTCAAGATTACTTCTTCTTCAAAAAATCATGGAAAATACTCTGACAAGCACTCTGAAATACTGGCTTCTGACAAATTTAAGATGCCACTGGGCTGGGTAAGAATTTCCAGAACTCTAATGAAGAAACCAATGAGTTCATAAAATTGCTAACTAAGATCAAGCAGGACAGAATTAATTACATGGGACTAACTACACCGATGAGGATACATTTTAGAATGATTTTTTGCTGGAAATATTGGTGGTTCTTTAAATTTTTTGTATTAATTGATTTACATGTTTTATTTTAATTAAGATTTTTTAACCCTATCTATAGTTTACAGAAGTTCAGTAAACTTTTGTGAATAAAAACGGAAACAATTACTTTTTCTACTTACCTGATCCATCTAGAATTCAGAAACTGTGAGTATTCTTATTTTTGTGGCAATATAGTTATTTGCATAAGTTGAGTAAGAATCTGTTGTCCTTGTACCAAGACATCACTAGAAATGCTGGTTATATTACCAAGGCTTTGACTGGTATGTCATATTTTCAGATATGACCAGACAACTTTAAGAAACCAAGGTTGACTTTATGGGGCCAGTAAAGCCGCCACTGGAAAAGCTTCCCTGTTTCCAGTTTTACAGGTGGTTAGGGATGTCACTTCTTGGCAGGCCCAGGAAACAGGACATTTTGGGAACCTTGAGAAGAGAGAATTCACCCAAATCTATAGGTGCTACGCATACAGCCTGAAGCAAGGCCTTGGTGTGTCTTCACAGCCTCAAGAGTCTTTACCACTCCAATCTGAGACTCTTTGTCAAAAGTTCCAGCAAAGCAAACTTTAAAAAGCCTGTCAAACTATTCTTGCTACGGTGATACAAATAATCAAGACAAGTTTACGAGACTAAACTTATTTTGCAAACAAATCAGTCTAACTTTGATTATTTTGGTTAGAAATGAAGGCGATTTGAGAGAGAAAAATTATGTTTCAGGAGAAAACTATAGTGCATCTAGTGTTAGATTCTGGCCTCTCTGAGGTTTTACTACCTACCTGCAATCTGAAATGGATCCTGAATTCTTCTTGTTCCCTCCAACATCTGACTACAACTTTCCAAACTATTATTTCCCATTTTCTTCCGTTCTTCAAATTTGGAATTGTTGCCTTTTTCCTGAAGCCTTGCAAGCTGGAGCTGGACGACTTGATATAAACCTCGGCGCTCATAGGGACAACTTTCATGGCATCCAAACTGCCAACTAGGGAGCCTGTGGTTTAGGACGGCCCGCTCCCCTCCAGCCGGAGATGCACCAGCCCAGCATCTAGAAAGCTTCTGGATTGCCTGCCCTCTGGGCTCAGAATCGGAGTTCATAGTTGGTCCCAGCTATTTTTCTTTTTATTTTTGTAGAAACTAAATTCCCCTCACTGAAGGCCTGATGCCTCACACCATCCAGCTGAACTCCTCCACCACCAAGCCCCAGCTGGTGACTCTGCCGGTCCTTACTGAACAAAAGGCAACAAAACAAGAACGGGAACTTATATTTTTCAAAGGAAAGAAGAGAACAAAGGTGTAAAGATTCTCTGCTTGACCAACCTTTAGTCGGGCTTTGGAACCTTCTTCTAGGCCGGTCTGTGCATGTCCTTGTAAAATGACATTTTCAGCAAAGAATCCTGCAAAGTCAGTTTAGCAAGAGCCATCCGCCCAATTCTTGATATCTGATCACCTTGATATTTTTTCACCCTCGATATCTGATTGGGTCCCTCATCCTCCACCATCCCCAGGTGATGGCAGGCACCCTGGCTTGCCTTCAGCAAGAACCCTGTTAGGTGGGTTTAGCCAGAATCCCCTGACCCTGAGGCTTCCTTTTGGTAACTCTCCATCCACTCACCCCAGCCCGCTCCTTGGCTGGGAAGCCCCACTGCCCATGTGGTGTTTGGAGCTGAGCCCTGCTAGGGTTTGAGTGTTGGACTCTGCAAACCTCATGTTGAAATCTGGAGGTAGGGCGTAATGGGAGGTTTTTGGGTCATGGGGGTGGATACCTCATGAATAGATTAATGCTCCGGGGTGGGGGACAAGTTCTTACTCTGGCAGTTCCCATGAAAGCTGGTTGTTAAAAAGAGCCTGGCCCTCCCTCCATGCCATCTCCTGCTTCCTCTCTCTCCATCTGAGCTCTGCACACACACGGGGCCTCCCCAGATGCAGACACTGGTGTCATGCTTCTTATACAGCCTGCAGAGCTATGAGCCAAAAACCTCGTTTCCTTATAAATTGCCCAGCCTCAGGTGTTCCTTCAGAGCAATGTGAAATGGACGGAGACGAGCCCAGTCTCTCTCCCCCACTGCAAAATCCCCCGGCACTCTCCCTGTACCTATTGTGCTGGTCCTGAATCAAGTCTTCCTTCCTGTGCATTAACAAATATCATTCAATATTTGTTTCTTCAACACCAAGCTCCTCTAGCTGGAGGGCACTGCTTAGGAGTTACCTGATTTTGGGACGAGCCCACTCTGCTGTCCTCGGTCTCTCACTGTTGCCAGCGGAGATAGCCGAGGGCAGGACGGAAGGTTGGTCGCTGCACCACGCCCCGGAGTGCCTGCCTGTTTGCTTACAGTTTGAATATTCCCGCTGCATTTTCCTGCCAGGTGGAGGGGTGTGATTGTGTGGCTGGTGGGGACGAGGTCTCCCTTCCCACCAGGGACAGAAGGACAGTCCTTGGAATTGGAGTGCTAGGTGAGAGACATTATGAGCCTCACTGGGTCAGGGCCCGTTGTTAGCATCTAGGACTGAGAATGGGGAGGAAGGGGGCATCTCCCACCCCAGGGTGCCCAATCCAGGTGGTGCCAGTGCACGGAGGGGCACGGAGGGTGTGTGTGGCATGGATGCGATCTGCGGCTCCTTACTGAGACTGTTTAATCCTGTTTTAAAGATGAAACCTCAGTGACACCCTGGCCGTTAGTACACATCTAATGCTGCAGATAAAGTAGCAACATGACCTGGAGTTCTAGGAAACGCCCACGCTTTGTTTCGGCATCGAAATACATGTCCAGTGGCTTAGGAAACAAAAAGACGGATGGACACAATTGTTCCTCCTCCCCAAATAAAGACCACCTGAATGTGAAATCAGAAGTTTAATATGACACAATTAAATATATTTGTATATCTCACACCGGAGGTTTCTCTTCAAACATAAGGAGTTAGAAATTACAAGTAGGCATATGCTTTCTATATTCAGATAAATTCATTTCGATTAATTAAATTCCAGATAGAGAGAAGTAATTTTGGAAAAGAAATGATAGCTATATTAAAGCAGATATTCATTACAATACCATGTAGAGACATAAGCAATATTTTGGCATCATTCTGTCTGCTCGGTAGGCCGTGTTCCCTCTGGTAGGGCCTTTGGAGAGTACCATCTATCTAAGAGGGAGGAATGCTGTGGGAAGGGCAGGATGGAGGTGGGTTTTCTACGCTGAACCCCACACAGGAAATCTGCAGCCCACACAGCTGCCTCTGCGCCGCCTTCCATGTGATCATCCTGGTCAATGAAGTGCATTGTCCTATTTCTGGGGTAGGGGGTGATGGCGAATCTGATACTCAAATGTTATTTTGTCAAATCCGAATCATCTCTACGTGCTTAGGTTTACATGATGTCAAAACACGTGGTTCATTAAGTGATCCCGGGAAGAGGGGCAGGGCCGGTCGGCTGGTTTCTCACTTCCCTTCCAGGCTCTACGCAGTGCGTGCAGGTCGCCCTGATCTCCTCTCCCGGGAGGGAAATGCTCGCAGCCCTCTCTGGGTCTCCTTGCGTCTCCTCCCCTCCCGGGAGGGAAATGCTCGCAGCCCTCTCCGAGTCGCCCTGTTCTCCTTCTCTCCCAGGAGGGAAATGTCCCCTCTCTGGGGCCCCACAGGTCCGGGACGTGCCTGGAGGAGCCAGCGGGGGCCTGGCAGGGTTCGTGTGCTCCCGGGGACCCTCATAGCTTGCTCAATGCCCAGATTTGTTCTTCCTGGTTCTGGTTATCTCACAGGTAAGCGTTCACGGGGGCATCTGTTTTCATAACGTAGAAATCAATATTTTAACATTAAAAACACATCTCAATGTTGGGGTGCATCTGTAACTTTGCAAAGGTGAGGTCAGGGGAGTGCCAGCCTCAAGTGGGCACTACCCATGGGGTGCACAGGTGTCTGCCCCCGGGGAGCCCCTGAATCACTCTGTTTGGGCTGACAGGTGTGGCTGACGGGGCCGTCCATGGTAACCGGGGCAGTGTTGATGGAGAAGCAGCGAGGAGCTGTGATTGTCTCACTTGCCCCGAAGCTGCAGGACGTTCAGTTCTGTCCCCGCGGCTTCTCCCAATGATAAACTCTCTCAAAGAGAAATGCGAAACGTGCCTTGTGTGCCCGGCGGCCTCACTGAGTGCTGCCAGCTTCCCCGGCCACTCCTGCACAGTGGATCCACCCTCCCGAAAGTGGCAGATGACAAGCACACTCTTCCCGGAAACCGCCTCGAACGTGCTGGCTACTGCATTGTTAACACAACTTCAACTAAGAAGGTGAACGGGTGCTTCAAGAAAAAGTATTTTTTTTAAGCAAGTGAAAATTGATGAACTGATTCCCCTCCACCCGTAACTGGATTTTTCCACAAATCTCTCTTTATTATTGTTTGATTAAACAAAAATACACTTTTAACTGCTAAACTGCGCTGACTACGGGAGAGCTAAGGGCCCTATTACTATGCAGTTATAATAGAAGACACACAATTAAAGTCAGATCATGATTCCCGACAACATCCGTGGGGTGGGGGCTCCCCTGAGGCCCCCGAGGCTGCCGCTCACTGGGGAAGGGCCTTGAGGATGGCGTTCACCTCCTCAGCCACGGCTGTCAGGGCGAACTCAAACTGCTCCTGCAGGGCGAGAAACGAGAGAAGTGCCAATGAGAGCGGCGTCCCCCCGACTCCTGCCACAGCGTCGGCTCCCTGCAGATGACAGCGGCGTCCCCCCCACTCCTGCCACAGCGTCATCTCCCTGCAAATGAGAGTGGCGTCCCCCCCACTCCTGCCACAGCATCGGCTCCCTGCAAATGAGAGCGGCGTGCCCCGTTCCCAACGCAGCATCAGCTCCCCGGGCCATTTCGCAGAAAGAAATTGTTTAGCAAAAAAAAAGCGAAAGGCTCAGATTTCCTTAGAAAGGACAACGTACCCTTCGGTTTGGGAGACCCAACAGTGACACATGTTTGAGCTTCTCTCGCACTAGAAAAGCCTCATCTTACCCCCTGCGGAGAGAAGCTGCCCACAGAAGCAGCGAGAAGGAAACGGTTCCTGCGTACTGCCCTATCCTTCTGACCCTACGACTCCACGATTCCTCCTCACAGCCGCCCGCCTTGGTGGACGGTGTGAGGGGCAGGTGCAGACACTAGAAAGACGTGGCCATTAAAACTCACAATGAGGGCCATGCTTGGGCGTTTCCTGTCCTTGGAAGTGTGGTGTTATCATCGCTTTTGAAATCCACCTGTTACTCAGACCAAACCCACTCCGTTCCACATGCTGAGAAACCTCCCCTTGTCCACACCCCTCCTGGCTCAGGGCATGCGCGTCCACAGCCACTTGGGCAGGCACACCTGAGGGGCACCCCTCCCTCCACGGACAGCCTGCCGAGAGCATCCAGTGGGCACGAGGGATGGGTTCATGATGCCAGGACTATTCGCTCCTCCAAAGACCAGGGCTTAGCGCCGGAGAGCGTATCTGCCTCCTCTCCCACAGATGAGGTGGATAAATGCTCATTTCCTCTTGCTCTTCAGTTTCCACCTCAAAACACTGCTATGGAAAACTCGAAAGCAGGCCAGCAGCACTCCAGCTACAGCTGAGAACGCGTGGACGGAAACAACACTGTTACCCAGCTAACAACTTCTGGAAGGAAAGCCCTGTTGACGGCTCCAATATTTGATCATTTAAGGAACAGGGTAGCCCCAAGCCAGAAACGATGATTAATTTCCAGTTTTGAATGTTTAGTGCGTAACAGAAACATGGAAAATAGCTTGAACCGAGACATCAGAAAGTCAAAATAATGTGATGCTCACTTTGAGACAAAAGACAGTTTCTCCTTTCATATTCTTCTGCCCTGACGCTGACGGAATGGTCTGCTGGACTCTACCTGCCTTTGGTAGTGTGGCCACGCGGCCTCTTAGTGTACGTGTTAGAACCTATTATTAAAGGAGTCAACTGAGCCTGGTGGCCACCTCAGGGTGGGACCCGGGGAGATGTGTCTTCCTGAGCCCCGTCTCTCTCCCCTCTGCACTGCCAGAGGGCACCTTTCTGCTCCTCGAAATCACGTGGGAGCTGCCCCTGTGGGGGCAGGGGCTCAGGTCGGGCTGTGCCGGGAAGGTCCGCAAACGTTCTGTCTAAATGCTGACTCCTGCCCCTCCCACACCAAGTGTGCTCGATGAAGGTGCTGTTTAGGGGATCCAGGCTAAATACACAACAGCCATCCAGACCATTTCTTCCCCAGTGCTGGGCTGCCAGTGCCCTGAGGCTCTGTGAGGGCTTGGAGATGCCAAAAATTAAGCGTGGCTTTTTGGGAAGCGAAATGCAAGTGTCATCTATCTATTTACATCTTCCGACACACTGGAAATCTAGCCTGAGAAATGATCTTTAAAGGGAAGAATAGAGAAGCGCTGCGGCCCCGCAGCCCCGTCATGCAGTGGAGGCTAGAAAGCGCTCCACCCCCAGGGCCGGGTGCTAATCCTGCAGAGCTGCCCGGCGGCCTCTCATGCCGCCACTTGCGGCATCCAACAGGAAAGCCCAATATCCATGCTATGGGGGAGGGGACGGGCAGGGGGAACTCCACCAGGGTCTGGATCATAACTGTTTCCAACACTGCACAGTCACTGGACAGAGCAGCAGGAAGGGAACCGGGCCACAGAGACAGGTGCTCTACTCACTGGCCATGTTTGGCAATTGTTACCGCACTGTTTAGCTCAAAGGAGAAGCTCCACCGGGCGTGTGGGCTGGTGTGTGCCGTGCACCTTACTCAGAGCCCACTGGGCCCTGTGGGCGTCGGCTGGCAGGAGGAGGGGGTGCTTCCCGGAGGGGTGCTGTGAGCCTCAGAGCTGGCGTTTGAGGGGACAGGGGCTTGTGGATCATCTTGTCCTTTATCGTGAAGTGTCAGCTGCATGCAGCGCCGGGATGTAGCACCCACGCCCTGTAGGTCCTCGAAGGTCTGTGGCCACGTTCTGAGCAGAATCCGCTGAGCAAGTATCACCTAGACCCACGCTCTAGATCCCGGGTAGGCTGGGAAAACCCCAGCATTTGGATAACTTTTATGATAGGAGTTTATTTCAAAGGAGTAAAATACAACAGCAACAGATGACCAGATGACCATCTTAGCCTAAACTGCGTCTCAGTGCCAGCAGTCTGAACAGGAGGGGTGCAAAGCCTCCTGGGTTTGCAAAGACAGGACATTTGAGAGGCCAAGTCAGGACATTCTAAGCAAGAAAGCATTTTTGAACACATACTACAATAAAATTTGAGGCCTGCTGGAGAAAGATCCCACGGCTTCTTCCAGTAGAACTGCACCCCGTGGAGAAGTGGCTGAGGTGGGACGGCCGAGCCGGGCTCAGGCCAGGTCAGGCTGTCTGGTCACCACCCCTGGGTCCACGCTGGACAGCGAGTGGGAACGCCCCTTCTCAGGCTGTCCTGGGACAACCACGGGGTGCCCACATAGTTGGTGGAGGGATGGAGGCTGCAGGAGCTGCCATGGCTCTCGGACACCCACTGCTGGGGTAAGGGTCAGCCAGGGCTGGAAGCCGTGGAGCTTTGCGGAGGCTGCTTGGATTTCTATTTGTGCTTATGTTTATATTTGTAATCCTTCAGGTGTAAACAAAGGCCTGGGTGGAGATGTACAAATAGGAACCTTAAAGGGGGCCTCAGTGAGTGTGTCTCTGAGCCACCTGTGCCCTCCAGGAGGCTGCAAACATACCTGCGGGGCAGCTTCCCCCAGCACCTCTCAAAAGGGGGTGAGGACGACACACCTTCCTGTGTCTGTCACCTTCAACTTCTCTTTTCACAAAAGTAGACAAGCTCCAAGCCACACCGTGAGAGTTGAGCCCTGCCCAAGTTAGGGACTAGGCATTGTGTGTGTGTACACCAGGGCGGAGGGACAGAGATGGAGATGGAGAGAGATGGGAGACAGATGGAGAGAGACAGAGAGAGGTGGAGAGAGATGGAGAGCAGTGGAGAGAGACAGAGAGAGGCGGAGAGAGACGGAGAGAGGCGGAGAGAGACGGAGAGAGGCGGAGAGAGGCGGAGAGAGACGGAGAGAGGCGGAGAGAGGTGGAGAGAGGCGGAGAGAGACGGAGAGAGGCGGA
This sequence comes from Gorilla gorilla gorilla, assembly GCF_029281585.2. NCBI lineage: Eukaryota > Metazoa > Chordata > Mammalia > Primates > Hominidae > Gorilla > Gorilla gorilla. Next base: position 166,439,082 of record NC_073230.2, read on the forward strand.
GAGAGGTGGAGAGAGATGGACAGAGGTAGAGAGAGGTGGAGAGAGGTGGAGAGAGATGGACAGAGGTGGAGAGAGGTGGAGAACTATGGAAATGAACAGTTTCAATGGCACGGGAGGCCTTGGGAGAGGTGGGCTGCAGGCCTGGAGCTGACGTGTGAGCGTGGACTGTGCTACGCGTGACAGAATCCGTGTCTGTCATTCCGGTGCTGTGCTGGGTTGGGAAGATAGGAGCATGTCTGGGCAATGCCCTGCTTCTGGGATGGAGGACAACACCGGGTACGTCTGAGGAGGAGGCTGAGGTCAGCCTTTAGGACAAGGGGCTGGTGCAGAAGAAAATGGGGAAGAAACTAAAATGCAGATGTGAGACGGCAGGTTGGGGAGAGTGACGCACGGGCAGCACGTGGACATGCGCGGGGCCTCCCGTCCAGTGAGGAGGGGGCGGGGCCTCCCGTCCAGTGAGGAGGGCGTGGGGCTTCTTGGGTGTGGGACACACTCATCACTGGCTCTACTTCTGGAACTGACAGATGTAAAAGAGGAAACACCATTGTGGGCAGGAAAGTGTTAAGGTCCTTGGTTAAATGGGAAACTCTTGAGACGTGTGGAGGGAAGGGAAGAACCCATCATCTACCACAGAGGCATGGACGGGAGAGAGGGGTGATTTCAGCCTTGTCTGGCATCCCTCGTGTCTGCTGAGGGTGTGTGCACACGGGAATGTGTGCGGGTGTGTGTGCGCGCATGCAGCTGTGTGTGGATGTGCATCGTGTGTGTGGGTGTGTGCAGCAGTGCAGGTGTGCATGGGTGTGTACAGGTGGGTGTGTGGATGTGTGTGGGGGTGTGCACAGCTGTGCAGGTGTGTGGGTGTGCAGGGTCCATGACTGTGTGTGGGTGTGCACCGTGCATACAGCTGTGGAGGTGTGTGGGTGTGTGCAGTGTGCATGGGTGTGTGTGCGCACCCCGTGGGTGGGTGTGTAGGCGTGTGTGGGGTGTATGCATGGGTGTGTGCAGGTGTGTGGGTGTGTGCAGTGTGTGTGGCTGAGTGGTGTTTGTGGGTGTCTGTGGGGGTGTGTGCAATGTGTGGGTGTGCGCAGTGTCCGTGGCTGTGTGTAGGTGTGCACTGTGTGCAGGTGTGTGGGTGTGAGCAGTGTGCATGGCTGTGTGTGGGTGTGCACCACATGCGTGGGTGTGTAGGGGTGTGTGTGGGTGTGTGCCTGGGTGTGTGCATGGGGATGCGCAGTGTGTGGCTGAGTGTGGGTGTGCACTGCGTGAGTGGGTGTGGTGTGTGTGGATGTACACATGGGTGTGTGCAGGTGTGTGGGTGTGCAGTGTCCCTGGCTGCGTGTGGGTGTGCGCTGTGTGCAGGTGTGTGGGTGTGCGCAGTGTGTGTGGCTGAGTGAGTGTGCCGCCTCTCTGGCAGCTCGTGTGGTGTCAAAGCCCGCACTGCCGTTCAGCCCCTGGGTGCCTGGACTTCTCTTCTAAGATGATGGAGTTTGTGGTCGGGGACTGAGTTGCCAAATGCTCAGGTGGGCGCTGGTGAAATATTTTCTATTCGACCCAAATTCCAGGGAGGAAACAGCTCTCCTGAGGGGCATCTTTTTTACCACAACGATGATATTTTGCTGTCAGGGCCTGTGGTCATCCTGGTCATGGTCTCCGGGCGCTCACCATAGACGGCTCGCTCTTTCCTTGTCTTCAGTTCCAAACCAGGCGACGTGACTTCCTCTGTTCAAAGGAGCTGCAGGCGCCTGCTCTTGGCTTCGTAGAAACAAGCATTCAGATTGGACAGCAGCATTTTGCCCAAATAATTTTTCTATCTTTGTGAAATTGAACTTCTAGGGGAAGTTTAGTCTCGGGGCGATGTTGGGCAGTGCAGTCATGGATTAAGATGTGATGGTGACTTTCGCATGGTTCCCATTTCCTTATGCCTTGAAGTTCCAGGAGCTGAATTTATGTGCATGCTCCAAGACGGCTCCTGAACACACACCCTGAGGAAGAGGGTGAACTCCTCCGGACGCCCAGTCCAAGAAGGAAGCAGCTAGGAAGCTGAGTCTGTTATCTGGAGTGCAGAAAACGGAGCTTTGGGTCACCAAGTGATCTGGGCAACAGGGCTGGGGTGCCTATGTGTTATCATCTTGCTATTTATTTATTTATTTATATTTAAGTTCTGGGATACAGGTGCAGGACGGGCAGCTTTGTTACATAGGTAAACGTATGCCATGGTGGTTTGCTGCACCCATGAATCCATCACCGAGGAATTAAGCTCGGCATGCATTAGCTATCGATCCTGATGCTCCCCCTCCCCCTTCCCCACTGACAGGCCCCAGTGTGTGCTATTCCCTTCCCAGTGTCCATGTGTTCTCATTGTTCAGCTGTCATTTATAAGTGAGAACAGGCAGTGTTTGGTTTTCTGTTCCTGTGTTTGTTTGCTGAGGATGATGGCTTCCAGCCCCATCCATGTCACTGTAAAGGACATGATCTCATTCCTTTTTATGGCTGCATAGTCTTCCATGGTGTATATGTGCCACATTTTCTTTATCCAGTCTATCACTGATGGGCATTTGGGTTGGTTCCATGTCTTTGCTGCCATCTTGCCATTTAAAAATGGAGTAGAACGGAAGACCTGGCATGTAATGATTGTGACTGTGGCTTCCTCTTTCTCTGATGAGTCCCAAAGCACCTCACTTCACGAAGGGTCCTGGGACCACCGTTGCGCACCTCAGCCATCTGTGTGCCAGGAAGGGCTTGTTCTGGCAAACAGGATACACACAATGGAGGCTTGGAGGGTTTGCTCCTTGCGATTTTTTTCACTTTTGGCAAAGATATCCCCTTGCGATGATTTTGCCCAGACCCATCCTAAAGCCAGTGTGTGTTCTGGGCAAACTCACCCGTCTGGAGGGAAGAGGCTGCCTGACAGGCAGGTGTTCTGGGTGAACTCACCCGTCTGGAGGGAGAGGCTGCCTGAGAGGCAGGCAGAGGTGTGGGGAGGAAACTACTTTGAATTTAGATTTCCTGGGGCTTATCCCAGAGTGGGCCTCACTGTGGAGTCACGAACACACCTGCCTGAGGTGGCTCTCGCTGACCATTCCTGGTAATGCGTGCCCCGTTCTCCCAGCCTCCATGGCCTCCTCTGTCCAGTTCAGAGCCACCTGAAGCTCACAGGATGCAGGGCCAGCCAGAAGGTGGTGCGTGCCAGCCTTGACGAGGCCACCTCTTTTACTGCTAGGCAGCCAGTCCAGGAGGATGGTCAGTGCGGCAAGACGGACCCTTCCATGGCTGGACCCTTCCATGGCTGGACCCTTCCATGGCACAAAACCTGGAACTCCTTGGTACAGAGAGGCCAGACACACGTCAACCTCACGTCCAGTTCCTGTTGAGCCAAAGCTCATGAGAACTTTTTTGTTTTGATGGCTGTTGCTGCTGGAACAGCAGCTGTCCCGTGTCACCTCCTCTCTCGACAGCCTCGCAACACGTGCCGAATGCTGTTGTGAACAAGCAGAAGGAAAGACAGACGTGTGCACAGTCCCAGCTTCTCCCCGCGGGACACTGAGTAACCACACAGGGAAAAATCATCACGCAGCCACGCAGAAACCTCCAGACACACACGCCTCAGTGGGTGTGGATGTGCCGCTCCCTCGTGAGGGACAGTCCTGCCCCCTGCCCTGACCATGGGGGACGTGGGACACGCCTAGACAAGAGACGTTCCACAAAGACAGAGCAAGGCTGCTGGTGCTCTAGAAGACCTCACGGCCGTGAAGCGTCCCGGACAGCAGAGGAACCACGATGCCCCTCGTGTGGCCGCCCTGGGTGTGTCCTGCTCCAGGAGAAGCTCCCTGGGGGGGCGCGGAGGGCATCACTGGGCCTGTCGGTCAGACGGTGGTTTGTGTTGGAAGCTCCCTGGGGGGGCGCGGAGGGCATCGCTGGGCCTGTCGGTCAGACGGTGGTTTGTGTCGGAAGCTCCCTGGGGGGGCGCGGAGGGCATCGCTGGGCCTGTCGGTCAGACGGTGGTTTGTGTCGGAAGCTCCCTGGGGGGGGGGGCACGGAGGGCATCGCTGGGCCTGTCGGTCGGTGGTTTGCATCGGTGCTGACTTCCTGAGTTTGGTCACTGTGCTGTGGTTATGTGAGGTATTCACATTTGGGGAAACTTGGTGGAGGGTTGGTGGATTATTTCTGCATTTTATTTATATTTTTTGCTCGGGAGCCTGAGGCAGGAGAATCGCTTGAACCTGGGAGGTGGAGGTTGCAGTGAGCTGAGATCGTGCCACTGCACTCCAGCCTGGGTGACAGAGTGAGACTCTGTCTCAGAAAGCAACAACAACAACAAACAAACAACAACAACAACAACAAAAACCGAATAAAATATAGTGTCCCAAGACTTACAAAGAACTTTCACAAAATCACGTGATGGTCCTACCAGTTGCACAGAGAGGGCGAAATGAAACCAAGGAGCAGAGAGGCCAAAGGCACACCAACCCCAGCCTCAGGGCCAGAGAGACCAGACACACGTCAACCTCACGTCCAGTTCTTGTTGAGCCAAAGCTCACCAGAATTTTTTTTGTTTTGACCCCTGTTGCTGCAAACTGGACCTCTTCAGCAAGCATGAGGGATTTTGGGTGCTCGAGGATGCTGTGCCCTGGGGGCCTCCACAAAGCGCAGGCCCCGGAGAGGCCAGGCAGCGCTCAGAGAGCTCAGAACATCCTCCTGAGGGTTCTGGGATTTATCGTCAACCTCTTTCTACAAAAATGCAGCGTTCTCCCCCCACCCCCAAATCTAGTGAATGGAAAGAGCCAGTGGATCGAGTTCCTAGGACTTGAGATGTGGCTGCATCTGGAGGTGTTGCAGGAGACGCCAGTGGACCTTTGGGGGCCCAGAAGTGACCCCGCCCACACAAGGCCGGCATGGACGAGGCCGGTCAGAGCAGAGCAATCGGTGTGCGGCTCACATTAAACCAGGCCCTCCCCGTGCTCCTCTCAGGAACACGGCCACAGAGAGGCACCTTGAATGGGTCTGCGTCCCGGAGGAGAGACTGACAGTACCTTCGTCTGGACCATGCCGGGTCTCTGGTCCCTCAAGTGCTCCAGGGTCGCTGCGATATCAATCTCTTTAGCACCTGCAACAAACCACAAATTGGGCTGAGTTCAGAGCACAAGATAATCCATGCCACATCTGTCAATCTCCTGCTAGCCACGTTCCCTCTGGGCTGAGAGGCCAATTGAAAATTATTACGCTCATCCCTCAGCCGGCTGGCAGGCGGCTGCAATTTCAGTGTTCATGTAGAAGACGAAGGCAGGGGCAGCTTTCATTAGCATTAATTCCAGAAAGCTGGGCTGAAAAATTGTTATAAGTTGCTCATACAGATACTTACCAACAGCAGGCCGTCACCATCAGAAACCAAAGCTGTACTGGTTTTCTTTTCTTTCTTTTTTTTTTTTTTTTGTGACACTTCAGGGAATGTAGTACATCATAGGGAGCCATATACAAACTTTAACTTTGATTGCATAGGATTACTTTTTTATTTAAAAAAATAAAAAATCAGATTAATTTAGATTAACGGACTCAACCTTAATATTGGCTTTTAACTGTAGAGTTTCCTGCTTTTTAAACTCAAATGTTCCACGTTTTGGGACTGGGTAAAGGTAGCCCGTAGCTACTCCCAGCTCGGTGGTTCACCGAAAGCTCCATCCTCCTGTAGACAGCACCGATCTCACGGCAGGTGATGCTGGCTGCACTCAAATCATGCTACTTAAGTTTTAAATTTTAAGCTAATAATTAATTCAGCACATATTGTTGTTTTTCCATTTTGCTAGGTTCTTTAGTAGACAGATAATGAGCAAGACGGGGTCCCGACCTCTCCAGCGTGTTGCAGTTGAGAAGGGCAGACAGGACACAGCCGCCAGGATGAGAAACACGGAGAAGCGTGGGATGAGGAGCAGGAGGCAGCTCCGAAGCGGGTCAGAATGCCACAGGGAAACCCACATGGGTGCCAGGCACTTCATGTCACCTCTACCGAACACGGTGAACTGAGAACTGTGGTCACCCGAGTCGCAGATGAGGAAATAGAGACGCGGCCAATGGCATGTCCAAGCCACAGACAGGAAGAAGCCGCAGCCATTGGAACCCCAACTACCGTGGGAAGGACAGCGCTGGCCGAAGACCTGAGGAGGCCCGGGTGGCCCAGAGTCAGGTGGTCCCCAGGCCTTTCTCTCCGGCCGCAACCTGAGTGCACACCACATTCCTCACCCAGCGAATCAGGAGAGAAGCTTTAAAATTCCCGAGGTTCCTCAATTTCCTTTCCCTGTGGTTCTGTGGCTTCATGGGGTGGCAACCGTGAAGCCAGTGGGGGCTCAGGCTCCAGGAGGATCATCCCAGCAGGGTAGCAGGTGCCTGCGAAGCACCTCCAAGTCACAGCAGGTGCCTGCGAAGCACCTCCAAGTCAGAACTGCGGGCAGCCGGGAGGGAACGGCAGGGGTGGCGGGGAGGCCTGGGGAGGACACACGTTGGAACCAAATGTCATGTTTGCATGAAGGGAGAACAAAGCCGGTGGTGTGGACAATCTGGCTGTCAGGACAGCCCCACAGCGGCTCCACCAGGGAGGCCGGGCACGAGATGACCACCCCACCTGCCCCGCCTGGCTGGTGGGTCTCCCCACCTTTGAGCACAGAAGGTGGAGACACTGGCGTTTCCTGGCAGGAACAGGGCTCGTGGTGATGGGAGCCACTGTCGGGGCTAAGCTGGCCGTCCCTCCAGCTCCCATCCCCTGGTTAAAGGACCCCATTCTCCTGGGCAGGGAACACCATGAGAGCCACCACCTTTTAAGCCAGAGCCTCTGCAGGCATAAAAGGAGGCTCTCTTTTGGGGCAGCCCCTGTGAGCTCGGCCACCAGGGAACTAGCTGGCAGCTCACACGGGTGGAAGGCGGGGTCAGGTGCACGGGTTTGCTTAATTGCTCCTTTTGGGTCTCCAAAGGCCTAAAAAGTCGACAAGGCTACAGTAAATACAATCTTGTTTTAAAAGAAATCCATAAATTTAAAACAGCCTGACACAAACGGGTGAGTTTGTTAAATGGTAGAGAGGAAGGGAGGAAGCCGAAGGACCCCTCCTGCGGCCACGACTGTGGCGGCCGAGGAAGCCGCTTCCTCTCCTCCTCCTCCTCCCACGGGCACTCCTGCAGTTGGTGCCTGCACAGCAGAATCATGGCAGAAACGACGCAGGGGAACTGGCCTCTCTGAGACAAGCTTGTCTTATGAAAGTCAAGTCCCTGCATGGAGAGCACCGGGTTAGTCTCAGTGTCACTGCACAAATGTTCGTGCTTAAGCCAAAACAACTCAGAAATGCCCACATTGTCTGTTGCACCCATGACTGTACCTTTGGTAGGAGCTGTGGCTTCTGGACACGTTGAACCCAGAACTGTGCTGCAATTTAAATGTGAAAAATACCACAACTGTAGGCAGAAGGATAAATAAGCTGCAATTCACAGCATCTTTCAAGCATCTCAAGTTGGTATAGAGGCTCAAGCTAAACACAGACCCCAGCTGGGGCTCACCCAAAGGAAGGCCGCTGGCCACCATGTACCCCACAGACACTGTGCACCCCACAGCCAGCATGCACCCCACACACCCCACAGCCACCACACACCCCACACACCCCACAGCCACCACACACCCCATGGGCACCACACACCCCACAGCCAGCATGCACCCCACACATCCCACTGTCATCACACACCCCACACACCCCACAGCCACCACACACCCCACAGCCACCACACACCCGACACACCCCACAGCCACCACACACCCCACAGGCACCACGCACCCCATAGTCACCACACACCCCACAGCCACCACACACCCCACAGCCACCACACACCCCACAGCCAGCACGCACCCCATAGCCACCACACAACCCACAGCCACCACACACCCCACAGCCAGCACGCACCCCACAGCCAGCACACACCCCACAGCCACCACCCAACCCATAGCTGGCACACACCCCATGACCACCACACACTCCATGGCCACCACATACCCTACAGGAACCATGCACTCTATGGCCACTGCACACCCTGTGGCCACTGACCACACACCCCACAGCCACCGTGCACCCCACGGCCACCACGCACCACATTCTGCTTGATTGGCTCTTTAGAAATCATCCAGAAGAAATGGCAAGACGTTTGCTGTTTAATTACCATGTGTAAAAAACAATAACATAACTAAATAGCTTCCCAATAAAAATAATTCTATGTATTTTTACATATTTCTATGTACAGGGAAACCTGCCCTCTCATTTAGAAGGGAAGTCATCGTGCATAGCGGCTGGCCATGTGAATAATAGCTCAGAAACGGGGAAATGTACAGGCTCCATCTAACACTGGGTCTCATAACTCCTCACACACCCCGACTGCTGACCTCAGCGAGACGCTGACCTGGACCACGTGGGGAGGGGATGGGCCGAGGTGCAGGACGAGGGAGGCTCCATGTGCTGGGGCCTCACACCCACGTTTAGAGCACGCTGTTTGTCTTCAGCCATACGCTGCTGGGTTTGGAAACCGGGTTCTAATACACAAAATGTATTACAACCAGTCTTGTGTAATTAAAAACGTAAGATGTCTATTGGCTTTTAAGAATTTTTCCCAAAACCAAAAAAGGTGAGTTAAAGGCAGGAGCGCTGGGGTTGCCGACAGACGTCGAGTTGTGTCACATGACGCGGGGAAGCTCGGGCTACAGTGCTGAGGTGTGGGTTTCCGCTCTGCGTGCCTACGCTGGGCCTGGCCGGGAAGCTGGATGGGCCAGCCTCACCTCTGGAGGGGCTTTTCTCCCATTTCCAGGGTCCAGTGAGGGTCCAGTGAGATGACGCATGATTACGTGTAATTTACAAAACACATTTGATGCTCAGGCAACCTCACTGATCTCGTGAGCAAACTCTTCTGGGAGACAGTGAAATCCAATCAGTTATGTTCTCTGAAGCCTTCCAGGCACGAGGACAGCAGCGGCTTCTACGGGGACCCCTCAGCTTTCTGTCTCAGGAGTCATGAACCTCAGGAGAAGCAAGTGTGGTATAAATAGTCTGACTCAAGAGACAGGGAGCTCTCAGCCCTCCTGAGACATCATGTTGAGGGTTCATCTGGGCCACAGAGTTAAAGCCTCTCTCCGTTAGGTGGCTTTAGGGTACCTGCTTTCAGTCCCTGAAACTTCTTTTTTAAAACGACTGTCAACAGCAATGTCATCTGAAGGGCTGTGTGTATGATGGTGCTAGTGGGAATCCTGGGAGACTGTCCCTCACTGGCAACCGCCCTCCCAAATTCTGGCTGGAGCCATGAAGCTGTCAGGAGCTGTAGCAGGTGTGGGCGAGGAAGGGGCTCTCCCTCCGCGTGCACTGATCTCTGCAGATGGCTGTTGCTGGCGGCTGTCTCCCAGAGTGGCGTCGTCATCCTCAGATAAAATGTGATGGATAAAGTCTCTCTTATTTCATGACATCGTGGCTCCCTCTCAGGCGGTGGTTTGTGAGGAAAAGTGAAAAAAGGGAAGGAGAAAGACTTGCCGGGTCATCCCCAGACAACACGGGGAGAACCGGGCAGAAATACAAAATGACACGGGAGCATGCCTCCGAGTCGCGCTGAGCCCGAGACCAAAACTGAAGAGCGGAGGAAACGGAGTTAACGCTTAAAAAGTGTGCAGCACCAACATTAGGTCCATAATGATGCAGTAGGAAAATCAATTGTCTGCTGTGGATGGCTCCTGCTTCTTGCATGCCAGAATTAAGACTAACTCCTTACTTCAAGTGCGGTGGAGACAGAAGCTTTCATAGAGCCCATGCATGAGATCTTTCATAAGGGACAGACCCTGGATAGCCAGGCTCAGGCTGGGCGCCGGATCCTGCCCGCTCTCGTGCCCTCCTGAGCATGGGTGTGGCCAGGCCGGGTGCCGGATCCTGCCCGCTCTTGTGCCCTCCTGAGCATGGGTGTGGCCAGGCCGGGCAGGGGCACAACGTTGGCATTGATAAAGCACCTGCTGGGTGGGTAGGGTGGGATAGGGTGGGCGTGTGTCCCCCTTCACTTGATAAAAGGCTTTTCTTAGTGTCAAAGGATTCATTTAAAGCCTCCACTGCATAGAAAGCTCCCTCTAGTGCATTTAAAATAGAATTCTGTCTTGAAAAATCCAATTTTGCTGACAAGGTGAAGGAGCAGCTAACGAAAGTTAAATTCCAGGTAAACAGAAAGGCCCAGTGGTGTGACGCTCACATCGAAAAGCCTGCAAACAATCGAGGAGTCAGCGCACACACAAAGAAAATCCAGATGGAAGGAAAGAAAGGAACCTCAATGATGTCTACCGGGGACAGAGCGTGGGGTCCACGGAGAAGTTCCAGGCGCTTTCCACCTAAGAAACATCGTGGTGATTCAAACACCAGGGAAATGAATGGACTCAGTGGAGCCACTTTCTGCTACTTGACCAGGTTTAATTCGAGTTGTCCACGTCGGGAATCTACAGGGAAGTGACGCAGGCTGCCATCTTGTTCAGCATCCCAGTGTGGTGGGTGCCCCAGTGTGGCGGGCGCCCCAGTGTGGTGGGTGCCCCAGTGTGGTGAGCGTCCCAGTGTGGTGGGTGCCCCAGTGTGGTGAGCACCGGCCGAGTCAGTTTGGGTTGGGCTGCACCTTCGTGCCTGGGACACCCAGGAAGACCCACCTCTCTCGTGTTAGTGGACCAGGGAGGGAGCCACAGACACCAGGCTCTGCGTGCTCCGCTGGCACCCGAATGGCCACTGGGTACCATCCCGTGCCAAGCTCAGCAAATGTAAATCGCTCTCATTGTTATTTTCTAATTCACTCAGGGCTCATTGGGTTAAAAGTTTATACATTGGTTAAATACATTTGTAAGACAACAGAGGGATTTTTTTAGCTTTAGATAAAAAATGTTAACCATTAAACAAAAGCCATTAAAAGAATATTAGTATTAAAGTATTAAAACTATCTGTCACAATGAAAGAATCCATTTGAAGTTAAAGAAAACCAAGCAAATATGCCACCGGTGTCTCTTTCCAAGGCTTGTTTGATTTCTCCTGGACTCTGGCTCTTGGCTGACCGAGCTGTGTGATTCAGCTCATGGCCCTAGACCACATCCTCCCAGTAAACAGTGAACACGGAGGGATGGGGTGTGCCGGGAGGGCCATCGTTGCCGTCTCCTGACCGTCATTCTTCTGCGTGGCTTCCGGCAGCCTGTTCATGGATAATGACTGCATGAGCGCAGGTAAGTTTTATTACAATTTTACTCAGAGGTTTTGCAAACTGCAGGGATGCAATGTATTCTTTTTTTCTTGAAAGTAAAAACGACAATGTGTGCCAAGTGTTCCAGAGAGAGAGGCCTTTACTTGCAGGAGAAAATTTTCTCAACTCTACCCTCTGGAAGAACTGAAGAAAAGCTTGGTCCTAACTAAATGCATTCAAATACGTGACGAATGGTGATTATTACGAATCCAGATAAGGAACGAAGTGGAACAGTTCCCGTGCCCCAGGAGCGCAGAGCTCCTCACTCACCCAGGCTGCGATGTTTCTGCTTTGTCTGGAGCTCACGCTGTGGGAGGACTGGGCTCTGAAGGGCACAGACACCCCATCTTTCTAGCTCTCCATGTCAGCCGAGGTGACCCCAGAACTGGACTGGGTGCAGAGGTCAAGCTAGAGCCCCTCACGTCTGGCAGAGCAAAACTTGGCTCAAGGTAACTGTGGTTGGGGATGCTCTGGGTGCCCCACACGGTTCAAGCCCTCCCCAGACCTGGGTCTCAGGGACGCCACTTGGCACTGACTACACACTACACGCATGCAGATACATGGGTACACAGGCATGCACACACCACACAACACTCACCCACACTCACATCATACATATGCACATGCACACACACAGGCGTGCACACGCCAAACACACACACCCACACTCACACTCACACTCACATCATACATCTGCACATGTGTGCACACACAGGCGTGCACACACCACACAACACACCCACACTCAGGTCATACATATGCACATGTGCACACACACAGGCATGCACACACCACACAACACTCACACCCACACTCACGTCATACATACACAGATGCACACACACATATACACACAGGCATGCACACACCACACACCACTCGCATCCACCCTCACGTCATACATATGTACATGCACACACATACACATTCATGCACACATCCACACACACACCCCCCACACATCATACATATGCACATGCACACACACACATGCATGCACACACCCAAACATGCACACCCCACGCTCACATGTCACATACACACATGCCCACACACATATACACATGTGTGCACATGCCCACACTACACTCACAGCCCACACTCATCATACATACGCACATGCACACACACACACACATACACACACACGCCCACAACATGCACATCCCACACTCATGTCATACATATGCACACACACACAAATATACACACAGGCATGCACACACTCACACAACATACATATCCATGCTCACATGTCATACATATGCACGCAAACACACACATACACACAGGAATGCACATGCCCACATAACATGCACACCCTACGCTCATGTCATATGCACACACATGCACACACAATGTCATACATATGCACAAGCATGCACACACATATACAGGCATGCACACATCCACACAAGATGCACACCCCACACTCATGTATCATACATACACATGCACACAGATATACACACAGGCATGCACATGCTCACATAACATGCACACCCACACTCATATATACTCACATGCATGCACACATATATACACAGGCATGCACACACCACACAACACACACACCCCACTTACATAGGTCATACATATGCATACACACACAGGCACGCACACGCCACACAACACTCACATCCTACATCACACGTGCACACACACAACACCCACACTTCACACTCTCACACAATACACCCCACATCACACATGCACATCCTTTATACCTACATTCAGGATCACACACATACATCATACACATGCATACACACAGAACACTCACAGCTCACACTGCACACAAACATTCCACACCCCATATCACACACTCATACACCACACACATGCACACACCCACGTGCATGCACACACAGGTACACATGGCATGCATACGCCCACACAACACTCACACCCATCTCACACACTCACACACACACACACACACTGTCCTGGGCCTTCAGTGCTGAGTTTTTACTTCACACCTTTCCTGGATGATCTTAACTAAAGACTTATGAAAATTATAAGCAGGTTTTTTTTTGCTGACCTTCTAGATAAATTATATTGTCTATGTTGTAGCATATTGCTGGGATCAAAGGAGGCAAATCTGCATCTTATTCACTTGAAAATCAAGTAGATCAGAATAATAACAAACTAGCTATTTCTTATGTTTTTTTTTCCTTTGAACAAATTCTAAATCCTTCTTTTGGAGAAACTGAAATGCCTCCAGATCCTTATTAAAAATATAAGTTAAAGAAAATGTAGAAGTGTATAAATGAGTACTGTCATTTTAAAGTCACCATCCCCTAATACTCCAGGAGGACAGGGAATTGTGAAAAATATCCTGATAAGTTTCTATCGACTGCTGGACCACCCCATAATACTGTTGAGGTGCTGGCAGCATCAACGCGGAGACACCGGACCTCTGCACCCCTGTGCAGGCGAGCACAGCTTCACGATTCAAGGGGGGATTGTTAAAAGGGAAAGACGAATACGATGGCTCCACAATTCCGAGTCCTATCTGTGTGTGAACACGTGCACATTGGTGCGACGCGGTGCCCACCGCAGTTTGCTGCCATCCCACCTACCTGCCCTGCACAACCAGTGCCAGGGCACCGGGGCAGGACCGAGATGCAAACGCAGCGTCTGTGCTGACAGAAGAGGTTTGGGAGCGGCACGAGAGCCCCAAGGCAGGGGAGTGCTGAGGTACATCCTGGAGCATCCGTGTGATGGGGCACACGCAGTCATTCCCAGATCAGTGCAGAGCACACACACCCACATGGGGGCCTCCAGGATGTGGCTAGGTCCTCAACACCTATGTCAGAATCAACAAGCATGTGCGGTCAATGGTGTTCAGGAGGCCGTCTGCAGCTGAGTAACAATCACACCAAATTGTGAATATTGAACAGGTGGAGGAGAACAGGAGCTGGGCCCACCCAGGGCAAACCTTCTCATGCTGCCTGGAACACGCATACACCACTTGCACCTTTTACCCAAAAGGTGCTCATGCACTGGTCCAGCGGGGATGCGTGAAGCATGCAGCCAGCTCCCCTCCCAGGCTGCACTGACTGCTGGTACTGCTGCTCCCGGGGGCCTGGCCTTTACGGGGGTCTGGCAGGATCCCTCCTGCAGGTACACAGCCGAGGCTCTCCTCCCCCTTGCTCCTGTAGGGCCGGCAGCTGCCTCGGTCCCTCTGAGTCTATTTTGGGTTCAGAAAGTGCCTGGGCTGGGGACAGGGCCAGTTACGCATTGACTCAGTTCCGTGGCTTACAGTGCAAGCACAGAGACCTTGTCCCATGCCCGTGGGCTCATGGTCAAGGACACTTTGCATCATTTGACCTCGGAAACAGGAGAAACGGAAGCACAGGCCAAGGAGGGAGCCGAGGGGCCGCGTGACACTGCACGGGATCGCTGCCCTTCCCACACGCACGTTCTGTCTCACGCAGTTGCTGTGCATTTGGAAGAATCTTGCATGAGGATTACTGATTCCACGGGACAGCGTGTGACCCCCTGCAGCACCCTGACTCCATCGGGGGACCCCCAGCATCCTACTCAACACTATGAGGGAGCCCCACTGCCAAAAGGCCAGGCTGCATGTGCCTGGACTTCAGGCGCTAGGAACGGACGTGTGGGACCTGCTGCCTCTGGGGACAGCCTCTCAGGGTCTGGACGGAGGATGTTGGGCCTGCGGGCTAGGCAGGGACGATGCACTGGGAGGCGCCTCCAGGACAACAGGGAGACCCCTGCAGCCCTCCACACGGGCCCCTGGAAACCCAGGATAGGGAGTGGCAGAACACACTGGCGGGGGCTGGACGAGCAGAGGAATGAGGGAAGGATGGACTGGGTGGGAGCGAGAGGAGGGGAGATGGAGGGGGGACCACAGACTGTGTGGGGAGGGCAGCCGTGCCTCAGGAAATGGAGCAACCAGGCTGTGAGCAAGATGCGCACAGAGGAGGACGGAGAGGACCCAGGGACTGAGATGAAGGAGTGACTGCCGGGCAGCAGGGAGTAGAATCAGGCAGGCGAGTGCACAGGCCGGGCCAGGCTGGACCGTGGAGCTGCGTCTGCAACGGGAACCTTGGAGGGCAGGACTTTGATCCCCTCCCGAATTTCCAAACAGGAGTTTGAACAGAAACACGTGGACTCAGGGACCAGTGCTTCGGGCACATCCTGACAGTGACACAGCTGCCCCGACAGGGCTGTGGCCCCCCCAGCCCCGTCTCTCTCCTGTGTTCTCTCCCACATTCTCAGGGGCCACCTGCCGCCAGCTCCCTCGCTGTGGCCTCGTCCAGCTCTTGCCGGCGTGGTCTGACCCCTAAATGTGTGCCAGCAAGGCCTGTGTTGGAGGGAGGGGAGGGCCTGGATGGGCCTGGATGGGCCTGGATGGGCTGGTGCCAGCACCTGGGACCAAGGAGGGAGCTTGCAGAAGGGACAGCCCTCGGCCAGGTGGGACCTGAACGACATTTTGCGGTGTCCAATGGGCCTGAGGTGTCTGCGTGACCATGAGGAGAAGCGGAGGACAGCCCAGGTGAGGACATCAGACCCTGGAGTGGGTGAGGAGCCCCTGCAGCCAGGCTATGTGAACCCTGGCTCAGCAGGGTTGGCCTGACCCCTTGAAGGTGGGAGACCCCTTGAAGGTGGGAGACCTGTGAGCTGGTACATTCAGTGAGGACGGCTCCATGCACAGGGACGAAGACCCCCGAGGAGACCATCGAAGGATGGTGGGCAGTGCTGCCCACAGGGATGCCCAGAGCGTGTTCCCCAAGACCAGCGGGTCTCATGCTGTCCACACGCTCCCACCAGGCGATCGACACCAGGGTCCGCCTTTGCCCCGCCTGGGTGGGGTCAGCCACGCCCCTGGACCACTGCGCCAACCAGCGTTCGTCGTCTGCCCCTTACACGGGACAGGGCACTGCAGACCGGCCCGGGAACCTGGGGACACCTCACGCTCCACATCCCTCACTGTTTCTCTTGCACCACAATAGCTCAGGGGAAGGAAAGGCACAGAAAATAAACAACACACAGCAGAGGAGGCCCTGCTGCTGCCCGACCGAAGGCAACTTCTCCCTTGAAGAGAAAGGTGCAGACAGGCTCCCTCTCCCCTTCCCTCCTCCCACCTCACCCAATTCTGGGCACTTTTTCAGCCTGAAACTTGCCTGAGCGAGACAAGAGACACCGCGGGCCCAACGTGTCTGTGAGGTCCCTTTCCCACTGGCCCTTCGTGTTTTCATGTTTCAGCCAAACATAAAAGCGAGACGTCTGCTCAGCTTTCCCACTTCTGCCCAGCCCTCGCGTCCCCCTAAGTCTCGTCTGCAGAAGGCTGAGCCTCATGAACCTGCACCTCCTTCTCTTGGTGCCCGCACCCAAATGTGTGGCTCTGTCTGGCTCAACCCTCTCCTGGGCCCCGTGGCTGAGCTGGCCTGTTCTTCAGTTCCAGCTCCATTCCCTGCCCTCCTAGTCCCACACTGCCCGGCCGGTCTCCCCACCCTCTGGTCCTGTACTGACCAGCCAGTCTCCCCACCCTCTGGTCCTGTACTGCCTGGCCGGTCTACCCGCCCTCTGGTTCTGCACTGCCCGGCCGGTCTCCCCGCCCTCTGGTCCTGTACTGCCTGGCCGGTCTCCCCACCCTCTGGTTCTGCACTGCCCGGCCATGCCATCCCCTCGGCCCTCTGGTCCTGTACTGCCCGGCCGGTCTCCCCACCCTCTGGTCCTGTACTGACCAGCCAGTCTCCCCGCCCTCTGGTCCTGTACTGCCCGGCTGGTCTCCCCGCCCTCTGGTTCTGCACTGCCTGGCTGGTCCTCCAGCACCTGCCTGGGTTCTCCCACTTCCCTGCAGACTCCAGGCTGTGCCCAGAGAGAGCTGAGCTCGGCGGCCCAGGCGCCTCACCACTGGCCCTCAGTTTCCTCTTCTTCCGGTAGTTTCCATGAGAGCCCCAAAGGAACTCCCCAGCGAAGCTGCCCCTCTGTCCCTGGAGCCCTGGAACACACCATGCTGTGCCTCTGAGCGCCGTCCCTGGGGCCGTGTGCCTTCCACCATCCTCCCTCTGGGGCCCTGAGCCTTTGCAGATTGAGCAGGGTTCTGCATCTGACCCTGGCTGACCAGAGGCGTTGAGGCAAGTCACCCAGCCTCCCAGAACTGCTTCCTCAGCTTGCAACAGAGTGGTCAGAACGGAGGGCCCCTCGGGCCCCCTTCCGTTCAGTGAAAAGCATTCTGTGGGCCCTCCTGAGCCCCAGGACAGCCCGTGAGTGAAGCTGCCATCTCTGCATCTGAGAGTGTCCTTGTCTGCTCTCCACCACCCTGCAGCCACAGACTCCTTACCTGCCTCTCGGCAGAGCAGGAAGATGCAGCAGGAGGATGGGGCTTCTCTGTTTTGCTCTCACAACCCACGCCTGGCAGGCAGCAGGTGCCAAACCAGCATCAGCGTGGACCCAGCATGCAGTGGACGCTGCCCTGCCATCAGCTGGAGCCACACTTTCACGGTTTACCCTGGCATCTGCCAGAGAAGGAATGGACCAGTGGGACTCCAGAGAGGATAGAGGGTGGGGGATGCACCCTGGGGAAGGGAAGGGTGCACCCCCCACGCCACAGAAAAGAACCTGCAAAGCCCTGAGTCCTGGAGCCAAAGGAGGCAGAGTGGCCCACCAAGGGGGATCGGCAGTGGCCAGCTTGCCCAGGGCTCTGGGGACAGCTCCAGGGCCGAGGCAGGCACCCAAGGTCTTTCTGTCTAAAGCATCTTACTGACTGCTGTGTGACACCTAATCAGGAGGAGAAAATGGAGCGGGGAGACCAGCACACGAGGGGTGATGGGGCTGGGCCCAGGGAGATGAGAAGAGGGTGAGAGTGAAGTCAGGAGCCACCGTAGTGCCACCTTGGAGCCGTGTGGCCCCCAGGACCTGCTGTGGGGGCAGGAGTGACTTCCAGCTTCACCGCCTGGTGTAGCCACCGTGGCTTTGTCATGCAGCTAGTACAGCTGAAGAGCTGACTTGTAAACTTTATCCAATTTTAGTGAGTCTAAGAAACCACATGTGGCTACTGTATGGAACAAGGCGGCTCTGGAGGGCTGCTGGCCTTCAAAGTCTGGGGACCTTCAAAGCCCGGGGAGCCACAAAACACGATTCGACAAAGACGTTCTGCTGTCACCACGCACAGCAGATCAGGACCACGTGCTCCCACATCACCACACACAGCAGATCAGGATCACGTGCTCCCACATCACCACACACAGCAGATCAGGACCACGTGCTCCCAGTCACCACACACAGCAGATCAGGACCACGTGCTCCCGCGTCACCATAGCAGATCAGGACCACGTGCTCCCGCGTCACCATAGCAGATCAGGACCACGTGCTCCCACATCACCACACACAGCAGATCAGGACCACGTGCTCCCGCGTCACCATAGCAGATCAGGACCACGTGCTCCCGCGTCACCATAGCAGATCAGGACCACGTGCTCCCGCGTCACCACACACAGCAGATCAGGACCACGTGCTCCCGCGTCACCACACACAGCAGATCAGGACCACGTGCTCCCACGTCACCACACACCACAGATCAGGACCATGTGCTCCACATCACCACACGCAGCAGATCAGGACCACGTGCTCCCACATCACCACACACAGCAGATCAGGACCACGTGCTCCCACGTCACCACATGGCAGATCAGGACCACATGCTCCCCGTCACCACACACAGCAGATCAGGACCACGTGCTCCTGCATCACCATAGCAGATCAGGACCATGTGCTCCCACGTCACCACACACAGCAGATCAGGACCACGTGCTCCACGTCACCACACGCAGCAGATCAGGACCATGTGCTCCACGTCACCACACACAGCAGATCAGGACCACGTGCTCCACATCACCACACACAGCAGATCAGGACCACGTGCTCCCGCGTCACCACAGCAGATCAGGACCACGTGCTCCCACGTCACCACAGACAGCAGATCAGGACCACGTGCTCCACGTCACCACACGCAGCAGATCAGGACCACGTGCTCCCACATCACCACACACAGATCAGGACCACGTGCTCCCTGTCACCACACACAGCAGATCAGGACCACATGCTCCCGCGTCACCATAGCAGATCAGGACCACGTGCTCCCACGTCACCATAGCAGATCAGGACCACATGCTCCCACATCACCACACACAGCAGATCAGGACCACATGCTCCCACATCACCACACACAGCAGATCAGGACCACATGCTCCCACGTCACCACACACCACAGATCAGGACCACGTGCTCCCACATCACCACACACAGCAGATCAGGACCACGTGCTCCATGTCACCACACGCAGCAGATCAGGACCATGTGCTCCCACATCACCACACACAGCAGATCAGGACCACGTGCTCCCACATCACCACACGGCAGATCAGGACCATGTGCTCCCACGTCACCACACACAGCAGATCAGGACCACGTGCTCCCACGTCACCACACGGCAGATCAGGACCACGTGCTCCCACGTCACCACACACAGCAGATCAGGACCACGTGCTCCCACATCACCACACGGCAGATCAGGACCACGTGCTCCCACATCACCACACGGCAGATCAGGACCACGTGCTCCCGCACATGCTCGAGGCAGCAGGCTCTCTGCTCCATGGCCCCTCTCGCTTCCCACAGGCAACTTTCCATCTACTACTTGGGCCTGCCCTTAAAAGTTAAGAGAATATAGGAGGAAATCTAAGAACAGATAGCAGAAGGTCTTTGTGACCTTGGATTTGGCCAATATATCTTGGGTATGATACTAAAAGCACAAGAAAAAAAATAATATATATATTTTTGAGATGGAGTTTCTTTCTTGTTGCCCAGGCTGGAGCACAATGGTGCGATCTCAGGTCACTGCAACCTCCACCTCCCGGGTTCAAGTGATTCTCCTGCCTCAGCCTCCCGAGTAGCATCTGCCACCACACCTGGCTAATTTTTGTATTTTTAGTAGAGACTGGGTTTTGCCATGTTGGCCAGGCTGGTCTCGAACTCCTGACCTCAGGTGATCCACCCACCTTGGCCTCCCAAAGTGCTGGGATTACAGGTGTGAGTCACAAGAAAAATATTTTTTAAAAAGTAAGCTGGACTTCATCAAAATTGAACACTTTTGTGTAACAAAGACACTATCAAAAGAGTAAAAAACCCCGATGTAATGGGAGAAAATACTTGCGAATTACATAGCTGATAAGGGAGTAGTATTCAGAATATATAAAGAACTCTCAGAATTCAACAACAACAAAAAACAAACAGCCCACTTCAGAGATGGGCAAGGGACTTGAAATGTCTGTTTTGCTCAAGTTGATATACAAATGGCCAATAAGCCATTAAAAGATGTTCAACATCAGTAGTTGTTAGGGAGATGCATGCTAAAACCACACTGAGATCCACTCACATCCACTGGAAGGGCTGTAATCAAACAGCCAAGAGGTAAGAGAATTACGGTCGACGTGGCGATTCCGCCCCAGGGACATATCCAGGGATGCGGGTCGACACCCTCACATCCACATTCACAGCAGGATTACTCACAACAGCCCAAAGCCGGAAACAACGGCACTGTCCATTAATACACAAATGAATCCACAAAGTGCGGTCCATCCATGCCATGGAATATGAGTCAGTCGTAAAAAGGAAGTTAGTGCTGACACACACCACGACACAGGCCAACCTCGAAGGCATTATGCAAAGTGACATATACCAGTCACGGAAGCGCAGACGCGGTATCACTTCACTTAGATGAGGTGGGTAGTATAGTCAGATTCAGGGAAACAAAGAAGAACGGAAATGATCCATCCGCGTAGGCAAGGAGATGTGTATCCACACACAAAATAGTACCGTGTCCAGTCGCTGAGTCTGAGAGCTGGGTCTATGCCCGTGTGGACACCCCACCGTCCACTCACATTCACGCCGTGAGACTACTTAGGAATGTACTCCTAGCCAGCTGAAGTTTAAAAGGTCGCTCCAGCATGGGCTCACAAGCCGTGGGGATTCATATTGGAACACACAATTCCCAGTCTGTGGCTCCTGCCAGACAAAAGAAATGAGTCCCCCCAGACTCACTCTGCACCTTGTCAACAGCCACAGCTGCTGGGGGATCATACGGTGTCTGCTTGGCATGGCCTCCATGGTACCTGGGGCCCCACAGGCACCCTCTTCCAGCCCAGGCGCAGACCCTGGTGGGAATGCCGTGGAAGTTCGGCCACACTTCTCAGCCACTGCATTTCTGTGCTGGCCCCTGGGGAGTGAAGCCTGACCCCGCCCAGCATGGCTCAGCCCACCTCATCTCTGGGGAGCAGCCCCTCAGTGCTGGTTGCTCCTCATCCCTTTAAAAAATTGTGGGGAAGTAGAAAAATACCCTCAGTAAGTGAAGTCACTGACAAAAATGTAAAAGGCACAACCTTGGAAAATGTCTTGCTTGAAAAAAACATTTTTTGCTACATGTGAGCCAAGCCCTTCAATGAGAGAGGAATAGGCTACCTAAAAACAGATTCCTACACAATCGTCTATTATCGATGAGTTAGAAACGCATCTGCTGCCACAGAAATGACACGTGTAAGCGCTTCACAGATTGGTGCCTACTTTCCTGCCACAAAACCCTTTGCAGAACATGAGCCTGTTGACTTTCATTCCAAACTGCATCATCGTCTACTTGCTGCTAAACGAGACAGTAGAGAAAGAACTTCAACTATTCTGAGTTTGTTTTTAAAGGCCCTTCAACTAGGCCCAAAGGCCTTAATCCCTGATGGGCTGTATGGACAAGTGCTGCTCTGCTGTCTGCGGCCGCAGCTGGTGGAGCTAAAAGCATGCAGAGGCCCTGCACGCAGGACTGGAGGGCCCTAACACCAGCGCTGGCACTGCCCGACTGCCCGGGAAGCTTGGGAAGGGCGTTCTCTGGTCTTCTGCAATGCATTCCTTTACAGAAAGGGAAATGGGAAGAAAGGTTTCACGTCCAGGCTCTGGGCCTTTGATCATTTGAGAAACGCTGGGTCTGCAATGGGGGCCTCCAGCTTCTCAGGCCAGACAAAGACGCCCGGCGACACGGGCAGGGCCCAGCCTGCACCAGAACAAAACCCCGGCGCCTCTCAGTGTGGAGGCCTGGGAAAGGCCCACCTCAGCCAGCAGAGGGGCTGCCCGCCCTTTGATCTCTCCTGAGACCGTGGCCTGGGACCTGGGTCAGGGAATTTCACACCGCACACGCCCCAGGGAAAGAGGAGCAGGTCAAGAACAGGAGGGGGGTCACCAATCTTAGAAAAGGCCCCAGGCCAGCCCTCTTCGGCCAGTTCCACGTGGCTGCATGCGTATTGTCCAAAGCTGAGCCCACTCTCAAAGGGGAGTTGACATCACATGCCACAGTGGAGCCAGTGAACAGCGGCTCAGGTGCCTGGACAATATGCCAGCCCTGCCCCTCACACCGGGGTCTCGAGGACATACTTCTCCATGTTTCCTTCTCTGTGGAGTGAACCTGAGCCACTCAGAACCCAGGCTCCATCCCATCCTTGTGGAGACGCACGCTGGGGTCACCTGCGTCCGGCCGCCTGCCTGTGCTTCTGGTCCCTGGATGCGCAGGTTCCATTGGAATCACAGGTGCCCCCAGCAACTCACCACATCACACGTTCACAAACATAGGCTTGGTCAGAAACACTTACATCAAATGATCTGTAACGTTCTGAAGACATTTTGGTTTAAGAGAAGAAAAATCTTTGTCTGAGAGAGAGAAAGAAGGGAGGGCCCATGATAAGGGGAGAAATACAAATTCCATGGATGGCTCTGAGCTCCAATAGCTGTAAATTTGGAAAGGAAAAGAAATATTTGATAAGACACAGCAGCATTAATGGACAAGGAAAAATGGACTTTTAAATGACAAAAAGTTAGGATTGTGTCATGTCCAAAACAAAAAAAAAGGATGAAAAGTTTTATCAGAGTGTTTGCATTTTGTTTTTATTTGCACATTCCCACCATTAAACTAATCTTGGGTGTTTAAAATGATATTTGGTGGCACAAAAACTGATTTCATTTCTCCCCAGCAGCCAGCAAAGGATGCTGGCGGTGTTGGGTAGGTGTGGGGTGTGGGGCTGGGCTGCAGCCCTCACCTCTGCTGCAGGACGCTGGAGAACTTGCCCAGGCTCTCCAGTCCTTCTGCGTAAAGCCATGGCTGTTGTTTTATCTTCACATATTTATGTCTTTTTTTTTTTAACCAGAAGAAAATGAAGTAAGGAAAATGCTTATTTTAAAATTGCTGGCATTCGTGGAAGTGTATAGAAACTTGTTTCTATAATCAATGGCTGCTCCTGTCACTGGGCCAGTGATGGAGAATGGGATGTTCTGGAAGGCGGAGGTCTCTGTATGAACACATATACGTGTGTGTGTGTTGAGACAAAGGGAATTGTTTATTCACAGCTGGGAAAGAGACCGTGGGATGCTACCACCTCGGTGCCTCCCGCCTTCCATGGGACGCTAACGGGTATCGCAAGGCTAATGCAGACTCTTCTCAAGTAAGTGTCGGAGGCGTCAACTGAAGGGAAGCTGGACACATCTCTCTGCCCTGGACTCCTTGGGGCCTCTCCATGCACACCTGCCCTGTGATGCCCAAGGAGCAGACTCAGTGTGTGCCTCCTCTCAAGCTCACCTGCCTGGGGAGCCTTCTCTCTGGCCCCTATTTAAAGAGATGACCTCAGAGGCTGGGTGTTCTGGAGACCACCTTTTGAGAAATGCCAGAGCTCAATCCCCATGCTTTTGTAGGAGAAAATTGGATCCCAGAGAGGTTAAAAGCTCTGTCCAAAGTGATAAACCTCATTGCTGGCAGAGCCAGACCCGTGCACAGATCTGCTCTCCCACGCTGCTGCTGGACCCATCCTCGCACCCTGCGCCTCACGTGTAAGACTCCCCACGCCGTCTGCGCATGCTGCCGCTCTGCCAAACCTGTCCTTCTCCCACCACAGGCCTCAAGTCTAAGACTCCCCACACCGTCTCCGAGAGGAACGCCTCCCACAGCACGCACAGAGATTCCCTAGATAAGAAGGACATTCACAAAGAGGGCTGAAAGGCTCATTTGAGAGGGGGTGATTGACATTTGATGGCAATTACTAACGGATATTTTTAGTGTGCCTCTAGTGTGAATACCGTTTTGACAACAGTGGAGTTACACCAAATACTGGAGCGACATTCTGCACTGCAACAACACTGAAGGACCCGAGGGTGGCTTCTCCGTGGCTCTGAGGTTAACGCTGCAGCGTATGCAGCAAACACCTGTCAAGGACCTACTGTGTGCTCGGCACACCGAGGCAGGTAACAGAGGACCCAGTGCATGCTCGGCACGCAGAGGCAGGTAACAAACGACCAGCCTCAGAAGCAGATGTGCTTGCTGCAAACCACCTTCCTACGGCCCAGCAGAGGGACAACAAGCAGCGAATTTTTTCCAGGGCCTCCCGTGAACACGGCACCCTACGTTGCCATAGCGACGCCATCCCAGCTCTGAGCCACAACAAAGCGGCAGTGTCTGCGTCTCACCTTTGGCCATCTTGTTGAGAACCATGTCGATCAGGACGTAGGTGCCGCTCCGGCCTGCACCGTCACTGCCAACAGAAGGAGAGAAATGAAAGTGCTGCCGTCCACACGGAAGCCCGACCCACAACAAAGCTAGTGACAGTCCATTTCCTTCATGCTTACGGGGGGCCGGCGAGAGGAAAGGATGGCGGATGTGAGAGGGGGAGGAAGGACGCGGGCTGGGAGAATCCAAGTGAGGGGAGAAGGGAGGCCGCTGGGGGCTTCGAGCCTCCGAGAAGCTTGTGGGATGAGCTGCTGTGCTCAGATGTGACTCCCTCTTGCTTGTTCCCCCCTCTTTGGCCAAAGATGTGGTAAATTTTGCCAGAACAAAATGAACTAAGCGTTTGACTGTGTCAGAGTTGATGGCATTTGTATTGAAAATATCCGCAAGGTGCCTTCTCTAGTGTTGCCGGGCAACCTCCCGAGCGGAGAGGGGAGGGCGCTGGGCGGCTGGGCCCTGCTGGCTCATGCACGCAGGGACACTTCAGGCACATCCCCCTAGGCTGCCTGCCACCCCTTCTAAACGCAGGTCCTCCCTCTCAGAAGGAGAAATTGACATAACAGTCGTTACTAAATCTTACTCTTTAAAAAGCACTCTCATTTCATCTCTTTCTCATCCCACCAGCTATAATTGGAATATTTACCATCTGGGCTAGAGTTGTAAAAATGTTTTGAATAATACTTCAACAGTAGCAAAGGAAAAAAATTTCCCTTTTTTTCTGGAAGAAGAGTAGCCTCAGGATCATCCTTTTCTTATGAGGAATGTGTGAAGCCATTTCCTGCCCCCGTGCAGATGCTGTCACTGGGTTGCATGAGTTTGAGAGACCTTCTTAAAAGTACATAGGGCTCGTGTTCACACCCATGACTGGCTTTTAAACAGAGGACCTTTTACATTTATAATCCTAGCAAAATCAATTGTGACTTTCCGGAAAACGAATAAATGTTTCCATTTCAAGACTTCAAGAAAGATGTAACTACCCAGCAGATATCACACTTTCGGTTCTGCTTTCTATGCCGTCTGTGATCCCAAGAAATGACTGGAATCCTATAGGTGATCTTTTGATCGTAAAGAATCAGCGCATTTTGGCTTTAACGTTTCCTCAAACAAATGGTTGAAAAAAGCTGCAGTTGGGATGGTAAATGTTTAAAAAACGGCACGTTCACATCCTCACACCCTCACTGCATCACCAAGGAGGAGACGCGGTCGGCCTGGGCCGCCACGTAACCCTCACTGCTCATTTCAAAGGGCCACGGTGAGCATTCTGGTTGCTGAGTGCCTTTCTCACTTGTCTCCTATGCACAGCATATATTCACATGAATATTTTAAGATATACTTCAAAAATCTTCCAACTAAGTGTTGCTTGTCTTGATACATTTGTGGGTAAAAAAGATGTTCTACTTTACTCTGTGAGGATAACAAACCGTAATCTATTTTCATCCTTCTCTCTCATAGACAGGAATGCACACACAAAACACACATGCTTCTTGATTGGATTTGACAGATTTGGTGTTTGTTCTTTGGAGACAGGTTTCCTTTTTATTCCAGGCAGGAGGAACATTCTATAAGACAGTTCTAGAAAAATGGAATATGAGTTCTTCACCAAAAGGAGTTGAGTATCAAGTCCAGCAGAGACAGTACTATTAGGTTGTTTCCTTTGCGTAAAATCTATTCTTACTGGTGTGGTTTTAACCTACTTAGGGATATGAGTCACTGAATTTTTACCCAGAGGCCTGAACCCACATGATAAACTGGAGGTGGATGTACCTCCTGTAATGACAGATTTCGTCCCTGTACATAACTGGCCCCAAGCATTTCTCACCATCTGCAGAGGGTTCTGAGCCTCTGCTGAACGTCCTGGTGGTTGAGACAATGCAACAGGCTGAAACCATTGTCTCGATGTTTCTGTGTCATGGGGCCACAGGGTTTAAGAACAAGTAAGGTGGCAGGACATGCTCATGGGTGAGTAGAAGGCAGGACACTGTACCGTGGGCTGCTAGAAAATACGCCATGTGAGGCCTGGCGTGGTGGCTCAAGCCTGTAATCCCAGCACGTTGGGAGGCCGAGGTCGGTGGATCGTTTGAGGTCAGGAGTTCGAGACCAGCCTGACCAAATGGTGAAACCTCGTCTCTACTAAAAATACAAAAAAAATTAGCCGGGCATGGTGGCGGGCGCAATCGCTTGATCCCGGGAGGTGGAGGTTGCAGTGAGCCTGACGAGATCAAGCCATTGCACTGCAGCGTGGGCAATAGAGCTAAAAAAAAAAAAAAAAACAAGCCATGTGCAGTTTATACAGACATAATACAAGCAACGCCCAATTGTATTTACCCAAATGGCATAGAAAAGTAAGTTTATATTTTTGGTTTCCTTTAGAAGTGCCAGTTAGTTATATTTATTAAGCAATTAGAAAGTTAAGCTTCTGTATTTAATTGCATAGATTAGTTTTTGAGGTAGCCAAAACTTCTTAATCCATTAAAAGTTGTACTTGCCTGCAATGAACAATTATTGGACAAGAACGGCCCCTGTAGCACTTGTTTACTTTTCTGAAATAAAAAGAGATATAAAAATTATCGTTGTGTACTAAGACTTTGCGTTATCCAAAACAACTATTAAAACAAAGCACAAAGTCTGTGTGTTTGAAATCATTTTGCAATCACTTGTTTTGACGGAGAAAATAAAAATCATACGCATAATATCACACATTTATTCTTCTCAACATGACGTTATTAATCGGAGCTTTAAAACCAATGTTACACCTTTACACTGCTTTCTTCTTCCAAGGAGGCGTGCCAGGCTTTGAACCAGTGGACTCCCGGCCTGTCCCGCCCGTCCCACCCCTGCAGGCTCTCCTCTTTCTGTTTCTGCTTATGTTGACTTGACCTTTTGTTACACTACATCTTGATTCTTCACTAAAATTTTTGAGTTTTGCAATTTATGCTCAAAATTTCTTACAGTCCAGACATCATATTGGAAACTGTTATTTCCATACTGTCTAAAAACAGCATTTTTAAGGGCATTTGTGACCCGTCAGCTTTTGGTAAGGATATCTAAATTACGGAGAAACCTCTATGAAGTCCAAGACAAGTCCCTTCCATGCTTATAACTTTGAGTATACAAACAACTTCATTGTTCAGAGTTTAGATCAGAAGTTGTGAAAATTAGAAATGAGCATATATTTAAGATTTCATAACCAACCCCTAAATCAAAACAGAGGACTGATTTAAAATTCACTGTGTAAATCCAGGTGTTTTTCTTTTAATTCAGTGAAACAATGAAACATGTTTATGAAGTCCATTAAAGTTGTCAGTGAACTATTTCTGAATAAGTAAAATTAAAGGCGGAACCTCGGGTTATTGGAATAAAGCATGTGTGAAGGGGAGTGTTCTACAATGTGCTGCATGAACTCCTACAAGAAACAAATTAAGAAAAATGGAAGTATGGACCATCAATGGGAAAATGTCACGTTTCTTTGCAAAGCCTTGCCTAGCCAGCACCAAAGAGTCCGTGGAAAGTAAACATTCCATCAACCGGTGCTTTGCTACAAACCTTTGAAGCCAGGAGGGGCAGGGTGGCCGTGGAAGGAGAGGGGAGGTGAGTGTCCAGTGAGCATGAGGGGAGGGATGCTTGAATACGGCGGAGCCCAAACCACAGAGCTTTCTCCTCCTCTCTTCCTATTCCCCGAGGAGTTACCAGAACAAGGCCCTTCTAACAGGAGTGTGAACGCCCAGTCTGGAGGGCACCACGGGAGCTGAAGGAGCAGTTGCAGGGACTGGACTCGGCGTGCCCACCTGCAGATGGGCCGCGGCCACAGCCTAGCCAGGACGCACTTGATCTGTGCTGCCCTCCGGTCTGTGAAACACGAGGCTGATGCCCAAAAATGGGGCGGGCTCAGACACAGGCACAACCAGCAACGGCCTCCAGGGCTGCGTCACCGTTTCTGTTAGAGGTGTTTGTTGTTGTTTTTCTTTCCGGGGCACGCGGTGGTGCGAAGGCTTTGGGGAGAGGCGGGGAAGGCAACAGTGAACTCCTTAAAGGGAACAGCACTTGTATGCCAGAGTGCCTTGAACATTCTTGGTCCCTGGAGAATAAACAGGTTGGAAAACAGACCCTCTCATGTCTACTTCTACAATTTTCCACTCCTGACTCAGGCTGTAAAGCATCGAGGGCTCCTGATGACAGAATGGATACCAGGCCTCAGGGGTGCACCCCAGCATGGGGGTGGGAAGCCCTCCAGCTCAGTAAAGACCATGTGTGTGTGCATGAGACTGCACGCATGTGTGTGACGTGAGCACATATGTGCACACGTGTGCACGTGTAGAATCAAGCAGGCTCAACTATCAGACCAAATGGTGAGTGGCTTTGCTTTGAAAGGCCTTTTGCTTTTGGCAGAGGAGTTTACTGGCCGTGGCTCAGCCTCTGAATCTTGCAAATGGGAATGACCTCAGTTCTGCTCCTCCAGCTTCCTGCTGTGTTTCACACCTCGTGGTCCACTCTATGCAGAGACTAAGCTCAGCTTCTGGGTCCACACCCACCAGTCACCAGGGGTTGCTCATTTTTTCCTCATGAGACCAAGTACACCCAAAAAAGGGACAGTAAAACAAACCAAACCCCAAACCCCAAACCAGATACCCTTTAAGAAAGTGTGCTGGTTTGAGGAAAGGCCAGCATAAGAAGTCAGTAGACAGCGGTGGCTCATGGATAGCTGGTCAGCTCCTGCTTTGGCAAAATGCAGTAATAACCCCCTTGGCTGGGAAATGCTCCTAGCCAGTGAATTTGTGGCTACGAAGGCCTCAACCTGCTTCCCCACTCCCGAAACTCCTGTCTCTATCTCACAGTGTACGGAAGATACCATTTTCTCTGACATGTTGTGCCTGATGGCCTTGGGAAGGTTTCGCTGTAATTTTCATATCCGTACCAGCCCCCACCTTGTGCTCAACCTATTTACAAAAACCCACGGGCAGTCAAGGACATGTGCAGTGTAGATACAGGGTGTGGCATGGCTGAGGACTTTATTTACAAAGGATCACGCAGTTGTATTATTACACGCAAAGCATCACAAATAGAGAGGAAAACCACGACATATTGAACACAAGAGTTCATCCGGTTGACCCAAGATGTAGACCACGAGTTATTCAGGAAGGTGACACAGCTGTCTCATTTGACTCCATCAGAACAAAGCATCAGTGAGCAAAAGGTCTCTAACAGTAAGAAAAGTTGATATTATAGAAACTTCCACAACAGGAATTCACTGAGAAAGAACGATTAGTGATACAAACCAACCCAGGGGTCACCGGGCGAGAGCGCACCGTCATGCAAAGCACCAGCAAGCAAGGTCAGAGGTCGTTAGAGGCTCAGAAAAGGGGCTTCCCACATCGCCCCTGCAGTACAGTCACAGTTTCCAATGATCACTTTTGTGACTATGCAACTGGGCTCATATTACTAGCTGCAACATCACAAAAATGACACTGGCCACCGCTAATTAGCTGGCAAGGTAAGGGTTTGTCCGTTTTACCGTGAGCAGCGTTAGTGAGCGCCATTGCACACAGCAAGAAGGGAGAGAGTAATGAGAGAGAGAGAGAGAGAGAGTTTTTAAAGCAAAGCCCTCACATGTGATGCTAATTATCTCTTAGCAGTTTCTCTTTAAAGTGTAAATGCGCTCCCTCTGGGCTCCAGAAATATTTAATCACACATCTCGGTGCCTGGCGAACGCGCCAGGCCAGAGTGAGAACGCGTCGTCTATTGTTCAAAGATAAGAAACGCTGCAGCATGAAGATGGCCGGTGTCTTCAGAAGGGGTCTCACCTTTCCGGTCGCTGAAATCGGGGTGGCTATTTTATACAGAAAACCAGCCACCGGCAATGCTTGTCTAAGTGTGAAGCTTTCTGAGAATGTGTTTGCTCAAACCCACTGTCCAGATAACACATGAAAGTTGGCCTTGGCCGAAACGCTGGGCGGTGCCAGGTAAGGCAGGCAAGAAAAGCTTTCTACTCTGACGTGGCTTTCAAAACCGTGTCTGGGGGTTCATTAGCTTTTGAATTTAATAAAAACCTTCTTAGGCTGTATCTCCTCAGACCCTGGAGCAAGGGAAATTTGGGAATCCAATTTTTCTTGGTGATGAATCATAAACACTGAGGGTCGGTGATGTATATGTTCCCGTCCATATATGGATATGGACAGAGCAACGTGCCCATATGCATATATGTGCAAACACACTGGATGAATGCAAAGACGGGGTGTTAAGATGAATTGCCATCTTTGTAGCTACATCCATTTTGCCAGGAATGACTGTTTTTTGAAGACTCTATTTCAGGAAATTATGTAAGATTTCTACATAGTATGTCTTTAGAAATAAATCTGTATTGACAGAATGTACATAATGGCCAGGAAATTAGGGTGGGTGAGGAAGGAGCTGTGTACAGCAGTTGTTTTAGGATGTACTCAGGACTCTGGATCTACGCTCTGCGTCCCCAGGGGAGGTGGCGGCAGGCAGGGGCCACTGAGTGTGGGTTGTGGCTGTGACGCCAGATTCATGTGTCTCCCTGCAGAGGCTCTTGATTGATTTCTATTGATTCAAATTACAAAAAACTGCATTTTGCTTTTCAATGTAGACTAAAAGGCAAAATAAATTGTATCATAATAAGCTTCAGAATCTGTAATACACAAATTCAAGAATTCCACAGAGAATTCAAAAATCGCTTCCTTACGACAATCTTTGTCTCGTTAACCTCCCTCCAGTTACATAACTGTAGACTCAAGACTGAGTAATTGTTATCAAGTCACTTTATGATAGTGGGGCATGGCATTGGATTAAAATGCATTTTTTGTTCTTATTCTCCTTGTTTGGATATTTATCTCTTTTCCTCAATAGGTAGACTTCTGATCAGTTAAATGTAAGACATATTCTATACAATTTAGAGCTGCGTCATTGATGCTGTTGACAATTTCATTTTCCTTGTGGTGGTTTATTCACTAAGCACCACCACCTAGCCAATGCGGACCGACTGTTTATCACAATCAAAGCTGTGGTCTTAAATGCTGCTTTTTTTTCATTGTCAATTTCTTCCTGTAAGACAGAGTCTAGCATTCATTTCAACAGTTCAGTAAATACACTCTCAAACCAGACAACGTATTGGGTGACTGGCTGACTGGAGCAATGAAGAAAAAACTGAATTTTTAAAAAAAGGTCGGTTTCAAAATAGCCCTAAAAATACAGACAGCCACGGGCTAAGTGTCTCCGGGCTTCCCTGCAAGATCACGCAGGGTGGTATCTGGGCCTGCGCTCGTTACCTCTTTCATCCCATGCAGCCAGATGAGAATCCAACTAAAAATCCGAGCTTTATTCATCAATGTCCTGTGGCACATACACTTTGGGCTCTTTGTCAACTGAAGAATCTTATCAAAAATAATGGCCCTATTTCCACAGTTCGAAGATGCCTATTCCCCCTCACATTTTAATACCTCTGAAACTAGAAAATCGCTCACAATTAACACGTGCCGTTAATGGAGTCTTCCCGCCTCTCGCTTCCCTTCCCTTCCCCCCTGCGGCGCCGACACAGCCGCTGCCCTCGGCGCGAGGGGCGTCTCAGGAGCACCGAGGCCGGCCTCGCTCCCCCTCTGCCGCGCACTCAGCGCGCACTGCCCTGCCGGCGCGCCGCGCGTTGTACCTGCGGAAGTCCAGGAGGGACCTTGAGGAGGAAGGGACTCCTCGGTCATACCAACTCAGGAAGTGGAACTGGGTCACGGTGCGCGTCTCGTTGGTCTGCAGGTTCTTCAGATAGAAGCTCCTCACCAGGAAGTCCTCACACCAGATGTGCTCGGAGACCAGGTTCACCTGGCAGGGAGGAGAGGAGGGAGGGGACAGAGACAGGCGTGGACATTGTGAACCGAACCTCAGGCACTGAGGAACCCAGGGCCACGTCTGACGAGAGAAGGGGGTGCTGCGAAGAGGGCACGTTTTACAGCGCAGGTGGGTTCCCTCGGCTTCACGGCCCCTCCCACCTTCCCAATGTTAACACACTAAAGATGGCTCCGTGCGGGTGTGTGTGCTTAGTGTTATTTAGGGGCTTGAGCGTCAAATAATTTTTTAAAAGGTTACAATCCAAAACTATCCTACTTTCTGTCTTTTGCATGTCCATGTTACATAAACCCTCAAAAAAAGGAACCAGAGAAAAATTACACTTTTCAACAAAAGCAGCGACACGACTACATGTTCTGCTCAGTGGTTTCCACTCTAAGTGAGACTCCATCGCAGCTGCGCACACCTGGGTCTAGAGCAGGAAAAGCAAAAGGCTCACGGAGTCGCGCTGATGTGAACCCCAGCGCAGGCACTTCCGGGCCTAAGCGTTTCTGCAGGAACCCCAAGGCCACAGCTGTGTGGTTTAGGGTTCACACTTGAGCCTCTAACTCGCTTCCTACTGTGGAGCTTTGGCATTCTCACTCATTTTAATGCCACACAGAATCAAAGCATGCATTCTAGTGCTGGCTTAATCACCCACGTTTATTTAGTTCATTCTTGATGGGGGCAGAAAATCCAGCCAGATAAATAAACTGGTGAGCAGGTTATCCTCAAATAAAAAGGTCACATGATCCAGCCACGAAACTCCAAGCAGAGCCACGGGGAGGCCACATGGCTCAGGCACTGGCATCAAGGATGGGCGCCAGGTTTTCTTAAAAACAGACCCCACTTAAAGGCTTGTTATATGGGACCGGGACCACGCTGTGAGGCGAATGTTTTTTCTACTCTGTCATCATTTGGATTTAGAAAATCTAAAAAATAAAAACCACACCACACTCCCAGGGTCTGGTTCATGAGCACACAGCCGTGTGAACCATCCACACGGGCATGCGGCCCTCGGGGGTGACTCAGCCTCCGTCCCCTGAACATGGGGTGCGCTGAGCCTCCCTGCATGTGGCCCTCAGGGGTGGCTCAGCCTCCATCCCCTGAACATGGGGTGCGCTGAGCCTCCCTGCATGCGGCCCTCGGGGGCCCTAACGAATCCCATTCGGAGGAGGAGCAGGGCCCATCCTTGTCCAGCTGGTGGGTCCTGGCCTGGGTGGC
Organism: Gorilla gorilla gorilla; assembly: GCF_029281585.2. Taxonomy (NCBI): domain Eukaryota; kingdom Metazoa; phylum Chordata; class Mammalia; order Primates; family Hominidae; genus Gorilla; species Gorilla gorilla. Next base: position 166,472,950 of record NC_073230.2, read on the forward strand.
TCTGGTCGGAGTACCTCATAGATGTGGTAGAGATTGGAGCCTTCATCCGGCCAGTAGTGGTAGCACTGCCGGACGCCGTTCTCCGCGAGGGGTGTCAGCATGACGATCACCACGCAGCCGCTCTCCCACACCATCTGCGGACAAAGAAGGCCCGTGGCCGCGGTGTGACTGTCTCATCACCGCGTGACATGTGTAATTACTGCACTCGGAAGCACAGTCCAAATTTATTCCATTCACAGGACATTTATTTCATTTTCATCAGACATGTTTACTCCGCAGCTGCCTGAGCATCTCTGAATGCACTGGCCCATAGTTTGCATGTTCCATGAAATATTAAAAAACCCCGCAAATTTATCCCATGCCATTTAGAGCTTCCTCGGGTGTAGGTTCAGCTGTGTGGCTTTCCAACTTCTGATCTGTAAAGGATACTTTCTCCAACGCCACACATAACAGCCAGCACTTCTCGAGGCGGTGCCGACACCCTCACTTGCTGGTGGCTAGCATCATTTTGCTCACCTAGAGAAACGTTTTGCTTTGTGAAGCTGCTGTCCTATCAGAAGCAGCCTCCGAAAGACTTCTTTTCAAAGTACATCACGGAAAGCAGTACTGTACTGCTGCAATTTCATTTGTTTATACCGAAATATGGCAACACTATTCAGATTAAAGCAAATACCAAATTGATTTACTAATTCCTATTAGCCACATTGGAACACAATAAACAAAAGCACATTTAAACCCACAGAAATTACAAAGACACAAAGTCCTCTGACCTCGCTTCTTTGCAAACACAACTGGCTACTTGTGGCTGTAAACCTACATCTTAACATTTCCAGCCTAACTACCCAAAACCACTAATCCTGTGGGGCACACTGAGGTGGCATTTGTAGATTTTTATTAGCATATTAAATTATAGAGTGAAGAGGGGTCTGCTTTTTCTGCAATGGGTTACATTAACTTGGCAGAAATGTTTATAAGCAACTGCATTTAGATGTAAATTTGGTATCCAAGACAGTTTCTATTTCTTTTAAAAACAGACACAAAAATCCAATTAAGACCTTGTTATTTTAAAAACCCTCATATCCCAAATATAAAATGCTGTCATCGTAGCGCATGTTACTGAATTCCACGTTTATATTTTAAAAATCAGACACAAACACGACATTTTCCTTTTTTAATATTGATTTATGTTCTCACGGGGCTGAAATAGTCAATATCCTCAAGGCACCTCACTGTGTAACATTTACATCGGAAGCTAATGGAACCAACTGAAGTATTTACAAAACGCCCACAAATAAATAAGAATTATGCTCAAATTTGCGCACTTTCTCTTTCCTTAGTGCCCATCCGACAACAAGATGAGAATTCAAAACACGTTTCTTACGCCAGGCTTTTCAGGCTTTCAAACCTGCTCCTCCAAATCGGTACTTCCATCACATAACAATTTAATGTGCCTTCAGAAGGTGGAGAAGCTCATGGAAGCCATTACGAAAATGAGGAAAAACACAGATTTTATGAGTGTAATAAAAATACAATGATCTAGACCATAAACTAATCATCCGGCACTCGGCTCCGTGCCGCCCAAGTGTGACATTACAGAGCCCCGTCGACTGGGGGGATCCGCACGGCCTGGAAGCTAAACTCATTGGCTCTCGCGTCCGCCCTTCATTATGGGGTGCCTTCCCGGCTCTCTGAAGATTTGGTTAAGATTAAATCCAAATGAAACTTAATTTAAACAAACAATCCCAAAGGCGCTCTGGGGAATAATATTTCTTTTTAGGTCACTGTGTATAAAAGCAGAGAGGGGAATTTACTAAATCAAACAAATAGGCAGCCCAATTGGGTACCAATATTACAAGCTGTTCACGGAACTGATTACATTATCTTGTGTTCCTTTGAATCGGTACAAAGCAACTCAATCGAGGAGGAAAACTATGGCATTTCTCCATCTGTTTCCAGCCTTCAACAGCGCGCCTGACCAGATAACCTCAGAATACATCGCAAAAAGTTAATTTGGATTTTGGTACGAATGCAGAATCAGTAAAAATCCCAGTCGAGTAAGGTTCAATTTCTAATCAGGGAGAAGTTTCACTATTTTCTTTCTCATTGGCTTGGTCTTTGCTGACAGGTGAAATACGGAAGTGCTAACCCCTGGCACCTGTGAATGTGACCTCATTTGGATACAGGATTTTTCAGACGTAATCAAGTTAAGATTGGTTTGTGTCACAAATCTTTGAGAAATCTAAAACTGTCTCTTTCAGGAAGTAAATAATGACCCAGGGTCCTTATTTAATCTTAATGCAGTTCATTGGAATGCGCAGTTTACAAAACTGTATGCCTGAATTCCAGAAATGACCATTACTAGCACTTCCTGTTTGGTGAAGGGTAAGAGAACACGGCCCCCATGGCCACCTGCACAGCCGAGTACCTGCACACCCGAGCCCCTGCACACCCCAGCACCTGCACACCCCAGCACCTGCACACCCGAGCCCCTGCACACCCCAGCACCTGCACACCCGAACACCTGCACACCCCAGCACCAGCACACCTGAGCCCCTGCACATCCCAGCACTTGCACCACCATCCCTGGATCGAACAAAAGTCACCAACATGGACTGAAAATGAGCCGCAAGTGCTGGATCCCGAGCGTGAACGGCTGGCACCACGCTTTGGAGAACTGATACTCCCCAGTTTTACATACTTCTTCTCCAGTGCAGCGTCCCCAGGCATCGGCATCCCCCTTGAAGGCTCTAGCTGTGCCAGCTCTGTGGGCCTGGGGTGGGGAGGGGAGCGATGTTGCGCTTTGCTGTTTATGATTCCAGCAGGAATGGAAGTGGTCAGCCCAGTGGTTCTCAGAGACCACCAAACACAGGGGTTAAAGCCTGCTGCCAGGCTCTGTGAACCTGACCCATCTCGATGCGCCCGGCAGGGACACAGCAGCTTGCTGTGAGGTCTCCTGACAGCTGGTCAGCAGCAGCAAGTGGAGAAATTCAGTAATTCGGACAGTGACCCAAGGAACAAGAAGTGCAGACTTCGGCTGTTATTTGACCCAACTGAGTAAGTTTACTGACTGTAGATTTAAAAACCATATTGTTGTTTGTTACAGGTTCAACGCTGTCCTCCCCACAGCTTATATTGACGTCCTAATCCCTGGTATCTGTGAATGTGGCCTTATCTGGAAACAGGATCTTTGCAGATGCAACTGAGCTGAGGGTCACAATCCAACGTGACTGTGTCCTTAGAAGAAGAGGGAGACACCTCAAGAAGGCACAGACACGGAGAGCGGCCACGCGCAGACAGGCAGAGATGGAGTGTTGTGGCCACCCACGCCACACCCCTCATGGCAGGCGGCCACGGGACACTGCAGGGGCTGTGAGGATCTTCCCCCACAGGCTTCGGAGAGCGTGGCCCTGCTCACACCTGGATCTCAGACTTCCAGGCTCCAGAACTGCGAGAGGACGCCCTCCCGTTGTTTTAAAACAACCAGTTTGCAGCACCTTGTGATGTCAGCCCTAGCAACAGATGCATCCGCTGCAACCTCACTCTCTCCTTCACCCATCAAATCACCCACAGGCGTGGAACAATGGCCACCCCGACGCTTCCTATCAACACCGATGGAGAGGAACACAGGGCGTCTTCACTCTAGGTCCTTTTTGAGTGCTAAGTATTTAATCAGCAAACAAACAAAAAAACAAATGACCCAACTAAAAATGGGCAAGGGATCTGAGCAAACATTTCTCCAAAGAAGACAGACAAATGGCCCGCAGGTATGTGAAAAGGGGCTGAATGTCATCAGCCATCAGGGAAATGCAAATCAAAACCACAGCGCACTGGCACCTTGTGCCTGTTGGGATGGCTGCCACCGAAACGAGGAGGATGGCAAGTGTTGGAGAGGATGTGGAAGAGACGGAACCTTACACACTATACGGTAGCAATGTGAGTGAGGGCAGCCTTTACAGAAAACAGTATGGAGGGCCAGGCACAGTGGCTCACACCTGTAATCCCAGCACTTTGGGAGGCCGAGGCAGGTGGATCACGAGGTCAGGAGTTCGAGACCAGCCTGACCAACATGGTGAAACACCATCTCTACTAAAAATACAAAAATTAGCCGGGCATCGTGGCGTGCACCTATAATCCCAGCTACTCAGGAGGCTGAGGCAGGAGAACCTCTTGAACCTGGGAGGCAGAGGTTGCAGTGAGCCGAGACTGTGCCATTGCACTCCACCCTGGGTAACAAGAGCAAAACTCCACCTCAAAAAAAAAAAAAAAAAAGAAAACAAAAAAACAATAAAACCAGTATGGAGAGCCTCAAACAATTACACAGAACCACTGTGTGATCCAGCAATCCCACTTCTGGGTATAGACCCAAAGGAAATAAAATCAGTGTGTGGAAGGGACATCAGCACCCCTTTGTTTATTGCAGAACTATTCACAATAAACAAGATTTGGAACAACCCACATGTCCGTCAATGGATAATGGCCAAAGAAAATGTGGTATATACACAATGAAATATTATTCAGCCTTAAGAAAGAATGAACTCCTGTCATTTTTGACAACATGGATGAACCTGAAGGACACGACGTTAAATTGAAATAAGCCGGACACAGAAGGACAGGCACCCCATGATCTCACTCACATGTGGCACCTAAAAAGGACGAACTCAGGGACAGAGTAGAAGGGGGGCTGCCAGGGCCTGGGGCTGAGGGTGGAATGGGGAGCAATTGATCCAAAGGTAGAAACTTCCAGTAGAGGACAGCTGAATTCTGGAGACCTGGCATTCAGCATGGTGACTGTAGTTAATAAGAGTGTTGGGCACAGAGATTTGCCAGGAGAGTAGGCTTCAGGTGCTTCACCACACACAAAGAAACGGTAACTACACGAGGAGACGTGTATTCATTAGCTTGACTGTGGTCATCATTCATGATGTCTGCGTGTGTCAGAACATCAGGCTGTACACCTTAAACATTTACAATTAAAAACAACTCGACCGGGCACAGGGGCTCGCACCTCTAATCCCAGCACTTTGGGAGGCCAAGGCAGGCGAATCATTTGAGGTCAGGAGTTCGAGACTAGCCTCACCAACATGGCAAAACCCTGTCTTTACTAAAAATAGAAAATTAGCCAGGTGTGTTGGTGGGCGCTGTAATCCCAGCTACTCAGGAGGCTGAGGCAGGAGAACTGCTTGTGCCTGGAAGGCAGAGGTTGCAGTGAGCTGAGATCATGCCACTGCACGCCAGCCTGGGTGACAGAGCGAGACTCTGTCTCAAACACACACACACACACACACACACACACACACACACACACACACACACACACTCTTAAAATAAGCTCTTCTGAAGCCCCACAGAGACCTGATCGAAGGGAAGATGATCAATCTGAAATAGTGAAACACTGGGGCTGGATGTGGTGGTGTGCACCTGTAGTCCCAGCTAGTTGGGAGGCTGAGGTGGGTGGGAGGCTCATTTGAGCCCAGGAGTTCAGGACCAGCCTGGGCAACATAGTGAGATCCCATCTCTGAAAAACAAAACAAAAAACTGAAATAGTGAAACGCCAGGCCATTTTCTCTACAAAACATCCCTGGGCCCCTTCAGGAGGAAAGCTTCTCCTCCTTCTACTTAGATCTTTTGTGATGAGTCCCTTCCTGCCTGTGTTAGTCTTGTCTTTAGCCCGTACGTCTTTCCTCTACCAGACTATCATCTCTTTAAAGACTCCATCCTAGTCCAGTTACCTTTTCTACCCTCCATGGCATCTAACAGATGCTTCATTGAAAACAATTCACATTTCTAAGAGGCCGTTTGGATATTTATGTAAAAAAAAGATGACCGAAAGAAAATGTTATCAAAGGCTTGCATGGCAGAAGTCCTCCAGGACTTGCTTAAATGTACAGACAAGTGTTCAGTTTTTTAAAAAACAAGCTTGGTAACTGCATCCCGCTGAAGCGGTTGCCATGAAGATGCATTTCCTCCAGAGCAGGTGCGGGGCCCACGCAATTCTGCTGCACAGCTCATTTCTGCTCATTTCTGTTGTGAGCGTCCTCTCGTGGGCTGAACAGAGGTTTAGACTTATAAAGAAGATGCAGCTAAATTTAAAAGGATGAGGAGTCAGTTAATGGGAAAACACTCGTATTTCACTCCTTAGGAGCTCACTGATGCCTGGAAGTTAAACTGTGCGGTCTGAGACAGATTAAAGAGGAAGAAATAGTGTGTGTGACATCTTTTGCAGGGGAAACCTTCAACTCTGCTCTCACCCTGCCCAGAGGACAGTCCTAAGAAATGAAGCTTCAGGCTTTGCGGCTCTGGTTCCGAGAGTCACAGGCTCCAGGCCACAACATGCACGTTTGGACATGGTAATATAACCCAACGCAGGGTGACAAAACCTTCGTGATGCCGTCCATGACCGGCTCATGGTGCACCTACCTGGCTTTTTTTTAGTAAACAAACATGTCAGTGTGGGATTCATTTAGGGATGACACGATGAGGTGACGTAGCCCACACACACGTCAGCAGTGCTGATGGAAAGGCTGATGAGGGGGCAGCGGGAGGAACCCCCCTGTGCCGCTATCAGATCGACGCCTGTGCCGCCTCGTAGCCCCATCCCAGGGCTGCGGAGCAGCTGCAGCAACCTCTGGGACTTTTCCACCAGCAGTATTGCCACCCAGGAGGAAGGGGAAGCCTCAGAACACCAGCAGTATTGCTGCCCAGGAGGAAGGGGAAGCCTCAGAATGAGGACTTGCCACTCCACCAAAGTCGGGTCTGTGTTCTCCGGGAAGGACTCAGCCTGCTTGTGTGCGAGCAGACCCCGTGTGGCTTGGTATGGCCATCCTGCTGCATAGGGGTTCCCACGGTGGGAATGCACTCACACACTGGACTTCCTCTCCACCCGGCCTTTGTGTGACCACCGTGGGTGTCTTTGTGATCAGGCATTGGACCCGCATAGGAAGTCACCTGGCACAGGCGTCACTGAGACTCCCTGTGGCCTCTGCCTGTGCTCACGTTCCCAGTTAAATATGCGCCTGGTCTCCTTGCGGGGAGCTGCTGCACTGGGCGGCCTTTCCTTTTCAAGATCAGGACCTGACATAAATGAATCAGATCCAGTTGTGAAGCAAGAGAGGAAGAGGAAGAGGAAGAGGGGAGGAGGAGTGGGGAGGGGAGGAGCTGGGCGAAGGCTGGGAACCAATCACACACAGGAGCAGCAGAGCCTGCTGTTCTCAGCTGGAGCGGTAAGAATCAGTCAGAAAGGAAAGCCGGACCTGTCCTTTCTACTTGAGTCCCATTTTAAATTCCGCATGTGTGCGGCAAGAGACTGACCGACCATCTTTGCACTGTCCCAGGCAGAACCACGGACAAGCTTTGAGGTCATAGGTTTCAAACCCAAAATTTAGATAAGGCAACATGAGAAACAGTTTCTTTCACCTTTAAAGGTTTGTGAATTTATGAATAGAAAAAAATCCAGAAAAAAATTGAAATATAACAATGTCCTGGAAAGTCTCAGGCATGTGGTTAAAGTACTTATCATGGAAATGAAAAATCAAGTTTTTCCTAAGAAATTAAGAATGAACACAACTCTCATGTTAATTCCTAAGAATTAACACAACTCTCATGCTTCCCTTTAATCAAGTAACGTGCCTTAAAATCAACCCATCGGTGAGGTAGCAGCCTCCGAAGTCATTTCCCCCCGCTAACCTCCTGACTCTCCCTTCACTCCAGAGTCAGTGAGATCCACAGACGGTTCCCTCTCGCACCAGTCACTGTCCAGGGGGTGGAACAGGATGATGAGCAAGCTGAGTCTTCACCCCCACTAGGGAGCTGCAGGGACTGGGGGACATTCTCATGCTCTTGGAGCCAGACCACTTAAGGTAACCAAGGACCCAGAGCAGACACCGTGGCCCCGGGCTGGACACATCTGACGAGAAGGGAGAGGCTGCCAGACACCGGGTCTGTCCTGGAGACTCAGGGCCCCTGCTGCTGGACGCCGGGCCTGTCCTGGAGACTCAGGGCCCCCTGCTGCTGCACACTGGGCCTGTCCTGGAGACTCAGGGCCCCCTGCTGCTGGATGCTGGGTATGTCCTGGAGACTCAGGGCCCCCTGCTGCTGGACACTGGGCCTGTCCTGGAGACTCAGGGCCCCTGCTGCTGGATGCTGGGTATGTCCTGGAGACTCAGGGCCCCCTGCTGCTGGACACTGGGCCTGTCCTGGAGACTCAGGGCCCCTGCTGCTGGATGCTGGGTATGTCCTGGAGACTCAGGGCCCCCTGCTGCTGGACACTGGGCCTGTCCTGGAGACTCAGGGCCCCTGCTGCTGGATGCTGGGTATGTCCTGGAGACTCAGGGCCCCCGCTGTTGGACACTGGGCCTGTCCTGGAGACTCAGGGCCCCTGCTGCTGGATGCTGGGCCTGTCCTGGAGACTCAGGGCCCCTGCTGCTGGATGCTGGGTATGTCCTGGAGACTCAGGGCCCCTGCTGTTGGACACTGGGCCTGTCCTGGAGACTCAGGGCCCCTGCTGCTGGATGCTGGGTATGTCCTGGAGACTCAGGGCCCCCGCTGCTGGACGCCACGTCTGTCCTGGAGACGCAGGGCCCCCTGCTACTGGACACTGGGCCTGTCCTGGAGACTCAGGGGCCCCGCTGCTGGATGCTGGGTCTGTCCTAGAGACTCAGGGGCCCCGCTGCTGGATGCTGGGTCTGTCCTGGATGCTCAGGGTCCCCGCTGTTGGACACCGGGTCTGTCCGGGACACTCAGGGCCCTGCCTCCCACATGCCGAGGGAACATTAAAATGGTTGTGAGTAGCTGGGGGCCGTGAACCAGCTCGGGCTGAGCAGATGCCATCTTTGGAGGATTTAAATGTTTTTAAAATTTAGGTGGTGTAGGACCATCCCCTCCACCAGGGCCAGGCCAGGGTCATCTCTGGATGCTCTGAGGTTTGGCTGCTGGTGGTGCTGATGGTGATGCCTGCAGTGGTCATCCTGGGCTGATCAAGGAAGCTGCCCAGAGACAGTGCATGGTGTGGAATCCAGGCCTGCCATCTTCCCACCCACCCCTGCCTGGACTAGTGCAGTAGCTGACACAGCAGACAGGCAGATACACAGGCAGGCAGACAAGCAGACAGGCAGGCAGACAGACAAGACAGGCAGGCAGACAGACAAGACAGGCAGACAGAGACAAGACAGGCAGGCAGACAGGCAGACAGGCCGACAGAGACAAGACAGGCAGGCAGACAGGCAGACAGGCGAGACAGGCAGGCAGACAGGCAGACAGGCGAGACAGGCAGACAGGCAGACAGACAGGCAGACAGACAGGCAGAGACAAGACAGGCAGGCAGGCAGATGGACAGGCAGACAGACAGGCAGACGAGCCACTGGTGCCGGGTGGTGGGCGGCCCTGCACGGTGACAGTCAGCTCTCAACTGTCATTCTCCTGCACCTCGGCCTTGTCACCGGTGGCTGGCAGGCAGTTGGAAGGAAACACCGTTAAATTCTTTGGGTCTTCCACAGTTCCAAATTCAGGATTTTTTCTTAACCACAGTAAGAACTGTGATCTACAGATGCCAAATAATGAAAAGCTGTATTTATATCAAGCCTATCAATTTGGAAATGAGAAAACATATCCCCCCAGCTGAGGCTTCATCACAGAATACTTTTAGAAAGCAGAAACTAGAAATTGAAAGTGCACCTTTTTCTTGGTAAAATGTTGATGTGCAATAAGAGTCAACACACATCCGATGCCAGCGGGACACCTGCTGACTTCAGCGAGTGCTTTGTGCTCTCTCTGGGGGCCAGGAGAGCTGCTTCGTGTCTGACTCCTTCCTGAAAGGCAGCCTGTTCATCAGACAGGAGAGGCAAGGCTGAACTTTGGAGTTGTCCTCTTGGCTGAGCCTCCCATACAGGGAGCCAGTTCCCACGGTGGCTGTCCCCGTGCCTGGGCTCCCGCGGTGGCTGTCCCCGTGCCTGGGCTCCCGCGGTGGCTGTCCCCGTGCCTGGGCTCCCGCGGTGGCTGTCCCCGTGCCTGGGCTCCCGCGGTGGCTGTCCCCGTGCCTGGGCTCCCGCGGTGGCTGTCCCCGTGCCTGGGCTCCCGCGGTGGCTGTCCCCGTGCCTGGGCTCCCGCGGTGGCTGTCCCCGTGCCTGGGCTCCCGCGGTGGCTGTCCCCGTGCCTGGGTTCCCGCGGTGGCTGTCCCCGTGCCTGGGCTCCCGCGGTGGCTGTCCCCGTGCCTGGGTTCCTGCGGTGGCTGTCCCCGTGCCTGGGCTCCAGGGCCCTGGCTTTCCATGTCACATCTGCAGACATCCACTCCGCACCTGATGATGACAGACTACGCTGCCTACATTTCTGGTTTAGAAACAGCTGTTGTGTATCTCCTGGGCACAGCCAGTGTTTGGTGGTGACACACAGAAGCTCTCTCTGGAAGAAGAGCACATAATTCTGCACTCTTTCTAAAAATAGGAAAGGGGGGATGGCGGGTGGCCAACTCCCTTCAGTTGACGCGAGCCGCGTAGCACAGGGTGTGGTAGAAGGTGGCGCAGCAGGTGCAGGCAGTAGGGAGGTGGTCCGTGATGGAATATCGATGCCCGCACCCCCTCCCCTGCCTCCCCGGCAGTCCTAATCCTCCAGCTACAGTCCTGCCTGCAGGGGCTTCTCTGTGATCCAGCTACAGTCCTGCCCGCAGGGGCTTCTCTGTGACAGCTGCCCTGTGCACCAGGGCATGACTGGGCTGGGGACGCACTGTGGGGCCACGTCCCCGGGAAGGTGCAGACCTCGCTTCCCCGTGGGGAAGTCTCGGCACCTGGAGAAAGCGTCACTTTATCTCCTGTCTCTGAGGACTTTGACTTTCACATATTCTGCGCCTTGAGACTCTGCACACGTGTATTTTTGTAAACAACACCTACTCTGGACATGCCGAGGTCACTGCTGCCGGATCTCTCTTTTCTGTTTATAGAGACGTCTTCATGAATCACTGTGCCTTCTTTATCTGTAAGGAGTGTGTGTGCTGAAGAGACACCCTGGCACTACACATGTCTGGGTCTAGAATGGGCTTTGCGTCCCACCAGCTGTGTGGATCTGGGTGGGTCCTTATGGCTGTCTGGGCCACAGCTTCATCCTGGGTAGAATTGGGCTCGCTCTATATATCTCTATTTTAATTGTAGTAAAAGATACCTAACATATAATTTACCATTTGTAAGTGCACAGTGCAGCGGCAGTAAGGGCCTTCCCACCGTTCTGCAACCGTCACTGTCACCACGCTCTTCAGAGCATTCTCATCTTCCCAAATGGAAGCCCTGTCCCCATCAAGCCCCTCTGCACTGTCCCCTCCCTGAGCCCCTGGCCACTACCCCCTAGATTCATACTAGGCTTCTATGAATCTGACGCCTCCGGGGACCCCATGAGGTGGAATGACGGGAGGCTCACGATGGCTTCATCGCAGGGTCAATGGCTCAGCCAAATGTGATCCCATATGGGAAGTGCCTGCCCAGGGCCTGGCATTGAAGAGCTCAATAAATGGGACTTCCTTTCTTCCCCCAGCCCCCTTTCCTTATGCCCACTGGACTCGAATGTCCCCTCCAATGGGTGCGTGTCTTTCACTCAAGGTGGCCCCATTTGGCAGGTGGGAGGCGTCTTTGCAGATTAAAATACACTTTCTAGAGAAAGGCTTTCTAGAGAAAGGCTATCTGACAGGTACCCAAAGCCGCAGGAATCCAGGAGTGGACCATGGAGACCTGCCTCCTCCTCTCGTCTTCCTTCCTGATATTCAGCCTCCTCCCTAAGCGGCGTGTTGACAGCAACCAGAGCTCAACGCCCGGGGGTGTCAACGGATGGGTATGAGGTGTTAAGACTCCTTATTTAGAAGCATTGAACAAAACAGTAAAACCTCACAGCCAAACTCGTGTTCCTAATTTAAAATTTATTAGAATATTCTTAACCCTCCTTCAGATCTAAATAATAGTCTTAGGATTTTAAAAAGAAAGTTTTATGCACCACCAAGTCCAGACGCCAGCTGAGGCCAAGTTTCCTTGTGACGTCTGGGCTGACAGCGGCGGCGTGGATGAAGAGGGAGCTTGTAGGTGGCGCTGTATGCCGAGGATGGCTTTTTCTGCCTCCTGCAGTGATTTTCAAAACTCTCACCAGCCCGGCTGTTTCCACCAAACTCTCTGGCTTCTTTTTCTGTTGTGTTTTGAATGTCAGCACCCTTTTTGAATTTATGATCCCAGAAGGAACATCATATTCCAGATATCATCCCAGAATGACCAGCAGAGAGGACGGTGGATATGTTTCTTCCTAAGATCCTGATATGACTTCAAATAATGTAGCACAAGATTGGCCCATACTTAAGTCTTCTTTCCATTCTTCCTTTAAAATTGTTCCACGCTTTAAAAAAATGTTTATATGACAAAATGACACCCTCACCCCAAAATGGGTATTCTTTCTTTGAGGCATGTTTTATTTCTAGGCCAGTTACTACTCACTAGTAACACTGATTTCTGAACTGTAACTCAGACTTCCACAGACCCCTCTGAGCTGGAGTAAGGACCAGGAATTCAGCCGGATGATTTGGAGAGCACTCACAGACAAGGAATTAATTTGGGGTACATCTTCCTTTAGGTAATGAATTTATTTTTAGGAATTTCTTGATGTAAGTCAAATTTTGGAAGTCAAATTCTCGAAATGCATCCAGTGTCCATATAGAGCTGGTTCACTGCAGGAAAGCACCGTGTGTGCAGTGAGTGGTGACCCTCCGTGGATTTTCGTGCACGTTCTGGGCTCTGCTCAGGGATACAGCATGGACAGAGGTGCTGTGGGCCCTGCGGGAAGGGGAGCTGACGGGGCCTCACGGTGCCATGCTGGGGGAGAGGCTGGTGCGCGTGGAGTGACCTCGATGCCCCATGCTCACCGAGGGGACTTCCCCTGAACCCCTCTTCCAGGCTCCTCCTTTCTGGACCCATGGGCCCCTCTACAGCATTTCTTGCTGAGGAACTTGGGGCCCTCCTGGCTCCTCTGCCTCCCAGCCGCCCAGTGACCTCCAAACGGACTCCTGACCCATCACCATGTCATGTGGGTGCCAATTAGCTGCTTGGAAAAGGTCTTTTTTCTTCTTAGCCATTGTACTGGGTAGAATCATGTACCCCCAAATCCATGTCCACCTGGAACCCGTGAATGTGGTCTTATTTGGAAATAGGGTCTTTGCATATGTGGTCAAGTTAAGGTGAGGTCACACAGGCTAGGATGAGCTCTCAGTCCAATGACTGACATCCTTAGAAGAGGAGGGAAATTTGGACCCTGACATAAATCCACGGTGGGGAAAAGCTGTGTGACAGGGAGGCGGAGATGAGGGGGACACTTCGAATCCCCCAAGGAGTGCACGGGCCTGGGGCAGACACGGCCGTCTTTCCCATTACGGCCTTTCTCACGCTCACGCTTTCTTCCTGGAATTTGCTGATTACCGACAGAGAAGAAACACCTGTGGACCCGCCCCAAGGAGGAGCTTCAGATCAGCATCAACAGCCGGAGATAAAAGGAAGGTGCTTTGGGATGATCCATAACCTTCAGTCTGTGTCCCGATCCTTGGTCAGCATCTGGGAATGGTCCAGAAGGGGGATGCAGGAGGAGACGGTCACTCCAACTCAGCCTGTTGACTTCGTCATCACCAACTTCGCATTTCAAATCCACCTTTGTCCTTAAAAATACACGTTACCGTGGGTTTGGAAAAGTTCTGCCTTCTGTGGGAGGTTTTAAAGACAGGCGTTCTTCCTCTGCCTGCATTCTGCCAAGCCAGAGAGGGCAAAGAGAACCCTAACTTTGAATTTTTAAGAATGTCAATCTTGGGGCTTACTGGTAATTATTCAATGAAGAGCAATGCCTGAGAGATGCTGACATTCGAAAACACACAGTTTAGAGGCCTCCCAGGCAAATGTGACTGCGCGAGGAAGCAACTCTCCTCCATCCTGCTCTGTGTGGATTTATGGCATCGATGGTGGGCAGCTCCTGTGTTCTGCACAGAGGCATCCCCAGGTTGAGGGATGACGTGGAAGCAATGACGTCGTGGTCAGGGACGTCTGCAGGAAGCAAAATGAAGCGAGTTTCTTTAGTTCACAATTTCTCAGAGGCTCTGCTCGGCTGGCATGCTCGAGAACATCCTGGGAGGGCTGAGGCTACTGGCCATGAGCTCTTGTCTTAGAAAAGCTGTGACCAGGTTGAGGGACACTGGGGTTTCCTGGAACCACCTGATACCTGCTGACCGAGATGCATCTCAGAATTATCTTGCATTTTACCTTGCTTTAAAATTTGTCTCTACTTATTTCATATAGAGATGCATTAGTTCAATTTCAAGAATGTATGCTCCTTGATAATCACTCTAAAATAGCCCATAAGATGTAAACACTGATCAAATGAATTGCCTCCAACAATTGCCAACTATCCATAATAAACAGTAAGAAAAATGGTTCACACCTTCTATTCACTAGCCACAGGAATCTGGGCACGCTATGAGCCTCTGAATCTCACAGACCACAGAGACTACAGGTCAGCATGTGAGAGCTTCACAAAGGACCCAGCACCTGCTGAATGGAGGTGGATGTGGGCATCATTGTGGTCGTTGAGCATGGACACCGAGAGGCTTCACGCAGGACGGAGGGTGGATGTGGCACCTGCTGAACGGAGGTTGGATGTGGGCATCATCGTGGTTGTTGAGCATGGACACCGAGAGGCTTCACGCAGGACGGAGGGTGGATGTGGCACCTGCTGAACCGAGGGTGGATGTGGGCATCATCGTGGTCGTTGAGTGTGGACGCCGAGAGGCTTCACGCAGGACGGAGGGTGGATGTGGCACCTGCTGAACCGAGGGTGGATGTGGGCATCATCGTGGCCATTGAGCGTGGATGCCCTCCAGACCCTGTGGCTTTGCTGGACAGAGAAGTCTTGCACAGGTGAGGAGATGAAGTTGATTTTGGGCTGTGGGGGCCCAAGGGCTCGTAAAAATGAAAGAACACATATTTTGGGGCACCCCATGCCACACACAAATAAGCACATTTTGGGTAATGGGTTGAGGTGGATGAAAACTCCGGTGGTATTAGGACTCCGTGGGTATTCTCTGCCTGCCCTCCAATTCTGAACACTCTGTCCTTTTCCCTGAGAAGCCGGGGTGAGCGTGCGCAGCAGGGGGCATCTCTGGACGGGCCCTGGGGCTCCATTCTAAGGGCAGCGCTGGAACAGATGGGTCCATGTTTCAGGAAGGCAGGTGTGTGCCATGCAAAGACCTTCCTACCACGAAACTCCCAAGACGATGGGCCCCAGGGTGCCATCTTCTCTGGGACAGGCATGTTCTCACTGGGCTGGGCGACTCCCCAGCTGTGACAAGTAGGGAGCCCAAGTGCCCCCAAAACCATCCAAGTGCTGCAGGTTCGCCGTGCCATGCCGGGATTACAAGCTTCAACAACGTCACACAGAGATGCAGTTTAGTTTTATTTATTTATTTTCAATAGTGTGAAGACACAGGCAGACACAAAGGGCAGGAGGTCATACCGATGTGTTTCAGATCCTGGTGTCATCCGAGCTGTCCTGGGTAAGTGATGCCATCTCTCCAATACCCATGTGCCTTGCCCATAAAATGGGATGATGGCACCTGAGGATTCAAATGCTCACCATGCAAGGGCACTCGGAGGCCCTCGGAAACCCGGATCTGTTCCAGACTTTTCTGGAAAGCCCTGCAGACACTGTTCTCAAGGGCAGAGAGAGGAGGCTCCCCCTCCTGTAATCGGAGTCACTCGAGGCTGACGGGAAAGCCAGGAAAGGGAAGTAAAGGGAATAGGAAGAGCCTGGGGCAGAAGTGAATTTACCAACTCCGGTGCACAGCGACATCAGGAAATGTCTCACCCCAGTGCTGCACAGGCGCCCGGGCTGTGGATCGCCAGGAGGCTGCAGCTTGATCCCAGCGTCACTGCTGTGACAGGCATCTCCCTGCCTGGATTCTGCCGCGTGGGTGACGCGTCGCTTCCCACCTTCGTCCCCAGCTCGACTCTCCTTAGGAGCTCCTCTCTGCCAGGCTCGGGGTTGGCTGGTGTGCCCGACACGCGGCCGGTGCCTGTGCTCCTGCGGTAACTCACGGCCACGTTCCAGGTTCCAGAACCCATTCCTATTCAGCTTTGTCACGTGGCTGGTGAGGGGAGACCCGGGGGCAGCTGGAGAAGGAAGACCCCACCTGCCCTCTGCATGTTGCTCTATTTGCTGACGTTTGACATTCACGTCAGCCCTCACGTCTGTGCCTTCATCTGTGTGACCTGGGCTTGCGTCAAGTAGAGAAGCACAGCCTGGCCTTCAGATGCCCTACAGGACTCCAGGAGAGGACGACAGAGGATGTACGTGGGCCCTGCTGTGACCGTCATCATAACAATGCCATGGACAACAGGCATATTTCAATAACATGGAACGACTTACTAACTTTATCCTCGCTGTTTTATAAAATGCAAATGTAAAGTGGCTTAAAAGTAATGATCTTGAAAGCATTATATCTCTCAAAGGGAATTTTTTCATACTCAAGTTTTGGAAAACAAAAGATTGATAATAAAAAATATGAACAGACTGAAATTCTGATATAAGTAACATTTGATGAGCATTTGTAAGAAGTTTGATTGGCTTAATCAGATTCAAGACATGATTCGTGACCCAGTTATTGAGATCTTCTTTTCAGAAAGAGAGATTTTAATTTAAAAATGTTCACCTGCCAAAAGTCAGCCACGGTGGCGGGCAGCGGTCCCTGGGTGGCGATGTACGCGGGGTTCCTCGGGTCGTGATCCATCTGCGGAGACAAGACCACACCACAGCGGTTAGCCAGGAGGTTAGGAAGCCAGGAGGTTAGGAAGCCAGGAGGTTAGGAAGCCTGGAGGTTAGGAAGCCAGAAGGTTAGGAAACCTGGAGGTTAGGAAATCCGGAGGTTAGGAAGCCAGGAGGTTAGGAAACCCGGAGGTTAGGAAACCCGGAGGTTAGGAAGCCAGGAGGTTAGGAAGCCAGGAGGTTAGGAAACCAAGAGGTTAGGAAGCCAGGAGGTTAGGAAACCAAGAGGTTAGGAAGCCAGGAGGTTAGGAAGCCTGGTAGTTAGGAAGCCAGGAGGTTAGGAAGCCCGGAGGTTAGGAAGCCAGGAGGTTAGGAAGCCTGGTGGTTAGGAAGCCCGGAGGTTGGGAAGCCAGGAGGTTAGGAAGCCAGGAGGTTAGGAAACCAAGAGGTTAGGAAGCCAGGAGGTTAGGAAACCAAGAGGTTAGGAAGCCAGGAGGTTAGGAAGCCTGGTGGTTAGGAAGCCCGGAGGTTGGGAAGCCAGGAGGTTAGGAAGCCAGGAGGTTAGGAAACCAAGAGGTTAGGAAGCCAGGAGGTTAGGAAACCAAGAGGTTAGGAAGCCAGGAGGTTAGGAAGCCTGGTAGTTAGGAAGCCAGGAGGTTAGGAAGCCCGGAGGTTAGGAAGCCAGGAGGTTAGGAAGCCTGGTGGTTAGGAAGCCCGGAGGTTGGGAAGCCAGGAGGTTAGGAAGCCTGGTGGTTAGGAAGCCCAGAGGTTAGGAAGCCAGGAAGCAGAGCCCGGGTTCAGCAAGAGGGAAAGGTGGCGTCTCCTGAACTGAGCAACACACAAGTTGCCCTTTGTTGATTCAAACGAGCGCCTGGCACAGGTAGGGACCCAGCTGTCCCGAGCCTTGAGCCTGAACCACTGCGTCTGAAATGCTTTCCTTATACCTGAGGTTGAGGTTCTAAGAGGAGCATCAACAGAAATGAAGACCAGTAGCCCAAGGAGGGCAGGCAGCCATTGTTAGCCCACTCAGCAGGTGCGACCCCATGACATGGATGAGCTTTCTAGCCTGCAAGTGACCCCAGAGCTTCCTGGCCACGGAGCCCACCCAGGCTGCCCTGTGTTCAGAAGAACGAGCCTCTTGCTAGAGCCACAGGGCTGGCTGGGATGAGGCTGAGCTCCAAGCTCTCAATGGAGAGTGTGAACAGGGTTCCTCCAGGCCTCATGGACAAACTTGCCAGTGTCCTGGGAGAACGAACTAGCGCTACCTGCTGCTTCCCTGCTGGAGTTAACTCGTTGTGTGTGGGGGCTTGTTTTTGTGTATCCTGGAAAGGGGGCACAGGCACAGCCGGTCGGCCTGGGCCTGGGTCTGTGGCAGAGCCGGGGCGGAAGGGGGCATGGGCACAGCCGGTCGGCCTGGGCCTGGGCCTGGGCCTGGGTCTGTGGCAGAGCCGGGGCGGAAGGGCCTTGCTGGGAGTGGCCTCCTGTTCTGTTTCCCCACCAGGCAGGGACCAGAAACAAAGAGCCAGTTTGTCCGAACGCATCTTGCTAGCTCCAATGGGAGAAGGTTGGCTTAGAAGACGGTAATTATTACATTTATTTCGAAGATTAAGCACAGAAAAAAGAACTTGAGGACAAAGCCTCGAGAGGCAAGCGAGATTTGAGCACATTGCTGAGGGGCGTCAGATGGAGGTGGTTCTGTCTTCCAGAGGGCAAGCCCAGGCCACCCTGCAAAGGACACGAAGATACCAGGACATCACTATCATCCCCAGGGCTCACCAGCTCCTCCCCACACCTCCCAGAAGCGTCTGCAGAGACCGACCCCCGGAGAGCCGGATGCTGCGCTGGGGGAACCTCACCTTGGGGAGGCAGCCGCTTGTGCATCTGACGCACAGTCCTTTCTTCTATTGTGTCTAGGACTAAAATGGACTCTCTTGCTATCAGGGTTTGATTCGAGATTTACAATGTTCCAGATTTCAAGGTAATTATTAAGAATACATTTCTCAACACAGTGAAAAATGAGCAAATTTTAACCCTATGCAATTTTAAGCCAACGCACGAGGACATCAGTGGTGGCCCCGGTGTTACCTTAAGCGCTGCTGCATTTGGGAAGCTGACGTGGGGCACGTTTTCTTTAACAGCGAGCCAGTGAGTCCCCGTGCAGCCGTCACCAGCCCCAGAGATGATGGCTGTCAGCACAAAAGAAGGCACCAAATGCACCTTATAATTATGTTCACCATAAAAGAGGGGCGAGCATAAAGGAACAGATGTAAGTTATTCTCACAGAACAACACGGTGACGCTAGCCGGGGGCTGGGGGGAAGCAGGGAGAAAAGCTTTTTGTGCATCTGATTTAGTGATTCGTAATTAAAACTGGACCTCGTTTTGCAATTCGCCACAACACACACAATACAGGTAAAATTATGTTACCGTCACTGAAAGCCCCAATTAGAATGTTTCAGTAGAAAAATGCTTAGCAGAAATAAGGAGTTTTGATTTTTTGAAATATGCATTTGTTGGGGGTGACAGCTATTTACAGAGACCCCTGTCTCTTCCTTGCAAATAGTAATGCATAAAAAGGAAAACCCCGCCTCCTTCTGAAATGTGTGTGTGTTTTTCTTTTGCCCAGAGCAATTTCTACAGCAACACATTTTAAAATTGTAAGCATGTTCAAACTAGCACATTTAGTTGCTTTCAAAATGAGAAATAGGTGATTGAAAGTAAAATGCTGGACAGGGTTGCAGGAGGGTCGATAAGGTGACTGTTGATTTAGGTCTGAATTGTTAAGGTGTCCTAAAGTCCACACACCCATCACCTGCTCCAATGCCTAAGACAGGAGCAAATACAGTCAGGGTGCTGGGAGGGGGATGGCTGAACAGGAAGTGCGGGCTGCGCAGACTGAGTGGGGACCGGTCTCACCTCCCTCCTGCCCACCTGCCGTCCTGTGGGGGCCACTGGGAAGGCGGGAACAGCATGATGATCCGAGTGGTGACATGTGTCATCGGTTTCACAATAATTCAGGAGACAATTACATTCATTTAATTCCAGGCGCATTCTGTTGAACAGAAAATGATTCTGGGCAGAAGGATTTTGTGGAAGCAGCAACTGCAAAGGCCACAGGCAGCCTCCTTGTGGTCTCACGCAGGCTTCCAGGAAAAGTCAAGCAAATACTTAACTGGCCACACAGAGATTTTACTACATTTAAGGTTTTCAGGCAGGATAAGTGGCTGTGGAGGAAATCAAGTGAGTTTCTACTAACATTGCTTTTTCCAATGAGGGCATCTGCGTGACAACCGGACATGGTGGGTGTGTGTCCCTCTGTCTTCCCCACCCAGCGATCACACGGCACCTACTCTGGCTTCCTCCGGTCTTCGTTCTTAATCTTTGCCTCCTACTCATTACTTTCCATTTCATTGCAATATACTTTTTATTTGTATGACTGTTATGTTCCCGACACAAACTGCCTGGCTGTGGGAAAAGGCCTGTCATGTCTCTGGGCCTCAGTCTCCACATCTGTATGGTGGGTGAGCTCAGGGAGTGAGGAGCTTGGACGTCAGTGTCTCCGGGCCTCAGTCTCCACATCTGTATGGTGGGTGAGCTCAGGGAGTGAGGAGCTTGGATGATGCGGTTTCTAAGTGTCCTTTAGCTCTGGATTCCAGTGCACATGCATGTGCAGACTCATCTGTGTGTATGTGTGTGTCCTGATGTTGGTCATCCCGAAACTGTCAGTGAAAACCTGTAAATTTATTAGGTGAACGCCAAGCTGTCGGGCGGTCTGCGGCCCGTGAACACGCGTCCATGCTGTCCTCAGTGAACCACAGAAGAAGGAAGGATGCTGCTTCCTCAAGCACAGAGCTGCCATGTCCTCCAGTGGTGTGCAGGGCCAAACATCTGAATGGCGAGGTGCGGTCATTTCTGAGCGCTTTCTCCCCAGACAGGGGCTTCTGCAGCAACACATCCCGCCTGGAGAGGCCGGTACCACAGAGAATCCAGTGTGACTCACTCCAAGTGACTTCATGAAAATCAACAGCCAGAAGGCAAGTACAATTAACAGTATAATTCTGTTTTTACTTTTTTTTTTTTTTTTTTTTGAGATGGAGCCTCACCCTGTCATCCACGCTGGAGTGCAGTGGTGCAATCTTGGCTCACTGCAACCTCTGCCTCCTGGGTTCAAGCGATTCTCCTGCCTCAGCCTCCAGAGTGGCTGGGATTACAGGCGTGTGCCACCGCACCCGGCTACTTTTTGTATTTTTAGTAGAGATGGGGTTTCACCATATTGGCCAGGCTAGTCTCGAACTCCTGACCTCAGGCAATCCGCCTGCTTTGGCCTCCCAAAGTGCTGGGATTACAAGCATAAGCCACTGCGCCCGGCTTACTTTTTTAAAATAAAAATAAAGCCCATTTGTCTGTGTTGACTCTGTTATCTCTTGGTTGACTGATTCTTATGAAGATGTCATACGAACTAGGACACTAGTGAGGTGTGTTCCTCTGTCTCTCTGAATACACAGTGTAAAGATGGCCTAGTGATGCGCCTTATGCTATCAGAGGATAATTACTAAACAAGTATCTTTAGAAACCCTAATCTGCATGAAAAACTTAGCCACAATTTCCCCAATATTCCAAACAAAGCTCATTTTAGAAATGAAGCACTCAGCATGTCAGGACCACTGGACTGTGTCCTGCAGTCCTCAACAGCCTCCATGGTGGCAGAGGCACCCACTGCGGGGCAGGTGAAGGGAACGCCAGTTTCTGCTCCCAAACCAGCCCCGGCCTCTGGCAGCTGTGACCTTAACATCTTAAGAGGATCTGGCCAGCTTTGGGGAAGGGCACGGGTGTCACGTCTTTACTCTGAAATCTTGCACGGAGAATAAGCACACGCCTCATCTGTAGGTATTTCTACCTGCCCACATCTCCACCTGCCCACCTCTCCACCTGCCCACCTCTCCACCTGCCCACCTCTCCACCTGCCCACCTCTCCACCTGCCCACCTCTCCACCTGCCTACCTCTCCACCTGCCCACATCTCCACCTGCCCACATCTCCACCTGCCTTTCCTAACATTTAAAGCAAATTTCATGAAACGCTTTCTTGAAAACCATCATCTGACTTCTCAAGTCCCTTTTCCAAATACTAAGTCTTAATATGGGAATTTATTGGGAAATTGTAGCTTCAGTAATCAATGGGAGATTGACTTGTTTTTTTTGAGACAGGGTCTTGTTCTTTACCCCAGGCTGGAGTGTGGTGGCATGATCTCAGCTCACTGCAACCTCTCCCTCCTGGGTTCAAATGTTTCTCCTGCCTCAGCTGGGATTACAGGTATGCACCACCATGCCTGGCTAGTTTTTGTGTTTTTAGTAGAGATGGGGTTTCACCACGTTGGCCAGGCTGGTCTTAAACTTCTGAACTCAAGTGATTCGTCCGCCTTGGCCTCCCAAAGTGCTGGAATTACAGGCATGAGCCACTGTACCCAGTCAGCAGATTGACTTTTGAACTTGAAATATTTTTATATTGTATTCTTAGGAGTTGAGATTTACTTAAGTAAAATACTGAATATAAACCATTATTATACACAGAATTTTGGTTGTAAATAACTGAAGTGGTTCCCATATTTGGCCAATTTCTTATGCTAGTCAGAACATCCAACCTCTCTTCTTTTTCTGAAAAGCCACTCTGTCCCTACATAGTTAAATGCATTCTGAATTAAAACTTTAAATGATGGTTTTTTTTCTCCCTTAATAGACAGTGAAATGAAGAATTAAGCTAGTTTTTACGCGTCACTGGGAGTTTCAGAGTTGTCCTGGTAATAAAGCTTGTGTGCTGTGTTTGAGTGGGCTGTTGCGTGAACACCATTCCTCAACTTGGTGTCCTCAGTAATAATCAGGCTGTTTTAAATGTAGCTCATGGGTTTCTCTCTCAGACAACCTACGAGGGAAAACAGAATTCCCATTGACTTTCATGACCTCTGATTTAAAAGCAAAGATTGCACATTATTTACTACTGGATGCCTTCCCTGAAATGTAATGAGGACTAAGTACAAACATGACAGATGTAATTATCATAGTTTTATCCCGCACAGCCAGGGCCTTCCTTTGCTGTAATTGTGAGCTTTTCATTCAGCTGCTGCTAGGAAGGTAATTATCATTGTACCTTCAGCTATTTCATAAAGAAGAGGCACCATCGATTTCTTCTGCTATATTCTTACAACCCAAATTTGGAAAAAAAAAAAAAAAGAATTGTGGTATGAAATAAAGGAAAGACACAAAATGTACCATAAAATTACTTCTCCCTCCTGGCCTCGCCTTCTCACCCAAGCTCCTGCCCAGTAAGGCCTGGAGAGGGAGTTGCATGAATGTGCAGGAATTCATCCCCCAAAAACACACCCCCTCTGGTTCCCACATGAGATGAAAGCTGTCCACCGTTTCCAGCTCGACACAGTTGCTGCACTGGGCGCTGCTGGCCACGCTGGGGCTTGGCTGTGGCCTGGAATAGCGCAGACATCTGCAAGTTGGAACCCATCAAGTGGGGGAGAGTGGGCCCAGCTGCAACGCTGAACTCTCGTCTTTTAGGCTTGTGAATCACGGCTTTATTCCTCATTCTGGCTTCATCAAATGGTTCATCTCAGGGAAAAGGGACCTCAACATGGCTTTTCTTTTCCTTTGGACGGTTTCGTGTTGCCAACTCTGCTGCACATAGTACAGGAACGGAATCCAGGCACGCACACCTGGCTTTACCAGAACGCATGTTCTGTTCATCAAGTGAGAGGCTGGCACATCAGCGAGGCTTTGGTTTGATGTTTTTGAATTAGAATTGATGACAGAAAAATACTATGTGCATCACATCTTATTAAGGAAGATGAATGAGGATCTTTGAAACCCAGACAGAACCAAGCTTGGGAGTCAACCTCTGCTGGAGGGAAGGAAGTGATTCCTTCTTAAGAATGAACACATAAACAGAAACCTGGGTTCAGGTGGTGTAGACCAAGTACACTAGACCAGTTCTTCACTTTGAATTCAGTCTCTCAAAGCCGAACATGCTCACTGTGTGGGCCACAAAGTGTGGGAAAACGGGACTGGCTCAGGCATGTGGACATCTGCCCAGTGTGCTTTATCCCACAGGTGCGCTGAGACCAGCAGAGCCGAGAGCTGAGCACGGTCCACCATCAGTGGCTGCCGAGACCAGCAGAGCCGAGAGCTGAGCACGGTCCGCCATCAGTGGCCACTGAGATCAGCAGAGCCGAGAGCTGAGCACGGTCCGCCATCAGTGGCCACTGAGATCAGCAGAGCCGAGAGCTGAGCACCCTCCACCATCAGTGGCCGCTGAGACCAGCAGAGCTGAGAGCTGAGCACTGTCGGCCATCAGTGGCCGCTGAGACCAGCAGAGCTGAGAGCTGAGCACCGTCGGCCATCAGTGGCCACTGAGACCAGCAGAGCCGAGAGCTGAGCACCGTCCGCCATCAGTGGCCGCTGAGACCAGCAGAGCCGAGAGCTGAGCACCCTCCGCCATCAGTGGCCGCTGAGACCAGCAGAGCCGAGAGCTGAGCACCCTCCGCCATCAGTGGCCGCTGAGACCAGCAGAGCCGAGAGCTGAGCACCCTCCGCCATCAGTGGCCGCTGAGACCAGCAGAGCCGAGAGCTGAGCGCCATCTGCCATCAGTGGCCGCTGAGACCAGCAGAGCTGAGAGCTGAGAGCTGAGCACTGTCCGTCATCAGTGGCCGCTGAGACCAGCAGAGCCGAGAGCTGAGCACCCTCCACCATCAGTGGCTGTCGAGACCAGCAGAGCCGAGAGCTGAGCACTGTCTGCCATCAGTGGCTTCCGAGACCAGCAGAGCCGAGAGCTGAGCGCCATCTGCCATCAGTGGCCGCTGAGACCAGCAGAGCTGAGAGCTGAGAGCTGAGCACTGTCCGTCATCAGTGGCCGCTGAGACCAGCAGAGCCGAGAGCTGAGCACCCTCCACCATCAGTGGCTGTCGAGACCAGCAGAGCCGAGAGCTGAGCACCGTCCGCCATCGGTGGCTGTGGCCTGCAGGCAGTTGGGCCAATACTTTCATCCAAAGCTCCCTATGGACGAGCAAAGAAACTTCGGGACACCGTAGGGTGCGATTTGTGCCTCGATCACCTGCCCCGTCTCACTCAGCCCTAGAACAGCGTCGCATCCTGTAGGCACCATGTTTGATTAAAGGCAAATTTGGAATTTTAGTGAGATGTCCTCACCCTTCCTTGAAGACCAGAATTGAGAACAGCTGTTTAAAGGGGGAAACATGACAACCAGCGTCCGCCATAAACCTGCACGGAACCCCAGCCTCTCCACAACTGGTTTAAAGTGCCATCCGCCAGGTCTCCAAAGCCCCGGCCCTGGACAGTGTCCCATCCCGCCCCCGCCACCTGCCACCATCACTGCTCATCTGAACAGCCAGTCCGAGTGTCCCCAGCCTGTGGCTTCAGCCCTCTCCATGCTCATATCTCTCCCTCCTCTGCTCACTCTGGGAGGGCTGCAAACCTCCCCATTCAGCCCTGCTCCCCCCACAGGTCATGACAGGGAAGCGGGATGCCCAGAGTTAAATAGGGTGAGAGCTCCGTCCAGCATGGGCTGAGAGGAGCCCCTGGGAAGTGAGGGACCACAGGCCACAGGGACTCATAACTCACGGCACAGGAGCTGCTGCCACACTCGTCCCCAGAAACACAGGACAGCCCGATCTCCACTGCACCTGCGTCTATCCCAGGGGGAGGAACAGCCAGCAAACGGTCTCTTTCTTAAGAAACAGGGTCCCATTCACTGGAAATACTTCAGGAAAACGAACCTGAAATTCTGGACCTGCCTCCAAGCCACTGATTGTTACAAAAAGCGTAGACTGAGGTCTCGTGTCCCCACGCCCCATGAATATACAGGGAATGTGTAGCTCCAGGAAAGAGGAAAGGCACCCACTACGAACCTCTCCTAAAAGCCATGTCTTCTAGTCAGGAAACTGTCCAGTCGCCATTGCTGGATGTTCTACAAGTCACGGAACCCACTGCCCAGCGTGAGCCGGGACCCACACGGCTCATAAACAGCCCCGCTGGTGAAGGAACAGGGGAGTGGCGGGAGCCCAATGGGCAGAGTCAGCCCCGTCCACCGCAGAGACGCCGAGCTGGGTGGGGACGTGATTTCCCCTGAGAACCTTCCCACATGATTTGCCGCGTCCGTGCCACCCGAGGGAAAGCCTGGGGCCCCTGCCCCGGCAATGCACTTACGATGGGGCTGGCGTTGATGTAGTCTGAGTGGCTGTGGCTGTTCTCCGCCTTCAGCAGGACCCGGGAGTGGTCATCTGCAAGGACACAGTGCAGGGGTCAGAGGAACATTGGCCCACCCAGCAGTGTGAGACCCCCACTTGGCCTCCAGGACCCACCACCCAGCAGCATGGGACCCCTGCCCGGCCTCCAGGGTCTACAGCCCAGCAGCATAGGACCCGTGCCCAGCCTCCAGGGTCCATCGCACAGCAGTGTGGGACTCCCAACCAGCCTCCAGGGCCTATAGCCCAGCAGTGTGGGACCCCTGCCCGGGCTCCAGGGCCCACCCGCATCCTCTCCCAGGACTCTGCTCACACCCTCCTGAATGTGGTTTCCAATGTTCCTGCTCCCATCCTCCCCTCTGTTTGTGATCCTCCAGGTGGGAGGCCGACGAACGGCATGTGGGGAACTGGCACAAAGCTCCCGCTCAGCAGAATGGAGATATCCTGGTGTTTTCCCCCACGTGGAGTTCACACACCAAGGTCAGGGGTTCCTCTGCAGAATTTTATACCATGCTGGCCTTTAAATCACAGACACACTTGGCAACACACAGCAGGTAAACAGAAATATGAACGTTAAGCAATCGCCCGCGTTTCAAAATAGAAAGTTTCATAGTCAATGAACAGTTAAGTCCTCAAGATTACTGGAATTTAGTTTTAAAAGGAGAGTAAGAGACAAATAAAATGCAGATAAAGAGGAAATCGAGGAAAAATGTACTGGTGGAGACTGGCATAAAAACTCGCTCGGACAGGCAGAGTAACCTGACGGCTGCTGAAGCCGGGCGCAGCAGGGGGACAGTAGGCACTTGTGACGTGTGTGATACGAGAGCTGTCTTGGCTTTGGTTCTGGGGTAACCCCCATCCTGCTTGCTGTGACTGCCCTCCTCTTTGCTCTGTTTTTAGAAACTTCGACAAGCAGAGCTCACAGAGGAGTGGAAGCCACAAGAGCCCCTCCTGCACCTCCCAACTCCCTGGTGTGTGGCCACTTCCTTCTCTCTGCAAGGTGCACTTTGTGTTACAGGATCTTTGGGGTGTTGTTTTTCTGGCCAGAAATCTCTGTGGCCGGTGGCGCCTTTGCCCAAGTTTTGCTCAGGCTGGGCCTGGCAGGCCACGTTTGGCTCACACTACCAGCCTGGGTCCCATGCCTGCCAAAGGCGAGTCAGGCATGGAGTGGCGAGGGGTGTGTGAGGAGCACGGGCTCTGGCCACACCAGTCAGGCACGCTGGGTGCTGCAGCAGGGTGGGCAGCTCCAGGTGCCAGCATGGGCGCCGGCTCTCTGTGAGGCTGCAGCCAGACCAGACACACTGCAAGCAGCTTCCATGGTTGACACTGAGGAACATGGTAGCTCCTGGAAGTCTGGAGATACCAGCAACCACAGGGTCCCAAAGATGGAGTCACAGGCCTAGCTCCAGGAGCTCCCAGGTCTGGGCTCCCTGAAGGGCTACAGCTGTTCTCTCCTTCTCTTTACCCACAATGTGGCGAGCAGGGGGCATGTCTCAGCCCTGTTTGTGCTGCAGCCCTTCTAGCCCCACCATTCGACAGGTCCTGAGTTCTTGTTCTGCGACCAGGAAGAATGAGGTATGGAGACAAGTGGAGGATGAGCAAGATGAAGAGGGGTTTATCGAGCAATAGAACAGCTCAGTCTCCCACAGGGGGCAGCTCCTTTCTGCAGCCAGGGGGTCCCGATGAGTGTTCAGCTCCTAGCAAAGGGGAGGCTCTGGAGTGGGTAGCTCCTCTCTGCAGGCTGCTTGTCCCATTGTCTCTACAGCCCTCCACAGAGAGGAGGCCTTGGAGTGGGAAGCTCCTCTCTGCAGCTGGTCATCCCCATGTCTGCCCAGCTCTGGCTATGCCTGGGGCATTTATGGGCCTCAGAGGGGAGGAAGTACATGCTGATTGGCCCACGAGTGGCCGTGGGCAGGCCTGGAAAAGGCACCATGAGTTCCCACTCTGATCCACAGGACTTGCAGCCCAGCCCCCAGCCTTCAAACCCTCCCTGGCCTGAAGGTGGTGCTTCATGGAGGACCTGCCCCCTTTTGCCCAGGAATCTCTGTCTCCTGCTGCCATTCATGGCACCCAGGCTGTTTGTGCCAAGGGGCACCTGCAGGCCAGAGCTGAGCTGCCCTCTGTCCTCCTTCGGCTTCCCTCCCATGCTTGTTGGTGCCCAAAGTCCAGAGGGGGCTGAGGTGGCAGGGGGCTGGTGTGTCAGCACTGCCCCGAGTGTCACACCCGCTGGGCTGTGACAGCGCCCGGGCTCAGCCCTGACTTTGCTCCAAGATCAGCATGGGTGCCAACAGCAGGGAGAATCCAGGTAGCAGGAACAGGCACTTCCTGCAAGGGCAAGGATCTTCTTCCTGGGTCCCTAAGTGTGCAGGGCTGCCTGGGTCTGCAGCTACGGTTTGGGCAGCTGTAGCTCCTCCCCAGCGTGGGGGTGGGGGTGGGGGTGGGGGTCCTGCCTGCTTCGTGGTACAGGATGCCCAGGTTACGCCTCCCTGCTGCAGCTGGTGTGATGGTAGTGGCCACTCCAGAGGGCCTGTCACTGCCATCCCTGGCTGAAATCTGGAAGCAACAGCATCTCGGCTCTGCTGCCGTTTGTCCCAGGGAAAACCTTTTGGTGCTGCACACAACACCAATTTCCATCTTTTCTGAGAAAACAAAAGCACCCTCGCTGGAGCCCTCGGAGGCCAGTGCTTGGTGGCCGTGGGTCCCCTCCGGACCTGTGGCCAAACTCCAAACTTGCCGCACACCTCCTGTGGGCGCTGGCACCAGAAGGGAAGTGGCCCCAATCATGGAGCAGTGTGGTGGGGGTGAAGCTGCACGGACTCTGCTTCTCTATGCAATTCTTTCATTTTTCTTGGAGATTTTACTTACAGTTTTTAAAACAACAAATTCTAGGGCTTGGAAAACTTAGTGAGTGTTTTAACTGATTGAACTAGGAAAGTACTGTGCACTAGAGATCAATACACTCCAGGTTGGATGCCGTCCTGACACCTTCCTTCAGGTAGGAATGTCAGCCTCTTTCAGGGGTGACAAGATGGGATAAGATAAAACATCTAGAGAGAGGAGAAGAATGCATGTGTACATATGCACATGCTCTATGCAGCTGAATGCCCCAGGAATGTCATGAAGCTGCAAATCATCCCATCAGCTCTGAACGAAGGTGTGAATGATGCAAAAATCCCAGGGACTCAATGGCTTTTAGCTCCTGCACAAATTAGTTCTTGGAGAGTGAAAATTGGCAGTGGCAGGAAATTGTAATACAAATCATCAGAAAAAAATTGGTTGACTCTGACATCTGAACACCCCACAAACACTACTCCAAACATTGATTCCAGAAACCCAGTTTCACAGTGGGGCCACACAGACACCGCAGCCAGAGATGAGGCTGTGGTCAGAGGTGCTGGGCTGGGCCCGGTGCTGCAGCCCACACAGAGCGTGGGAATAAAAGCAGGGGCTTCTGGCTGCTTCCAGGGGCCTCTAGGGCCCTGCCTCATTTTCAGCACAGCCACCTTTAGGCACGTGTGAGACCAGCAACTGCGGACCGTTCTTACGTGTCTGAGAAGGCTTTACCAAGAGCAGGGTCAGGAGGGAGCAGGGCAGGGAACAGGCAGCGCAGCCCGGAGCCCCCAGGCTTTTGACCTGGCTTGGTCTCATGCTTTGACGGTGCCCACGGCACCCTGAGACCAGTGGCCTGGCCTCTACGGAGGGCAGAGGAGGCATCAGGGCAGCGTGCTGGGAGCTCCTCCTCAGCTGAGGGGTCCCTGCTGCCAGGCCCTGTGAGCAACAGGCCACGGGGAAAGTGGCCACTGCCACTGGACTCAGCAGACAAGTGCCAGCTGGATTTTCTCATTGGAAAATTAAGAAAATGCTTCCCTGGCTCGGGAGTCCTGGGGAGTTAGACATGCATTCTACGAGCCCGGCCCTCTCCTCTGGATGGCAGAGGGGGAATCTGCCATGGGCACCTGAGCCCTGCTGGCGAGTGGACAATCCATGGGCTTCTTGGTGGAAAATTGTTTCAGCCGAATTCATTTCCCCCGAGGTCACCCTTTAAAGATGGCACTGAGCCAAGGACCCGGCTTCCATGGCTTCGGAGAGCTCCTACTTCCTGATCGCATATTTGA
Organism: Gorilla gorilla gorilla; assembly: GCF_029281585.2. Taxonomy (NCBI): domain Eukaryota; kingdom Metazoa; phylum Chordata; class Mammalia; order Primates; family Hominidae; genus Gorilla; species Gorilla gorilla. The sequence goes on from NC_073230.2 coordinate 166,503,078, forward strand.
TTTTGTGTCAACATGTTGCTTTTGAAATTACCAGCGAAGTCTTTTTTTTTAAGAGACAGGGTCTTGCTCCGTCACCCAAGCTCAAGTGCAGTGGCACAATATTGGATCACTGTAACCTCCACCTCTCGGGTTCAAGTGATTCTCCTGCCTCAGCCTCCCGAGTAGCTGGGACTACAGGCGCGCACCACTGCACATGGCTAATTTTTGTATTTTTAGTGGAGACAGGGCTTCACCATGTTGGCCAGGGTGGTCTCAAACTCCTGACCTCAGATGATCCACCTGCCTCGGCCTCCCAAAGTGCTGGGATTACAGGCATGAGCCACTGTGCCCGGCCAGCAAAATCATTGTGTTTGTAATATGGGGTCATTTGGAACCTCCGGGAAATGCTTGGAGCCATCCTGGGAGGGCCAAGGAACGCTGCAGGCTGTGGAGGAGGGCGGACTCTGATTCCTGCAGGGGCCGGCAACCGTTCCTCGTGCGGAGAGTTCATGTGCCTGGCGAATCTCTATTTTGTGATTCTCTTACTTTTTATGAGATGTTTTGAGAGCCAATAGGATGATGCCATCCAGTTCCCGAGTCCCCTAAAGGGCAGTTTCCTTGATGTGCGAGGCCTGTGGAGGGGTCTTCGTGTTCTACGAAGTGAAGGGAGGCAGGTGGCCTGGGGCCTCTCAAGGCCAGCCCCAGGCTGGAGATGAAGCCAGGGCAGGCCCACACGCAATCAGCCCTGGCCTGTGCTCAGGGAACTGAAGGCTGCTCCCTTCTGTTGTCAAATGAAACATCAGACCTCCCTGGAGAGGCAACACAGAGCAATGGCGGGAACCACAGGGTGAGAATTCATAACAGCCTGGGGCTCATGTTTCCATTAAGAATGGATGTGCTCTTCAAAACCGTAGTCTGAGAATTTACTGAGAGGCCAGGAAAACGTGGGAACTCACGTAGAGTCTTCCTTCACCTGGCCCTATAACTGAGTTAATGTCAGTGGGTTAAATTAACCCACTGTGCACATTCCTTTTCTGAACCTTTACTGTGTTTATCATGCGTTAGTGCCTTGTTCAACAATATTTCAGGCCGGCCGCGGTGGCTCATACCTATAATCCCAGTACTTTGGGAGGCTGAGGTGGGTGGATCACCTGAGGTCAGGAGTTCGAGACCAGTCTGGCCAAAGTGGCAAAACCACGTCTCTACTAAAAATACAAAAATTAGCCAGGCGTGGTGGTGGGTGGCTGTAATCCCAGCTACTTGGGAGGCTGAGGCAGGAGAATTGCTTGAACCCGGGAGGCAGAGGTTGCAGTGAGCTGAGACTGTGCCATTGCACTCCAGCCTGGACAACAAGAGTGAAACTCTGTCTCAAAAAAAATTTTTTTTAAATATATAAAAAAAAGAGTATTTCAAATTTCTCAGATGTTCCGTATTTTCACGGATTAGATCTTCTTCTCTCATCCTGGACCCAGTGGCCATCCTGGACCACAGACAGAACAGGGACTACCTTCCCGTTTTAGGCTGAAAAAACTAAGACTCGGAAGGATGGAACGATTCATGTGGCCACGGCCTCATGGTCCACAGGGGAGCACAGGATTTGACTCCCAGCCCCACTGCTTGCCAGCGGGCGATCCTGGGTAAACCGTTCAGTGTTCGGAGAATGCAGGATAATAACATACAACTCACAGCACTGTTGTGGTAAATGGCACGCAGCAAGCAATGAGGAGCAAGGCTGAGATGACGGTGGACACGCACCCAACTGGGCAGGTCAGCCAAGCTGGCAAAGCATGTTCTGGCTGCCCCGTGGTGGCAGAACATATGGAGCGATTTTTCATAGGTGCCAACAGAAGAGACACATCCCACAATTTCTTGTTGATTATTACTATGGCAAAGAGCCTTGGGAGACGGCCAAGCTAAGCATGCTAGAGGACGCAGCGGGATAGTCATTAATCATGATCTAGAACCTCCCGTGCCCACCTGACTGCATCTGAGGAAAGCGTGTGGAAGACTCCTCTGCCCGGAACATCGTCTTGCTACACAGATCCCTGAGGACGGCATTCCCCCAGGCCTCCTGGCTTGCTGTCCACACTCAGGAAGCTGCTCTGCATGGCCAAGAATCTGCCTCCCACCAGCACACGGGCTCCACAGTGCTGCTGTTTGGAGGATGCGTGAGGCCATCTGTGAAGCCACTGCTGAGTCCAGGGGCCTCACGGAACTTGGCAATGGGGTTCCCTCCTCCCAGGGGCCTCACGGAACTCGGCCATGGGGTTCCTTCCTCTCAGGGGTCTCAGGTGTTCTCTCGGGCTCTCCAACTGCCTCTGCTTTCTGTGAAGGTTCAGGCTCAGTCATTTATGCTGGCAGGAGGCCCTCTTCTTCATGTTGATGGTGTGGCCTGTGGAGAGGTGGAGCCGGTGTCTTGCTCCTAGAGGGAGTCCTGACTCCAACAGAGAACATGCTCCGGGATGTGCTCCACAGTTGGCACCAGCACCCACAAGCTCCTGCTCCGAGTTCATGGTGTCCATCGAGGTCTGAGGGCTGCAAAGGCACATCCTGGGGCTGCTGTCCATCAGCAAGGGCCGTCAGTGCTGCTTGGGGGTCCCAGTGGCTCACACACAGAAAGGCCTTTGAACTTGTCATAGTTGAGGCAAAGGAATAAATGATCGGACCACGTTTGTTTCAATACTCTGAGAAGCTACATGGGCTTGATTCTTTGCAGACCTGGGCACTTGAAGACCAGCAACAGCGTGATGACAGAACGCATTCTGAAGGGGCAGGTCCTCTTCCTCCCACACGCTCCTGTCCTTAGTCAGCAGGCAGACATTCTGCTTCCAATCATGCCTTTGGGAAATGCTCAGCTCAAGCTATAAAGCTCATCGAACATTTAGGAAAGTCAACTGAGTGTCATTCAGGGCCTCCGCGGCTCAGCATACAATGCTGCATCTGGGCAGACTGGGACAGGCTGGGGCTCATATCCAGAAAGCCCTGCTACATCCAGAGATGGTCATGAAAATGAGACCTGCCCCAGCCACCACTCAGGAAGCACGCTGCCCACCGCTGGGCTGGATAACCGAGCGTGAGGCTGGCGTCTGGCTTCCACACTGGACGCATCAAAAGCAGGTCCCAGAGGAGCAACAGTGGCCCCAAATGGTATGGTCACGAGGCTGGTTTAGTGTCTCATGTCTTAAATGGTTTCACTGGCATCCCCCACAGACAGATCTCTCAGAAAGTCGCCCCCCAATGGGATCGGAAGCGTGCTGGGCAGGTGACCTGGGGCAGGTGGACTAGAAGGAGCCTCAAGCCCTGGGGGATTCCCATACCTGAAGCGATTTTAACCCACACTAGTCTCAGCTCAGGCATCTGCGTAGAAGGAACTCCCCAGGCAGGGCTGTGCGGGGGCAGGATGCAGGGGGAACAGACGCCAAAGGTGTGTGGGTTGCCGTGGCCAGGCAGCGCCCGCCCAGTCACTGAGCTGACTTGGAGGCACCAGGTCCCAGGGTTGAGCTGCGTACCCTCCCCCAAAAAGACACATTGGAGTCCCAGCCCTGGGAACATGACCTTATTTGGAAATAGGGTCTTTACAGAGGTAAGCGAGCGGAGGCCATTTGGGCGGCCCTAATGCAATATGACTGGTGTGCTGTTAGGAAGAAGGAATCTGCACACCCACACGGGAGGGAGAGCGCCCGTGTGAAGACGAAGACAGCCGCAGTCATGCTGGGGACACGCGGAGGGAAAGCGCCCGTGTGAAGACGAAGACAGCCGTGGTCGTGCTGAGGAGCGAGGCCTCCAGAGAAGCCAGCCCTGCTGACACCCTGACCTCCATTTCTGGCCTCCGGAATGGGAGACAGCTTGCTTTGGCCACATACACTGCCCGTGCCTGGCGCTCTGTCCCTGCAGCCCTCCAGGCCCAGAGCACCGGGAGCGACCTGGGTTTGGCTTCCCATGCCCTGAGCAGCACCTGGTGCCTGCACAGAGAAAGCGCCGCCCGGAGCCAGCCTGCAGTTGTGGAGTGTGGGCAACCCAGAGACCAGATCCAGACACACAGCGAGGCGTGGCTGTGTGCGCTGCTGGCGACTTTCTCGCAGGAACTAGAACAGTTTGCTGTAACAGGAGCACAGATATCAGACAGGCAGGGCCCCGCTGTCTGCACGGCTCCACCGAGAGGCGGTCCATCAACACTGATGACGAATCTCGTCTGTGCGAGCAGCGACCGGGAGTGTGGCGGCGGCGAGACAGAGACACAAACGGCTGGGGGGCGCCTCCAAGGAGCTGAAACTAGGAGCAGGGGGCAGCTCACACGTCTTATCACCAGGACACAGGATATCACCAGAAGAACAGCTCTGGCTTGTGGCTGTGCTGCCTGAGATTAACGCCTGTTTTGTGGATCGGGGGCAGAAGCTGCACCTGTGACTGACGGTCTTGGGGCTGCCAGGGGAGCCGCAGACGGCAGTGACCTCTGACCCCACAGCACGGGGCGCAGGGCAGACTGTGCCAAGCGGGCGCGTCTGGAAAAGTAAGGGAGGAAATTCGACGGGGAACCTACACATTAGCTTCCTAGAGGCGTAACTGATGGGCAGGTGTGGAAAATGCCCAAACAGCTCGCAGGAGCAACTCACTTCCGCGGCACGGGAGGGGTCGCGGTCAAAAGGGCATCCACAGAGACGCTGGGGTGAAGCAGGGAAGGGGGTGGGAGCAGCTCCGGCGGCACACCCCGGCCAGGGCAGGGCCCCCCACACCCCACGGCAGCTGAAGGCCCCGCCTCCCCGCCCGGGTCTGTGGCTCAGTGAAGACACAGCAGCTCCGGAGGGTTGATCTCACTGACAGGGAGAGTCCCTGAGAAGGGGCCGGGGTGCTTCCGGCCTGGGTGGCCGAAGGAGGAGGCAGGGAGAGCCCTGCGGCTGAACAGAGCAGCGGCCCCCGCATCCGGAGGGACAGGCCCAGCCCCGCCTCCAATCCCGCCTCCCGCCTCAGCGCAGAACATCGGTGGTTCCTCCAGCTCCCGAAGTGGTCCACAAACAGGTCTAGGGCGCTGATGAGGCCATTTTCTGGGCTAAGCAGCGACGGTGCTAGGTGACTCCGCTTGTCCTTCGTTTCCGCTGTAAGGTCAGCAGGTGACTTATTCCCACGGCTGCACTTCTCATAGACACAAAACCAACAGTTACGGTCTCTTCCGATAGGGATGGCAGAGACGGCTTCGGGGAGACACGGGCGGAGGCGGGTCTGCGCGGGCCCCACGTCGCGCAGCCTCAGCGTGTGCGCCTCCCGCGGCTGCGGCCAGAGACTTCCGCAAACCTCGGGGCCTCAATCGACAGAACGTGTCGCCTCAGGCCCAGGAGATCAGGGTCCAGGGCGCGTCCTCAGAAGCCGGCAGGGCGGGCTCCTCGCGGAGCCGCAGGGCGAGCCCGGCTTGGGCCTCTTCCCGCGGGAGGAGGCCGCCGCGTTCCTTCCCCGGTTCTCCAGCCGATCCCGCCGGCCGAGCGCCCCGCATCCTCCACACCTCGCCGCCTGCGTCTCCCACACGCAGGGACCCTCTCCCGACACCGGCCTGCCTGGAACGTGCCTGAATCGTCTCCCTAACCCAGCGGCCGTGGATGAGCAAACCTGCATCCGCGGCAGCCTGAACTGCCGTTTGTCACGTAGTCCTCGAGTCTCAGAGCGCAGGGGTCCCGAGGGCACCCCGGGCCGCTGTCCTGCGGCCCCCCAACAATGTGCCGGGACTCGGGGTCTCTCACCAAGAGCAAACCTCGGCGCTGCTACCCAGACTCCTCGAGCCCCTTACAGGCCACATGGTCAGGGGCGACCCTCCCGTCACAACTGTGACTCTGTGAGCTCACAGGGCTGGCCTCCACATTCTTGCTGGTGGAAGACCACAAGCAACGGGATGCCTTTGAAAGCATCGTTCTGCAGCAGGACTGCTCGACCGGCCAATCAGAATACAGGGAACCATGAACGAGGTGGGAGGAGGAAACAGGAGGACGAGGAGGAGGAAAAAGGAGGACGAAGAGGAGGAGGACGGGGGAGGAGGGGGACGGGGGAGGAGGAGGACGGGGGAGGAGGGGGACGGGGGAGGAGGGGGACGGGGGAGGAGGAGGACGGGGGAGGAGGGGGAAGACGGGAGGAGGGGGACGGGGGAGGAGGGGGACGGGGGAGGAGGGGGACGGGGGAGGAAGGGGGAGGACAGGGGAGGGCCAGGGTGGAGCTCAGGGCCAAGGCAGGGTTTGAAGTCTGTGGCCCGTGGCAAGGTCGCAGAGCAGGCTGGTCATGTTCCTACAGCATCGTGGAGACCTGTACGCTCTGGGTTCTTGGGAAACGGGGGTTCTGGAAGGGGGCAGGTGAGCTTCTCGTGGGCTTGCAGAGTTCCCTACAGACTTCCACATGGAGAGTCTGTGATTGTTTGGAACGGGAAAGTGGTCACTAAAAGAACAGCTTTATTAGGAACCATTCATATCAGGAAAAAAAGTCAGGGACAGCTGTTTCAAAATTAAAAAGACGAAAAAGACACAAAACCCAAAATGCAATGATGAATCTTGACTGCATCCTGGTGGAAAAAAGAAAACAGACAACAGATAACAGACCGTGTTGTAGAGAAAGCGGCGGGAGTCCCTGGGACTGTGTGATAGCAACGGCGCTGTGGGCTGAGCTGTGCTCTGACGCCCCTATGTGACGACCCCAACCCCCAGGACTGCGGAGTGTGGCCATGTTTGGAGACAGGGCCTCTAGAGAGGCCAGCAAGTGAAGGTGAGGTCCTGAGGGGGGGCCTAGTGCAGTGGGTCTGCTGTCCTTAAACAAAGGGGACCCTTAGTTACAGACAGCACCTGCAAGCCCCAGGGAGGGCCTCGGACACGGCCAGCCCTGCCACATCCTGGACCGCAGCCTCTGGCCTCCAGGACTATGGGGAAACGCAATTCTGTGGTTTCACCTGCTCATCTGCTGTCTCCAAAGCCTGGGCAGATGGGCACAGCTGGGTGTTAGAGGGCACTGAGGGGTTGTTAATTTTCTTAGTTATAACGGGGCTGCAGCTACCTAGGAGAAGGCCCTTGTATTTAGGACCTGCAGGCAGGCTAAAGTATTTGGACGTCATGACGCCTGATACTTACTTGAAGTCGTCCAGCCAGAAAATAAACGAAGTGCTCGCAGGTCACGCTAATACGGCCAACACTGGGCGGCTGGCCAGCGTGGGTGGTGGGTGTGCAGGCGACGCCACGCTACCCCTTCCACTTGAGTGTTTAAAACTCGTAATAAAAAATGGGGGAGGAAGTCATGCTAAGCCAGCCACACTTGTGCTCCGGAGAGGGTCCTGCAAGAGCGGTGTGCGTGGGTTGCGGCTCGGTCTGCGCTGGGGCAGTGTAGGCTGCACTCTCCGGGGAGCCGCTGACCTTGGGCTCCCTAACCTCCTTCAGCCCCAGCTCTGTCCCTGTGTGAATCTCAGGGCCGTTTCGAGGATGAAAAGGAGGCGTTTAGCCCCGAGCCTCACGTGGAAACATCTGATGAGCCTTTGCCAATATGCTCGGGACCTGGGGACGGCTGGGGTGACCCCATTGCACGGCCGGGCCGTGGAAACAATCTCAGCCCTGGAACCAGCGCCTGGGAAGTCCCGCGGTGGATCCGCGTCACGGGGGAGGATTGGCTCAGCACCGGTCCTGCGGAATGTGTTTTTATCAATGACTTGACGACGTGAAAAACATGTTTATAAAACGAGCAGATGGTGCCGAGCTGAGAGGGAGGTGACGCAGTGACTCAGGAACCACAAGCTCTGGAGGCTGAACAAGAATCGGTTACAGGAGATGAACACAAGGCTCGATTCTCCTGTTAAACTTGACTGTCACCAACGGGGGGTGGGGGGTGCGCGAGGCCCTGGGCTCCAACGAAGACCTTAAGGAAAAGACTCTGGATGTTAGGGGGTTCGGCCTCAGAATCAGCTGGCGCTGAGATGTGCACCTGGCAGGATGAACGTAACTTCTGGTGGATAAAGGGGGAGGATCCAGGAAGAAGCACACCGTGGCCTGGGGCCCCTCTGGAGGGTGGATCTTCCAAGTCACGGGAAACAGTGCGCCCAGGAGAGGGTGAGCCCGGCTGCTGCCACCCCAAAGGCCAGGCTCGCCCCACACTGCGAGACCCTCCCCACACGAAGATTCTGTAAGCGGAATCGGAAGGAGGATGTGAGAAGGACGGACAGCCATGCCACACCAGGCCAGACATCTTACCAACCTATCGGTTCAGTTTTAAGAAAGAGAGTAAAGAGGATCTAAAATCTGAACTTTGAGCAGCTGAACTGTGTGGAGTATCAACGTGGCTCCTGACAACCCCACCGGCACTGTTTCTTTGCACCGGAGGTCCTGAAGAGCTCACGGAAGGTGCACTTGCAGTTGTAGTTCAGAGATGATGCTTTTAGACATCTTTCCCTTCGAGAAGTAGCCTAATGAGAAGGACTCTGTAGATCTCTTCCTAAAAAAGAATCCTCAGTCTCTGGCAGAACAGCTGCCCAGAACAGCTTCTGCCTGTGAGGTAGCAAAGAAAAAGGCCCACACAGAATTTGCTGGGATATTTTCTTTCCAACACCAACAAACCAACAGCCTTCCCAAATCCTAGGGGCAGAGTTAGCTGGCGCTGAGATCAAAAGGGGTGGAGGGAAGGCAGCCAGGCTGGGAGTCTCTCTCCAGCAACTTTCTTGGCGAGGTGACATATATGCCCAGAACCTTTTTCTATGGACGGAAAAAGAAAACCCTGGCTTAATCATCAGAGTTAGGAGAATCACCCACGTATTCATCTTTAAAAGCAAATCATGATAACTTTTGGTCACTCAAGTAACCAAGGCAAAATATTCCTCTTAGGGGACTCTGCTTAGAGTTTTGGGAGAGAGAAAAAAAAAAAACTAAACCAAAGGTTTATTTAGAAATAAATTGTTTCCTGAGTATTCTAAGGAAAGCTATGCTTAGCCAAAGTGCTTCAGCCCTTGTACATGTTTCTAATACTTCTGTAGAAGTTTGAAATGGACATGGATTTTCCCAACACACATGCACAATCTCAGGTGAGCCCACGACAGCCTATGAGGATGGCACTGGGGAGTCTGGGCTTCAGCTCCGACAGGCCGGGCTCTAAAACCCAAAGTTCTTGTCGGCCAAGTGGGGGGGTTTCTTGTGAGGACCAGAGGTGGCACATCCACGGGCACGGGGGACGCTGGCTCACGATGCCCCAGTGATGCCGTGGTTAGGATGCCGCTCACGCAGCTGCAGCGCAGAGCACGGGGGACGCTGGCTCACGATGCCCCAGTGATGCCGTGGTTAGGATGCTGCTCAAGCAGCTGCAGTGCAGGGCCAGTGTGGTGACCCTGACTCCTGGGAACGGTGATCAGCTGGGCCTCTGCCTCACTGGACCACGCTGCAAGGCAAGGGCCTGGGAGATGCCCACAGCCGCGCCTCTGACTGTGAGGCAGCTGTGATCCTCCAGCAGCAATGCTCTCAGAAGCTGGGAGATGTGAACCCCACATGACTCTCCTCCTCGCTGTCTTCCTGTCCCTGAGCCTTCAGCTCTTCGTTGTCTCTGTCTTGTCTCTCTGCATTGTTTGTCCTGTTTCTCTCTCTCTCTCTCGTTATTACAACATAGAGCCAAAAATACTTTTTTGTTTAGGATATGGCACCAAAATAGTATCATATCCCTGTTCTTCATCTGAAATGCAGACAAGCGAAATGCTGCATAATTCTTTTTTAAACATTCAAAAAACAGAAAATGCATGTTAAGTTCTTTAAACTTCTGAGATAATACAACTAGACCTAGCATGGTGCCAGCCAAGCATCGCATAATGTGTGTTTCCTTCTCCTTTGGGGGCTCATTCCGATCAGGGTGCATCTGGGAAGTCGGGCGACCGTGTCCATCTCCTGGGTGGAAGAATGACCCAGGGAAGTGCTCCATGGGGAAGGTGGGGCATGAGAGAAGGGAGGGGTGGTCCCGAGGACCCTTTCCATAGACCTGGGAGTTCCCGGTGAGCACGCGGAAAGGACACGGTGGGAGCGGCAGGTGTAGAGGGAGGACTTGAAGGTTCCATCCCTAACAGAGGACAGCGTGGCCGAGTACTCGTGCTTCCAACCCTGCACAGAGGATAGTGCATGCCCAGCACGCAGACTCGCTTCCATCGCGACACGGAGGACAGCGTGGAGCCCAGCTCGAGTGCCGTCCCCCCACCCTGACAGCGCAGCACGGACCTTCCAAGCCACAGAGCCACAGGGAAGCCAGTCCTCCTGGACCGTGTGTGGCTGTTTTGGAGCCAGTTGTGTCCTGTGAAGAGCGCAGCGGACGCAGGTGAGGCAGGAGTGAAGATGGAGGAGGCGGCCATCTCTCTGGGGCCTGGCAACAGCGAGAGCTTTTGCCAAGCCACTGTCTCCCGGAGGACAAGATCTCCTTCCCAAAGGCAAGATGGCCAAGAGTATGGAGAAGAAAGTAGGTAATACAAGTTTGCTCAGAATAAACCTATGTGTTCATGAAAATATTTCTATCTAGGGTTCTCCCAGGAGGTGAACTTGCCGTTCTCTGTCTTCCCTGGTGGCCTCTCAACCCTGAAGGGCAGTGCTGTGTCTTCACACCCTGGCACATGGGTCGGGAGAACCCTGGGTGGAGGTGCAGGCAGCTTCTTTCTGGCTCCAGTGTGAGTCTCAGGAGGGAGGTGCTTCCCCCCTCACCCGTCACCTGGCTCAGAATGGGCAGGGCTGTCCTGATCCCCATGAGAACATCAGGCACCCATCCACATGTGGCCGCCCTGTTGGCACCGGCTGCTACCTGGAGAGGCTGCCTGTGTCCCATCTGAGCACGGACCACTTCACCATCACTAGGTCCCTTGCCCCCAACCCCCCCATCCACACTGTACAGACAGAGCCCAGAAGGCTGCAGGGCACACGGGAGGAAAACCCCATCGCCAGGTCGTTTCTGCCACTCTCCGGGCTGTCTTTGGGGAGGGCGTGCTGTCAGATGAATATTTACCATGAAACACCTCACAATCTAAGTAAATGACCAGACACACAGAGACATGTAATGCACGCTTACTGCATGGCTATTTACCACGAACCATGTCTCCACTCAGGACTCAGCAGGATACCCGCTCACCACCACCCTCACTTGTCCTACCACACCGGCTTCACTCCCCGCCCTCTCCTCCCCCAGGCTGCTCCTCTCTGAGGACAGTGGCCAGGCCCCCAGAGCCTGTTAGTAGCCCCCGACACATGGCAGGTGCTTAGTAAATATCTGTTAGTTGGCTAATGGGATGTATTGTATTTTGCTTTTCTTCTAAATATAAAATTTATAAATCACATAGCTTCTGCTTTAGATCTCTTTAGGGTTAAAACCCTCAGACCTCATAGAAACTGGTCTGAACACTAAATGGGTAGCAAGAAGCGTGCACCCAGCTGCGTGAATGGGATTTTACACAGGTCTGCAATGCCCCAGGTTAGTTTCTGAAGCAAAACAAGATTCCAGCTTCTCACTGTTCTGACCTGTAACATTTCCTGAGGGCTGGAAGGAGGGCAAGGGCAGTGCCTCTCCCTGGCGTGGGGGGCTGTGCTGCTGGGTACGGGGACAGGCGGTGTCTCAGGGACACCAGTCTGATCCCTTGACCAGCTCCGAAGGGCTGAGGCAGGGACACAGTGACGGAGAGACGGCCTCGGCCACAGGGGACACTGGTCCCGCCTGATGCTGAGCTGAAAGTGAGTGTGGCCGAGTGGTGCTCTTGAAGCGTGAGCTGACGAAGCTCCCTCTGTTGCATCAGAGACACGCGCAAGGGCCTTGTCTTAGGGTCCTCAGGAGAGTAACTAAGAAACTTTACCCACACTGTCATTTATCATTCATGACTCAACGTTGCGAGTATCTACTTCCCCCTGAAACTCTGGTCAGGAACATATCTAGGACCCCCTTCCTCCTGGCGGGTGGGTTTATAACCAAGCAAAGTGTGGAACCTTCCTTGGAACCTGCTGTACACATAAAGGATGAGTGAGGTGGACGCCAGCGCCGGGCGGTCCTTGCTCTCCTCATCTTGTAAGCAGCTTAGTGCATCCCGTGCTGTGGGAACACGAGGCGGTGTCTCTTCCACTCCACGAGAGTCAGTCGGAGAACTGCTGGCTTATATTTCCATTTTCTGGCAGTGATCCCTAGCTAGGTAGTAGGTGCTCAGTTTGTGGAAATAATTGTAAAGTTAAAGATGCTGTAAGAGCAGCCACGGTTGATTGTGTGCCTGCGACATACTGGTGCTATGCTAATGACCTCATCTAACCCTTACAGCAGTAATACTTCAAGGACGACAGCGTGACCCCAATTACAGATGTGACGTGGAGGCTCCAAGAGGTTCAGGAACATGTCTCAAGTCACACGGTGACAGAGAACAATAGAGCTGATGCTCACTGGGGTGCAGATGTCCCCAGGCCCGTGCTGGAGGAAAGGAAGACACTGGTTCCTGGTTGGTTGGGCTGGGGATGGCGTCGCAGAGGGGAGATTCCCAGGAGGGCCTTCCCAGAGGGGGCAAGTCTGCTGCAGAGGAGGGGGCGCCCGGAAGGAGGAGGGGAGGGCTTTGCAGACCCTCAGGATGGGGCTGTTTCCCCCGCCTGTAACCCAGGCCTCCCTCCCCCGGGGCTGGTATGTATAGGTCAGCACGGCCAGTTTCCCCCTACCCGGAACCCTGGCCTCCCGCCCCTAGGGCTGGTACACACAGGTCAGCACGGCCAGTTTCCCCCTCCTGTCACCCTGGCCTCCCGCCCCTAGGGCTGGTACACACAGGTCAGCACGGCCAGTTTCCCCCTCCTGTAACCCAGGCCTCCTGCCCCCGGGGCTGGTACACACGGGTCAGCACGGCCAGTTTCCCCCTCCTGTCACCCTGGCCTCCCGCCCCTAGGGCTGGTACACACAGGTCAGCACGGCCAGTTTCCCCCTCCTGTAACCCAGGCCTCCTGCCCCCGGGGCTGGTACACACGGGTCAGCACGGCCAGTTTCCCCCTCCTGTAACCCAGGCCTCCTGCCCCCGGGGCTGGTACACACAGGTCAGCACGGCCAGTTTCCCCCTCCTGTAACCCAGGCCTCCTGCCCCCGGGGCTGGTATGTACGGGTCAGCACGGCCAGTTTCCCCCTCCTGTCACCCAGGCCTCCTGCCCCCGGGGCTGGTATGTATAGGTCAGCACGGCCAGTTTCCCCCTCCTGTAACCCAGGCCTCCTGCCCCCGGGGCTGGTATGTACGGGTCAGCACGGCCAGTTTCCCCCTCCTGTAACCCAGGCCTCCTGCCCCCGGGGCTGGTACACACAGGTCAGCACGGCCAGTTTCCCCCTCCTGTAACCCAGGCCTCCTGCCCCCGGGGCTGGTATGTACGGGTCAGCACGGCCAGTTTCCCCCTCCTGTTACCCAGGCCTCCTGCCCCCGGGGCTGGTATGTATAGGTCAGCACGGCCAGTTTCCCCCTCCTGTCACCCTGGCCACCTGCCCCCGGGGCTGGTATGTACGGGTCAGCATGGCCAGTTTCCCCCTCCTGTAACCCAGGCCTCCCGCCCCCAGTGCTGGTATGTACAGGTCAGCACGGCTAGTTTGCACTGCCTGTAACCCAGGCCTCCCGTCCCCGGGGCTGGTACACACAGGTCAGCATGGCCAGTTTCCCCCTCCTGTCACCCTGGCCTCCTGCCCCTAGGGCTGGTACACACAGGTCAGCACGGCCAGTTTCCTCCGCCCAGAACCCTGGCCTCCCGCCCTCGGGCCTGGTATGTACAGGTCAGCACGGCCAGTTTCCACTGCCTGTAACCCAAGCCTCCTGCCCCCGGGGCTGGTACACACAGGTCAGCACGGCCAGTTTCCACCGCCCGTAACCCAGGCTTCCTGCCCCCGGGGCTGGTACGTACAGGTCAGCACAGCCAGGGAGCGGTTCTTGGGCATGTTCTCCTCCCTCTGGGCCACAAACGAGCTGTTGGGCTCCGCCTGGTAGGCGCACAGCGCTTCCCACTCCTTCTCCAGCCGGTTCTTGTTCTTCAGGTGGTCCTCCATGTAGGACTGAAAGGGAAACACAGGGTCAGGAGCGCGCCTAGGTGGTGAGCCCAGACCGGCAGACGCACAAAAGGCAGCGGAGGCCTTCGCACGCGCCGCGTGGGCCATGCCCACCTTGCTCACAAGCCTGGGCCGTGCCTGCGACGCTCACAAGCCTGGGCCGTGGTGCGACGTTGTGCCACGGTGCACAATGCATATCATACCATGCAACCGTTAAGTGAAATATGTGCATTGTTAACACACATTTTACATATGTAAATATAAACTCTGGTGTCTGGGAATCAGTTTACCGCTGAGATGACAGCAATTATCACATGCTTTAATGACAGGGCCAGGGAGCTCAGACCAAGCTCTTGGCGGGGCTGCTCCGCGTGCCCATTTCTGCTTGCATGGAAGTCATTTTTCTTTAAAACCGGTGCACGTTTCTGAACCCACTGGGTGTGATGCAGTTGAGAGACTGGGCTGCTCTGATCTGTGCAAAATGCGGGACAGCTTCTAGCATGAAACAAACACAAACGGATGGAAGCAAATATTTTAACCCTTGGCTGTTTCAATCTTCATTTTTGTGGCGCTTGTCGGTGAGCATTACTATGAGTAGACAAGGAAACAAAGGCCTCCTGAAAATTCCCTTCCACAAAAACCCCCATGCTGCCAGCACAGCCCACTCGGTTCTTATTCATCTGTACCGTTGAGAACAAGCCCTGATTTTAAGAAAGAACATTTCAAAGGACCAAACCCAGCTGCACTATGGCACCACAGGAAGTGACGGCCTCGTCTGCTGTCACTCTGCTTGTGGATTTGCAAGGTGCTGTGTGTCATGGGTAGACACAGGTTCCAAGTGTGTCCACATGAGAAAATAAAGCATGCATGTGCACACATGTCCTTTGCTGCAAAGCGGCCACGCATTCCAATGTCAGGCCCGGGGTCCAAGCCCTTCTCACCTTCTGCCCACCCCCTGACATCCCCTTCAATTGATCCGAGGAGCTGGGATGGTCCCTCCCTGCCCACTGGGGCCCGTTCCAGGAGACAGGTGGAGAAAGAGACACAGAGGGAGGGAGGGCTGGACACGGCGAGGCGGGAATCTCAGCTCATCGTGCCGTCTAGTGGAAGTTTTGACCACAGCCAACCTGAAGCCATGCAGCAAACACACACCCTGCTGTGCTGGCCCGGCTCACACGGGAGCAGGTGCATCGGGCACGTGTGCTGTTTGCGCGACACCCCCGCATCTGGGTGGGTGTGGTGATGAGGGACAATCGCCTAGCTCAGGGTGGGCACTCTAAGGCCGTCTGTTGGGAGGTCCCAGGTTGTCACTGTTACCCCCACCATGGCCCTGCTTGAGCTAGTTGGGAAAAGCAGAGGGACTCCAGTGCCGTTGAGAAGCTGCACCGACTGCCCGCTCCACACAGCGAACGCTTTTCCCCCACCACACCTTGAGCCTTGGGAGCACACCCGCGCCAGGAACAGAAACATCAGGGCTGCTCTGAGCCAAAGCGAACGAGTTCATCTACTCCCGTCACCAGCCCCAACACCCAGGAAGCCTCGGGGTTTCCTTGTGCATGGAAGAAGCACCCCACAGAGATGTCTTGAGTTATGAAATTAGGCAAAATTCAAATGGCTCAATCTAGGAAATGCTACACATTCTTTCTTTTGAGACAATCATTATGGAACATCAAATTCATATTTTTGTACCAAAGTTACCGTAATAGGAAAAACATTTTTGGATGATATAATATTTAAGTTTTGTGAAAATACTGACCAGCTCATCTAGCCCAAATCTGGTGTGTGAGGGAAGCTGGGAGGTGGATAGTTATGGTGAAAGAATAGTCCCAGTCTGTTTCTGTAGCTACTTTTCTCAAGTTGGGCTTATGTAGAGTTCTACAAATAGGTAGGTCGAAAATCGTTCCTGGCAAAATGATTCTGGGTCCTAGCTTTTCTTTGGAAAATGCTCTTTTCATAAAATCCATCACAAACAAATGGGCTTCCTTCAATAAAACATGATGAGTTCTAAAATGATGAACCCTAGCAGGTTTAATCCAATCGAAAATATTATCTGCAAAAGAGGCACTGGATATTATCTTAATTTGTATAAACTACAGCTATTTAAATTCTCACATTTATCTTAACTATGGGAAGCAAAATTACACTCTAAGTTCTCTTGAATTTCTAAATTTATGGCAAAAATATAAACTGAGCCTGTGTGGCCCAAGGTTGGGTGGTAGGAGGGAGGAAGAGGTAGATACTGACGCGATGTTTTTTCACGGAGAATGAAGTCATCTGCAGAGGCACGTGACTCTATTAAAACTGAGATAGAGCTGACATCTCTCTGCACATGCCACTCCAGTGGGCTGTGTTTGTCCCGTTCTGCTCATTTCAATTTGATCTGTTCTGTATTCTTCTATCAATATTTTTTATGAAACATCCTTTGTGATATTAAACTGATGAAATATCCCCCAACTACATCTTAGGAGTCTTTTTTCTCTTTCATGGCTTGTAGATAAGATGCTTTTCATCTGTGAGTCTGTGGGGAAGCTAGGCCTTCATAGCAAAGTAATGTTTTAAACAATGAAAGCAAAACCAAAAGGTACCATGGGAGCTTAGTACAGATGCTCCCCTACATATGATGGGTTATGGCCCAAGAGCTTCTTAAGTTGAAAGTGCATTGAGGCCGGGCTCGGTGGCTCACGCCTATAATCCTAGCACTTTGGAAGGCTGAGGCGGGTGGATCACCTGAGGCCAGGAGTTCGAGACCAGCCTGGCCAACATGTTGAAACCTTGTCTCTACTAAAAATACAAAAATTAGTCGGTCATGGTGGTGGGCGCCTCTAAGCCCAGCTACTCGGGAGACTGAGGCAGGAGAATCGCTTGAACCTGTGAAGCGGATGTTGCAGTGAACCGAGATCGCATCATTGCACTCCAGCCTGGGTGACAAGAGTGAAACTCCGTCTCAAAAAAAAAAAAAAAGTGCATTGAACACAGGTAACCTACTGAGTGTCATAGCTGAGCCTAGCTTGCCTTACACATGCTCAGAATACCTACCTTCCTCTGCTGCTGGGCAAACCCATCTCACACAAAGCCTACTGAGGATAAAGTGTTGAATATCTTACGTGATTCATTGAACACTGAACTGAAAGTGAGTAATGGAATGGTTGCCCGGGTACTTGAAATTCAGTTTCTATTTAATGCGTGTTGCTTCTGCACCACTGTAAAGTCAAACCATCATAAGTTGGGGGCCGTCTATACTGTGGTCATCCTGCATGTGAACTTGGACAAGTATAGCAACTCTACTCAGACGTCTTCTGGAATTATTAGGAAATTAACATGTAATTTAAACAGTATTTGTGGCTTTTCCCTGATAGTGGGCATTTAGCTATAGGTGTTTTTAAAACTGACATTTAAGCAAACAAATCAGTAAGAAAAAAAACACAATCCTATCAAAAAGTGGGCTAAGGACATGGATAGACAATTCTCAAAAGAAGATATACAAATGACCAACAGACATATGAAAAAATGCTCAACATCACTAATGATCAGGGAAATGCATATCAAAACCACAATGCGATACCACCTTCCTCCTGCAAGAATGGCCATAACCAAAAAATCAATAAACAGTAGATGTTGGTGTGGATGCAGTGAACAGGGAACACTTCTGCGCTGCTGATGGGAATGTAAACTAGTACAGCCACTATGGAAAACAGTGTGGAGATTTGTTAAAGAACTAAAAGTAGAAATACCATATGCTCCAGCAATCCCACTACTGGGTATTTACCTAGAGGAAAAGATGTCATTACACGAAAAATATACTTGCACATGCATGTTTATAGCAGCACAATTCACAACTACAAAATTGTGGAATAAACCCAAATGCTTATCAGTCAATGAGAGGATAAGGAAACTGTGGTATA
Source organism: Gorilla gorilla gorilla (assembly GCF_029281585.2). Lineage (NCBI taxonomy): Eukaryota > Metazoa > Chordata > Mammalia > Primates > Hominidae > Gorilla > Gorilla gorilla. The sequence continues at coordinate 166,520,954 of NC_073230.2, forward strand.
TACATATGATGGAATACTACACAGCCATAAAAAGGAATGAATTAACAGCATTTGCAGTGACCCGGATGAGACTGGAGACTGTTCTTCCAAGTGAAGTAACTCAGGAATGGAAAACCCAACCATATGTTCTCACTGATATGTGGGAGCTAAGTTATGAGGATGCAGAGGCATAAGAAAGATACAATGGACTTTGGGGACTTGAGGGGAGGAGAAGGAGGGGGGTGAGGGATAAAAGATTAACAAATATGGTGCAGTGTTTACTGCTCAGGTGATATGTCACCAAAATCTCACAAATCACCACTAAAGAACTTATTCATGTAACTAAATACCACCTGTACCCCAATAAATGGAAAAAAATCATAAAAAAAAGTTAGCTCAGAAAAAAACCTTACATTTAAATTCTTTTATTTTACAGATGAGTGCATGTGTGAGAGAGTGTGGTGGTGGGACAGCTTAGTTTCTTAAGGCACTGCAACTTTTGTTACATAAATAGCACATGTAGAAAAGAAAAGAAAATGAAGATAAGCAGAATGGCAACGAATAACCCCAGGGCCCACAGCAAACTGTAAGGCAACCTTTTCCCCCAGTGCTGAGTACCTTCATTTCAGCTTTGGACATCCTCAACAGAATAGAATTTACTTCTTTAAAGTGAAAAAATACAGATAAGGAAACCAAGGCCTAGAGAAGGTAAGCAATTGGTCCACAGCCCCCAGCAGCCAGTGGCAGCACCAAAGCCTGGGCCTGGCCTCTGAAATGCTCTGTGGGTTTTCTCCTGGCCTGTCACTGCAGCCTTCTTGCTGATCTTCTTACCATCGCCTCCCCTTTCCAGTTGCTTTTTCACTGAACGACCAGGTTGGCGTTTCTGGTGCAAAATATAACCTATTTAAAAAATTACCAAGGGTGCCTAGACTAGCATTGTCCTTTTTCTGAATTTCCTTTTACTAATCTGATACTTTCTATCCCATAAGGCTGCTTCTCAGCCTTTGCCCCGTCCCCACCGCCATCCTTCTCTACATTTTGTGCTGATTTTTCTGTAATGAACCGACTCAGACTTCAAGGTGCAGTTCAGACACCACTTCCTCCTCCAGGAGTCCGGTCAGGACATGCCCATTACCTACCCCACCCCATGATCTTTCTTCCCTGTAACCCACCCCCCACATCAAACAGTTACTACTTCAAACATACGTCTCTGTGGCATTCGTCACATTCTGCCTGGTGCTTTAACTGTGGGTTTCAAGCTCTGATTCTTCTCATGAGATTAATTTTTTTAGGGCAGGGACTGTGTTTCAGCTGCTCAGCACAGGCAGCAAGCACTCAGCCAGTATCTGTGGAATAATAATGCATAACCTGGAAATCTCTACAAGTGATTTATATTATAGGTAAACATTTTATTTTGATGATGGGCATCCAAAACACTGCCTTTGAATCTTCTGAAACTTGGAAGAACTTCTCCAAAAAGGAGCATAAGGAACTTGGAATGTTTTACTATACATGACCTTGCTGCCATCTTCCTTTCTGGGGTTGCCCAGCAAACATCACTGTAACTCATGACAGACAGGTGTCAGCTCATTGAGTGTTCCTGTAACAACCTGAACCTAACAGCAGTCGTATAAATTTGGAAGGGCAACAGTTCAGAGAGCTCTTCTCTACAAGTCTTCTCCACCACTCTTCTCCTTTTTTCACATCTCCCTCATTCTCCACGGTCCAGGTCCCAGGTGGGGTGCTCCATCTCCCCTGGAGCCTTCTCAGTGGCCTCCAGGCACCAGTGTGCACCGCACCTGCAGCTGGGTCTCCTCGGGGGCGTGAGCTCCTGGTGGTCAGGGACCCCTTCTCACACCGTGTCCCACTTCACACAGCTCCTTGCTCTGGGCTCTCCGTCAGTGCCTCTGAGTTGAAGCTTTATGAAGAAAGCTCTAGAATGAGCCAACTGAGGCTGACAATACCAGGGGGAGTGAGCCAGCGAAGGCGGGACTGCACCACAATGCGTGCTCACGTCAGGAAATCCATGAAGAGTGAAAACAGGGAGCGAAGAATTGGTGCTGAATCTCAGTCGATGCAGGCTGAAGTGCTTACGGAAGTTGGAGTTGCTGTCTGTTCCCTGATCCTTAGGAAGCGTTTGGAGGTGTGTCTTTCGTCTTTTAGAGCTGCTTGCTCTATAATTTTGGGTTTTGAAGGGCTCTTGGCTGGGAGAACTCAGTCTGACATTTTCATATTTCTAAACTCCATTAAGGGAATTTTACTTAAGCTGTTTCTAGATAAGCCCTGAGTGAAAAGGTGTCTCCAACCTTCTCAAATTCTTATACTTCCTGAGGGCCTAGACATGATGTGCTTGTGGAAGAGTGAATTCCTAGATCAAACCATTCATGGACAAAGCTACGGGGACTCAGGAGGTGGGTTTCCCAAGGGTGTTGCCAACATTCACTATCTGACGTAGATCCCAGAGCACACGACATCCACACCACAGCAGCTGAAGATGTGGCTGCATTCTTTTTCACGTTCTCACCCTTTGAGAATGACATCATCAGCACTCACATAATCTACTTTGTTAGAGATATGAACTCAATCTAAGGTTTCCTCTGTCATGCTTCTCCCGTTTCTGAATCCATCCTGCCAGTCCCTGTCTCATAGTGTTTTCTAGCTCATCCTATAAGACCATTTAGAGTTGCAGCATTAAGGACAGTCACTGAGTCACAAGACCGGGTGCTGCCAGACGGGTTTTGGAGGAAACAGCCTCCATGTGTCAGGCAAACCAACTGGCTTCCACATTTAATGGAATCATTATACACAGAACCCCACTTTTGTGTAACAAAAGTGTGATTGCCATGAACACTTTGATGGGGAATGTGTTCACAATGTATTACATAGCCCAAATGTCGTCAGCACCGTTTTCCGGTCAAATGGTCAACACCTTGAGGTCAAGGGGCTGATTTCTAGGAACATGGAGCACAGACAGTCCAGAACACAACAGTGTCTGTTAACGATTGCAAGAGCACCTTCTCTTCAGGAGAGGAACCACCCTGTCACTTGCAGAGATGAACATGGAAAGGAGCTTCTGTGGAACACGAACGCACATGAACACACTGGGAAGGCACTGGACTTCGTGTTGATAGAGTTCTTAACAGTCTTACACAGAACGGTGTGGGTCCCTCCCACAGCTACTTTTTGGCGTGGAGCCTTCCGGCAAGTCAGGCCATCTCACTGAGCCCCACGGGTGCACCCCTTTGTAACCTGGTCATCACAGCTCACAGGGGAGAGCCAGAGTCTGTGTTCCCAAGGAGGTTTTGAGGGGTGATGCGTGAATATGGGAGACACAGTAGAAGGTGTGTGCCCCGGGGATGGGGTGCGGGAGGGTCTCAGTGTTTCAGTAGAGGAAGAGGGTACTGGAAAGACTCCTGAGTTCCCTCCCACGCTCTGTGGCTGCACTGCGGTTCTGGGGAGACTCTTATCCTCTTGTTTAAGGAAATACAACACGTCCACTCTCTTCTGTTCACTTCTTTTTTGAAGAGGGAAATATTTCATGGCCTGTCTTCGGGAGAGGAAATCCTAGGAAATGCCTGTTTAAGAGACTATGTGACACTAAACTGCTAGTTAACAAGGACAGTTTCTCCGGTGGGAAGATCACACCAGCATCCCGTGTGCGTCTGATGCAGGACCCGGCGCTCACATCATATCCTGAGCCTGTTTTATGGCACCACCTTACTGGTGTCGACATTAAGGGTCGGTTTCCAGGATCACTCAGTTAATCACCCATTTACTGAAAATAAGAATTATATTTCACCACATGCAGCAAGCCAGCACGGGGTGGGAACAGGCGTTCAACTGAGGCCTTCACGGGGAAAGGACATGGCACCCTGTGCTGTCTTCAGGAGAGGGAATCCTAGGAAATGCCTGTTTAAGAGACTATGTGACACTAAACTGCTAGTTAACAAGGACAGTTTCTCCGGTGGGAAGAGCACACCAGCATCCCGTGTGCGTCTGATGCAGGACCCGTTCACACGAACCATGCTCATCTTCCTGTTGGCACCAGGAGGAAGTGCAGCTGCCACCTCTGAGTACTGGGGTAGCGCATCTGGAGACTTGTAAAGGGTCCAGATGTGGTTCCATGTGAATCCCGTCCACAGGCACTGGGATCTTGGGTCAGCCAATGCTGACTCACCTGTTCCTGCAGACCCTGCTGCCAAAGACACCGCAGAACCCATGGGGAGGCAGAAGAAAGGCTGGAGCAGGTCAGTGCTATTTCAGCTCCATTCAGAGTCACAGAAATTAGGTTATTTTGGCATCTATCTGTTGGCTGTAACAATGAAGAAGTGAGATACTGAGAGGTGCAAGTATTAAAAATAATACTGAGAATAAACTCCCACCATGTAATACTAAAACTCCTAAGGACGGTGGACTATTTAAAAATGAGCAAAAGCCGGTCCATCTGGCATTATTTCTCATCAATCAAACCACTCGTGCAGTGGAAAGTGAGTCCCCACGGATGACTGGAGGCGCCCATCATCACTCCGTGGGTCTTCGGATATGGGACGAGTGGAAACTGTCCTGGTGAAACTTCGTTCCTACAACGATGCTGCCAGCAGTGGAGACTTCTTCCCACTGTAGACAAGGCATGTTAAAGAAAGCTGGGCTTTGGGGAACCCAGTCATTACTGGGAAGGCTGTACTTCTCTTTTCTACAATGGCGTCTGTTGCAGCACAATGCCCTTTAATTTACTGAACATTACAATCAAACCTTTTGTTAAAATGAAGAATAGAATCCCTTTACATTTTCCTTCTTGTGACGAGACCACAGGTTTGTGTGTTGAAGTCACAAGTTAGAATAATGCTTTTAAAAGCAAGGACTAAGCTGCTTCCACTGCCACTTGGGGAAACGATGACCTTTTCTTTCTTTAAAAATAAACATGGTCACCTGTCTTCATTAATACATAAACGGGAAATGTTCATGTTAAATTTTTGAATTCCAAAAGTAGGACAATTGAATTCCAAGCAAAACTGTGAAAAGATGAAAGGAGAAGTTTGATGAGGTTGATTGTCCTGGCTCAGCACACATAGCTATGGGGGCTTCGGGAGCAGCAAACGCTTGATGAGAAGGTATTTTATTGTCTGTAGATTGCTGCATCTGGCATATTTTAAATATTATTTGTTAATATTATGCAGCAGGAATGTTAAAATATTTAAAATTAGAAATTCAAAGTAGTACATGTAAACACAAAGAAGAACAGATAATGGTTAAAGGATCAGAAGATAGTTTCGCTATTTCTTAGTTTAAGAAAGCTCTTCCTGAAACAGGAATCCCGACCCATACGACCATATTCAACTTGCCATCTGACTCTTAGAAAGCAATGCCCACAACGTGAGGCAGCAGGGAGTGAACCGGCTTCTTCACCATGCCGCTCCTCTAACACACCGTGTGCCCGTCACGGCAGCACCTTTGACTTGCCATGGAATTACGGGTCTTACTCAACAGCTGAAACAGGCATTGTTCCGGCTCTCCAAACAAGCAACTTGAGATGCAGGGTGGATACGCACACATTACCAAAAGGCACAGGCCCACGGCAGCCAACTCGAAGCGTGCCTGCATGCCAGGGTGGAGTTTGCTCGGGAGAAGCAAACACACGGTTTTGGAATTCAGCCTCTGGGTCATCCGTACAAAGCCAAAAGAAGTAGAAATGGGACCCAAGGAATTAACAAGAGTGTGTGAAAGACCATTCATGGGGTCTTCTCGCTTTTGATCACATTTTAAAAACTGCTTTCCTGACAACTTGTTTGTAAGGAGGAGGCATTCCCGCACGTATCTGCAGTAAGTCATATGCTTCCCTTACCCCAGGGAACTGGGAAGTGGTCAACACAGATGAAACTGGCAAAAGCCTCCTCCTGTGGGCACCACAACTGGCTTCCCTGATGGATGTGAATTAATGCCATTTATTCCAAGCTCTTTCTCTGAGAGTTTTGTCTCCAGCTGACCTATTCTGAGGACCACCTAGAATCTCTGGCAAGCCCAGAGACCCTTGAAAACTGTTCTCCCTGCGTCTTAATGTGACTTAGAAATCCATTTCCATTCTTTGCCTTGTTACCAATCAAACTGTGGAGTAACAGAAAATTATAAACCATTAAGGTAGTGGAGAAAAGTTCAAATACTTCAAAATGGAATCTTCCGGAGAAAGTCCCCAGTTGGTATGCAGTTCGGGTGGAGAAGGTGAAGTAGCAGCGGCAGGAACAAAGCGTAGAAGGGGAAACAACGTGTGGTGCGTGTTGGTTTTGACACCGGGAACGCTACTGAACTATCTGCTTTATTTAAAACGTTTTCATCATTGAAAAATAAATTCACTCACTGAGAATTAAGAATCCCAGCACTTTGGGAGGCTGAGGCGGGCGGATCACGAGGTCAGGAGATCGAGTCCATCCTGGCTAACACGGTGAAACCCCATCTCTACTAAAAATACAAAAAATTAGCCGGGCGCGGTGGCGGGCGCCTGTAATCCCAGCACTTTGGGAGGCCGAGGCGGGCGGATCACGAAGTCAGGAGATCGAGTCCATCCTGGCTAACACGGTGAAACCCCGTTTCTACTAAAAATACAAAAAATTAGCCGGGCGTGGTGGTGGGCACCTGTAGTCCCAGCTACACAGGAGGCTGAGGCAGGAGAACGGCGTGAACCTGGGAGGCGGAGCTTGCAGTGAGCCGAGATTGTGCCACTGCACTCCAGCCTGGGCGACAGAGCAAGACTCTGTCTCAAAAAAAAAAAAAAAAAAGAGAGAGAATTAAGAATGCCCTTCAGATAAGGCTCTCAAGAAAATGACATGCTTTTTTCAAAGTCCTGTTAGAAAAACACTGTAAGAGGACAGATTCCTTGCCTCTAATAGAGGCACTGGGACATGATCACAGACCTTACGTACTTTCGGAAGAGCAAAGGGAAAGGAAGGTTAACTCTTTGCAAAGTGGTGTGTTAAGAGGACATGAAAACTGGCTCCATCTTGATTGAGTAGAAACTTTAATTAGTGTATTTTTATTATAATTTGGCTTTTGGTGTTCCAAATCGATAACAAAGTCCAGAGTTGTAAGAAATCACACTGACAAAGGAGTTCTTACACAATGCCCGGGTGACCTGCAGGGTACTTCCTGGAGTCCGCAGCCGGCCCAGTCTCAGCCTCACCTCTAGAAGGACTGCATGAAGACCTGCGATGCGTGGAAAGGTGGCCTGGTGCACCAACGCCCGGTGATCCTCGATTTAAGTTTTTGACTTCCACTAAACTTCTGTTACACATTTACAGAAAAATATGACAATTTGATAAAGACTTAACAACAAAAACCCCAATGGAAGATGTTAATAGTGAACACATTCTGTTCTAGAAATGTTCTAATTAATAAACTTAAAAAGATAAGTAATTTTTTCCTTACCACCTACTCTTACTAAGTAGGGGAAAGTCTTGTTCTTTCATACGATTGATGGATTGTTTTACGCTGGGCATTTTTTAGCAAGATATCATATTAGGGAGTGTGCGTAGGAGGGGGTGACAGGGGTCACCTGCAGAAAGACTAAGAAAGAAGCTGTTTAATAATGGGGATGATGACAGAGGCACCACTTTGTATTTCAGGCTGTCATTCTCAGAGAAGCACAAAGAATTTTAAATGAACAATTTTATGAATCTTATTATCTTATTTAACATCTTAAAAATTAAGGTTATGTGAACATAGGTAAAATACAGAGATGAATGCTTATAAGCAATGGAAAATAATTCAGAGAATTATACTATGTTTTCCATAAATGTACAGCTATTAATATTTAAATTTAGGGCAAAAGAGGTCTGCTTGGCATTCTAAGTGAAATGTGAATGCCTCATCTGGTTTTGGGACAGAGGGCTAAGAGCTGCTGTCATTTCTGTCGGATTCCTGCCGATGTTGTGGTGGTCTAGTCATCTGTCCCTTCAGTCACCCAGTTTGATTAAGCACGTCCTATAAGCCAGGGATGACCTAGGTTCGGGAGCACAGTAGTTAGCTGGCCAAAGACCCTGTCCTCATGTGGCTCATTTCTTTAATTTCTTTTCTTTTCTTTTCTTTTTTTCTTTTTTTTTTTTGAGACAGAGTCTCACTCTGTTGCCCAGGCTAGAGTGCAGTGGTATGATCTCAGCTCACTGTAACCTCCACTTCCTGGGTTCAAGCAATTCTCCTGCCTCAGCCTCCCAAGTAGCTAGGACTACAGGTGCGAACCATCATACGAAAACAAAATTTTTGTATTTTTAGTAGAGACAGGGTTTTACCATGTTGGCCAGGCTGGGCTCAAACTCCTGACCTCGGGTGATCTGCCTGCCTTGGCCTCCCACAGTACTGGGATTATAGGCATGAGCTACAACGCCTGGCCTCATTAATTTCTTTAGCTGGAGGGCAGACCATCTGCAAGTAGATAAACACAGCTTTAAAAAGTGATTTCAGACAACAGTGAGTAGTAAGAAGACGCGGACAAGAGTCACGACGCAGAGCCTGGGTGTGGGGATGGGGTGCACCTGGGATGGCATTGAGGGGGCCCCTCTGAAGGGTAAACTCTTAGAGCCATGGGCCGAGTCCCCGATGCTAAGGACCTGGGCAGGGCCTGAGTGGGGGTGGGGGTCCTACAGGGAAGGGCAGTGAAGGCTGGAGCCCAGGGCAGGAGGGCGTGGTCACTCCGGGAGGAGGGAAGGTCGGGGCTGCAGAGAAGGAATGGATGTGAGGGCAACGGTGCCCGGCAGACCAGGAGCTGTTGGCCTGCAAGGACTCAGCAGTTTATTTTAAGAGCCACAGGAAGGCTTCATGAGTTTTAAGCCAAAGATGCTTGTGATGGTGGTTGATGGTGGCGCTTTTGAAAGACCACCCTGGTTCCCAGGTGGCAGTGCAGGATGCAGGTCAGGACTGCTGCAGCCCACCATGGAAGAGCAGGCAGTGGCTGTGGCGTGGGGAACAGCGCGTGGGGAACAGCGTGTGGGGAACAGCAGTGGAGGTGGGCGAATGAGAGAACTGGGCAGGGTGCACCGCGTCCTGCAGGCAACACCGCGTCCTGCAGGCAACACATCCTAGGATTCCCGTCTGCTCATCTGATCTGCCCTTCCTCACACACCTAAGATGTCTTCAGCTCTTTAGCTTGCAAAATATTTTGTCATTGTTTAAACTCTTCACCCCTCACAGAACCACAGCAAGAAAAGACCCTAATGATTTGATCTGAGAAGCAAGTTCATACCTACCCTTAAGTTACCTGAAGTTAAAAGTCTGGGTAAAAATCTGAAAAATTCTATCCACAACTCTGATATTTCCAATAGCCTTCATGCTTTTGTTACATGGGCAAGACATTCAGATATTGAATGGCACTATTCAGCTTTCGTCAAAGTAAGTTTGCTCAAAGTACCATAGAAAATTAACTGCCCATAGCTAAACCCCAAATTTAAAATGTAAAAACAACCGAATCACTAACCTAACCTGGGATGCCGTGATGTGCTTGTCCACAGATGAGGCGACTCCTGAAACACAGACCAAGGCATCCAGATGCCTGTGTGCACACAGGGCTGCGTTGTCAATGCATCGCGACCAGGCATGGTCCTGGGAGTGAATTATCCCCCACAGGTCAGAGGGGCCGTACGACCTCTTCCAGACCCCCCGGGCTCCAGTTATTAAATGACTCCTGCAATCATGAACTGCTTTCCAGACAACACAAAACCATTCTGTGAAAGATTCACAGGCTGACGTAGGCTGACAGGGATTCTAGCCCATGAAATCCATTTCAAACTGAAACCAGGGAGACAGCAAGTTTGAGAAAACCAGAATTTTTAAGAGATGAAAACTGCACATCTGCAGTGGACGTGGTCACCTGCCTGTTGTCCTTGGACACCGCTTGTGGGAGGAGCCCAGAACTTTCTAAAGAACCTAACAGCCCTCCAGGTCCCAGATGTTCCGACCAGCCAGCATGTCTCGAGTGTGACGTTAAGTCCAGAACACACGTGAAGGACGGCACACTGGTCCGTCTCCCTGGACGTCCTTTCTCCTGTCCACAGCGACATGGGCTCTAACCAGCCAACGCCACGTATACTGGGTCGGCGCCATCAGTTCAGTGGGAAGAATCATGAGGACAAAGACGTAAACGGCAGGTGTGCATTAGGGACTCCCCATAAGCTAACTGTTTGCTCTTCATGGTGTCTCTAACGTCTGACATAGCCTGGTACACCCTACATGATCAGTAACCATGTGTTGGATGAACTCAGGGTACAGGCACCCACGGAATTTCATTGTGGGAACGTGGGAGTGCCTCCCAGTTTCTGATCAGAGGCCTCTTGTGGTCCAAGGCTGGTCATGTGTGCCAGGCACATGGGTTTCAGGTAACAGTCACCTTCACTTTGGAAGTGCAGGTGCAACGTACTGAGCCACGGCAGTGCTGCCATGAAGGCGTTTCGGACAAATGGTTACCAGTGTTTCATGGAATGATTCTCTTCACCAATATTTGTCATTCACCATCTAAAATCAAGTGAACAATCAGAGGGGGAGAAGGGTACAGATCTGGGACAATAAATCAATTTTCATTTTTCTAGAATTTTCTCCTATATTTTATTGTCTTAGCCTCAGCTCTTTTCTCTGGCTAGCTTACAGACTCTCACCCCAGCCAGGATATCTGGATTTTCTAGAATTTTCTCCTATATTTTATTTTCTTAGCCTTAGCTGTTTTCTCTGGCTAGCTTACAGACTCTCACCCCAGCCAGGATATTTGGATTTTCTATAATTTTCTCCTATATTTTATTTTCTTAGCCTCAGCTCTTTCCTCTGGCTAGCTTACAGTCTCTCACCCCAGCCAGGACATTTGGAACTATTGCATAATCCATTCCCAGAATGCATGAGCAGCTCTGGACCCTATAAAATATTCATTCACTTTCAAAAATATTTGCACCCTGCTGTCAAATGTAGACAAAGTCACATGAAGTATCAGGAAATCGCTATTTTAATGGCAAATACTTCCCCAACCATCTCTTTCCACTAAAACATTTTCTTCAAAATTATTTTCATAAGAAAGATTAACAATTTCAACATTAGCTGCTAATCCCCTTTCATTTAAAACTCTGCTGATAAAATTCTTTGCTTGTCATTCAAACAGTAAGTAATAATTATAGATTTGAGGCTTCCATCTCTGGCTTCATTAATGGTAAATTGCATGGAAGTCTGAAGCATAAGTCAGCTTTGATACATCTCAAAATGCAATTTCCATAGCTTCCCTTGGCTATGTACAATTAATTACACAGTTAATAAGGGAAATATGTTAATGAAAGGAACATTATTCATCAAGACCACCTGCCTTTACCAAATATCTTTTGTGTGTTTCTCTTCTTCTTGTAATTTTGGTCTGCAGACAGTCAAAAACAACAACAACAACAACAACTGACAGTGTGATGATTTTAATACCAGACTGCAGCTACTTCGATTAAAACAAGTCTAATGAAAAATTAATTCAATCTTATAATATTTCTACTGATTTCTGCCTTTTAGAAGCTTAAAATGTCTACCCATATATTTCTACTGATTTCTGCCTTTTAGAAGTTTAAAATATCTACCCATATATTTCTACTGATTTCTGCCTTTTAGAAGTTTCAAATATTTACCCATGGTATTTCAAATTCCTGAAATGGTTATTCATCAAACACAAAGTTTACTATTCAGGTGTCTTCTTTATACCAGGATCTGCGGTCGTCACCTTTATAGATGAATGGAAAACACTAGAGAACTTCGAAGAAATGGAGTGGAAGATGAAGAGATAATGCTCAATCATTCTAAACAGATTAAACTCCCCCAATTCTTTTCCCGTCCATTTTAAACCTCTCTGCTTAGCAATAATTAAATCCTGTCATTCCATTTGGATAATCAAAGTTTAACTATAGATAGTTTAACACAGAAACCAATGCTAACCTTTACAAAGAAAGTAAATATCTTCTAAGCCTTTGATGAGGAAGAGAAATCGGAATATTATAACCAGAAAAAGGAAGTTGGAAAAAACTATATTTCTGTTTACTTTTCATAACTTATTTAACAATATGAAAAAATGTATTTGCAAATATTTGTTCTACAACTTTTTTTATTAATATAAATCAATACACATTCCTTATTCAATGAGAAAAGAATTTGACTCTAGCTTCGAACATATCCCTTTGACATATGAAATATAGTTTAAGCCATGAGTTACTTAAAAATTCCATTAGTGTGCAAAATTCAGCTGAAAACCAACCTTGGATTCCAAACAGATCATAGGAAAAGAGGGTGCAAGAGAAAGAAACAGTTCATGAAATGCAACCTTTATGTAACCAAGCCCTGAAGAGGTCTCCTACCACACTAACACATTCTAGGAGAAAAGCAGAATCTCTAAAGTGAACAGCAGCCCCTGTCATCCCAGCTCTGTGACAAGCAGCCCTGGGTGGGGGAATCGGGGTGGCTCAGCAGCAACATCCACACCAGCCTCCAGCAGCCTGGGGAGTGGCGGTTTCCGTAAGATCCCTTCAAAAGCCGTTTCGTATCACGATTTCTATGCTTTGTGTGGCAGCAGACCCATTTGTTTAAGTGGTCATGCACCCACCTCTCCCCACCCTGATGGTCACCTACAAAGCCCATATGGCCAAAACGGTATGATCAGATTCTCTCAGAGACCAGACTCCTTTGCTGGCACCCGACCCAGGAGAAGCAGCCCAGAGGGGACCATTTTTACTCCACTGATGACGACAGTGGTTCTAACAGGGAGACCTTTCAGAAGAAGGATGAGGAGGGGCGGTTGCCAGGCAACGCATAGACAGCTTCTCCCGCTCCCAAGTAGCAGGTCTTTTCTTAGCAGCAGCATTCTCTATTCTGTGCCAACGATGTACTCATTACGATTTTCTGATGAAGTTTTAGGAAGAATAAAGAGTTCCAGCAAGTGCTGTAAAGGTTATTTAGGACAGTGACGGAGACATGCATGTCTTCTTCCATAAGCAGAGGAGAAACACTGAATTCTATAGCACCCTATTTGAAAATGCCGAAGTTCTAAAGGTGCTCACTGAAAGTAGAATGTTTTGATGCTTCACTTCCTAAAACCCACAGGCTATATGCACACGAGCAATAATACAAGAAAAGGGGAACAAAACAACTGACAAGGTGATGGCACCAAAAATACCAGAAAGACTTGCTTGTCTGAGACAAAGTTAATATCCAGCTCTTCACCAACCAAACGTGCTCACAAGGAACGGAGCCTGGAGGGGTCAGTCTATGTGCGAGACAGAGTTAATATCCAGCTCTTCACCAACCAAACGTGATCACAAGGAACGGAGCTTGAAGGGGTCAGTCTATGTGCGAGACAAAGTTAATATCCAGCTCTTCACCAACCAAACGTGATCACAAGGAATGGATCTTGAAGGGGTCAGTCTATGTGCGAGACAAAGTTATTGTCCAGCTCTTCACCAACCAAACATGCTCACAAGGAACCGAGCCTGGAGGGGTCAGTCTACCTCCTCCACCTTCCAGACCTTCCTGTGAGCAGTGAAATTTCTAAAATGTTGGTGAAGGGAAGAGAACATTCAGGCTTCCATAGTCAACCACAATTACCAAGTGTTGACTGGTCACCACTCCTCTTCCAATTGCTTTGAAACGAAGAGTTTGGAGGAGAAGAGAACAGAGAGTTGATATGTCAAACAGTGTTTTCACTTTTTAGGGTGAAGAGTTAGAGGTGAGACTATCAGAGAGATTTTATATCTTTTCCCAGCTCAGTGCCAGTCACACGGCATGGGGACCAAATGACATGCCCGCTGGCATTCCCAGGGTTTGGAAGGTGAGGTGGTAGTGGATGATCAGGGTCACTCTTCTTGCTGGGACTTCTCATCTGTCCCTCCCTGCAGCTGCCTCGTCGTCACTCAGCCACGTGGACCACCTGGACTTCCCTAAGGCCATCAGCATTAGCTGTCAGGGCCCACTCGCTGCTCACCTGCTGCAGACCTTGGCCCATCAGCACTCCCAGAGGCAGAGCATTCTGGACACAGCGATCTCTTTGACTGCTTACAGAAAGGTGAGTGTGGAAACCCGGCGGAATGTGATCATTGCCTGCTCATCTTTGACTCTAGACAGCCATCGGTAGGATGTCTTTCTTTCCTTCTTTCTTTCTTTTTTTTGACAGTCTTGCTCTGTGGCCCAGGCTGGAGTGCAGTGGTATGATCTCGGCTCACTGCAACCTCTGCCTCCTGGGTTCAAGCGATTCTCCTGCCTCAGCCTCCTGAGTAGCTGGGATTATAGGCAGGCGCCACCACATCTAGCTAAGTTTTGTATTTCTGGTAGAGATGGGGTTTCGCCTGTTGGCCAGGCTGGTCTTGAACTCCTGACCTCAAGTGATCTGCCTGCCTTGGCCTCCCAAAGTGTTGGGGTTACAGGTGTAAGCCACCGTGCCCAGCCATCTTTATTAGGCAGAACACACAGTTGGTTCTTGGAGGCAATTGTCAATGTGATGTGAGATGAAGCACAGTGCAGCCTCTGCACTGTTTTCCTTTGTGTAATTTGCATGGCATGTGTGTTTCCAGTGATATGAAGAAGGAGATAACCTGAAGTGTCTTCCTCCACAGACACGTAGAATGCTGGACAAATGGCACAGTCAGCCTTTCACAGAATTCAGGGAAATCCCCAGGAATCCAAGATGAAGAAGAAAGTGAAACTGGAATGGGGGATGTGTGGCCTGAAGCCGCTCAAGCCCTGGGTGGAAGGCAGGCGACAGGATTCCCTACATCTAAAATCAGGGTCTCGGACTTTGCTGCCCATGTGGGGCCATCAGGGAAAACCCTGCCCTGCTGGAGGTAGACAGCTGGACCCGAGCCCCCCACATAACACAGGACCCTCAACAACCACACCCTTAGCAAATGGGTGTGCTCACACCACAGGAAGCTCGTCTGTCACCATATGGACTCAAAATGGGAAGACGCTTGAAATGTGGGCCTCATCCAGAATTGAGGCTCAAACACATGAGTGATCTGGGTGAGGAATTGACATGAAGATAGTCTCAGTTTAATGACAGCCTAGTGTGTCTGGCAAAAGCTCTCTTGAGGTTAATACTCTCAGAACAGGGCCATATAAAACTAGAACTAAAGCCCCACCAATGAGGAGCTTATAATCTGGAATTATAGAACCCACCAGACAACAAACTACCATGAGCAAATCAGCAAACATCAAAGAGCAGGCTTAGACCCACGAGACCTTAATAAACGTGTTAGAAACCATCGGATAATGCATTGATCATGATTGAAGGTGTTAAAGTAGGAACCAACAATGTAAGAAAAGAACAACCCAGCAGGTTGATCTGAAAAAGAACAAAATAGAACTTCAAGTGAAAACCATACTCTTTAACATTATAACTACAATGCATGGATTACAGGTTAGACACTGCTGAAGAGAAACACTGTATGTTGGAAGACAGATCTGAGGAAATTCCCTGGAATGCAGGACAGAAAGATACAGAGAGAAAATAGGAAAGGGATTTAAGGGACATGGGAATAAGAAGGTACAACTTATTTCCATTAGAGGGGAGAATGGAAGAGAGTCAAATGTAAATTATATATGGTTTATAATTTTTTAGGATTAGCTGGAGAAAGGAATTCTCAGATTCAGGAATCACAGTAAGTTTGGAGCAAAAATTAAAAATAAAATAAGTCCTTACCAAGACAGGACACAAGGAAACTCCAAAACAGTAAAGGTTAATCAGGAAGGAGCAGCCCACAAAGGAACCACCATCAGACATAGTGATCAGGAAGGAGCTAGAGCTGGCACACAAAGGAACCACCATCCGACCAGCAACAGACAGTCTTCTCAAGTGCAGGGGCACCAGAGACAAGAGAACAGGGTTTCAAGGTAATAAAAGAAAAAGAAATAGAACTTGACCCTTGGCTAATCTGTTATGCAAGTGTGAGGATCAAAGACATTTTCAGACAAAGAGAAGGAAACTTTCCCAATAAAAGACTGAAAGAAGGATATCTTTCAGAAAAAAAGGTAGTTTTACCCAAAATGAAGAATTGAGCAGTAAAAGGAATGGTGATGGGGGGAGAGGGGAACCTCATAAAATGAGAGTCGGTCTGAACAAATGCTGACTATGAAAGCTAGTAAAACAAATGGTTGATTTCAGGATACAAAGACAAGGCACAACTGAAATACTGAACAGTACTGTATGTGTCAGAGGGAGGTAGCTGAGGTCTGTGTCTCAGGTCCTGGGTTTATTTGTGAGGAGGGCAGAAATGTGAACTCCAGATCTTGTTAAGCCAAGCATGGTTATTAAAAGTATCAGGATAATTACTAAAGTATAACTGCTGAACTAGCAAAGGGGGACAGAGGGAATAAAGAAAACCCATTCATTCCCACAGAAGGCAGGAGAGGATGCTGCAACAAAATACAACTCAGAAAATGCAGGGCATATGTAAGGCAAAGAATGAGATGTACACAGGCCAAACACTGAGTGAGTGAGAGATTAGCTTTTTTAAAGAAAAACTTACTTGGCAACATGGTTATAACCATTTCATTTTCCATAACATTTAACTTCTAGCATCTATAATTTCAGAAACGTCACTGCAATACTCTGCAGTATGTTAGGAGATTTTCCCACAGTGGGCGTCATTATTTTTCTTTACGGCAGTACGGTTGCATGAGTTTTGTAACCAGCCATATTTTGTGGAAGGGGAAGCCAGAGTTCATGGGGTGTAATGCTGGCCCAGATGTCACGCTGGGAAGCCAGACTCTGGACGTGGCACCATCTTTTCACTGCAGCACCAAATCTTCCTGTCTTTCCAAGATCACTGCCCTCTTGCTCCAGAAGAGAAAACACTAGTGACAAGTCAGGACCCGCTCAGTCCCTGGCTCATGCATCCTAAGTGCTCCCACCTTCTGCAAACGTACACAAATAAGTGAATAATGTCGACTTTTCGGGTTCAAGAAGTCACAACAATTACATGTGGAGTCAAGCACCACTCCACATGTGGACGCACAAGGCTGCCTGACGTCTGGCTCAAGGTGTTCACCCGAGTCCAGGCTGAGCTAATCTGCTCCTTCCACCGTGAACTCCAATCCTGTGAACTACCCTCTGCTTCCTGATGGAGCTGTGCTGTTCCCTCCTCTGCATGCCACCTGCCCAACACCGCTGTCCTCACCGACCAAAACCTGGCCTCAAATGTCCACCTCGTCTCCCCTGTAGCCCCCCTGCCACGCCCGACACTCCCGTCAAGGACAGAGACGTCTTCTAGCAAAAGAATGCAGCTTGGTGTGTGGCAATGTCTAGTGTTTCTCCAGCCCTTCACCCCTTTTTGCCCCAAATTGGCTGTAAGCCTCTTAGGAGCCAGACTGCTGGCCTCCTTCACACCCAGCATCCCCATGGTCCTCTGCCCAGGAGCTGTGCTGAGGACACGAAGGTAAGCAGAGCCCACCTGACGCCAGCTCATTTCTGAACTGCTTGTGGAATTTCAAAAGCTGCATTTTATTATACTCGTGTTAGGTTTACACATTTACACAAAGAATCAGATAACTCCATCCAGGCCCTGAACTGCTGTGATTCAATTACTCTGATGCTGTCTATAAACCTGCAGATGCAGGAGTCACTGGACAGGCCAGATGGAGGCGGCCTCTGGTCTCGCCTCCTCGCCTCGGGTTTCTCCAGGAAGTTTCCATGAGTTCCCGAGCAGCCTGTGGACGTCTCCGTCCATCACTGGGCGCTCAGAAAACGCTGCATGAATGAGCACTTTCCAGACCTGACTTTACGCACCAGCTTCAAGTGCTTCCTCTCACAACCGTTAATTCGTGGGCCTGTTAACTTTTACCAAGTTTAATGTTTGGTTACCCAATTTAATTTGACAAGTATGAGTTGGATGCTTGATTCCACTTCTTCTATCGTGCCCCATTCACACACTATAAGAAGGGTCTACCAAGTCAAGAAACAGCAAAAAAAAAAAAAAAAAAAGCAGCTAAAATGCAGGGCTGCGGGACAGTGGGTGCCGTTTACCTAAGCCAATTGCCCCGGCTGCCAAAGGCCAAGCTGCATCACAGCAGCTTACCTCTTTCTCCCGCAGACTCGCTGGACCATCACCCACCTTCTCTGGAGCCCAAACATCCAATCAAACCAGGTCGTAAATATACAGGTAGTCCCCGCTTACGATGGGGCTATGGCAGGATAAACCTCTTTGGAGTTGAAAATATCATTAAGTCAAAAATGCACTTTCAACTTACGATGGGTTTGTTGGGACATAACCCACCATCTGTCATAGTAAAGATGGTACAAACTCTTCCTACAGACTCAGCCCCTTGTCTCGCTGGGGCCAGCATGGCAGCAGGGACTGGTCAGATTGGGGTCAGAGAATTTTTCCTTTAAACATTAAGTGCTCAAGGCAGAAAAGACAACATATGGAAAACTTGGAGAGACTGAAAAATAAAGCACTAGCATGGCTCTAGCATTTTAAGCAGCAAATCAGATTTTTAAAAAATAAAAAGTCAAATCACTCCCCCTCCCCAAAAAAATAGAGTTCCACACCCTCAATAAAGGCGGATGATGGAAGGGACACTCTCTGCCTGTGTCACAACCCAACTATCCACAGAGCGTTGCAAGGGGCACCGTGGCGGAGGTGTGGGGGCTGCAGGGGAAGGCAGTGACGGCCGCTGACCAAGGCACAGCTGCTGCAGGACGGGCACACCCACGGCCCAGGCATCCCAGGGAAATCCAGAACCAGTGGCTGTGACTGCTCCCCCGACAGAGCCCCTGTTCCATGCACAGCCGCTGCTGCCTCCGGCCTCTGTCTGTGCCCTTCCCAAGGACCCCCTGCAGACACCTGCACCCACAGTAAAGGAGGTGGGAGCAGGAGGCCAGGCTCCAGCCAGGAAGTGTGAGCTGAGCTCGAGAAAGTGGTGGTGTCTAAAGTGGCTCGCCAGCCTCTCCGTCAGGCCTCGAAGGTTTGTCACCAACTCGTGCAGCAGATGGACGGCAGTCCGGGCTGTGGCAGGTGACGGCCCAGGGCCCAGACACCGGCCAGCCTCATAGTGCTCACCACACGCTCAGCTCACCAGTGCGGGGAGACTGGAGCTTCCTCCGTGGGACTGTGGCTGGAAGACCAGGGGCCTCTCATGTGCTACAAGCTACCAGAAAACGCTGGTGTGCATCAGGCGTTGGTCCCTGTTACGGGCTGAACCATTCCCTAGAATCCATGTGCTGCCTCCCTAATCCCCTCCAGGTTACCCCGCAACATAACCTCATTTGTAGGTGGGGCCTTTACAGAGATAATGGAGTTTAAATGAGGCCACTGGGGTGGGCCCCAGACCAATCTGAGTGAGGTCCTGAGAAGACAGAGCAGGATGTGCTCCCACAGACGAAAGGTTCTGGGAGGACACAGGAAAAAGATGTCTTCTGCCAGCCACGGAGAGAGACCTCAGGAGGAACAAGCCCTGCCTGCATTGTAGACTTCTGGCCTCCGAAACTGTGAGGAAGACACTGCTGTGGTTTCAGCTGCCCAGCCTGAGGGACGTCGTCACGGCAGCCCCAGCAGGACAGGGCAGGCCCCTGGAGGTCCACAGACCTCACATAGCCAGCATACGCCTCTCCCAGGAGCCCCATTCTTGCTTCATCAAATTAAAGCAGCACTCTGGCTGGGCGCGGTGGCTCACGCCTATAATCCCAGCACTTTGGGAGGCTGAGGCAGGTGGATCACGAGGTCAGGAGTTTGAGATCAGCCTGACCAACATGGAGAAACCCCGTCTCTACTAAAAATACAAAATTAGCCAGGCGTGGTGGCTAATGCCTATAATTCCAATTACTCGGAAGGCTGAGGCAGAAGAATCACGTGAACCCGAGAGGCAGAGGTTGCAGTGAGCCGAGATCACACCATTGCACTCCAGCCTGGGCAACAAGAGTGAAACTCCATCTCAAAAAACAAAAAAACAAAAAACAAAACAAAACAAAACAAAAGCAGCAGCACTGTCTGCTCTGAGCTACAATCCTATGCACAATTTCCACCCGTGGGAACCACATGGGCCCGAGCCACCCAGCCGGCTCGTTTCTCACTGGTCACATACATCTGGATGGGACAAGAACTCTCAGAGGGCTTTCTCTTTCTCCTTGATCTTCCTAAACTTTGCCCTAATTAATCGATACCACTGCCTCTCTCAGAGGTGACTGTGGCTGTGATGACGGACACGGAGGAGACAAACAGGAGCAGAACAGTTTCACTGCCACGTCCATTTCCGTGACGGCACCTGTGATTGGTGTTGCATGGATGTGCCACACTTGCACTTGGTAGGCTTTGGAGGCTGCTGGCCTTGCTGCCATGAGGACTGTGTCCAAAACCACTCTTGGAAGGAACCATAAATGGCTCCCAAACATGAGAAAGTATGCTCAGTCTCATGCAAGCCAGAGAAACAGAAGTGAAAACCACTTGGATGCAGCCCTTCCCACCTACCAGCGGCAAAGCTCAAAGGTTCGCTGATACCCGAGGCTGGGAGACCTGGGACAGAGGTACCATGTCTATGGCACTAGGGGGACGCCATCTGGGCAAAGATTATGGCAGGGAATGTGGCAGTATCTATCAAAATAAACAATAAGCATCCGCGATGACTCAGGATCTGGCTTCTAAAAATTCACATTTCACATGGTCCGTGTAGTCTGGAGTGGCAAAAGTTTGAAATTGCCTACATTGCCCTTACTAGGAGACAGTAAATTTCTGTGAGTCCAATAACAGGAGAACATATGGCTGTTAGGAGGGTGGGGCCGGGCCGTACACACTCATGCAGGGCCCTCTCCTGAGAGCGGCGTCGCGTGAGGACCTGCTGTTTACGCACCACATGACCACAGCAGCACCGGCTGGCCCTGGGGAGGGGGCTGGGCCCCAGAGTCCCGGTGTGGGTGGGCACCCCTGCCGTGGTTACCTTCCCCACAATGGTGCCGAGTGGCTGTAATGTCTTCATGAAGCACGTCCCAGACCAAACGCCAGCCCGGGACTTCTTGCTGGGACACAGTCCCACCCCTTGGTACAATATGACAAAGAAAACCACGAGTTTAGAGCTTAGGTCACTGTAAAGCTGCTTTTGAAAAAGGTGCAAGACGTAAGGGCTAAAATCTTCTTTCAGTTTAGAGATTAGCAGATGAAGGGCCTCCTTTCACGGAAGAGAGTGGAGCCTGTACCCCAAAACCCCAAAGTAGCAGAACCAGGGATCCTGCTGATCACTGACCGAATGCCAACTGTTTGCCAGGCACACAGTAGGCGCTGCCTCCGCATGGCCTTGTGATGTGGTTTGGATCTGTGTCCTGGCCAATCTCATGTTGAAATGTAGCCCCAGGGCTGGAGGTGGGGCCTGGTGGGAAGCGGCTGGGTCACAGGGCGGTTTCTCATGGGTGGTTTAGACCATTCCCTTGGCGCTGTCCTCAGGATAGTGAGCAGGCTCTCCTGAGATGGCGCTGTTGAAAGTGTGCGGCACTCCCCATCTGTTCTCTCCCTCCTGCACCTGCCATGTGAGGTCTTGGCTCCCCTTTGCCTTCCGCCATGACTGGACACTTCCTGAGGCCTCCCCAGGAGCAGAGGCCACCATGCTTCCCGTACAGCCTACAGAACCCTGAGCCAATTCAACCTCTTTTCTTTATGAATTACCCAGTCTCAGGTATTTCTGTATAGCAGTGTGACAACAGCCTAACACACCTGTCTAATTAACCCGGGTCTCCTGGTTCCCAGCCCACGTCTTCCCGCCCAGGGGAGGCCCTTGCACAGGGGAGGCTGGGTCCCACTGGTACCGGGCCCTGTGAGAGTCTCAGGTACAGAACGGAGTCCCAGGAGCGTCAAGCAGGAGCTGTGGCTTGGGTGGCTGCATGGACACGGGAGGCTCTAGAACGTCCCCTCAAGCAAGTTAGGGTGTGAGGACGGATACTTGGGTCGGCACCGGGCCCAAAGGCCATGGCAGCCACTGGGAGGTCAGACCCATCCAGCGTGCACTGAACTTGGTGGGTCGGACCCATTCACTGTGCACTGAACTCGGTGGGTCGGACCCATTCACTGTGCACTGAACTCGGTGGGTCGGACCCATTCACTGTGCACTGAACTCGTTGGGTCGGACCCATTCACTGTGCACTGAACTCGGTGGGTCGGACCCATCCAGCGTGCACTGAACTCGGTGGGTCAGACCCATCCAGCGTGCACTGAACTCGGTGGGTCGGACCCATTCACTGTGCACTGAACTCGGTGGGTCGGACCCATTCACTGTGCACTGAACTCGTTGGGTCGGACCCATTCACTGTGCACTGAACTCGGTGGGTCGGACCCATCCAGCGTGCACTGAACTCGGTGGGTCAGACCCATCCAGCGTGCACTGAACTCGGTGGGTCGGACCCATTCACTGTGCACTGAACTCGGTGGACGCGTAAATGGCTCTCAAAGGAGCTCCCCAGGCCCGCAGGAGTGAGGCTGGGAAGTCTCGGGGTCTTCACAGCCGGCTACTATGGCACCTGGACGCTCCTCCTCTCCTGGCTCTGCCTCTTGCCCCAGCTTCCCCCTTCCCTGCTGGTTTAATGCCGTCTCTGGTCATGGGGCTCCGTGCCAGGTCCTGTGTGGCGTGAAGGCTTCCCAAACCTGCCCGCTGGAGAGAGACATCCCCCGCAGGGGCTCCCCATCAGGGCAGGGCACACCCCCACCCGCCGTGCTGGGAAGGGGGGACTATGTACCCCTCCATGTGCAGGCCTTGCCTATGCCAGGCAGTCCTCGATGGTGAGAAACAGCTTTCTTGCAAAAATAGGCTCCTCCAAATGTGTGCCACGAAGTCGGCATCGTCCAGACAGCAGCAACAGCCTGCTGTGTCTGTGACGCAGGCCCCACAAAGCTGGAGAGTTCGCCCTGCGGCCTGGTTTACTCATCAGGCCTCCTCGCCAGCACCCGAGCCAGAGCGAGAACGGCCAGCCCAGCCGCGTGGCCCCAGAGTGAAATTCTCGGTGGCCCAGTGCCCTTCATCCTGGGAGAGCAGCCATCTGTGCCCGTCAACCACGTGGGAACGATGCAATGGAATCTTCCAGAAATACAGGGCACTGGGTCTGAAGGTGGAGGGACTGGGGCCAGGGGAGCACCTGCCAAGGCCCCTGCACTGGTGGCGTGGGGTGCAGGGGACCCCAGCCCCTTTCTGCTGCAGCTGGTGACTTGCAGCCTTGGGCAGGGACATCTGGCATGGTTTCGCGAGGCCCTCCTGGTTCAGTGACTTATCGCTAAGAACTAAGAAGCGTGGAGCCTGACAAGATCAAACAGTGAGAGACAGAGATCTCTCAAGGTGCACAGGCAGAGACACGACGGGCCCAGGGAAGACTCCAGGCAGGCAGGAGGGCCGAAGGTCAGAGGCCGTGAGCCGTGTGGGTCTGAGGAGGTCACAGCTTGTGCCAGCATCTGTTGGTCGCCAACACAGACACGCATCACGCGTCCCACGCTGGGAGTTCAGAAACCCCACAGGCAAATCTGCGGAAGGTGCGGCGTGACTCCACAGGCTGGCAGCACCCCCTCCTCCTCGGCAAAATTCATGAACTTTCCTGTCTTCTGTGATCATGGGAAATCTTTGGTCACTTCCTGCAATGCCTAACTTTTCGTTTTTCACATCTCTGTCACTGCGCTTGGTTTTAATGTCGTCATCTGTGAAATGGGCCTACTTACAGCTCCTGTGCCCTCAGTGCCTCAGGACTCTCCAAGGATGAGCGAACTCAAAGATCACTGTCCATATCCTCATCTTCAACACTCAAGAGGATGGATTCTGAAAAGCACTTACTCAGCACGGCTTTCCCAAGTTAAGTTGTATATTATTTAAGTGGAATGGAGAAGTATGAAGCCAACTTTTTTTCTTAACATGCCCACTCTCCAAAGAACGTTCTCTAGCCTTTAAAGGTGGACGCAGTGGCTCCCGGCCGACTCAGGCGTAATTAGTCACATCGGGACGGTGACACTCTTCTCCACCTCCTCACTCAGAGCCAGCCAGGCAGAAATGTCACCCTTCTGAAAGCAAAGTGATAGGGAAACAGATCTTGAAAAAACTCGATGATTCTTTATCTTACAAAAGGATGCGACAGGATTTCTTGAGAAGCCACGTCCCCGCAGATGATTAACATGCAGCCGCTTTGATAACCGTCCTGTGAAGTCGCCTTCATCACGTCCTTGCTTTTCAGAGTCCCGAGCCTTGCTCTGAGTGAGCATCTCCGTGTCGCCTTTCGGCCGTTTCCAGAGAAATGTACCGGTTTCTCGATGGAAGTGTTTCCTTCCTGCCTCTCCCTCCTCTGAGTGCTCCATTCACCTGCAGGTGAGCCTCGACTCAGCTTCTTCCAGACAGTCCAAGGCAGGGGCACGGCCTGCACCTTCCTTGCGCCTGGGAGGCCCATTTTCCAGGAACAAGTGACATTCTGGGCTGGGTTTTCCCTGCAAATAAAGCCTTTTCTCCTTAGTTCATCCCAGAAGAAAACTGGAATTTTTAAAGGACCTTTCTAAGAAAATGAAGGCAAAGCAACACAAAAACCAGAATCAAAGCCCAGAGACAGGGATCAGGCAGGGTGTAGAGAATGCAGGCCCAGAGGCCCAAACCCTAGCAAGCAAAGGCCCCGCCGGGCTCTGTTCCTTCAGCACAACCCCTTCCTCTGCAGCCTGACACACCTGCGGCACAGGTGAGGTCTCAGGATGGGCGGCATCTCAGATGCTCACCCGGTTTCATCCTCACAGGAACCCCAGGGGAAAGGCACTGCCATCAAGCCCGTCTCACAGGGGAGAAGACAGAGGTTGGAGGTCTGTCCTGGGACACAGCACCTGCAACAGCAAAGCGTCTCAGCTCTGACACCTTGCTGATGGAGCCCAGAATCTGTGCTCCACATCTAGACCCGACCACCTGCTGTCATGGCAGAGCGGGGGACCCAGTGGCTACCCCGATGACCTGCCCACCCCTGCCCCTTCCCATCAGGCTTTCATGTGGCCCCTTCCCCGGGGGTCCCTGAGACGTGTGCTCTCCCTCTTGTTCCACCTGCTGGGACACCTTGACCAGGTAACTAAGTCCCTCCCTGCAGTCCTGAGACACCAGCCTCTTCCTGGTGACACCCAGTGGCTGCACAGCCCCATGGATCCCCCCCATCGGGGCAGGCACCTGCCGCCTCCTGTCTTCCAGGGAAGCCTCCTTCTCTCACACCCTGGCCCGTCTCCTTTATAAGAGTGTTGTGTGCTCCCCTCTCTAGATGGAGTGCTCATTTCTAGAGTTCTGTTACTCCGGGTCTCCAGCACGGAATCCCAGCCTCTGTGCGGAAAGCAGCAGTGTGAGCTCCAGTGGAGTGTCCCAGGGCGGGAGGGGGCTCTCGGGGCCCGGAGGCCCTTCCTGTGGGGCCACAGCCAGGCCAGCCCCGCCTGAAGGTCTGGGCTCCGGGGCAGTGTGCAGCCTCCACCCTCCCACATGTGTCCTTTGTCACAGAAAGTCTCCGCTCTTGGTGCTGAGCCTGCCCCCCAGACGGTGCGGCCGGCCTCTCCCACCTGCTGGGGCTCCTCACGTCTAGCTTGGCCTCCAGACATCACCAACCTCTGCTGTTTATTTCATCGGATCGTGGGGTTCAGATGCCACGTTTTGTCCAATGTGCCCCAGGAGTGGCTGCATGTCAGGAACATGTCGCTGGGAATCTCTCTGGCTTATCTGACTG
The DNA here is from genome assembly GCF_029281585.2 of Gorilla gorilla gorilla. Taxonomy (NCBI): domain Eukaryota; kingdom Metazoa; phylum Chordata; class Mammalia; order Primates; family Hominidae; genus Gorilla; species Gorilla gorilla. Next base: position 166,546,593 of record NC_073230.2, read on the forward strand.
TCCTGCCATCCTCAGGTGAGGGGCAGTGAGGTGGCCGTGTTGGGTGTCTGGCGGGAACGAGGCTTTGCGCACAGAGGGCTGGGCTGCTGGATCACCCAGAATTGGCTGCCTTGTAGCTGTGATGAGTCAGAAGGTCGGCGACTCTGATGCGTTCCTGCGGCACCAACCTGCATGTGCTTTCTACAGCCTGTGTGTGCCAGGGAGGGTGGCGGTCAGTGCCCCGAGATTGGCTGTAGCTTCCGAGCCTAAAAGGCCACCTGTGTGAGTCCTGGGAAGAGGTCTACCTGGAGCTCACCTGTGGCGTGAGTCTGTGCCTCTCTGCTCCTGTACCAGGGACATGCCCACCAGGAGACCCCGCATGGCTGAGAGGGCACGGGAATGCACTTGTAAAGTGAGCTCAGAGGAAGGAAAAGCAGAACTGCTGAGTGTGAGGAGACGCCAGGGTCCAAGGCCCACACATGGCCCACTTGGTTGTTGGACTCCACACGATGCCCGTCGCTCCCCACACCCACCCTGACTCCACACTGTGCCCGCCGCTCCCCACACCCACCCCGACTCCACACGATGCCCGTCGCTCCCCTCACCCACCCTGACTCCACACTATGCCCGTCGCTCCCCACACCCACCCCGACTCCACATGGTGCCCGCCTCTCCCCACACCCACCCCGACTCCACACTGTGCCCGTCGCTCCCCTCACCCACCCCGACTCCACACTATGCCCGCCTCTCCCCACACCCACCCCGACTCCACACGACGCCCGCCTCTCCCCACACCCACCCCGACTCCACACGACGCCCGCCTCTCCCCACACCCACCCCGACTCCACACGACGCCCGCCGCTCCCCACACCCACCCCGACTCCACACGACGCCCGCCTCTCCCCACACCCACCCCGACTCCACACGACGCCCGCCTCTCCCCACACCCACCCCGACTCCACACGACGCCCGCCGCTCCCCACACCCACCCCGACTCCACACGGTGCCCGCCGCTCCCCACACCCACCCCGACTCCACACGGTGCCCGCCGCTCCCCACACCCACCCCGACTCCACACGGTGCCCATCGCTCCCCACACCCACCCCGACTCCACACTGTGCCCGCCGCTCCCCACACCCACCCCGACTCCACACTGTGCCCGTCGCTCCCCACACCCACCCCGACTCCACACTGTGCCCGTCGCTCCCCACACCCACCCCGACTCCACACTGTGCCTGCCTCTCCCCACACCCACCCCGACTCCACACGGTGCCCGCCTCTCCCCACACCCACCCCGACTCCACACGACGCCCGCCTCTCCCCACACCCACCCCGACTCCACAAGACGCCCGCCTCTCCCCACACCCACCCTGACTCCACACGATGCCCGCCGCTCCCCACACCCACCCCAACTCCACACTGTGCTCGCCGCTCCCCACACCCACCCCGACTCCCACCAGCACCTGCTGGCATCATGGAGTCAGGGAAATATCTCAGTAACATTCATTTTCAAAACAGCATTGGTTGATGAGGAAGATCCAGTTTCCCTGAGTTTACAATCTGTACGCACAGAGTCTAAGTCAGCCGGACTCATACTTGGCCTGAGTGTGTTTCTCGTTTTGGCCCTGCAGTTGTGGGCGGTGGTGAGACGCGTTCCGAAACAGGCCCCCGTCACAGTGTGTGGCCCTCGATGACCCCCCAACAGGGTGTCTGGAGTCAGGCTTTGCAGGGTTTCTGCCAGGTGGAGGCTGAGTCTGTCCTTGCGGTTTAGGCATTCCAGCGGAAGTGAACCCTCGCGCTTGCTGTCAGAGCTGCCATTACATATGTGAATGCCAAACACAATTCTCCGAGAAATACAGTATTTCCAGGTACCAACAGAGCTTGAGATATCACCAAATTGTTACTCAAGCACCTTGAAATGTGGAAATATCAGAACACAATGAGAGCTCGCTAAGCGGCTCTCCTCTTGGCTGACCTGTCAGATGAACGTCTTTGGCTGATGTGTTTGACCCTAATACCAAATCTCATCACAAATATGAACTCCTGGTCTCTGCTTCTTTTCTAAAAGGGACAAATGTCAAAACAGCCTCAGAAAAGTCAGATCTAAAGTAACAAAACCACAATCCATCAAGGGAGGAGGTTCTGCCAAAGTCGATGACAGGTCTGCCGAGTGAACTCCACAAGCTGTCTGCTCCCGGGTGTGAACACATCGGGTTCGATTTCCGGCGGGTGGTCCGGCTTCGTGGGCTCGCCCCAGGGAGTGATGGGAAAAAAATGTGCCCTGCTCAGCTCACGGATCAGGAAAGCCAGGCTTCTTGACTGTTGCTTCTCCTCACTTTAAGTTATCCAGGGAGAAGGCTGCTGAGTTCCTCAGTTTCCCCAAACGTCTGGTCCAAGCGGGTCTAGAACTGCGTGTTTCCCACCAGCCGTCAGCTGTTTGTCCCTGGAGTGTCAGCTGGGCCGGGAGGCCTCCAGCCTTGATCTCCAAGCTCTGCAATGAGGCTTTTTAGTGAAAACATGGTTTTCTGGCTTTTTGTGGTCCAGATCCACCAGTCTATACTATTATTACCTCATTAGGCAAAAATAATTTTAAAAAAACGTAAGCATTTAACAGCAACTTACAGGGTCCATCCTGCAACCTGGGAACTTAACGGTACGGCGAAGAATGTTTCCCTGACCCGTAAGTGCAGCCGCTGCTCCAGCCAAGCAGTGAAACAGGCTCTGCCCTTTCACCCAGAGGCTCCGTCTCCAGTGCGGGAAACAGCACAGGCCCGTAAGTGCAGCCGCTGCTTCGGCCAAGCGGCGTTAACGGGCTCTGCCCTTTCACCCCAGAGGCTCTGTCTCCAGTGTGGGAAACAGCACGGCCAGGCACGGTCACCCACCGGGATGACGCCTACGGCCTGGAGATCCAGGAGGCAGCCAGCAGGACGTGCTGCGCTATCGACAGCTCTCCTAATAACACCCGGACATTCATTATGTATGGAGTGGCAATGCACGGCCACACACGCGTGATCACTCCAGCGAGGACCCTGGAAAAGGCCGCTGAAGCCGCGTCGCCGTGAGCCTCTGTGCCGGCGCCACCAGGAAGGCTCCTGTGAAGAGCCGAGCACCCAGCCCGCACCTCCTCCTGCCTTGCTGTCACAGCAGTGACATTTATTTACCCAAATGACGCTTGCTGGCCTTGAGTGCCAAGGAGACAGCCGCTGCTTCCGAGTCAGAGGCCCAAAATGGCAGCGCACATGGTAGGCACTAACAGACGTGTATTCCACTGAAAACTAAATAGCGGGTACTCACTCTTACACACCAGGGACTGTGTGTGTGGGGGCTGCACTTTCCAGGCAGAAGCACAGCAAAGATCTCAGGAAGTAAATATTCTTGTTTATCTAAATTAAGAAGACTCCCTGCAGGAAGAGCCCTGCCTGTCAGCCTCTGCAGCGGGCAGGGTGTAGCCATCATCGCCCCGTCCTTGAGGGTCAGCGGGCGCAGATGCTGGGTGTTGCAGGGGCCGAGGAAGGCGGGCCCTGGTGTTTGTGTGGCAGGGAGTGCAAAGACTGGGCTTACCAGGATCATGTGGCCAGTGGAGATGTCCATGTTGGACTGCACGGGCTCCTCGGACCAGGATGAGGCGCTGCTGCGCGCGGAGGGGCTGGGGATCGGCCCGTCGCTGAACTGGGATGAGACGCTGCTGATGCGTGACGTGTGCGGGCCCTCGGGTCGGTCTGGTGGCCGCGTGGCCATACGCTGGCGGCATAGCTCCTGCAGGACAGGGGGAGGAAGAGCAGGGGGTTAGTGGCATTGGGGACACCCAGCAGGACGAGGGCCACGGCACCCACGTGGCACAACCCCTTCTCCTGCTAAGATCCAAGGTTCAGGCAGGCGAGAGTTTACCCCAGGGCAGGCCAGCGCAACATGACGGTCAATGCACCCCAAAGCACGCGCCCAGCACGGTGCCCCGAGAAGACTTCAGGCTTGTGCAGGAAAAGAGATAGAGGCCTTGCTCTCAGAATCTGAGAATACAAACACACATACACACACACGTATACACACACACACACACCACACAACACACATCACACATATACACACACACACCACACACACCACACACACACATCACACATATACACACACACACCACACACACCACACACATACACACATACATCACACACACACCATACACATCACACATATACACACACATACACCACACACACCACACACATCACATCACACATATACACACACATACACCACACACACACCATACACATCACACATATACACACACATACACCACACACACACACCACACACATCACACATATACACACACATACACCACACACACACCATACACATCACACATATACACACACATACACCACACACACACACCACACACATCACACATATACACACACATACACCACACACACACCATACACATCACACATATACACACACACACACCACACACACCACACACATACACACATACATCACACACACACCATACACATCACACATATACACACACATACACCACACACACCACACACATCACATCACACATATACACACACATACACCACACACACACCATACACATCACACATATACACACACATACACCACACACACACACCACACACATCACACATATACACACACATACACCACACACACACCACACACATCACACATATACACACACATACACCACACACATCACACATATACACACACATACACCACACACACACCACACATCACACATATACACACACATACACCACACACACACCACACACATCACACACACCACACACACATCACACATATACACACACACCACACACATCAGACACACACACCACACACACACACCACATATGTCACAGACACACCACACACACATACACACATCACAGACACACACACACTGCACACGCCACAAACACACACTCCTATAGATTCAAGAAAGCATCCACTGGATCCTCCCCTGTCATCAGCATGGAATATTCTGGGATAACGCCACAGTAGCCTTCGTTGGGTGGCTTCTCATTCTATCAGAATATAAGCCACAGGGGAGGCCGGGGGTTTTGCACTGTGGACTGAGATACAGAAACTGGTACCACAATCAAAGAGTTTGCAGAAAAAAGAAGAACCTCATTCTGACGTTTCTTTCTCTTTCCAAAGCAATGTCCAAGAGCCCATGCAAGAGAAGGCAAATGGAGCCACACGGGAGACAGAAGGCACAGGGGAGGGAGAAAGGCCTGTGCTGCTGAGTAGACACCAAAGCAGAAGTTCCCGGATTTAAAGGAAACTCTCAACATTACACTCCAAGACAGCTTCTGAGGGATCACTGCAGGGTCTTCGACCCTCCTTCCCCAGGCAAAGCTCAACCACACACGCGGCGGGCATCCTGAGCACCTGCCCGGCCGTATGGGACCCGCCTGCAGGCAGGACACGGCCACGCAGCCTCAGGTGCTCAGAACACGCCGGGACCCCGCTGCTGCCGCTCACCTTCAGGGTGCAGCCTGGGTGCCCCCCCTGATGTCTGACCAACAATCTCGTTTTGAAAGTGTTCTAACCACTGTGTTAGGATAGCCCATCCTATTGCCTGGTGAAAATATACCTGTACCCTGAGTCTGCAAAATGAAATGATACCCAGAAAAAGTTTATAAGAGAACTGGAGCTCAACAGAAGAGGTGAAAATGCATTCGTGAGAAAAAGAAAGGCTCCGGGGAACCTGGTGGGCTGCTGCTGCCTTGGTTTCATTTTGGTGGCGTCTGGGGGAGGCCAAGCCACCCACTCGCTCCCCCCAGCCGTGTGCGTCAAAGGCCTTGCACTCCCCAAGGCAACCGCTAAAGCTCAGGAAACACTCCATGTGTCCCTTCTCCCTTCACCCCGGGGTGCCGGCTTCCTTGTGTCCATTCTCCCTTCACCCCAGGCTGCCAGCTTCCTTGGCTTTAAAGATGTCTGCCAAGCCCACCGGCACCACACCATCTAGAAAACATTTCCCTCCACCTGGCTCTCTGGGATGAGCAATTCATGCTCCTGGGCTCTCTGCTTCGGACTTGTAGCGAGATACAGGTGCTGTGGGAAGGGGCCCTGCGGCCCCCACTCTCCATGAGCCTGCAGCCCCTGTAAGAGCAGCTGGGGACAGGGAGGATGACCGCGGGGACAGGGAGGATGACTGCGGGGATGGGGGGGATGACCGTGGGGACTGGGGGGACGACCGTGGGGAAGAGGGGGGACGGCCGCGGGGATGGCTGGGGGCACTGGGCGGGAGGCGGATAGCCGCAGGGACAGGGGTGGGAGGATGGTCACAGGAATGGGGGGGGCGGGGGGGATGACTACGGGGACCAGGCAGAGACGCACAGGGGAAGGTGGACTTTACCAAGGGCCTCTGGTGAGGGTAAGGGGTCTCTAACAAAAGGGAGAGTTCCAGTTCCTTCTTTCCCATACATCTTCAGGTACTTGTTAGTTTATAGACAGTTTTAAAATAGTGAGTGTGTTTAAAAAAATCCACCCACGTTTTCTCAGAATCTCAAAAACAAAGCAAAATAAACAAACAAAAAAACCCCACAAAGGATAATTCTTTATTTTTTATTTTTATTTTTATTTTTGATATGGAGCCTCACTCTGTCTCCTAGGCTGGAGTGGAGAGGCACGATCTCGGCTCACTGCAACCTCCACCTCCTGGGTTCAAACGATTCTCCTGCCTCACCCCCCTGATTAGCTGGGATTATAGGCGCCTGCCACCACGCCCAGCTAATTTTTCTATTTTTAGTAGAGACAGGGTTTCACCATATTGGCCAGGCTGGTCTCGAACTCCTGACCTGAGGTGATCCACCCAACAGAGATGATTTTAATAAGGTAGATGATACCAGTAACCAACCTGAGTATACATCTCATTTATTTCTAAAATGTGCACATGAATTTTGCTTGACGTGGGGGAAAAGCACACTGAGAAATGTTTCTGAAGTAACTTCTATCTCTTCACACAATTTCTCCAGAAAAATAACGTCCAACCAAAGCATGAGAACAGCTACAGCTCAGGGAACCCAGAGGGTCCGAGAATGTGACCCTCTGGGGAAGAGGATTTGAAACGCTGGAGATTTACTCACATAAAAATAAAAAAATCAAGCTAGTTCCATGCCCATCCTGTGATTTGCCACCCATGGGAGAGCTACAGTGAGGTCTGAGCTCTGTTATTTCCTGAGTGCCACGGAGGGTGAAGCCACCAAGAGGCCCCACAGGACTGAGGTCCCTGCTGCACCACAAACTTCCGTTTCTATTGTATTTATTTTTCTCCCAAAGTCACCAATAGCAAACAACCACAGGCTTTTCATGTGACCTTCGGAAAACCTCTAAAGGTCTCTAAGACTATTTTTTTCACTTTATAAATGGAGATCATCCTATAGTTACTGTGAAGATGAAAATAAATGGTTTCCCGTATATTCAGTGCTTCGCATGGAGGCAGCTACAGAGAAAGCCTCAAGCATTAATGAGTAACAGACACGTATTAGTGAATAGAAGTTAAGGCCGTTCTCTAAGCCAGAGCCAAACTCTTGACGGCTTGGCAAATGTAAAGATATTTCTAAAGAAGTTACAGAATTTATTATTACTATTATTATGAGACAGAGTCTCGCTCTGTCGCCCAGGCTGGAGTGCAGTGGTGTAATCTCAGCTCACTGCAACCTCCGCCTCCCGGGTTCAAGCGATTCTGCTGCCTCAGCCTCCCGAGTAGCTGGAATTACAGGTGTGCACCACCACACCCAGCTAATTTTTGTATTTTTGGTAGAGACGGGCTTCACCACATTGGCCAGGCTGGTCTTGAACTCCTGACCTTAGGTGATCCACCCGCCTTGGCCTCGCAAAGTGTTGGGATTACAGGCGTGAGCCACTGCACCAGGCCAAAGTCGCAGAATTTAGAGCTGGACAAGCCGACATCGCCTCCTCCGGCGGGTGGCTCAGTGCCCAGTGGCTCAGTGCTGGTGCACGGTGAGGGAGACCCAGGGTTCGGTGCCGCTCAGCGGGGACCTGCGGCTCTCACCAGTGGTCTCGCGTCACTGCGCAGCGCAGGGTCTTCTTGAAGGTCTTAACTTTTTCGAAGGAGGGAAACTGCGATAAAGATCCAAGAAAAATGTCCCTGGCAGAGAGGAAGCCCCCGAAAGCTTGGCGCAGAATGCTGGAGACCCGTGGCGGCAGCTCTTCGCCTGTGCAGAGGAAGACGCTGCCGTGGGAGAAGGGCGTGCCCACAGCAAGGCAACGCGCGGCCGGGGACGCTGCTCTTGCCCGAAGGCCCTCTCCCTGCGGGCTTCCGCCTGGGAACGGGGGCGGGTGCTCTAGCCGGGCGCTGCTCCACTCTGAACCCACCGCTACCAAGTTTCTATTCAGCAAGTGGCTCAGGCAAACATCTGAGCAGCGATAAGGCCGGGAATGGCCTGCACGGAGGAATGGGATGATGGGGAAGCCAGGTCCTGGGCGGAGGAGGTTGGCAGTGATAAAGCCGGGAATGGCCTGCAGGGAGGAACGGGATGGTGGGGAAGCCGGGTCCTGGGTGGAGGAGGTGTCTGGGGCTGAAGCCCCCCATGCTGCCCCTGAGCCTGGGGGCAGGTGAGAGACGCGTCCTACTTCCCTGGACACTACGATGGGTAGGACGCGGCTCCCCGGAGGCACCAGCCATGTTTCCCTCACATCACCGGCGCAGGCTTTTCTGAAGGGTCTGGGGGAACCTGCCACTTAGGAGAGTCTCTGCACCTCCACAAAGCTGCCCTGAGACAGAGGCAACGGGGCCACCATGGACGCCTCCTAGAAACCAGGACCCAGAAAACAGGTATGTCTTCAGAGGAGCAGGATGAGAACTGCAAAAACAGACCTAACTTTGGTTCTTTTCCTTGACGTCCAGGGCAGTCATTGACTCTTTCACTCATAGCACCTGCAGTCAGAGGGCCTGATTTTGAATCTGGGCTTCAGGTCTTACTGACTGTGTGGCCTTGGGAAAACACTAATCTCTGTGTGCCTCAGTTTCCCCATCTGTGAAGTGGTGATAATGGTACCGACTTCACCGCTGGGAGGATTAAATAAGATAACATGCTTAGAGTGAGGCTTTGGGCCTGTGCCTGGCACACACCAGGTGATTATTTGCTGTTCCTACTACGAAGATTATTAGTTTATTCAAAATCAGGTTTGCTATGGTCCCTTGCTGAGTCAGCACTGCACAGGGTGCCAGGAACACCAGGCTGAGCCAGGCTGGGTCAGACTCGCCAGGCCCTGACCCCCGAGCACTCCCACGCCACCCGGAGCTGGGCACGAGTGACCGCAAGAAGCGATGGGAATGACGGCAACAGCACGTGTTGGGCGTTCGTGGGAAGGGGTGCTGTGCGGCCGGGAGGAGGGGACCCTCCCTGAACTTGAGGTCAAAGAACGCTTTAGGCAGGAGAGGCTCAGGCCCCAAGGCTAGGCTGCAATGGCACCTGCAGAGATGGGGAGGTGAGAGCAGGCATGGGGCCTGGAGGTGCGTAAGAGCTTCCACGGGGCGAGGAAGGAGGAGGAGGAGAGAGAAGGGGCCGCCACTCCCTACAGCCTCCTGGGTGGAGAGTGCTGCGGGCACAGCGCTCTGCATCCACGCCGCGACTGCTTTCGGAATGTGCTTTTCCAGGGCGAGCCTTCTTTTTGGACATGGGATGTACCTGATGTCTACAAGCTGGAAGTAACGTTGCCGACCATGCGCTTCTTGTGCATGCAGGGTCTGAAGGGAAGGCGTTGCATCCACCCCCACCTAACCTCACGGCTCAGCCACGTCCACGCAGCACGGTTCAGTCAGAAGTTCACACCTCATTCAACCCAGCTGTTGCTAAGTCAGTGTGGCTGTCATGGGACCAACTGAAGGGTGTGCTGCCTCACGCCGCATCTCTGGACACCCACAAAGCATTGCTTTTGCCACATTCTGCTTGGCCGCGAAGCCACTTTCTGCGGCCCGAGCTCCAACCCCGACCATAACCCAGGCTGGGAAGAAGTTCCCCGGGCATCGGCGACTCCCTGCAGGTACGGCAGAGGTGGCAGGGGGCGAACAGCGCACCAGCCCCGCGAGGAGGTCACCGAGCAAGGGCTGTGCGTGTGGAAACCGTGATGACATCACACTGACAAGTTAAACCCTGGAGTCCCAGCGGCACTGGCTGTCGGCCGTCCTGCACGTGCCCCCGGGAAGACGTGGCTGCAGGCCCAACTCCTGGTGTCTCCCTTGGCGATAAACACAAGAAAGCCACATCTATCTACTGGAGACAGAAACAGAAATTCCTCACAAGTGAGCTGGAAATGCGCCAGTCTGCTGCGCTCATGGGGAACAGGGTCGGGCCAGCTCCCTTCAAGGATGGGGGCTGGGACGTTTGGCCGCTGCCTCTCCCACTCACTGTGGCCTGCCCCTGCCAGCGTCCCTTCCCCTTGCTGTGTGGCCCCTTTCTGGGCCACCTGCCAGAGCTCCTCACAGTGGGGACCGGCCCCTCCCTCTCCACCCTTCCCTGGACACTCTTGGGAATCTCCAGACGTGGGGAAAGCCAGGAAGGAGCCTGGATTCTGCCTCATGGCTTGCTGGAGAAAGCACTGAGGGGCATCTCATGTGGTCTCATTCACTGGTCCTTTAGGCTGATTATAGTTTCCAAATTCATAATGGAAATTCTATAGTCTGTCCATTCTCAGTCCTTTACCTTAACATTTAAAAATTTTGTAAGGAAAAACACACTTCTTACTAGAATGGAATAAAAAATGTAGAACGCTACTTGACTTAGTAATGGTTTAGCCAGTGCCAATGAGACAAACCTCACAGCATTTGAAATCGCTCTAGGTTATAATTTGGGACATTTCCACCCTGCATGAGGTGACTCTAACCCTCTAAGCAAGGCTGCCAGTGCAGGCTCACTGGAGATGCCACTGGGAGCTGTTTTTCCCCTCCCAAGACTAGAAAGTGACTGGCTACAGCGGGCGAGGGGGCCACACTCCTCACTCTTCATTGAAAAGTAGCATCCACACCTGAAAAGGCGGTCACATCCACGGTGCTGAACGGAGGTGTGAGCTTGCTGACCGCTGAGGCGATGACTGAATGGACGGCGTGGCACACATACTTCTTTAAAACCTCAGTTGAAGGTTACAGCATCAGCTGCCATCACACCAGAACTGCCATCAGACGAGAGCAGCCGCTGCCCGTATCACCTGCGTTCATTATCAGACTTCTGTGGGGGCCCAGGGCACAGAGCGGGGGCTCCTGTCAGCCAGCGACAGAAACGGCCATCGCCACTGCAAACACTCTAAGTACCATTCTGTGCGGTGAGTTTAAAATACAGAACTGTAGTCGGGCGCGGTGGCTCACGCCTGTAATCCCAGCACTTTGGGAAGTAGGTGGGAGGATCCCTTGAGCCCAGGAGTTTGAGACCAGCCTGGGAAACACAGTGAGACCCCATCTCTAAAAAAATAATTAGCTAGGTGTGGTGGCGTGCACCTGTACTCCCAGCTACTTGAGAGGCTGAGGTGGGAGGATCACTTGAGCCCAGGAGGATGAGGCTGCAGTGAGCTATGATTGCACCAATGCACTCCAACCCTGGTGACAGAGCAAGACCCTGTCCGCCTACACCCGCCAAAAATACAGAGCTATGATCTCGAGAGCATTTTATCTGAGCAAAAGATAATTTATAAAGCAAAATCAACAACATGAGCCTCCTCTGAGAGAAAGCTGGAGGCCAGCCCCATCATGTTTTGAAATTTCCCTGATTTATAATCCTCGGTAAACACAAAGGGTGCATCCTCACCCGGAACAAAACCCTCCTGGTCAGACGGTGAACGCCCCAGAGCGAGGCCTGTGGGCCACACGAGCCTGCTGAAGGGGTTAACCGGCAGTGGTGCCAAGCAGGAAGCCCGGAGACCTGCCCCTCCACAGCGCCTGCTTGCAGGGGCCCAAGGGCCTCCCCTGTACAGCCTGGCCTGGGGGCACTGACACATTTTTGGCAAACAGATCTTGGCCGGACAGAAGGTCCAATCCTTCCAGCCACTTCACTTAAAGAAAAATCTTCTATTTAAGATCCAGACTCAGCCTAACAATCACGAAGATGGCTCTGTTTATGATCCGGGACGATGCACCTTCAGCCACAGCGACCCAGTGTGTGCAGCTTGGCGACCTTGAGTTTGTAAGGACGAGTAAGACCTTGTGGCATTTGCGTGACTCAATAACCAACAGGTAATTAAATATGAATGAAGAAGAAAGGTAGATGTAACCACATAACTCTTTTGATTCTAGATTTAGCTGCGATGTCGGCGGCACTCGCGAATTCCCTCCCCACTCTGAGGAGCGGGACGGAGGCTCCATCCCACTGAGGGCTGGGCATGGGCCTGCCTGGCCCTGAAGGCACCCACGGGGCCACTCCCACCAGGGTGTGGATGAAACCTGTTTTCTCTTCCCAATTCATACTCTTTAGCAGCGAAGAAAAAACAATATATATGTGAACTAAAAAAAAGGACTATAAATCATGCTACCATAAGGACACATGCACACATATGTTTATTGCAGCACTATTCACAATAGTAAGGACTTGGAACCAACCCAAATGTCCATCAATGATAGACTGGATTAAGAAAATGTGGCACATATACACCATGGAATACTATGCAGCCATAAAAAAGGATGAGTTCATGTCCTTTGCAGGGACATGGATGAAGCTGGAAACCATCATTCTCAGCAAAATATCACAAAGACAGAAAATCAAACACCACATGTTCTCACTCATTGGTGGGAAGTGAACAATGAGAACACTTGGACACAGGGCGGGGACCATCACACACCACAGCCTGTCAGGGGCTGGGGGCCAGGGGGAGGGATAGCATTAGGGGAAATACCTAATGTAAATGACGAGTTGGTGGGTGCAGCAATCCAACATGGCACATGTATACTTATGTAACAAACCTGCGCGTTGTGCACATGTACCCTAGAACTTAAAGTATAATTAAAAAAAAAAAAAGAAAAAAAATTCCAGGTACAAAGGGGAAGTCATTTATTTTTATGCCATGCTGCCTTGCATTTTTGGAATGCCTGTCCCTGGAGATGGCGCTCACATCTTTCCGGAAAGCTCTGAAGGTCCCTGCGTCTCAGTATAGCTGCTCTGTAGCTTTTTAGCTGTCTGGCCCCTCTTAGGTGTTGAGAAAGTTATTAAGAAAATTATTAAGGATAGCATGTCAAATTCCCAGTGAGAAGGATGCATTTGCAATAATGGAAAAAGGGCACGGTTTTGCAGGTCATCTCCATAGTAAAATATCAGTGATTATAATGTGCCTCTATTCTTGAGAAGAAAGTATTCCAGAGCCATTAGTGTGTTAGAAAAAAAAAAATCCCATAGTAGAAAATGAAATCCATTATTGGCAAAGAAAGCAAGCCAAGACAGAGCTGAGATCTGCACGGTGTGGCTGTGTAAGGCAGAGGCTGAGGACCAGGACTCTGGGTCCAGATCACCCAGGGCTGTGTGCCACTGGACAGGCTGCCGAAAGCTGCGTGTGTGTTTTTAATCTGTGAAATGGGGATGAAGGCAGAGCAGCTCCACAGAGTTGCTGGGAGGACTCTGAGGGTGGATGTGTGTGGAGCACAGAGTACAAGGCCTGGCTTGCACACTCGGCCCGTGGGACACTGATCTCAGGGGGGGTGCAATGAGTACACAGCCCGGCTTGCACACTCGGCCCGTGTGACACTGATCTCAGGTGGGTGCAACAAGTACACAGCCTGACTTGCACACTCGGCCCGTGGGACACTGATCTCAGGGGGGTGCAACGAGTACACAGCCTGGCTTGCACACTCGGCCCGTGGGACACTGATCTCAGGTGGGTGCAACGAGTACACAGCCTGGCTTGCACACTCGGCCCGTGGGACACTGATCTCAGGTGGGTGCAACGAGTACACAGCCTGACTTGCACACTCGGCCCGTGGGACACTGATCTCAGGTGGGTGCAACGAGTACACAGCCTGACTTGCACACTCGGCCCGTGGGTCACTGATCTCAGGTGGGTGCAACGAGTACACAGCCTGACTTGCACACTCGGCCCGTGGGACACTGATCTCAGGTGGGTGCAACGAGTACACAGCCTGACTTGCACACTCGGCCTGTGGGTCACTGATCTCAGGTGGGTGCAACAAGTACACAGCCTGGCTTGCACACTCGGCCCGTGGGACACTGATCTTACACGGGTGTGGGCATCCCCCTGCCAGTGCCCGCATCTACATTTGGGCACAGAGAAGCCACACAGCCTCACGGGAGCTGGGGGCCTCTGGCAGACCTCCTTCCAGGACACAATACCAAGGAGGCCAGACCCCCGGGGCTGTCCCCACTGGATGACCCTCTGGCCACTCTGTCCTGCTGATGAGACCCTCTCCCTGCCTCCTCCCTCTCAGTAAAACTAGCGTAACTAGGCATTTTTAAAGAAGAGGGTGGCGTCTTCCACTGTTGCCCTAAATGGAAATGCTCCACTGCAAAACTCAATGTGATGCTAGTGCCTCACGACCTAACACCCTCCCCACGGGGCAGCGTTTGTCAGGAACGGTAAACCCAGCGCGTCCGCACCCAGGCGCAGAAACTCTCCATCAGGGAAATGTGAAAAATTGATCTTTTTGCAGCTCGGTGCTGCCTCCAAGACATCCAGAGCCAACTGGAACTGTGAGTGTGAGCCCAGTGGCACCGCAAGCGCCCACACCAGCACCCTGCCCTGGGCAGAGTCACGTGGGACCATCCCCGCAGGACAGTGCTGCACCCAGAGCCCCCACCCTGAAAGCTTCCCGTGCTCTGAGCAGCTCCTCAGGTGTGAGCACACAAACAGAGGAGGCCATGGTCAGCATGGCACATTCGGACACCACAGTCCTCGCTCGCCGTAGAGCTGCCTGCTCCTCTGCTGTGCCCAAGCTGGGGCCCCGGGCATGTCCGCAGAATCCTCAAAGTATCTTATACTTCTCTATAACACAATAAGCAAAATAAGCTGAAGAGGATTCTGGGGGCAGAAATTCATCCATACACATCACAAGGCAAATGTCTCATCTCTTAACTCAGCATTGGATGGGGAAAATTACAGAGTGGAAATCACTCAGAGAAGAGACCTGTCATTCTCGAATTCTGCCAAAAGAAGACCAAGACAACAAAGGTTTCAGGAAAACCTCTCTGCACGCTTCCGGGAGCCAACGGAATGAAGCCGTGTTGCCCGAGTGTGCGCACAGAGAGCCTTGGGTTTTTAGGGTTATTTCGAGAGTGTAATCACTAGCAACAGGACAACACTAAGGAATTAAACGTACAAAGCCGGGCAGGAAAAAGTGGGTTCATTGGGCTCTGCTGGGGAGGAATAAAGGCCACTCTCCAGACTGGACGTGGCACCAAGAGAACGTGGTGAACGGGAACCGGCTCTCTTTGGGGAGGGCCCTGGCCTTCAGCTCAGAGGGCAACACACAGCAGAAGCCGCGGGGCCCGGTGCAACCACAGGTGGCTCGAATGTAAAACGGTTAAGGAAAAAGCCTGCGCTCTGTCAGTTTGACACGGTGGCTGCAGGGCACGTGACGACAGGAAATCTAAACAGGAAGGTGAAATGTTTAGAAAGCGTGTGTGGGGAAAAGGCCGGGGAAAAATATTCCAGGTTGTTAAACGGGGTCATGTGTCATAGTGGGGAAAGAAAGGTTTCTTGTATAGTCACCTCTCCCCGATCATGACACAGTTTTACTTGATTTTATTTCATCATAAAACTCAGAGGGACTCAGAAGGAACTGCCTCACATGCTAGGTCAGCAAGGCCAGCTGGGAGCAGAGGAGCAGTAACCAATGATTTCGTTGAGGAGAGCGACTTTACACAAACACTCCACCATGCTAGGTCTCTGATCGGCACTGCTACAGGGTGCTCTGGGTTCTGGGTGCATCTGGGGCAGCCCTGTGAGACCTCAGGGAACACAGGGCCACACTCGCTTCTGGAGAGCAAACGGCCCACGGCCGCCCCTGAATGCCAGGGGAGCCTCCCTTCTTCTGCCACGGAGTCAGGGCCTCGGCAGCTGAGCCTGTCCGTGATCTAAGCCGGGACGTCCTCGGCTCATGGCCCACGTGGCCAACGCTGCTCTGGTGACACAGTCCCACCGCCTCCAGTGACTTCTCCTTGGTGTCCAGGTAACTTTTACACTTGGACCAAGAACAATGCACACACGTGTTTGCACAGGCACACACACACACACCCCCAGGGGAGGATGCCCCTGACAGCAGCGCCCAAGCCAGGGCCACAGAGCTCTGCAGGCCCCTCCCCGCTCCTGACACACGATGACACCCAGTTGGGGGCTGTAAGCACAGCTCCTGCAGGAAGGGGTTCCACGCACAGGCAAATGAGCCGAGTCAGCCCACGATGAGCGATGTTGGCCAAGCAATATGGAGTGAGTTTTTCCCATTTTGCAAGATGTTTTCTCAAAACAAAAATTAAAGATATAGACATGTTTCATGTAAGTGAAAAATAATTTTCAACACTCTTCTAAATGCGGAACAGTCTTGGAACAGCCTAAGATCAGTAGGAAAAAAGCGGCCTCTCCCCTCGCTCAGCCCCCATCCCTGCGGCGCCCAGAGCACCAGCCCTTTCTCGAGTCCCCACACAACCTCGCGGCCGGGCTCTGGGCATCCAGGCGTGTGCTGTTTCCTAGTTATTTTCACGTCCATACCCCTGCCTCCCACACTCAAGAGCAGAAGTCCTTCTGTCTGCTTTCTGTACCCGCAGCATCTACGTGGTGCAGAGGGGCCCTCGCTGAGCCCCTGCACACTGGTCAGCATCCCTGGCCTCCAGGTCACGGCTCGCTCAGGGACCGAGTGTCCCACACCAAGGCAGTCCTGGGGGAGCAGCGAGGGGCACGGCTGGAGCAGCTGCATTGAGCAACAGCTGCGGCTTCCTGCTCTGGGGAGGTGAGGGCTGTGTTTGAATCTCCTGAAGCCCCTGGTGGGTGGCTGGGAAACGCAGGTGCTCCACGTGAAGCACAGAAGGCACGTACGGGCTCACGGGACCCGCGGTCAGCTGCATCCGAGAGTGACCGACGTGCTGAAACCTGACCTCCTGCCTCCCTTTTTCTTAGGGACTGCCTCTCCCCTAAGACTAAAGACACTCATTTTCTTCATTTGCTCTGCTCCTGATAACGTCAGATTGAAACCAGGAAACAGTTGTGAAAATAAAGACATTGGAAGGAAACACAGAATTTTAATGAGCATCTTCTCTCTGGAATAACCCATGTGTACGACCGGCTTCTGTGATGGTCTTTAAGGCTTCCATAAAGGTGGCATCTTAGATGTGAGAGGGAGCACGTTTAACCCACGATGCCTGCAACCCTTCCCGTTGTCATGGGAGACCCCAGTCACACCGCAGCAAAGCCCCTCCAGCCAGACTGCGGTTGGTGAGACAAATCCCTCCCTTCCCGGCTCCCACAGAGGATGACTCACCGGGCAATTAAGTTCTAAGGGCTTCCAAGAAAGTCAGTGGTGCCTTCAAAGTTCACAGATCCAACACGACCTCTGTGAGCAAAGCCAGCCTTGAGAGGCCCCACAGGCTGAACCTTGCTTTTCAGTTTCATAGTCAGACAATTTAAAATAGCCAGTCAGTAAGAAACAAGTCATCTGCCTTCAGAGCAGCCCAGGCCTGACGTGGAAGTAGAGAATGGGCAGCTGTTTTTTTTACAAGAAACTTTTGCACCTTCCTAATTTTCTTTTTGCTCAGAATAAGGACTGATTGTCATGTGCCATCCCTGTCATCACCCGCATCTTCAGCCTGCAGCGTGTAGGGAGGACTCCCCATGGGCGGGCGGGACTCTGGACCTAAGAATTGCACAGGATGGTTTCCAAGAGGGTTTAGATGCTCCCCCGCCCCCCGCCCCTGCCCACAGACCTGCTCTTACCACATCAAGATCTTAGTTCAATGTATCGATTCATTCTTATCGAGCACGTAAAGGTCCCCGGTACGTGCTGTGGGTCTATTGGACAGACCTGGCCTTTGGGAAGCCAAGGCTGTCCCCACACGGGCTGGTCTGGTGTGGGCAACAAGGCCCACTCTGCACCCAGGCCTGCCTCCATCCAACACAATGAGGAAGTCACCCTACACTGGAGGGATGGTGACGAGATGTCACCGCAGAGGCGGCAGAAGGGATAAAGGGGAGGTAGGGATGAATAGGGCCCTGGTGTTCGGGATGGGACGGGCCACCCCGGGCTGAGATGGAAGCTCAGGGGACTGGGGTCTGCACGGGGCTCGACAGATGGGAGGGTCTGTAGGGATAAAGTGGGGAGGGGGGCGGTGCAAGGGAGGGAGCCGGGCAAACAAAGGCTCAGAAGCAGAGGAGCCCAGCCCAGGGACACAAAAGGTATTCACATCCTTCCATTCGGTGGCCACCACGGCTTAATTAAGCCAAAGGAAGGGCAGGGGCATGCAGGCTGGGGGTGGAGCAGCTACTGGAGCAGCTGCTTCTTCATTTTCGGAACTGCACCTCGTTCTGGGGCCCAATTATTCTACCTAAAACTGATCTGAGTGACACCCGAACTGCACAAGGCCTGAAGGACGCCCTGAAGAGCTTCTTCCTACCAGACCCCCGAAGGCCAGGGTCTGGGGGCCTGCTGGGAATCCCGGTCTCAGAGGTCTCAGCTCTGACCTAAGGGTGCTGAGCCCTAAGGTCTGTACAGGGAGTTTCTAAAAGTCTACGCTGTACCCCAAGAAGGGAACGGGTGGGGCAGCAGCCCTGGAGGAAAACCCGTGAGCGAGTCGTGGAGGGAGTGTGAGGGTTTTTGGGGAGTGAACTTTGCAGAGGGTGCTGGGAGCAGCCGGCCCGAGGACACTGCTGACTGGGGGACAGGGGCCACGGGTCGCACGTGGGGTGTCAGCTCTGCCGCCTCACTTGAGGTTGATTTGAAATCTCAAGATGTGTCTGAAAACCCCCCCTGGAGAAGCGAGGGGCCCGCTGGGAACGGGAAGGCCTGAGCAAGACAGACGCATGCCCAGGGCGAGGAAGGGGAGCCTGGAAAGCCACCCTCAGAAGAATCAGACACGTTTTCTAGACTTTCCCCTTCACATTTCAGCTTCACGTTTGGGGCTCACTTAACAATTCGTGTATTTGTTCTCCTTGAATCTAGTAGAGAATAAGAAATCCCTGGGATGGGGACAGAAATAATTCTGAAACTCACACACCAGCTCCAGCTTCCATCCAATTTAGTATTTTGTTTTGCAAAAAAATCTGCATTGTATTTCCTCCCACTCAGGAACATCTGATCTCTGGTTTCAGGGTGCGTTTTACAGGCCAGGAAAGGTGATTCCAGGTCGGGAAAGGCCATTCCAGGAAGATTGCGTTACTGTCCACTCTCCTGCATCATCGTCTTCACCAAAAAAACTGAAAGCGACGAAATGCCTACCCAGAGGGCAAATCCAGCTTCCGCTCTCCTCAGAGGCACTCAGTCCAGTTACGCATCAATGTGAGAATAGTCCCAGCACTTATCACTTGTAAACTCTTTTAATTGATTAGCTATTAAATGGCATAAGATCAATCCAAGTTTAAACCTGTATATCAAATCCACATTCCACAAACTCTGTAGTGAATTATGTATTTTAAAACATGCAGCTTTACTGGCTAATGTAATCGTCCGCAAATCTTCCCGTCTGTTCTTCAAGTCACTGTACCTGGAGGCGCACACCAGCACAGACCCAGACACTCAATTCTGGGGCTGCATTATTATCCTGTACATTAAAAAATCTTGAAAGGGTGCTTGTTCACACCTGCCACCTTTCTAGTGAGTCTCTTGTACTTGCTAATAGAGAAATAACATACCCAGGTTCCATCCTTTTTTTTTTTTTTTTTTTGAGATGAAGTTTTGATTTCGGCTCACTGCAACGTCTGCCTCCCAGGTTCAAGCAATTTTCCTGCCTCAGCCTCCCGAGTAGCTGGGATGACAGGTGCACGCCACCACACCTGGCTAATTTTTGTATTTTTAGTAGAGACGGGGTTTCGCCATGTTGGCCAGGCTAGTCTCAAACTCCTGACCTCAGGTGATCTGCCTGCCTCGGCCTCCCAAAGTGCTGGGATTACAGCTGAGCCCCTGTGCCAGTCCCAAGATTTCATTCTTAACCATCAGTAATTCTCCCAAAGCAGAAAAGCCATGGAGACGTTACATTTTGAGCAACAAAGTTTCAGAACAGCTGGCTGGATGAAGAAGGGAGCACTATTCTGCAGCCCCCATGGAACAGGAAAAGCCGCTGTTCAGACACCTGCAGAAACGCCTGACTCTGCCCACCTCATGTCCACATAAACCTGAAAAAATGGGAGAGGAGTAGCTGTCTGCCTCTGGAAGCCCCTCCATTTCCCTTGTGCATCCTGGCCCCTCTCTCTCTGAGCTCAGGCCCTTCCATGCTCCTCTCCCACCCCACAGAGGCCCCCTCTGCCGTTGTGTTTTTCTTCCTCTCCCATGTTCTGGCCTCACATTCTCTGAACCCCACCCGGCACACAGGGCTCCCTGCGTTCTCTGAGCCCCATGCCTGCCCCACCCGGCACCCAGGGCTCCCCTAGGGTCACAGTGTTGTCTGTTTCCAGGTTCACACTGGGGAGTCCTTCACAAAGGCAGACTGGGCCGACTCTGATGTAAGATCAAGTTCTCTGCTGTCCCTGTTGTTCCAGAAAATGGGATTCTACCCTTAGAAGCAATAAGCTTTCTGAGAAAACGCCTTCTGGGTCAGCTCCAAGTTCAGCTATCCCGAGGTTCCAAGGCTGTCTGCCCACCCAGACCCAAGGTGTCCAATCCTTAGGGGTGACCCTCGGGCCAACACCAATCACAGCCCTGGAGACCCCCACGTGTCAGCCATGGCAAAATGAACCCCCAACGCAGCAGGGGAGGGAAGGAGGAGGCGGGGCTCACAGAGCAGAGAGCCATGGAGAGCTCCGGGCCGAAGGGGACTTGGGCCTGGGAGAGAAGAGACAGCCAGGCGGCGAGGGACTTGTCCTGTGCAGGCCTCCCCAGGAGGCGAGGGTGGAGGGACTCCTGCTGGAGGCGGCCGGCAGATCAGCCTTCCTTATCCACGTCCTCGAAGTGATCCCTGTTTGACATTTGGAAATGACTTTCATCTGCTGGGTCCTCCTCGGTTTGACGTGCAATTGCTTTTCCCGAAGCTTTCTCCTCTTGTAACACCCAGCTCCTGCATGCCGTGGCGGCTCCAGCCATCATTCCTCATCCCATCACCCCATGCAGCGTCTTGCCTCCTTTTATGCCGGTGTACGTGTTGTGTTAAGAGCTGGGCTTTGCCATTTTTGACAGGCTAATGCATTTCACCACAGATAATGCCATTCACCACAGAGGCGCATTCTCTCTCGTGCCCATCAAGGCAGAGGCTGAGAAGAAGGTCTGCTTTACAGCAACGGCCTGAGGACCCTCAGCCCCAAGGTGAGGCCCCGCGCAGGTACCTCTGTACACGCCTGTGGAGTCCCACCCTGTCGTGTGCACGAGGCTGTCACCTGGAGATTCCGGCCCTGCCGGGCATCTCCTCCCACACCGAGCTCCTCCTGCCGGGGGGGTCTGCACAGTTCTGGGTGGGGGAGGCTCCAGGAGCTACCCGAGGCTTCTTCTCCTTGCCAACAACGATGCCCTCCTCCCGAGGGACGGTGGCCCCAAGGGGAGCCGGGAGAGCAGAGGCTACAGGCAGGGAGTGGGGAGACCCAGCCTTCGAGCACAGCGGTGCTGTGGGCACAGCGCCCCTTGGGTGGGACTTGCCTCTTGCTCACACCCACTCCTACCTCCTGGTACCCGCCTGCTGGAATCTCCTCCCCACCGCCTACCGTTTCTTTTGAAATCCCAGTTTAATCCACTTTTTTACACTTCCCTTTACTCCCTCAAGTGTCTCCTCCCAACACCCACTTTATTTCACAGCGGCTCGTGTCCTTCGGAGAGCCTGCCTCCCGCCATGGGCAGCAAGGTTCCCGCTGAGCTGCGCCCACCTGACCAGGGCTTCCCTCCTGCCGAGCCCTCACCTCGATGTGAGCCCTGAAGCCCCTTGGGCTGGGAGGTGAGGTGTTCAGAGCACAGATGCCCGAGGCTGCACCTGCACCAAGACCTGACCTTACTCCCCAGAGCCCCGGACCACACAGGGGCTCACCCGGGTGTTGGCTCACCCGGGCGCCTTCTCCGAACACCTTCCATCAAGTGTCTTGAATTCTGCAGAGCAGCCCAGGTTTCAGGGCTTTGCTCCTGTTTTCTTCTCTGGAAGTGCATGCTTTGCAGATGCCATGTCCTCAGTTTTAGTTCAGAAAATGTGTCCCGCCTCTCTAATCAGGTCTAAGGGAGGGGAGCAGCTCATGCCGAGGAGGACGTGTGCGGAAACGGGTAGCCTGGAAACGGGAGGAGCAGGCAGGAATCCAACACCCATCCCAGCCCCGCGGGCACTGACAGTCGCTGCAGACCGGGCAAGTCACCCTCGGGCAGCGCTTCAGAGCTGACGTGGCACCCGCACCCACAGGGCTGCGCTCATCCGCATGGCGGCCCAAGAGAAGGCCCCAGTTCACAGATGAGGAAGGCGGGCTTCGGGAGGGAGGGGCTGGGCCTCGCACCCCAGGGAATGGAAGGGCGATGGCACCTTTCTTCCATGAATTTCACTATTAGAGGAGAAAAGTTAAACAATGAAAAGTGTGGCAAGAGGGGAATAAGGTAAGAAGGAAGAAACGGAGGGGGGTGAAAGCAGGCAGAATGTGCCTCTTCTGATCCTCTTGGGGTCACTCAGCCACACCGAGCCATGGACCGTCCCTTGGAGCGCCACAGACTGCAGGGTTTGTCCTTGTCACGAACTCAAAGAGCTGACCTCTCTGGGCCGGCACACAACTTGCAGCCGAGTCCCTTCCACCACGCCCCAGCTCCCTGTCTAAACTCTTGGCCTGACTGGGAGGACCTCTCCCCTCTAGCCGAGTTCCTCCTGGCAGCCCTGCAAATGCCCACCCTCTTGGGTCTGTCCCTACCCTGCAGATGGCCCCAGCACCTGCCCCAGCCAAGCCTCCATCTCCCGCCAGCCACCAAGAGCTCCACCCACCACCTGGCCCAGCCCCTCCTCTGTCATCTCCAAGGATTTGATTTCAGTTTCACACGAATCACCTCCTAGTGATGCGTGGACTAATGCTGTTTACCGCCGGTTCACTTTCATTGCAAACTCCTCATCTCCAAGAAATCATCAACCGAGAAAAGAAAGGATGTCACCTTTTCCCAAATCTCCCACAGTGCCTCACACTACAGAGGGAAGCTGGTGGAGGAGCTGTCCAGACCCACGGGACAGAGAAGCCCGGGCCAGCCCCTCAACACCCTGCAGTGGGGACAGCGCAGCCGGGGACCGCCCAGTGCAGCTCTGCCACTGGCCCTGTGGGCTGGGGCGCCTCTCAGTTTATCTGCTGCTGACTTTGCTCCCTTGTAAAACAGGGTTGGGAGATAATGAGATGCCTGGGGAAGGTGTCCTGGGTCCCTTTCCACAGGGTCCCTTTCCACGGGGTGGGTGACTGATGAGGACAGGGGGTGCCTAGGAACAGGGGCTCGGAAGGACCTGCTGTGCATGCAGGGGTCACCCCAGGAGCGACCCTGGCTTTGGCGAGAAGGAAGTGTTCTCTGGTTCTGGCAGAGAAATGTGTGAGGCGGACTGGAACACAACACAAGCCTAAGGGAAGCAGCACCCGCTCCACAGACACCACGCACACCGCCCCTCCCCTGGTGCTGTGCGAGCACCCGTCCTCCTCCCGGGGCCCAGCCCTCTTCCTTGGCTGCTGGAGTGCAGGGTGAGCACGTCTGGAAGAAGCCTGCAGGCCCCACCTCCTTTCCTGCACCCCTCCTTGTGTGTAGCAGGAAGTGGCTTCCTTAGGAAGCAGTTATTTGAGTCATACCCAGGTGTGAAAAGCTACCAAGGTCAAGGCAAACATAGGAATGGCCTAGTGCCAAAAGGAAGCCACAGAATTCAGCCCTCCACATTTTATGTCTTAGACTTTCCAATTTTTTTTTTATTTCCAAATATCTCACTGCGTGGTCTCTGTGATTTTAATTAAGTCTGATCTAATGACTACTGTCTGATGGGGGGAGTGGCTTGCTGTATCCCAACGAGCAGCATGCTTCTGTTTTACGTTTAGAGGTTTCTCTGGCCACCTTTCGAGACTTCATTGTTCTCTGAAGATCGAGCTCTATCTCTCAGGAGCTGTATCTGAGGAAGCATTTTGGGCAAAACGGCAGGATGTACACTGCTTTTGGAAACTGCATCTGTGAACACTTCAGATTTATGAGAAAAATGCACTTCAAAGGGGCACCTTCCAGAAAAACGTTCAGACTCATGGTGAAAAGGTATCTAGAAGATTCCACGGAGCCTGCAGAAACCAAGCTGGCTGACCCCACATGCTGATGATCTGATACTGAACACACAGGCAAACAAAAACAGGTTCTTCCCACATTGGGGACGACACGTACCCTTTACCCTCATCATCCCGGCTAAATTCTGCAGGTTTCCTTCCGATTTCCTTCACATCAGAAACCATGGGATTTGGCACCAGTGTGACAACCATTTAGCATTTGCTGATTCCTAGTTAGTCCAGGGAAGTTCTGTGCCGCCATGGAGTATGGGAGGAGGGAGGCACGGCCTCGCCCTCCCGGGGCCTGGAGTCTGTTCCCAGACAATCTGCAAAACCGAATCCACGTCTCGAAAGTTTCGAGAGAATTCTACCGTAGACATCTGTACTATCAGCTACATTTGGAAAGGATTATAAAATTAGAAAATCTTCCATTCTCAGGCTTGACTTTACAATAAAATGTTCTCTAATAATAATTATTTCATAACAAATGATCTTTAATGTTGTATTTTTATAATTGTAAACTATTTGGCACAGTTTTCACAGGGTGCCCTTCATTTTTGAAGCAGCATAGGTTTTGCTTATTTGATTTTTGCAAAAAGTTTATTATTTTGACCTGGAAATTTAAATATATAGTGAGGAAAGCCATTCTAAGATACAGAGCTGATTGAAAAGGCTTTGTTAAAAACTTCTGGTGGGGTCAAGTAAACCTCAGGAAAAGTCACTGTTTTCCAATTTAATTGTGAACATCCTACTTCTATTACTCGTGATTACACCAATGCCTGAAGATTAAACTCACCTAGAGAAAGAACAGTCTCTTAAAGCCCCAGAGAACGAACCAAGGCGTGACCTGTGCTCTTTGTCAGAACTCAGCTTTCTGCACCGGGGGTGAGAAGTCAGGGTGCATTTGGGACTTGCAGACACACCAGCCCCAGTCAACTGAGCACCCTCAGATCGCAGCAATTGCCACCACACTGTCACTGCCTTCGTAATCACTTGCTAATGGGAGCAGCAGCAGCGACCGAGACGTGCACTTAGCCGCTGTGTTTACAGGAGGTCCCCGTGGCCTGGATGCATGCTTTCCTCTGGGTTTGGTTCCAAAGGCCTCCAAGTACACAAGGAAACCTGCTGGGTATTGTGAAATAAACCATCAAAAGAGAACTTGCTGAAAATTCTGCAGGAGTCTCTGCCCTCATGTCGGGGAAGGGAGAGTGGGCTGGCAGAATACTAAACTTGCTGCTCAAAGATGATCAAAGCCTCAAGGAAATGGATGCAACATTCAAAGAGACTCCGAGAGAAAAGGAGGAGAATGTCTTCTAATCATCTAACGACTTATTTTTGGCACAGTTTTTACCCAATCACCTTCCATAGAAATAGGACACCTACATGAAAAAAGAATGCATAAAGTATACTGGTACCAAAAATCACAATTCTTCCATGTCTTCACATTATCCTTAGTGTGTGTGTGTGTGTGTGTGTGTGTGTGTGTACATGTGTGTATAAATATATATATACACACATATATGCATATATGACAGGCTATGCCAATTTGAAAAAAAAGAATAAAAGTCAATAAAATTGGATTTTTACATCATGAAGTACAGAATTAATCCAAATATATCACGTTTTATCTATTTAGAAGAAAAAACAACATTTACTAAAACAATGGGGAGAAGTTTGGTGCAAGTAGTCTGTTAAACAAATGACCTTTAAGAATATATTTCAGTTATTCTGAAAGTTAATACACCCAATTTTTGCTCCAGTCTGAGCAAATTAAACTTGGCTGGATTATCTGATGGGGTTGATATCTTGGTAAGTGTCAAAAATATGAGCATCTGTCAAAAAAGATTTGCTTTTCCAATAGGTAAGGCAAACAAAAATATCACACTGATGTAAATGAAGAAAGCTCTAAAATCCTGACCCTGTCCATGAAATAGTTCTATTTTGAGGAAAAACAGGTAAACATGTTTAAAGGTGTTTGCATTAGAAGCTAATAATTCAATCTCCTTACTGCTTCAAAACTATTTTAAGAAAAGCTCTCTTACTCCCCAGGAGCACAACGTGGGCCCCCTGTGGTCCCAAGCCCAGGCTCTGACTCACACACACAGGGGTCGGGGCGGGGGGGTTCTGCACAAGCACTAATGATGTGCGTGCATTATCAGGGCTGAGGCGGACAAATGCTTTAGCAGAGGTTGGCAACATGAGGGCCTCCCAGGTCACGCGGGAAGCGCCTTGCCAGGACACTAACCCAGCTGCTGTTTAACGGAGGACATGAGGATTCACCTTTTGGAACCCCAGGGAGGACGCAGCTCTACACCCTGAGGCCACCAGTGCCCCCCAGGATACCACCTCCACGCACCCGTCTCCTCCACTCCATCAGAACATCTCTGCTCCTGACCTTCCTTTCCCCAGGTAAGAACACAAGTTCTTTTGTTTAAAGGGTAACTTCATATTCTGATATTAATAAAACTTATGATATTGCCACCTACCATTCTCTCTCTCCGAGGTTACTTACCTCTCACCTAACTTGCACAATAAGCTTTTTATTTTTCAGAAGCTTTAAGACAATGAATTGAGTAGTTCCAGCATGTCCCCATGAAATAAAGCATCAGATCAAATTGTTCCATTTTCCTTGTAACCCAGTGATGAGAATATCATCCACAACCTCACTGTGATTATAGAATCAGCAAAGTACACAGGTTCAGTGAGCCAGAAATAAATACATTAATGCAAGAAGACACCTTTCCTGAAATTTGTTTTATGTTTGCAATATTTTAAAAAACTTTTCAAACAGATTTTTACACTTCACAGGGGACTCATGGCTGTGATAGAAAACCCAGGTGAGATATGGATACGTTAATGAATTAATACCTGCTTCATTTACCAAAGTAAATATCCTTTCCTTGTAACCGCAATTGTCTGAGTCCTTGACACATTACTCAGCTAACTTCAAAGTGAACAATCATACAGTCCCATCCTCACTACTGCGTCCTGCTCCGCCAAAACACAAATCACAACAACACAATGGTTCAGCACCTAGAACTTTCTCACCGGGAAACAATCCACCGTGATGGGGCAAACCCCCACTTTAATCAAAGTACTTCCCTAAAGGGCATTTTGTGGTGATTTCAAAGCTAAACCAACCAGAAAGTCTTTACACTCATTTCATTTCCAAATTTTCCTAGATCACATTTTTAAAGAAAAAAAGTTTTTTTTTTCCTTTTTATTAATCTGGATTGAAGAAAAGCACACATTTCATTTATTGTCTGGATTACAGATTCTTATTAAACAAACCGGAGCTCATTATAAAATCAATATCAACTTAACCACCATGCCCTCAGGAGGAACAGCAAAAAGGTCACTCCAAGAAATTCAAACAATTTTCCTGCTGGAAGGGCATGATTTTAATTACAGATACTATTAATTAGAGCTGTCACTGGGAAGGCTTTTTTTTTCTGTTAATTATCACAAACTCAGTCCTAAGTATGCATTTTCAACCTGCAGTTTTTTTTTCAAATTAGTCATTTCTGCATGCAAGTCCAACCTTTCCATTCTATCAATATTTTATATTTGAATTTCAAAGTATATCAAAGGGTACCACGCTTTCTAAAAATCTCTGCCTGTATGATCTTCCGTCTCTCACGCATGGAACAGAACTGGTGTGATAATTTATTTATGTACTGACACAGACTTGGCCTGAAGACCTGGCATCCTACATTGAAGGTCTTGCTCAATGGAATTTCTGGATAAATTCTTACTAGTTTATGTGACATTTTTTTTCAGGCTGCTTCTTCAAACGTGATTTTCCTTTTGCTTTGAAGCAAAGCTACGCACTGCAACTGAAATGCCAGCCTCAACACATTTGAAGTTGCCATTTCTTTATAAGAAAAAGATCGTCCTGACAGGGCTCGTGACCCTCTCCAGAAAACTGGAGGCTTCCTCCATTCAATGGCAATACCAGGAATTTTGAAATGGGAGGAAAAGCTGTCTTGTGGTCAATCTCTTTTAAGCATAGAGATTGTGTAAATTCCTTATGCGGGGGAGGGTCCTGAGAGCTCACAGAGTATAGAAAAGCTAGCTCCAAGGAGCTCAGGCAGCAGGAGGGTATGGTGCTGGAGGGCGCTTTGTGGAGAGAGCTTGAGAGCCCACCCATGTAACTCTGATGATGGAATAATAATATTTACTTTACATACGACTGTAAAAATGATGAATTATTTACAAGACATATTGCACACTGTAATCATGTGACTAGAGAAAACAAAGGATCCAGTCCAACGAGGGAATCTTACACATGTACTGACCAAACTTTTAAAACAGTGGTTAAGGAGTCATCCTACCTTCCCAGATGGGAATATCTTCTCGGAATTAAATGATATTTTATATGCAAAGGAATCAAACGCCTTGACTGGTGTAAGTATTCTGGGCTTATGCCGCTGTTATAACTGAAGCCCTATGTTCATTACAGGACAATACTAAATACGAAATGTGCGCTATAGAACTTCCAAAAACTCTGTGGTTTTTAAAAAATGCCCGACTTGGTCTGAACTTGCCTTCCTCGCATCCTCCCCGGTTTCCAGCTCATTTCCAGGGGTGTCTGTGGTGCCTCTAGAGAAGGTGTCCCTCATAGGGACACGTGTGGGTCACCTTCCCCTGGTCAGCATTAGGTTTCACTGCACCGGACAACAGCACAGGGTGGCAACTGGGCAGGTCAAAGGATCTTTTCACAGAAGACCCCGAGGAAGCGGATGATTTTTGAGACATCTTCAAACACCTACACGCCAACTGATCTCGCAACTTTGGCACTTTTCATTAGTAGTGGCCAAACCAAGATAACAGATAATACATCATTCATGTACTGTACTTTTTCCACACTTCTAATTAACAACATACTTCCAGAGTTAACACGAGGCTATCCAAGAAGAGCAGACGGATACAGAGCTGCACAACTGTGGCTGCAACGTATTTGCATGAATGCTGATGAGAAGTTCCAAACTGTCATCATAAAAGACCCCAAACTATGATACAGGAACAACTGCTGGGAATGGAGGAGGGGCCAGAGAGGAACGCCATCATCTGCCTGCTCAACAGATAAATCCGATATACCACTTTTTAAAAAGTCTCCTCTTACCTGGTAGGCGGCAGTGGCATCTGCACCTGGGTCACCCCCTAGTCCCGAGAGCTTCTCCTTCAGCCTGTGCTGAGAGCTATGGCGGAGGCAGTAGATGAGGCCAGAGGCCAGGAGGACGCCCAGGATGCAGGCGAGGGAGACCAGGGTGAGCGCGATGAACTTGGTGGAGTCTTCTTGCTCTGCCTGAGGAGGCAGGAACTTGAGTTTGCTTTTCTGCAGAAGAAGGAGAGAGGGGTGTGTTAGCTCCTGACAAAGCATGACCTCCTAAAAACACATGTCTCCAAATGCAACTTGAAAGTGGAAAGCTCAGCCCCACAGGACGCTGTGCTGGCCCTGGAGCCACAACGGGAGGGCCCTGCGGAACAACCCCCGTCAAAGGAGAAGAAGTCATTTGAAAATAGCACATCGCAGATTGCAGCGTGCTCAAGAGGACAGTCAGAGGCATCACTTTTTCCTTCAGTGGTGGCTGTTTTTCAAATTTATGTAAAGTATTTGGCAGCTAATTTGCTGCCTTAAGTAAAGTATCCATCTCTTCTTCTAACCGGGCACAGCAGTTTGTCCAGAGCTTGCACAATGATTGTCGGGGGTGCTGGGGGGAGGCCAGGCTTGGCGGTGGAGGAGGGTGGGCAGGCCCGGAGCCTTCTGCAGCTCAGGTAGCCACCAAGTCCAGCACATCTTCAGCAACAGAGGAACGTGGGACTGGCTCTGTGCATCTTCACAGAACATTCTCCCTCCCAGGTCAGGGGATTTGGATCCACCTGTCTTGAAAGGCGAGGGCCGGTCGAATCCCACCTGACTCCAGTCACTCTCCAGGAGTGGCCTGGTGCAGACCACAACACTTCGCACCTACGCACCTACGTATTTTTCCTTGAAAGGAGCTGCAGAGCCTTTGGAACTTCACTTCTCAGCGAGGAAACCCCTTCGGATTCTCACTGCTTCTTGGGGGGCGGGGGTAGTGCTGGTGAAAATATGAGAAAGCCCTTTCGGTGCATTTCACTTGTCTCCACGTGCAAATAGTTGCACGGCTCTCCCCTCATTAGCTTCATTAGAAGGTATATTAGCAACAATTAAGGACGCCACAGGAAAATGGGAAGGCCGCCCCGCAGACCGCGCGCCCTGCACAATGACTCGGGGAGTGAATGGGGGAGCACGCCCGGCCTTGGTCCTGGCTGCTACAAGATGAGAACAATTAGCAAACCCCTTTCCACCACCTAATTTCGCGTGGTAACAAAACGGATTTTTCCCCATGAATGCCTGGCCGGCCTATTCATTATCTCTCTTCTATTAGTAATTTTCTGCTCCGTATTCAGCCTCCCAACTCTTCATTTCCTCCCGTCTCCCAGCGTACACAGTGCCTCTTATGTCAGGCCGGGCCCGTTTTTATCTTGTAATCATAAAGGCCACCAAAGCAATTATCGCCGGTCTTGACTGGAAAAGCTGGTCATTAATTAGCCTCCTTTTGCCTTCGGTGCAGCGGATTAGCTGGTGCCGGGACTGAGTTAATGGAAACGCGGGTTAAATGAGAAAAGACGCCCGGATTTTCCTGCCTGGATGCGCGGCTCGGAGGAGGACCGCGAGGTTCTCGAGCGGCGGGAGGCGGTGGAGCGGCCGCGGAGAGGGAGGGAGGCTTTGGAGAGGGAGGGAAGGAAAGGGGGAGGGAGAGGGAAAGGGAGGAGAGGGAGAGGAGGCGCGGGGTGGGGGAGGGGAGTGAGCAGGGAGCCGGGAGGGCGAGGAGGGGCGGGAGCCAGGGGAGCGGCCCGAACCCCGTTTGGTCCGGACCCCGCAGCCGCCGCTGGGTCGCCCTTCGCGTGGAGATCCGGTCCGCGCCCTCTCCCCGGTCTCCTCCCCTCCCCTCCCCTCCCCCTCCCTCCGGCCCACACAGCCTCTTCCAGAAAGAAGTCACTCTAGAGCCGCGCGACCCAGCCCCAGAGTCCGCCGGGGTCCGCCCACCGGGTCCCTGGCGCGCCCCTCCCCGCCCCTCCCCGGGCACAGCCCGTTCACGAAACCTAAGGCGCCGGCCACGCGCCGCCTCCCCCGGGACGGGGTCTCCTCGGTCCCCGCGCGGGCGCGAGTTCTCCCGGGTGGGCGGCAGCCCCGCCCTGTGCCCTCCTGGGCCGGCGCTAGGGACCCCAGAGCGCGCGGGGGGCCCCACGCGGGGAGGAGCGGCCGCGACCCCGGATTCGAGAGGCGTGGGGGTCCAAGCGGCGCCGGGACAGGGGCCGGGTCCTCTGCCCACCCCAGGGTCCATGTTCGCCTGCGGGGCCGCGTCCCCCGGAGCCACACCTGGGCGGGAGGGCTTTTCCCGGGGACCCGGCCTGCGCCCCTCGCCGCCCCTCGCCCCTCGCCTCCCGCGGGTTCCGCCTGGCCTTGGCCGACGGAACAAGAACAACAAAGGAAGCGGCGCGACCGGCGGAGGGGGCGCCCGCCGCCCTCCCACCCCTCATCCCGGCCGGGCCGATGGCCCCCGCGCGCCTCCATCCGCCCCAGCGCGGAGGCGACCCCGGCCCCGCTGCCCCGGCGTCGGGAGGACACCGCGCGCTCACGTGGATGACTGCGCCCGGGAACAGGGACTTCCCGAACCTTCCTGCCCCGCGCCGTGAGGCCCACACGCGCGCGGTGACCACCCTGGTTCTGAGGGGGCGGCGGGGCCACGGCGAGTGGCGGACCCGGCAGTGGCACCCAGGCTGTGCGCGCGGGTGTGTGGGGTTCCGAGGCGCAGGGCGGCCGCCGGCTCCGGCTCCCCGAGGAAGGGGCACAGGCGCTGCCCGCGGTCACTCGGGCCAGGTGAGGGCAGCGGACGCGCGGGGGTCGGAGAAGGAGGCCTGGTCTGCGGGCGGCAGGAGGGACCCGGGGCCAGCCGAGGCTGTTCCCAGGGAGGCAGACACCTGCTGTCGCC
The DNA here is from genome assembly GCF_029281585.2 of Gorilla gorilla gorilla. Classification (NCBI taxonomy): domain Eukaryota; kingdom Metazoa; phylum Chordata; class Mammalia; order Primates; family Hominidae; genus Gorilla; species Gorilla gorilla. The sequence goes on from NC_073230.2 coordinate 166,578,956, forward strand.
GGGACCCTCGACACGCTCCGCACGCGCGGGAGCGGAACCGGGCCTGCTTTGGAGGCCTCTCTTGGCGCGCTTGGATTTACTCAAAGGTCAAAGAAAAATGTCAAGGAGAGCGATTGCCTGGAGAGCTCCTGGCTCTCCTCCCGGGTCCCCGCTGGGTCCCAGGAGTCCCCGGAGGGGAAGGAAGGAGCCCCAGTGCCCCGGAGTCCTGTCTCCACCAACCTCGCCCGGCTTCCTGCTGCCTAGGCCCGCGCTGTCCCAGCAGAGGAGGGGTGGGAGTCGCCCCAGGCCCACCTCCCCGCGCCGGTCCACAAGGAGGCCCCTCCTGCAACCTGGGAGAGGCCGGGGGAGGCCCGGAGGGCGACCGCGCGGGGCCGCGGGACCTGGATAGCCGGGGAGTCGTGACCGCGGGCAGCGCCGGGGCTGAGGGCGAGGAGGGTCTTACTGCAGGGGAGGGCGGGACGCTGGACAGAGGGACCGACTGGGGTCCACCGGCCTGACACAGAAGTCGCTGGATCCCAGGGCCCGGCTGGGAAACCCGCTTCCTACCCGCCCGCGGGCGCCGCAGAAGAAACCGAAGAAAGAGGTCTTCCCTCCACGCCCAGGACGGTTTCAAGTGTCCCACCCAGCGCTGAGCAGGAGGGTGATGTGGAGGGAAAAACTGTTGGCTGCAAGTCAGGTCTTAGGAATCCCGGAAGAAACGAAGATTTAAAGAATTTTTTTCTAAGTGATTGAGTTCCAATAACTTTACAATGACTTGACTCCCTTTTTGTGGAGTTAAAAAAAATCTTAAAACTCCTGCTAGCCATGGCCTTTAAGAGAAAGAAATGAGTTTAAAAGTGAGTTTGAGGCACAGTCTTGACCCAGGTGTGGCTTTGGTGGTCCTCAGCGCCATCTCCCCCATGGGCACCGACCCCCCCAAGGCTGCACCACGGCGGGTGGACCCCAAAGAGAGCCCAGACTAATTAGAGGCATCTTATCAGTCTTGACTTGAAATTGAAAGAAAATTATGTTTAAATATTTATGACTTTGACATTTACAGTCAGGCGTTTTTGAAAAGCGGAACACCCCCTTCTGTACAGCGGCAGCTCAATGACTGAAAGTTTGGAACAGAGGAGAAGTGAGGAGGAGGAGGAGGGAGAAGGAGGCCTGGTAACACAGCGGCAGGGGTGCGTCCCGGGTGGGGGAGATGCACGGATAGGCACACTTCAATGCCGAGTTCTCAGATGCAGGAATAGTATAATTTAAAAAAATAATCAGGAATGATTAAGTTAATTTTATCTCAGGTTAGATCTATCTTGAGAATAAGATGAAGTACAATATCGCATATTTCTTCCTCTCAACCGTCTGCACCTGCAACTCCTCAAATTTAGAATAGACAGTATTGCAAAAGTTGTGATTCAAAATAAGCGTATGACCACAGAGACAATTTGTGGAGCTGTCTTAGAAATTAGCATCTGCAGACACTGTCCTGACCAATTTAAATTATTTTGACCGTGCCCCTGAGTGGAGGTGCATGAGGCTTCCACCCCATGCCCTTGTGAGCCATTTGCGGGAAAATGCCTTCAGAACTTTTTTAGCTGTCCATGTGGTAAGCTTAAAAGAAAAGAGAAAAGGACATGTTATGCCCAGACTCAATTGTGAGAGCTGATACAGCCACACAAATACAAAACTTTACGGTAAATATGTGTTGACGGGTAGCCAGATTTAGTCCTTTTCCCAGGCTGTGTGATATAACCAGTTAACAGGAGCAGTTCATTCTGTGAGTCACGATGTGCAGTATTAAAATATGCTTGCATCATAAAGACGTAGGGATACAGGTGCTCGGTGCCAGTTAATGTTAAACTTCTAACATTCTTGATGCTTTCATTTGTATCATTTCTAAGGAATCAGATTGCAGTCCCAGCCTCATCCTATGTTTGTGTGCATTTAAATTACTAAATTATAAATATCTTTTTCTCTTAAAACTTAGAAGTCAGTTTTAGAGACCATTAATGAGTTGCTGTAACAAGTTTATCTTTGGTTTGCTGGATGAATCCTCTTAGAATTATTAGGAAATTTCATTCTAAATTTACTAAAATGCATTACTAAAATATAATACTCACTTTAGGGCTGATGAACATTTTAAGTTTTCAGGCCATAGCAAGTGATCCAACTTGAAAACACGGGGGAAGGGGTGTCTTAAAATATTTTAAAAGTATTTTTTAAAGCTGTTAACTGAACTACTTTTAATTTGGAATTTGCCACAGAATTCTAATAAATGAGAGAAGTCAGGCGGAAATAATCATGTATTAATTCTCTGCATTACAAAATCTTTTCAGAAGCTATTATCAGAGCAAGAGGCACTGCGGTCTGAATTCAGGGTGGGAGAAGCCCTTTGTGCAACTGAAAGCTATTGTTCCTCTGTGCAGATGAAATTGTACTTGCAAATCTGCCATTCAAGTGGCCAAAAAACCCAAAAAAGCAAAAGAAAAGAATCTTCAAGGAAAACTTATTCTTAAATGTAAACTTTAATGAAAATAAGTTGGGATATACTGTTTTAAAATGGGCTATTTGTTGAGTTTTTCCAGGCATACACTTAAAAGTGAATATACAAGAAAGGTAATAAATTGTCTATTTGCCATCTTTAAGCACTCCTAAAACATCAGTTTTAAAGAAATACTGTGCTTTAAGACATCAGGGAAGATTTATGATACTGATGTTCAAAGGGGGAAGCACCCTTGTGCAAACTAATTTTTAACCAGCAGATTGTCTCCGGTGGGAGAGAGGGACCCAGAGGCTGAGCAGGGGAAGGATGCCCCTGAGAAAGCTGCCCCCAGCCTCTTTCAGACTCTCCGCTGGCGTTTTCATGACACCCAAACTCAGACTCAGCGGATCACACTTAAGGCACCGGCTCCTGACCCCTATTTTTGGCCCGCCCGCCTGGTCCCCAGGCCTGCCTGGACGCACGCGCGCCTTCCACACCAGGTGCTTCTCGGGACGGCGCCTGGCCTCCCCACCCCGCAAGAACCAGACCCTCTTCAGGACTGGGGGGGTTACCGCTTCGCCTCCTCTACCCGGACTCAGAAGCCCCAACCCAAGACCCGCCTAGCGTCGCTTGTCAGAACCCCTCTGTGGCACGACTTTGAGCAGAGGGCGAGGGAAGGGAGGGTCAGCGTTCGGCCCTGTCCCCTGCCTGGGCTTTCTCCCCCGCTTCCCCGTCCCTCCCCCCTCGCCGGTTCACAGCATCCCCACAGGAGTCGTAAAGATCAGGCCCCAGCGCCGGACACAAAGGCCAAGGGTTCCCGGGAGCCGCGGGTATTCAGAGCCAGGAGAGGGGTCCCGGCGCGGAGGGTGCTGCGGCCCAGCCTCCTGGCCATAGAGCGCGCCGACCGCGAGGAAGGACCAAGGTCCCCAACCACGCCCGCGTCCACCCATGAATCCCGGCGCTCGCAGCCCCCGGGCCGCGCAGCCGCCACCGCCGCCGTCTTCTCTGGAGCGCAGAGGGGTGTGCTTGGGAGGGGGCGGGAGGGCACTTTCCTCTGTGTCGGTGAAAGGAAGAGTTTCCAGCTCCCTCCTCCGCACAAACCTTCACTTCCTCTCCTGTTCGATCGCGTCCTAAAATCTGGGATCGGCGACGCAAGGACAGCCTGGTTTGGCGAAGACCCCTCGGACACCCTGCGCTCCGGACTCCAGGCGGGTGGCTCCACGGTGCCGGCCGGGACGCGCAGCTCGGGAGGCGGGACCACGTCCGGGACCCCGGGGCCGCTGTCCGAGGACGGAGGTCGGTGACTTGAACCGCGTCGTCCTCAGGGCTGTGGCGGGGCCCCTCTCCCAGCCGTCCAGCCCGCAGCGCCCAGCTCAGCGCACTGAGGACCAAAAAGGGCGGGAGACTCTCTCCGGCCCTAAAAGGCAATTGTGCTGAGATTTTAACTCTAACTTGGGGGTTCGCCCGATTCCCTGGAGCAACGCTTCTCTAAAACCACGGAGCAGGCCAGTGTTCGGAACTGCACAGGTAGTTACGAAGGAAGGAAATGAAGTCCCTCGTTCCAACAGCTTCGGGTCCAGTCACAAGTTTCTCTCTGGCGAGCACGCGGCCGCCTCACCTGGGGTGGGGGAGGCGCTGCGGAAGCGCAGTTCTCTTTGGGGGAGGAGAGATGGCCTCTCAGAGGCGTCCCCACCTGCCTCTGGAACGCCTCTCCCTGCAGGCCCCCTCGGCTCCCTGCAATTCGCCGCCCGCTGGGATACTCCCATGGCTCGGAGGCGCGCTCCCGGACCCTGGTGAGGAGGGCGAAGAGCGCCCCAAAATGGGCTGAGAGGAAAATGCGCCCACACTGGCGCCTCTCCATCCTGGCTGCTCGCCCCTTCCCTCCTCCTTTCCCACACGCCTCCCATCTCCGTGCCTGCACCCCCCCACCCCCCGCACCCTGCAATGGTCGGAACTGCAGGGAGTGGGGAGCAACGCGAAAGGCCGAGAGAAGAGCGCTGGGGAGAAGTCCCGGAGGTCCTAGCCTCCTTGGGGCGGTCTCTGCGGGGGCGCTGGGCCAGGACAGCTGCCAACCCTCCAAATCTGTGCGCTCAGAAGGAGCTGCCCTTTGCCCGCTCCTCCTCACAGGCCCACCCTAGACCCACTTGGGGATGATCCCAGGCGCAGCTCTCCCCTGCCGGCCCAAGCCTTTGACAGGAGTCCTGCGGCGAGGCAGAGACCCCCTGCACTGAGCTCTCCGACGCCCTAGTTGCCCGTTAGAGCCCCCATGCGCGCCCTCCAGCCTTCGAAAGCTCTCTTCCTCGCCCCACCACCTACGCGCCTGGTGATGCTCTCGTGGGCCCTTCCTGCTCCCTCCGCCCCCATCCCAGCCTCTCTCGCCTCTTCCAGGGCCCACCCAACCGCACTACGAGCGCCCGCGCCCCGCCCGGCACCCCTGGTTACCTGCAGCTGGGCCGGCGCCCAGCGCCCGCGCGGGAGGAGGTGGGGGCGTGCGCCGGGCCGAGCGGCCTCGGGGCGCAGCAGCTGCGGGTAGCGGCAGCGCCATCATCACAGCCAGCTGCTTCCCTGCGCTGGAGCCACAGACTAGCGGGGTCATCCGCTTCTGACCACAAACTTCTAGGGCGGCCGGTGGAGACAAAGGTGCCGCGCGTCGCTGCTCCAGCAGCAGCGGCTGCGCGGCGGCACGGGCTCGGAGCCCGCAGGCGCCGGAGCTCTGCGCGGCCGCTCGGCCCAGCTCCGCGTGCTCCGCCCCGGCCCGGCCCCCGGGCTAGGCACGCTGGGCCGGGGCGCGGCGCGGGCGGGCTCAGGGCGGGCTCCGGACGGTCCCGGTAGGGCCGCCGGCCGCGCGCGTAGCACCAACCAGCGCGGCCGCCGCGCCCCGCCTTATATCCGGCCCGGCGCGCACCCGGCCGGCGGCGGCGCGGCTCGCGGCCCAGCCACCGGTTGCTATAGCGATGTCCCCCCCCCCCCACATGTTGCTGACAGCAATTGGCTAAGGGGCCGCGGCTCTCCAAACACCCTCTCCCGCCCGAGACTATGAATGGACATCAGCTTTGTCAGTCATTGGTACAACGCCGAAGCCAGGGCCTTCGCCTTTTCTTTCTTTTCAGTGTTTCTCCCTTTCATCGTTCATACTGGGCAAGTTCAGGGTAGCACCGAAGGGAGAGGGAGACCTCGGCCAGAAAAGTCAAGGCGCGCGGCTCTGCTGTGACCTTTGTCCTGGGAGGGGTGGGTGGGGTGCGTCGCCACTCTTGGCAAGAGAAAACTGCACGGCATATCGTTCTTCCCAGTTACTTTTTCCAGTGTTGCCGTTCGGGCCTTTTTGCTCCCTTTCCAAATGGAAGCAGGCCAATGATTCAGGGCGAGTAGACGAGAGCCCCTCTGCTCACTTTACCAGGGTCCTCCCGAGTGTTTAGGTCCCGATGCGCGTAGAAAGTGTCTTGCGAGACGCGGAACTGGTGAGACTTTGCCACCATTTGGTCCAGGCCAATGTCGGCCGCCAGCCCAAAACGCCGAAGGGAGACGGCGGTGAAAACCCAGGCGTGCGAGCTGCGTCCTTGCCCTTCCCCCTACCCAGGTCAATGGTCTGGCCTAGACCACCGCTCTGCGGGCGGAAGGAGTGGAGCAGAATCACAGGCCACGCTCCCAGTCGTTCGAGCCTGCCCACATAACCCCCGGCCCCTGGCGCAGTCAGGCCCGCAGCGGGCGAGAAGAGCTAGGGTCTCGGGGCGACTAGGACCACTGAGCACCTCCCCCCCGCGCCTCCCGCCCATGCTCTCTCTCCCCAGGCCCTGGACCCCGGGCCACAGCCACAGGTTGGGGCACCCCGGTGCGCGGCGCCCCCGCGGAGCTGGCGAGAGCCGGAGAGCTGAAACCCAACATCTGTGTGTACAATGCGCTCTCCGAGGCCCACAGCTGCAGGAACAAGGAGAAGAAAGGAAGAGGGGGGCGCAGATCTTGTCACACGCAGATGACAGTCTGCGGAGGGCTCTTTAGTTTCTCCTTTTCTGGAAACCCCAGCGGCCCCCTCCTAGGCCCCCCTCTCCCACCGCCTGGCCATTGTTCCCTGGGCCCGGGACAGCTGGAGACGGCGGCCCGCGCCACTCGACGCCCCTCCCGCCGCACACCCGGCTGCCCGCGGCGCCCGCTCCCGGCCCCTCCGGGGCCAACTCCTCCACACCCCCCACCTCCCCAGGCCAGGCCCAGGCGGCGCTTCCACAGTCTCCCCTCCCCTCCCTTGCACTCTGGCGCTGCCCCTAGACCTGCTCGGTGCAGAGGGCCTTGCCTGGCGCTTTTCTCTCACAAACCTAGTTCTGTAAAACCTGGGGGCGAGCCCCAGGAGGCAGGGCTCAGAGGCGGGGGTTGTCCACAGATATGAGTACGGTGCCGTCCGCTGCAGGCCCCTGTCTAAAAGTGGCCGAAGGACCCCGTTTCCTCTGACTGCAGGCCCAGGCTGAGTTCCGCATTTATTTTTGTATTTATAGGGCAAGGCCAGAGCGCTTCATAAAGCTCCAGGGCAAAGAAGTGGCCTCGCATCGGGCCATGGTTCCCGCAGGCCTGAGCGGGCTGCAGGAGGCCCGGTGCGGCTCGGCGGGGGCGCGAGAGGCGAGAAACTGCGGCGTCACTGGGGTCCTCTGGCCATGAGTGAACCCCTCCAGTAGGCGGGGAGGGGGTACATCACCTTGGCCCTCTCGTCCCCCCTGCCCAGGGCAAGGCCCGCAAAAACCCCCGCACCCTGGCTCGGGGGCGGCGCGGCGGCGGGCAGGTCAGAGAGAAGCGGTACTCGGGTTCCCCCAGCGCCCGGGATGCCCTCCCAGGGACCTTCTCGGGCAAATAGTCGAGTGGCAGCGGTTCCTGTCCCTCCCCGCCACCCTCCTCCGGTGCCTCGGCGTCCCCAGCCAGGCTCCAGGGCGACCCCAGGCCCGGCCCTGGGCAGAGACAGAGGAGGGGAGGGGAGGTGGCGCAGGGGGGCGGGGGGCCGGAGACGGCTGGAGGAGGACTCGGGAGCCGGGGCGGGAAGAGGGGAAGACAGCGGAGAGAAGGGACGGGGAGGGGAGGGGGCTCGGAGGAGGGGACCTGCTGCCCTCAGCCTGGCTGGTAACCGGCCTCTCCATAGCAACGGCCTGCGCGCGCGTCTGTGTGTGCGCGCGTGTCTGATGTGTGTGTGCCCGTGGTGTTCCCGGGACTCCCCGCGGGGGCTGGGAGGGGATCGCAGAACCCTAGGGCGGCGACAGAGCAATCCCCTCCAGGACTGGAGGCCCGACCTCCGCGGTGCTGGGAGCGCCCTAGGGTCTGGCTGCGCCGCGCTGGCGACGGGGTAGGCTCGGGGAACGCGCGCAGGCCCCGGGATCGGCCGCTGGGGCATTGGGGCATCCTGCCCTCGCTGCCCCGACCCTCCCGCTGCGATCGCAGGGCCCTGGGGCACCGGGGAGTGGGCGGGTCTTCCCAGCGACCCGGAGCACAGGGGCGGGCGACGGCGCCCCCACCATGGCCCTGCCCGGCCGGAGCGCCCGGCGCACCTGAGGTCTGGGCCGGGGAGCAGCTGGGGAACCGCGCGTCGCCTCGGGGAGCTCCCGGCCAGGCCGGCTCCGGGCAGAGGCCAGAGGGGCCCTGGCGCACCCTCCCAGCCCGCGGCGACCTCGCACCACCTTCCCCGCCAGCCCGCGGCTCTCCTCGCCCTGGATCGCCGGAGCCTCATCCAGGCTGGGGTCTCCCCGGCCGGGAGCTCTCCGAGGTGGCCCGGAGTGGCCGGTAGCCGTCTCCCTCGGCCAGGCCGTGTCCAGCCCCTCAGTCTCCACGGCGGCGCAGACCGCACGCGGCCACCCTGGGCCTCGGACAGGGCTAGGGGGACGCAGACCCTGCCGTCTGGGGGTCCTGGGGCGGCCACGGGGCCGGCGACCCCAGAGCAAGGCGGAGCCCAGTACAGGCCAGAGAGCTGGTTTTGCTTTCTTCACAGACATGACCTGACAGTGAATACACAAATAAATACAATTCTTTTCGTTAGTCCCTTCTTCCGTTGTCTCAGTGTTTCACTTCCAACATCAAAGCACCGCATTCCTGATTTGATCTTAATTTAATGACCTGTCTTTCTAGTGCTTTGAGGAAAGATGGGTGGGAGGTGGCACCAATTCAGTTCAATTTGGGTCACTTTAAAAATCGTGAGAGGGCCTGAAAGGTTCCATGCGGGTTCACAAGCAGAACAGCGCCCTTCCTCGTCCACGCCTTGGTGCACCTGCGGCAATATATTCTGGGTGGCAGACGGTGATTTATGTCTGAGAGCCTCCAACTCACTCCCCTTCCTCCCACCACCCCTCCTCTAAGGTGCGGCCTGACCTCAGTGGGGCTGCAGAACTGGCCCCGCCAAAGCTGAAGGCGGACCCACACTCTAAGCCCTAGAGTCTAGGGGGGTCATGAGAAGAACGCGTTTGTATTTGAGGTGCTGGTTCTTTTAGTCTATTGCTTCAGAAACTGGTAAGTTACTCGCCAGATTTCCATTCTATTTTTCTTTATTTTAAATTCCCTTTTTATTTCCAGGGCAGGAAAATGTATCTTCTAATTCTTGAAAATACTTTAGAAAAGTGTCTCAGCAATAATGTGAGACTAGATTCAGCTAATTCGAAGAATGAATAATGATGTGAGGATTTTTTCTTTTTTCTTTTTTTTTTTGGTCATGAGATCTTAGACTTCATTTAATAATAAATTTCAATTTACATGATTTCAATAACATTTTCAGAGAAAACTTTTAAACATGACACAAAATATTTTTGAGAGACATGTTGATTGAAATCATTTATATATGACAAATGAGTATATTATTCATACAGAAGTTAGGGTTGTTTGGCTGATGAATAAAAAATATAATATATGTAAAATTCTCCAAGACCTACAAAACAGCTACACAATATAAATAGTTTAAAAATGATTTGTTGATCCTGCCAATACTTCTTTTAAAGTGCATTTCACATTTGTTATGTGTAAAACCTAATGTTCTGTGATAAGAATCTCATTTTCAATTTAAGGAACACTAAATTGTTATAGATTACACATTTAAGTGATTAGAATAAATATCCCATGCACTAAATTATCAAAGAAAATGTATTTTTAAGCAAAATAGAGAAAGACTGTTATGGGAAACATGATTATTATAAAGCAAAACACATATTTCAGGAATTAAAAATAATATGGTAAGGTAGAAAATGATTTAAAAAACACCTGAGACTCTTGATTTCAGAAGTCTAAATCAATTTTGTTTTTTAAACTAAAACAGTAATTTATAATTTTACAGTACACAAATAGTATTTAAAATACTTTTGATTTCTAAATCCATTTTTAAAAAGTATTTACTATTATAATATAAAAATAAAAATAGATCCTTAAAAATATTGTAGGTATGTGTATAAGGCATTTCTTCATGCATATATTTAAAGAAAACAACATTTTAAAGTAACAATGAGTGCATTTTGAAAACAAGATGTTTTGAGAGGTCAGCCTCCTAGTAAAGCATAGTAGTTGGCATTGAGATAATTTAAGAACAAAGACACTTCCACAGACAAATATGGATGACTCTAAGTTGAAATGTATTAACCACCAGTAGTTATTTTTTCAAGGACAATATTTGGAAGAGCATCAGACACTAGTGAGAAGTCCTTATTCATCATAAAAGAAGGTAAGTCCGTTGCAACAATAGGGCAGTGAAACAACTGCATCTTAGTAGAGCCCTCACCATCTACCCATGCATACTGGATCTTAGCAGAGCCCTCACCATCTACTCATGCATACTGGGTCTTAGCAGAGCCCTCACCATCTACCCATGCATACTGGATCTTAGTGGAGCCCTCACCATCTACCCATGCATACTGGATCTTAGCAGAGCCCTCACCATCTACTCATGCATACTGGGTCTTGGCAGAGCCCTCACCATCTACTCATGCATACTGGGTCTTGGCAGAGCCCTCACCATCTACCCATGCATACTAGGTCTTGGCAGAGCCCTCACCATCTACCCATGCATACTGGATCTTAGCAGAGCCCTCACCATCTACCCATGCATACTGGATCTTAGCAGAGCCCTCACCATCTACCCATGCATACTGGATCTTGGCAGAGCCCTCACCATCTACTCATGCATACTGGGTCTTAGCAGAGCCCTCACCATCTACCCATGCATACTGGATCTTACCAGAGCCCTCACCATCTACCCATGCATACTGGATCTTAGCAGAGCCCTCACCATCTACTCATGCATACTGGGTCTTGGCAGAGCCCTCACCATCTACTCATGCATACTGGGTCTTGGCAGAGCCCTCACCATCTACCCATGCATACTGGATCTTAGTAGAGCCCTCACCATCTACCCGTGCATACTGGATCTTAGCAGAGCCCTCACCATCTACCCGTGCATACTGGATCTTAGCAGAGCCCTCACCACCTACCCGTGCATACTGGATCTTAGCAGAGCCCTCACCATCTACCCATGCATACTGGATCTTGGCAGAGCCCTCACCATCTACTCATGCATACTGGGTCTTAGCAGAGCCCTCACCATCTACTCATGCATACTGGGTCTTGGCAGAGCCCTCACCATCTACCCATGCATACTGGATCTTAGCAGAGCCCTCACCATCTACTCATGCATACTGGGTCTTGGCAGAGCCCTCACCATCTACTCATGCATACTGGGTCTTGGCAGAGCCCTCACCATCTACCCATGCATACTGGGTCTTGGCAGAGCCCTCACCATCTACCCATGCATACTGGATCTTAGCAGAGCCCTCACCATCTACTCGTGCATACTGGATCTTAGTAGAGCCCTCACCATCTACCCGTGCATACTGGATCTTAGCAGAGCCCTCACCATCTACCCGTGCATACTGGATCTTAGCAGAGCCCTCACCACCTACCCGTGCATACTGGATCTTAGCAGAGCCCTCACCATCTACTCATGCATACTGGATCTCAGTAGAGCCCTCACCACCTACCCGTGCATACTGGAAGCAGAGTTTATCCCACAGGACAAATTCATGAACTGGGAAGATTTTTAAGATAAGATTTTGCCACATTGCTTATGTTAGATATAACATAAGCAATGCAAATGTAAGCAGTGCAAATGTAAGATATAGCTATAAAATCAATGCCCTTATTTTAAAATTGAGAAATGCTAAAATTATTTTTTCAAATTATTTCACTTTATTTCAAGAAAAATATGAATTCTTTACTTAAAGCAGAACAATGCAAGTCATTTTTTGTTTTGAAAAATAAATCACCAACACAACTCAGCTTTTATTATTAGTTCTCATGCTGGCTCATATGCCGATCAATCTGAAGCTTTTGAAATCCAAAAATAGGAACTCTATGATGAGATAGACTTGATATCCCACCAATGGCTTGACATGATTACATGAAACCATGTGCTTATAAACCAAGTATGTGTTTCAGCAAACATTTCTGCTTGAAGGATTGGCTGACAAATATGTCGGGATGTTTAGACTTTTCTTCCCCAAACTTCAAAGTTATAATTCAAAGAATAGAAAAAGCCTCAAGGCTTCATTATTACTATTATTAGTTTTGTCCATTAAAAGTAGCATTTTGAAAAAATACTGTTCATAAGCACAGGTACTTACAAACAGTGCAGTCTCCCTAGAGGTGAATCCGGTTTTCACTGTCTAGATTCTAGTATAGAGGATCTATTACTTTTAATCAACGTATTTGTAAAGATCTAATATTTTATTATTTACAGAATAATGCCATAAGGCACGTATTTAACAGTTGATGTTCAGTATAGTATATATATTGTATTTTCATAACTAGATTATATTCTTTTCAAAACTGAGCTAAAATTCCTTAGATTGAATGTTTGTAAGAAAGACTCATTACCACATGAACAAGAATCTAACTTTTTTGAAAATGGCTAAATAGTGCCATTATGTTCAGATGAAAGGAAACAAGATAGTTCTGTGAAGAATAACCAGGTCATCTCTATTTTTGTTTAAAATCTCTTTCACATATTTTGTCAGTTACATACTACACATCCATTACAATATTTGGAAACTTTTCCTCGGGTTGCTTTGGAATTAAAAGTAGAACAATAATTCAGGTAATTCAGGTAAATGTTTGTTTCACAATTATATAACTTAGCCATGTCCTGTTCACATATTCTATAAGAAAAGTGCCTATGTATATTTTAATGTATGAAAATAGGCTCCAATTAAATGAAAGAACAGCAACAGCCTGACAAAGCTCACCTTTGTACCTGGATTCTACTGAGAAGGAAAATCAAATGATCACTATGAAGTGATATTTTTTGATTTTATATTGCAAATATGTCTATACATATTTAGATCTAATGTGAACAAAAATTCAGGAAGCAGCCAGTTGCTTTTCTTCTCTTTTTTTTCTTTTTACTGAGACAGAGTCTTGCTCTGTCACCCAGGCTGGAGTGCAGTGGCGTGATCCTGGCTCACTGCCAACCACCACGACCCAGGTTCAAATGATTCTGCTGCCAGTAGCTGGGATTACAGGTGTCTGCCACCAGGCCCAGTGAATTTTTTTTGTATTTTTAGTAGAGACAGGGTTTTGCCATCTTGGCCAGGCTGTTCTTGAACTCCCAACCTCGGGTGGTCTGCCCACCTTGAGCCTCCCAAAGTGCTGGAATTACAGGCGGGAGCCACTGCGCCCTGCCCAGTTGCTTTTCATTCTGACACAGTGCGGAGCAGGTTCAGGGTAAGCTGTCGCTGAGACGGAGCATTGGTGGCACGGGATTCCATGTGACTCACCCTCAGCTGCCAAGTGGCCAACTGCATGGAGCTGCCGCATGTCCTCGGTCAGTGCGGTGGGATGCACGCTGGCATTCTAGCAAGTCTGGCACATTAGCATATAATCTGCAACAGGGTGCTGTCAGGTACTGAGACCACTTTTAAAACCCTCACGAATCTGCCACATGTAACTATATGTCTCCCTAATATGTTTCCATTCACACACTTTAGGAAGTGATATACCTACTTTGACCTTGCTCAGTCATTTCTGAAATTCCCATTTGGAATTGTCTTCAGAAATATGCCCAAAGAAAACCAGAAATCTAGTCTTACGTTTTCTAAGCTTTTTCACTTGTGATTCTCCACACCTTAACCTCATCACTCCTCCAGTTGACTGTCCTTGTCTCCAAATGGCTTTAGAGTATTAAAAAAGAAACAAATCTGAAAGATCACTTCCACCATTAAGAGTGCATTTTAAAAGGCCATTTCAAAAGAGTAGTGCCCCAGACATGGTGAGCACTAAGACAGACAGCACCTCCGAGTGACACTGCGGAAAAACCAGGCTCACTTGTCCAAGCACGTTCGCAACAGAGTCAGTTACTTTTCCTCCACTGGGTTTCCCAGTTTCCATGACGACAGCCTGTCCTGAATGTCCATCTTTGGGGTGAGGCTCGAGGCTTCCTTGTCTTTTGTCCTCCCCACAACCAGATCCCATTACTTTTTTCAGGTCATCCCTTATCTGACCTTATTCCCCATCCCCCTATGCTGATGGTGGCTGGCCTCCTGCAGTCCTGGGGTCTGGTCCCCTCCATCCACCACCCTCAGCCTCGGCCATCTCTACCTTGTCCACTGGAACAGCTTCCTCTCCCTCCCTGAGAATTCCACCAACCCTTCCTCACACCCATCACAGGCTGGCTCCCTTTCATCCGATCAACCAAGGACACACAGGGGCGCCTCCAGACCTCCCTTGCATGCCTTCCCCACACCAGGAGCCCCTGGTCAGCGGCCGCGAGGGCACCCTCACCCTCTCCTGCACACTCTCTCCCCATCGAGGAACCCTGGCTGGCTCAGCAGTGGGCTCGGGGCCTTTCATTTGTTTGAGGTCGAATGCTGAGACCCTCACCTTCAGAACATGTGAGTGCTACGGACTGCTCATCATTTCACGCATGTGCACATGCACCGTCTCTCACACACGCACGCTTTCGCACACGTGGAGACAGGCGAGTACTTTCTAGTCAGCATGACAGCAGCGGCTCCATCCTGTCAAGCTACTTTTCCATATTTTATTTCCTTTCACTCCCAGAGAAACGGTGGAACTCATGCATTTTTTTCCCCCAGTTTTACAGATGAGAAAACCAAAGTGCTGAGAGGTAAATGAAGTATCCGAAGCTGGTCAGTGCCAGAATCTCAATCAACACACAGGCTCCTATGCGAACCCACATACTGAGGGCATGTTTCACAGGGGAGAGCTCTGTTCTTAGCTACAGACTCAGGCAGGCTTGGAGTCACTCCTCTCTGCAGTCTGAGCTCCGCGGGTCTCCGCCAGAGCCTCCAAGCCTCCCCCCAGTAATAATATTAATAATAGTTACTATTCTTTGAATAGTAATTCAATAATAGTATCAGTCTTTCAAAAAGATGGTGGTCTTTATTCTCTATTTTCCATAGAATGTGGTCACAGGCATCGTGTGGGCACTGACATTTCTGTGCTTCTACCACACACACTCTAAGAGGCCAGGAGGTGTCTGCTCCGGCAGCTCCAGATGCACCTTCCAGGGGCGTCTCCTCCCGTCACTCAGCGCTGCCCCCAGACCCTTCCTACCCGAAGTTCTGTGGCCACAGCCATGCAGACTTTATCCTACACTCTGACCCACTCACAAAGCACTGCGGTTCTAGGTATGAAAGCTTCTCACTCTTAACGGATGTGGGCTGTGCGTTTATAAGAGAGTGCAGTCAGTGCTGGCGTAACTGATGCGGGCTGTGCATTTATAAGAAAGCCCGGTCGGGGCTGGTGTAACTATGAGAAAGCCCTGTCGGGGCTGGTGTAACTATGAGAAAGCCTGGTCGGTGCTGGTGAGCATGGGTGTCTCTCCCCCCGGAGAAGTAAGCTGAGGTGTGTGCGCCTCTCACAGCCCAGTGGGGAGCACAGGGCTGCCTGCCCACGCTCACTGGCTGGCTCAGTGCCCTCCACAGGCTCCTGTCCACCGGCAGGCGTGCTGCGGCGTTGGTGAGAGCCCTGGGGCGGAGGCTCACCATCAGGCTTCCAGCATATGGTGGATAATAATCTCTGGCAACACAAAAAGGCAGGCGGCAGCTCAGCTCACTGTTTCATCTGTTGATCAGTCTACAGGTCTAGGGTTTTAAAAATGGATTTTTGCTAAATGAATACCACAACATATGCCACCAGAAAAGTGCGTGTGCCATTTCAAACACCCGCCGTCCTGCTGCTCCGCGCTGCCGAATCTGCTCCTCTCTCCTCTGGCCCCGCGTCCCTCAGAAGGAGCTGAGGTCAGAAGGAGGTGTCTCCAGGAAACACCAGGGGACCTTCATACCTGAGGGGCCAAAATAGCTGTTTTCAAGCTGCTGCTGTTGGAGACCGGTCTTAGGAAGGGCTGTGATAGAGCTCTTTGTGGAAAGCCTTAAATTAAGATGAAGGGGAGAAAAGGAAGTATCGAAAGTTTGGAAAAATAGAGAAATAAGAAGAGCTCCTAAACTGAGCCTGTGGCAAAGGGAGTGTACTGAAATTGAACGGGCTCATTCTTGAA
The DNA here is from genome assembly GCF_029281585.2 of Gorilla gorilla gorilla. Taxonomy (NCBI): domain Eukaryota; kingdom Metazoa; phylum Chordata; class Mammalia; order Primates; family Hominidae; genus Gorilla; species Gorilla gorilla. The sequence goes on from NC_073230.2 coordinate 166,594,933, forward strand.
ATGTCAGTGTGGCCGGCAGCCTCTGAGACGGCCCAGGGCCTCCGGCCTCCTGGAATTCTCTTTCCTGAGCGCCACTGGACCTGGTGACTCCACTCCGATGCCTGGAGGACAGCAAAGGCAACAGACATGGCTTCTAAGGCCGCACACTGGGGTCCCCGACCGACTTTCTAGCTCCGAGGGATGTCTGCTGCCAGGTGGTGGCGGCTGATGGGGAAACCCGGTGGACAGGGCCCATGGACAGGGGCTAACAGCACAGAGGGCCTGGGGCTGCCGCTGCTGAGCTGAGAGGACACCCTCAGCACAGCCTATAGGGACGCAGCTGGAACCCCCAGCTGGTCCACACCAGGACCCCAGGCCCACAGAAACTGTGAGATAAAACATGGTTGTGTTAAGCTAAGTTTCGGGATAACTCGCTGTGCAGCGGAGGGTAACTACTGGAGCTAGCAACGTCAAGCCGTCCAGGAGAGAACCAGATGGGAACACCCAGCGTGGGTCTTCCGCAAAAGAACTTCTTCTCAGCCAGGCAGAGGCACCTGCAGGAGGTGAAAGGCGAGTTCCAGGCCACCCTGGTGGGGTTCCTGCGGTCCAACCCCCACCTCAGCATGCTCCCCTCACTCCCCGCGGCCCCTTGTCCTCTGCCGCTGCTGTGGATTTGGGATTCCGAGACTGGCAGGTCAGGAGGCCCGGAAAACTACATTTGCCTCACTCTGGTTCTCCGGGGCTGTGGTGAGGCTGCCTCTCCCCTGCCCTCCACTTTCTCTTTCCCTGTAATATTTATGTAGCTGAGCGCAGCAAACATTTTGAATGCGTGGTCACCGTGGGGCTCAGGGCCCTCTGAAGCTCTCACTCACCCAAAGCTGACGGCCTTTGTTTTTTCCAGCTGCAGCTCCAGGTGCCATCCTCTGCGGGGTGAGGTGTCACCAGGAATCCCTTTCCTTAGATTGTCTGATGCTGTGAGTTAGAAGATTCCTGTTTCTACTCACATGATTGGGTGCCCAGTATACACTGCCATGGTTTAGAGGAAGCTCTGCCACTAACTGTGTGACCGAGGCAAGTGGCTTCACTGCCCTGTGCCTCAGTTTCTCTCCCTGAAAATGGGAAAAAAATGTACTTGACTCATGGGCTTAATGAACGGATCCTGGGAGCTCTTGGCTGTAAGGTGCTCAGGACAGGGTGGCATCCACACCCTCAGGGGCCCTGCTACTTTTTATTACCATCTTGACTCTAGGAGCTCTGACCTTGGTTTTCATGGATGCCAATGGAAATTCTGTTTTCAGACAAATGTGGAAGGCATCCTTTAAGATAATAGGATTAAGTAACACAAATATAAAGAGGAAAAATGATCCCCCATGAAGAGTGCAAGAGACCACGTGTGTGTGCTTGGGAACGGAGGGCCTGAAGGTCCCACCCTTGGCTGGGCCCACCCTGCCCCATGCTGCTCCCGCTCTCCTGGGCACCCTACCACCTCCTGGCCCCCCACATTCGCTTCTGGGGACACGTGGAGGGAGGGCAGGTGCCCCTCAGGTGGTCCCTTTCTTTCCTTCTCAGCACCTCCCGAGGAAGCCCCAGGACAGAACAGGAACCACTGGAGTCAGAAGCAGAATGAGGGGCATCTGTATCCACTGCAGTTTACGGCGGCCATTCTATTGCTCTTGTAACTTGCAAAGCAGACTTTTAACTTAGAATTGACCTATACTAAATATTTAAAGTAATCTTCATAAGCCCCAGAGTGTGTGTCTGTAACTAAGGACAATTTTTTCACAATTAAAAAACCCTCATGAAATGACAGTGACTGTTATCAAATGTCTAACTCTGTGCTCGAGCACTAACCTCCATGCTTGCAGGAAGGCTCTTTGTGAAACTGACAATAATCCTGTGAGGTGAGCACCATTAAAACCTGTACTTGGCCGGGTGTGGTGGCTCATGCCTGTAATCCCAGCACTTTGGGAGGCCCGGGGGGGGGGGTGGGGGGGGGGGGTGGATCACGAGGTCAGGAGTTCGAAACCAGCCTGGCCAATATGGTGAAACCCCATCTCTACTAAAAATACAAAAAAATTAGCTGGGCATGGTGGCATGCGCCTGTAGTCCCAGCTACTCAGGAGGCTGAGGCAGAAGAATTGCTTGAACCCAGGAGGTGGAGGTTGCAGTGAGCCGAGATTGTACCACTGCACTCCAGCCTGGGTGACAGAGTGAGACTCCAAAACAAAACAAAACACAAGAAAACAAAACCCTCCATTTTCCAGACAGGCAAATGAAGCCCAGAGTGACAAGGTAACCTGCTTAAGGTCACACAGCAGGAGGCGAGGCAGGGTATGAATTGAGTGAATCTGACGCCAGCGCCTTCTGGATCAACATGGGCCACATTCCCCCAGAATGCCAGGAACTGAGTGAACGTGACCCCAGTGCCTTCCAGATCAACGCGGATCACATCCCCCAGAATGCTGGGAATTGAGTGAATCTGACCCCGGTGCCTTCTGGATAAACGTGGACCATATCCCCCAGAATGCTGGGAATTGAGTGAATCTGACCCAGGTGCCTTCCGGATCAATGCGGATCACATCCCCCAGAATGCTGGGAATTGAGTGAATCTGACCTCAGTGCCTTCCAGATAAACGCGGATCACATCCCCCAGAATGCTGGGAATTGAGTGAATCTGACCCAGGTGCCTTCCGGATAAACGCGGACCATATCCCCCAGAATGGTGGGAATTGAGTGAATCTGACCCAGGTGCCTTCCAGATCAATGCGGATCACATCCCCCAGAATGCTGGGAATTGAGTGAATCTGACCCAGGTGCCTTCTGGATAAAGGCGGACCACATCCTTCCAGAATGCTGGGAACTGGGTGAATCTGACGCCAGTGCCTTCCAGATCAATGTGACCACATCCCTCCAGAATGACAGGAACTGAGTGAATCTCACCCCAGTGCCTTCCAAATCAACGTGGACCACATCCCCCTAGAATGCCAGGAACTGAGCCAATCTGTCCCAGGTGCCTTCCGGATTAATGTGGACCACATTCCTCCAGAATGCTGGGAATTGAGCAAATCTGACCCCAGCACCTTCCAGATCAATGTGCACTACACCCCTCCCAATGCCAGGAACTGACCAAATCTGACTCCAGTGCCTTCTGGATTAGCGTGAACCCCATTCCTCCAGATGGCGGGAACTGAGTGAATCTGACCCAGTGCCTTCCGGATCAACATGCACTACATCCCTCCACGATGTGGGAACTGGGCGAATGTGACCCCAGTGCCTTCCAGATCAATGTGAACCACATCCCTCCAGAATGTTAGGAACTGAGCAAATCTCATGCCAGTGCTTTCCGGATCAACAGGGACCACATCCCTCTAGAATGCCGGGAACTGAGCGAATCTGACCCAGGTGCCTTCTGGATAAATGTGGACCACATCCTTCCAGAATGCTGGGAACTGGGTGAATCTGACCCCGGTGCCTTCCAGATCAACGTGACCACATCCTTCCAGAATGCTGGGAATTGAGTGAATCTGACCCAGGTGCCTTCTGGATAAAGGCGGACCACATCCTTCCAGAATGCTGGGAACTGGGTGAATCTGACCCCAGTGCCTTCCAGATCAACGTGACCACATCCTTCCAGAATGCTGGGAATTGAGTGAATCTGACCCAGGTGCCTTCTGGATAGAGGCGGACCACATCCTTCCAGAATGCTGGGAACTGGGTGAATCTGACCCCAGTGCCTTCCAGATCAACGTGACCACATCCCTCCTGATTGCCAGCAAATGAGCGAATCTGACCCCAGTATCTTCCAGATCAATGTGGAGCACATCCCTCCAGAATGCTGGGAACTGAGCAAATCTGACCCAGGTGCCTTCTGGATCAAGGTGGAACACATCCTTCCAGAATGCCAGGAACTGAGTGAATCTGACCCCGGTGCCTTCCGGATCAAGGTGGACCACATCCCTCCAGAATGCCAGACAGATGAAGGACACAGAAAACTTCACAGTAAAACATATTTTCTGATATGCAGGTACCTGGGAATCTATAGATTCAGGTTTAGTGCTGTGGGTTGTCCTTTTATACACAGCACACACGCCACAAACACACACAGACACAGCATATACACACACACACACAACCACATTCACATAGACAAGTACCTCGCACACACATACACAGAAACACACACACCACACATACACACAGACACATACCCAGCATACTTACACACACAGCACACACACAACCACATTCACACACACATAGGCATATAGTAAACACCCAACTCAAGCACACATCACACGTGCATGGACACCCCCCCCCACACACGTGGGGATAGAGTCGACACTATATTAGCTTCCCATGAATTGATGTCATAAGCTCAGTTAACATACGTGCCTGCTAAGTACGCTTCAGGGATGACAATGCTAACCTGCTGTAGTTAAAAAGCTTTAGGGAAGACTTGATCACTCTCGGCAGGTATTACAGGCAGAGGCAGATTTCTTTTTCCTTTTTTTTTTCTTTTTTTGAGACAGAGTCTCACTCTGTCACTAGGCTGGACTGGAGTGCAGTGACACGATCTCTGCTTACTGCAACCTCCGCCTCCTGGGTTCAAGCGATTCTCCTGCCTCAGCCTCCCATAATCCCAGTTGGGATTACAGGCACGCACCACTACGCCCAGCTAATTTTTGTATTTTTAGTAGAGATGAGGTTTCACCATGTTAGCCAGGATGGTCTTGACCTTGTGATCCACTCGCCTTGGCCCCCAAAGTGCTGGGATTACAGGCATGAGCCACTGCGCCCAGCCAGAGGAAGATTTCTTATGCTGCTTTTAAAACAAAAGTAGCCACAAGAGTTAACATTTCTAGTTTTCACTCTCAAAAATAAAGTCCTTGTGGATTTTATGATCTCATTTCAGCAAATGTCACTGCAAAGTGGAGATGCTATCATCCCTTAGCAGTGTGCATCTGCCCTGGGCCGCTGGGGCCAGCCGCTGGCTGCTCTGCAAGGAAGGGTCCCTGTAAGCAGGACAGTGGCCTTCCAGGGCCGAGGCTGGAGAAAGGTGCTTTGCCTCGGATGGGCACTCTTTCTTTTAGCTCTGATTCTGCCCCGTGCCGTGTGCCTCTGAGTATTGCCTTCCCTTCTGAAGCTCAGGCACATCCTCTCCTCTGCTGCCAGTTCCCTCCTGCTTCCATTCCCTGCCTTCCAGGCGGGGTGCCACCCTGCGTCCCCTTACGATTCTCTCTCTGCTTGTGCAAGCGTCACCATCTGCCCACGACCCTTCAGCCAGGTCCTGCAGCACTCAGAGCTGGCCACAGAGACTCGTTCCTTCCACAGGGACTGTCTAGATCGTCCTAAAGGTTAGGCAGTGGTGTGAGTGGCTCTCGGCCATTCAGGAGTACCTGCAGGTGGCAGAAGGTACTCTAGAGTTGGACGGAGGGGCCGTCCCAGGGCTCTCGGCGAGACTGAGAAGGTTCATGAGCTCCGTGTTCCTGTCTGAGATGAGCAGAACCAGGGCAGGCCTCATGTGTGCCCCAACTTCCATAAAACCACACACGCATAGTCACAAGCGGCTCCCTGCTTTATGCATTCTAAAGCAATTCAGCATTCCACATGAAAACGCAGCCGTGACGGCACCGTGTGATTGATAATGCTCTCCGTGGGACTTACAGGTCCATAAACCAAAGAATGGCTATAATCACCCACAGGCCCATCATTTCTTTATCCTTTACATCAAACATGAGATGGTCATAGTCACAATTCAATAACAAGCCACGTATGGCTCCATGAAAGCTACCAGTGAGAGCTGAACGTGCTCTCCCAGCTACTCTTCTCTACTAGAGCCTGCACCCCACCGACTTTGAAAAGAGATAACTGTCACCTGGGAACCGACACTCCTGCTGGGGAGGGGAAGCCACCTGGGGCTGGAGACTACAGTCTGGGCCCTCAGGCGGCAGAGGAGCGAGCAGAGAGAGACAACTGTGGCTTCTGCCTCTCTCAGTGGGAGTGAGGCCCCTGGTTAGAGGGCCTGGGTCGGGGGCTGTGCTGCCCATGGCTGGGTGGGATTTTAATCTAGGCTCTCACAGGTGGTCACACAGAGCGGCCCTGCTGACTCCCATCAGGGGAGATGGAGGCCATACGTGCCACAGATCAATACGATGCCCTTCCATGCACAGCTCTGGACAAAAGCTCCTCCTGGGCATAGTGTCTGAAATGAGCTGCTTACTTTTATTTCCAAGAAAATGACAAAGACGATTTTGACCCCTGACAATTCTTTCAGTCCTGGTCCTCCTGCGGGTAGCTGAGAGCCTAAGTGAGGTGTGTGGGACAGAATGAGGTGCTGGGAAATTACTGGCAGTGGACATTTACCACTGGGTTACTCGGACATCTAGAGCACGAAGTGAGTGACACAGAGGCCGGGGACCCTCCTTCCCTCCCAAGTGGGCACCCCTCTGAGAAATTCCCTGCGAGCCCCCAGCTCTGTCTTCTATGGGGACTTCGACCTCGCTCCACGTTGTGCAGCCACATGGCCCACAGGAATGGGCGGTCCTGCTACATGGGAAGGAGCTTAGGGTTTAACACGCCTGCTCCAGGAGCTGCGCCACACACCCGCCTTCAGATTCAGCCCGGCGTGCCTGGGCTTCTGAAGTCCCAGAGCACTCAGCCCGGCCCATCCACGGATGGCTGGGACAGAGATTTACACATACAAGTTGGGTATTCAGGGGAGGTGGAATTCAAGGATGGACAATGAAAGCCCAGAGACAGAATCCTCATCGGTAAGCAGCAAGGCTCTGGCAGGGATGTTTTGGGGGAGCAGTGATTCCTTACAACGTGAGCCTGAAGGAGTTTCCCTCACTTAGCCCTCAGCTGGGGGCAAACCGTGGATGCTGGAGAGAGGAGCGTGAGGCATACAGAGGCCCAGGTGGCTCTGCGGGGGTCGGACGCATGGGTGTGTCCCCACTGCCCACAGAAGGGTGCTCGCCTGAGACACAGGGTCGGCCGTGAGGACACAGTTTCAGGAAGCGTCCACACAAGGGGAACCCACAGGGCACTTGGGTTATACGAACCTAACAAAGAGCTAAAATCTGAGCTCTCTCCCTCCTGCGTCCATTCGATCCCCTTGGACGAGGCTTTCTGGAATGTCCAGAATAAAGAGAATCCTCATTTCTCAGCACACGGACTTCCGATGTGAGAAGACAGTGACTGTGTGCTCATTAAAACTCACTCTTGGCCAGGTGTGGTGGCTCATGTCTGTAATCTCAGTACTTTGGGAGGCTGAGGCGGGAGGATTACTTGGGCCCAGAGTTTCAGACCAGCTGGCCAACACAGTGAGACCCCATCTCTACAAACAACAAAATAATCACCCAAGCTGCCTAACCGCCCCCACCCCCCCCCCCCCGCCCCGTGGCACAGGATGTTTCCCAGGGCAGAGAGTGACATGGCTGTGGGGTCCCGCTGCAGAAGAACCCTGTGCAGTGAGGGCCACAGGCCTGGGACCCCAAGCCGCTCAGGACCACGCACAGCTCCCAGATGTCCCCTGGGGGGACATCTCTTCCCGAGGATCTTTAGGGTCCCTTTCAGCCCTGCCATCTGTACGCCCACCATGGACTGGTGCCTACTGCCTGCCGCCTGGGCACAGGTGCCCTTGCGCCTGGCCCTCAGCCCGCCCATGTGCAGGAGGGGTTCCGGGGCAGCCAGGTTACACGCCAGAGCCCCATGTGCCGGAGGTTCTGGGGCAGCCAGGTTACATGTGAGAGCCCCACACGCTGGAGGTTCCGGGGCAGCCAGGTTACACGGGAGAGCCCCACACGCCGGAGGTTCCAGGGCAGCCAGGTTACACGCGAGAGCCCCACATGCCGGAGGTTCCGGGGCAGCCAGGTTACACGGGAGAGCCCCACATGCCGGAGGTTCCGGGGCAGCCAGGTTACACGCGAGAGCCCCACATGCCGGAGGTTCCGGGGCAGCCAGGTTACGCGAGAGCCCCACACGCCAGAGGTTCGGTTTGTGCACCTGCACACAGGTCCTGTCTCTGCCCCCTGCAGCCCTGGGGAGTCCTGGCCCTTCACCACGTGGGAGGCTGTCCTGGGACCTGAGGACCCCACCCACACTCCATGCCCTCCTTCCCTTCCTCAGGCCCACCTGACCCCGGCAGACCTCCTGCTCTCCTCTTTGTCTTCTGGCCTTGCAGGCAGCTGTCTAATGCAGGGCCTAGGCCTGAGGGCAAGCCCCTGGGGTGGCCATGCTGGCTGCATCCCTGGGGCCCTGGTCTCCCTCACTGGGATGCAGCAGTTCTGCCGGGTTAACCTCAGGGGGCATATGTGTCTCTCCCATGGCCGTCATTTTCTACTGACTTTGTTATTTCAGCATTAATTTAGTGCATATATTCCTTTTAAGAGGTGTCTAAATCCTTCGTGGGCCACAACAGGGTAGAAATCAGGGGCTGTAGCCTCCAGTGTCTGGGGGGCCATGCAGGCCACATGAGTGGGGGGAGGGGCTGCGTGGTGGAAGGGGGGCCGGGCAGCTGGGGGCACCATGAGTGGGGGGAGGGGCTGCATGGTGGAAGGGGGGCCGGGCAGCTGGGGGCACCATGAGTAGGGGGAGGGGCTGTGTCATGGAAGGGGGGCTGGGTGGCTGGGGGCGACCAGTCCTACCCCAAGGGGAGAGCACACAGGTACTGCTGGCTGGGAATGCGGGTCTGGGGTTGCTCAGATCTTTGATTAAGAAAATAGAAATCAGGCATTTGTATTATTTATGTAAAATTTCTCAATTTTGAAAACACTCATTGAGCTCTTAGAGTTCGAACTGTGTCCCCTCAAGAGGATATGTTGAGTCTTAACCCCAGGACCTCAGCATGTTATGTAACTTGGAAAAAGGACCTTCACAGATGTAATTAAGTGACCACGAAGTCTCTGGGGTAGGCCATGAATCCAGTAGGACTGGTGTCCTGATCAAAAACGGAAATTTGAGGCTGGGCAGGGTGGCTCACGCCTGTAATCCCAGCACTTTGGGAGGCTGAGGCGGGCGGATCACCTGAGGTCAGGAGTTTAAGACCAGTCCGACCAACATAGTGAAACCCCGTCTCTACTTAAAATGTAAAAATTAGCCAGGCGTGGTGGTGGGCACCTGTAATCTCAGCTACTTGGGAGGCTGAGGCAGGAGAATTGCTTGAACGGAGGAGGTGGAGGTTGTGGCTACCCGAGATTGCGCCATTGCACTCCAGCCTGGGCTGTGAGAGTGAAACTCCATCTCAAAAAAAAAAAAAAAAAAAAGCGAAATTCAGACACAGACAGACGTGCACAGGGAGCGGGTCACACGCAGAGGCAGGGATTGGAGTGGGGCAGCCACAAGCCGAGGGACACTGGGAGCTGTCAGGTGCTGGCAGAGGCTGGAGGAGGAGGGAGCACAGCTTCAGACATGCTCTCAGATTTCTGGCTCCCAGCACTGTGGGAGAATAAACGCCTGTTGTTTGAAGGCCCCTAGTTCATGGTACTTGGTGAGGGCGGCCTCGGGCAGCTCACACATGGGCCACACAGAACGTGGCTGTGGGCGGGATTGTTCTGAGTGAGCCATGCGCATCCCCTGCTATCAGCAACACAGTGGACTCACACGGCTCTAAAACCCCTGAGGTCATTTCCATCTGACGGTCGCACTTGGGCAGGGCTCTTCTGGTGCCAGCGGGAGACCTTACTCAGACCCTCATCTCCATCCACCCCTCCTCCTCCTCCTAGCACTGCATGGTCCAAAAGTTTACTCAACCCAATGACGCATCTTTAATTCCATTATTGACAACATCGTGGAACATAATAGAATTGAGGAATAGCCCCACGGCACGTTCCTAGAGAACCCCTTTGCACTTAATCTATTTTCTCCTCATTAAGTAATTATTTAATTAATAGCCTGTAAGAATAGTGTACTTAGGTAGAAATTTATCTAACGGCATGATCGTTCCAAGTCTCTATCTTTTCTTTTGGATATTTTGTAAAAAAAAAAAAAATCATTAAAATCTATACTTGTGATGTCAACAGCCGTTCCTCCATCTCTCAGCAAGAAATGCCATCAGCAAAGACAGGGTATGACGCCCAGCTCCCTCCCCATCTACTGATACGGCCTAGGATCTCACCAGGGACCAAGGCAAGCACACTGGTCTGCGGTTCCCACAATCTACCTGTAACCCTTTCTGAATGTTTGCCCAACTCTCTTATTCCAGCGTCTTTCCCAACTCTGCCAATCCCTCAGACATTCCCGACAGCTGTGGCCAGATCCAGCTTTGCTACAGACACGGAGCCACAGAACTGGTCTGGACATGGAGCCACAGAACTGGTGAGAGACCCACGAAGCAGCTCTCGTGGGCTGTGCCCTCCAGACCTCACATGGCACACACCTGCTGCTCTGCAGAGCATGCCTCGCTCCCCTTCTCGAAGGAGCGGAAATACAATGGCAGCCGCGAAGCTCTGGCTACTAAGATGCATTATCTGCTCCAAGCTGCCAATTGAGTGATTATGTCTTAAAAGAATCACATAAATGATACAGCTCCACATTTTGAGGTGTGTAAAGCCACGAAGGCATCGTCTTCTATATCTTATTCTTGCTGACTATATGACGATGACATTCTTAGGTGAGCTTACTACCTCATGGCATCAACTCTGCAGAGACGTCTCACAGGTCACGTTAGAAGGCTATGAAAAATTAAAACACATAAAAAACAATGTTTAAACCTGTGTGCATCATTGAGTTTGACAGACACAGTGTATGGATGCCAGATTAGTTCATTTTACTGTCAGTATAGTACAGTCCGTTAAACTGCGCATCTTTGATGAGTTACTACCTGTGGGGTGGCACCTGACCCAGGCCAGGACAGTCTGAGTGGTCCTTCCTTTCGCCCTGTGCAGGGCTGGGCTTGTGACCTCAGTCTTTCCCGGCAGCTCTGCTTGGCAGAATTGAGGGATGTCTCCCTTTTATCCAGGGCGAGCGACTATAGGAATAACAATGGAGGCTTAAGATCTGTAGAAAAACCTATGAGTTTAGGAATTTGTGATTCCTGATTTTTATTGAGTAAAATGCTCACCCTAGTTTCTTCAACAGAAAATCAATATTCCAAACCCTCCAGAAATCTGGTATTTGCAGGAATCCCGACACTCACTAACAGAGGTGGCGCAAAAGGCCCTGAAGTCAGGGATCCCCGGGGAACGATGCCCAGTCCGACGCGCTTCTCCTGAGCCGATTTTGGGTTTCCCGTTTTCTAAAGCCAGCTCCCCGGGGAACGGCGCCCAGTCCAACATGCTTCTCCTGAAAGGATTCTAGGTCTCCCGCTTTCTGAAGCCAACTCCCTGGGGAACGGCACTGAGCTTGAGGCGCTTCTCCTGAGCAGATTCTAGGTCTCCCGCTTTCTGAGGCCATTTCCCCAGGGAATGGCTCCAAGCCCGATCACTTCTCCTGAATGTATTCTGGGTCTCCCGCTTTCCGAGGCCAGCTCCCCAGGGAACGGCATGGAGCTCAACGCAGTTCTACTGAGCCAGCTCCCCAGGGAACGGCGCCCAGCCCGATGTGCTTTTCCTGAATGGATTCTCCGTCTCCTGCTTTCGGAGGCCAGCTTCCTGGGGAAGAGCTCTGAGCCCGACGTGCTCGTCCTGCTTTCTGAGCACTTGAATCTGGTGGCTTCTGTGTCATCTTCATTCTGAATGAGTGAAATGTGTGCTTAAAATGGCCTTGAGAAAAGCATCCCCTGCAGGGTGGGAGAGAAGTGCCGACAGGTGGGGAGGGCTGGAGGCGGGAGTCCAGGCCGTGCGCCCAAGAGGGTCGTGGTGGGAATGAACGAGGCCCAGGGAATGTTGGGAGACAGGCCGGCGGCCGCAGGAAACCCCTCAGCAACCCACCAGCACAGATGCAAGGACACTGGGGTGCCAGTCCCCCTGCTGCCATAAAGGAAGAAGAGGAAAACAGAATGAGGCAAAGTGATAGGGGATGAAGGGCATGAGGAGGCTGCTGTGTGCTCGCAGAGGGGAGGCCCCCGGTTCTGCTTGGCGCTGGCTACTCTTCTGGGTTGTTGTTTTCTAAGTGCTGTTGACTGCTGGCTGGACCTCAGCGAATGACCCTTCTGCTAAAGCTGCCAGGCACTGCGCTGGTGTAAGCTGATCATAGCTCCATCATCCCAAATCTAAACCACTCCAGAAATAGGCCGGCCCCTGCTGCAACAGCAAGTTGATCTGTGACTTTGGGCAAATCCACTCGGAGCCAGCCTGCCAAGAGAAAACGGCGGTCTCTGCCGTCCAAGCAGCGCATCGTGGAGGGCCTACACACCCCGATGTTCTGGGGGAGCACTTACCTCTTCAGCAATGCCTGTCAAGATGGAGACAGACTCCTGTGCTGAGGGCGCAGGGTTGCACTCTGAAAAGACACCCAGGGCAGCACTCCAGGCAGGCTGCATGCTCCGGGGAGACACAGATGGCAAGGAGCAGGGCAGCGGGCGGCCTGGAGGTACAGCTGCACCAGCTCTGGGGTTCCACGCTCTGATCTGACTTAGCTGTTTTCCACCCTAACCCCATGTGAGACAGCCACTGCCCCAAAACTAGGGATGGGAACCAAAACCTTTGAGAAGCCCACGTGGGATATGGGATGGCCTGTGACCCATCGGCTCCCGGGCCATCCCTTTGGGTTCAGCCACAGGCTGGGGGTGGGAGGTGGTGCCAGGACACTGTGGGCATTGCCTTGGGCTGAAAAAGGGGGCTGTGAGGAACTCATACACCTGAGTCCTCGTGCTAAGAAGTCGCAGTTGTTGGGTGGGCCATGGCCTGCAGGAACACTGCTTGGTCACAGAGACTCTGCAGGAACACTGCCTGGCCACGTAGACTCTGCAGGAACACTGCCTGGCCACATAGACTCTGCAGGAACACTGCCTGGCCACGTAAACTCTGCAGGAACACTGCCTGGCCACGTAAACTCTGCAGGAACACTGCCTGGCCACGCAGACTCTGCAGGAACACTGCCTGGCCACGCAGACTCTGCAGGAACACTGCCTGGCCACGCAGACTCTGCAGGAACACTGCCTGGCCACGTAGACTCTGCAGGAACACTGCCTGGCCACGTAGACTCTGCAGGAACACTGCCTGGCCACGTAGACTCTGCAGGAACACTGCCTGGCCACGTAGACTCTGCAGGAACACTGCCTGGCCACGTAGACTCTGCAGGAACACTGCCTGGCCACGTAGACTCTGCAGGAACACTGCTTGCCCACACAGACTCTGCAGGAACACTGCCTGGCCATGCAGACTCTGCAGGAACACTGCTTGGCCATGTAGACTCTGCAGGAACACTGCCTGGCCACTTAGACTCTGCAGGAACACTGCTTGCCCACACAGACTCTGCAGGAACACTGCCTGGCCATGCAGACTCTGCAGGAACACTGCTGCTACCTGTCACTGCACAGGGACTCACAGACACAAAGATGGTCATTCACAGCATCAGCAAAATCGATCCACGAGGCTTTGAGAAAATGCATCTCTAAAAAAAGCACATTTGGTGGGTCGAACAAGCCTCACTTATACACGGTCCTGAACTCAGTGCATGGAGGCAAGAGGCATGTCGGTGACCCAGTGAGGGAACAACTGCACATCTGGGGCAACAGCCTGATGGTGCCGTGGGAGCCACGGGTGGGCATCCTGCAAACATCAGCTTGGACGCTCAGCACCTGCATGGGACACGCATCGCCACAAGGTCACAGGTGGGCACCTGGGTGCTGCAGGGTCAGCTGACTTAGTCAAGGCTAAGCTTGCAGTGAGTGTCTGAGCCTGCAATTGACCGCGGAAGCCAGCGCCCTCCCTAGTTGGCAACGTTGTTCAGCTGAGCTACAGAGAAAGAGCTCGGAGGTCTACGGACTCCTCCATGGAAATCACTCCCTCGCGTCTCCTCATGTGGACACAGCTCCACGCCTCACCTCTCAGGCCAGGCAGCGGCCAGCCCAGCCTCTTCACCAGGTATGGGCACCGGCTGCTCCTTGCTGCAGGACCGCTGGCTGGGGTGGCTGGGGCACGCAACAGGCACATCCCGACCTGCGGGCCAGCACCTGCGCCCCATCCCTGTTACACCTGTTCTGAAGCCTTCAAGAGCAAAGACTGATGTTCATCATGGCCAAAGCAGCTGGGCTCTTTGCTACAGAAGGAGATTAATTGCTACCCCGCGTACCTTTCAGAGGTTTATATGAAGCCATTTTTCGGTATTTCTCTAAGTGATTGAAACATGCGCAGCCATTTCATGTATTTCTACACGTGTGGGCAGGCGGCCAGGGCCCTGGGCCACATTCCCCAGAAAGCCACGTCTCCACTCTGGGGAGGGGCATGCTTCGTTTTTCTGTGAGTGGTGAGGTCTCTCTTTTAACCTGTTATAAATTACCTTTTGTAATCTCTCCTAAACCATTATATAGAGGAGGGAGGGGAGACAAAGAATAAATACATCTGTAATAAATGTGGGATTTGGGAAAGATGATAAGATCAGAACAATTTGAATGAATGTGGCAAATGAATTTAGAGTTTTTGAACTATCAGCTATTTCTGCAAATAATGACTTGTAGAAGGAGAGGCTATTTTTAAAACAATTCATGTTCTCTGCTTTCATGTGAAGGAAATAAAACAAGGCACTCATGAATGAGCTCTTCAAGCACGGACTTTCCTGGAGCTCACAGGAAGGGGCCAGCACAGGTCAGGCTGGAGGCACAGTCTGATTCTACGGTGGCTTCACAGGGCATGTTTGGAGAGCGCCTTCCTCCTCCCAACCCTGCAGCCCCCGGCCTGGCTCCAGGTCTGCCCCGCAGCCCTGAGGCGAGTCTCAGCATGTCCAGGCATCTGAGGTGACACTGCAGCCTCTCTCCGTGGCCCCATGGTGAGTCTCAGCATGTCCAGGCATCTGAGGTGACACTGCAGCCTCTTTCCGTGGCCCCGTGGTGAGTCTCAGCATGTCCAGGCATCTGAGGTGACACTGCAGCCTCTCTCCGTGGCCCCGTGGTGAGTCTCAGCATGTCCAGGCATCCGCGGTGACACTGCAGCCAGGCATCCGCGGTGACACTGCAGCCACTCTCCATGGCCCCGGGGTGAGTCTCAGCACGTCCAGGCATCTGCGGTGACACTGCAGCCACTCTCCATGGCCCCGGGGTGAGTCTCAGCATGTCCAGGCATCCGCGGTGACACTGCAGCCAGGCATCCGCGGTGACACTGCAGCCACTCTCCATGGCCCCGGGGTGAGTCTCAGCACGTCCAGGCATCTGCGGTGACACTGCAGCCACTCTCCATGGCCCCGGGGTGAGTCTCAGCACGTCCAGGCGTCCGCGGTGACACTGCAGCCACTCCTGGTTTCTCAGCTGCCACAATCGGTCCTTCCAGTGTCCGACCTCTGGGGCCCTCAGACCCCCAAACCCACCTTGTCGCTGTGGCCTCTCCGCCTCCTGCAGGTGGCAGCGCTACTGTAGCCTGCCATGCCCCACCCCTTGCCTCCATCCCCATACATTGCCCTGTTTCTTGGGCAGCCATCTTCTGGACCTCTCCCTCCTGCAGGCGTCTCTGGCCCTGGGGGCTCCAGGAGGGGGTCTCCCCAGGAGCGTGTTCCCCAGTGCATGGCCCCAGTCCTCCAACACCTGCTCGGGCCTGCAGCCAAACCCACACCTCCCATTCCTGCCTCTCCTGAGCAGGAAGCCCCATGAGAGGGTCCCTTTACAATTCGTCCAGGCTGGCCCTGGGCCCTGTGTGGCCGCAGGTGGTCACGGAAGCCCCACCTGAGCTTCCAGGCCCCTCGTGCCAGGACTTCTGAAGGTTGTGCCTGACTCAAGTCTCCATTCTCGACCCATTAAAGGGGGAGCGGAGATCGTGCTTCCCAAGGGACCCTGAGGCCTTCTCTCTAGGTCTGAGAAGTGGGAAGTCCCCCATTGGGAGTGGAAGGCCAAGGCCACAGCACTGCCGTCATGCGCTCCAGAGAAAGGTCACCTGCCACCCTTCTGTGTGCTTACATGTCTGTCAGGACAGCCCGGCTCCAGCCATGCCCTTTGCACATCCCGGCTTCCTGGGAACGCGGAGAACTTCGTGCCTGCTGTCCAGTTCTCGGCATCCGGGAGCTCCAGCTGGCATGAAGGCAGAAAGAATAATAGCCAGCGGCAGTGGAAGGCATGAGCACCCCCGGAGAGCAGGGCCAGACCATCAGCAGGGCCCCTCCAAGAGGAGCTCTGTATGCTGGGGGAGTGGGCTCGCCCCGCGGGACAAGGCTGAAAGAGCTCCCCAGACCCCTCTCTGAAGACAGCCTCTGCAATCTCCGGCCTTCCTGCAGTTGCCTGCGTACTTTCTTCATTCCTCAAAGGTCTCATTAATTTACAGTCTAAGTGGACCAAGAGAGATGTTACATATGTTACCAGGAAGCTAGCACGTTTGTTAATTAATTTCTGTCTAGTCATCCAATATTTATTGAGTCCTTAAGTCTGAGGCATTATAATAGTTACTGCTGTGGGGTCATACAGATAAATAAGACATGGTTCCTATTTCTCAGACTCATCACCCACTGGTAAGACAGCCACCGATGGAAATGACTCCAATCAACTGGAAAATAGAGAGAAAATTCCTTTGGAATTTAGAGGAAAGAATAAGACTTTTGGCTGGGGTGTCAGATACTCGCTTATAAGAGCAATTTCTTCTCAGCTGCATGGCACCACCAGGGACCAGGCCCCGGGGCCAGTCCAGATATCTGCAGTGTTAGCAAGAGACGCTGTTGACCCTTCTTGGCTTATCATGGAACTGAATTTCCTTAGGTTCAGTTGGTAGCTACCCTCGCCCCATCATGCCGCGGTGACACTGCAGCCACTCTTGGTTTCTCGGCTGCCGCAATCGGTCATTCCAATGTCCGACCTCTGGGGCCCTCAGACCCCCAAACCCACCTTGTCACTCTGGCTTCTCCGCCTCCTGCAGCTCCTGCTCTGTGTTTGGGAACGCGTGCAGCCCACAGGACAAAGCCTTGTTGCACACCCGGGTCAAGGGCAAGTCCCAGCTGCACAGCCGGGTGGTCCAGCGGCCGACCCTGCTTCCCTGCATAGGAGGCCTGAGCCAAGGACACTGCGGTCCCGGCTGCACCGATGCATGGGTGTGCACGCGGGGACCTAGGGAGTCACGTGAATCATATGGCTTCCATGAGCTACCTCTTCCCACACCAGGAGCAGGTGCCCTCGTCTCCATCAAGCGCTTTCTTGGGAGAAACTCCTTCAAGGATAATGGCAAATGGTGAGCGTGCCTCACTCTTTATAATAGAAATTACAAAAAGATGGAGAAACAGGCAGAATCCCACCCATTCCTGTTGCAGAGCCGAGACCCTCATTTCCAGTCTTTCTGGGACAGCGGAGCCCTGGGCAGGGGACACCGTGTGACTGGCTCTAGCTCCCCTAAAACACGGGACGCAGGAGTGTTTCTTAAGTGTGACAAGGTGAAAGCCCCTCGCGAGTTGAGGAAAGTCTCATTACTTCTGACAGAGGCCCCATGTTGGGGAGGTAGGTGTGGGGGCTGGGGGAGGTGTCAGGACAGTGGGACGGACGTGGGTCCACAGAGCTGACTATCACAGCCGCTCAGGATGCAGCCGCGGTGTGTGTGCTCTGGCCTATTTTAGGTACAGATATAAAACAGAAGACTTCGGGGCAAAAGGAAGTCTTAGAAAAATATAAAGGAATAGAAAGAAACAGCTGTTCCCCGGCACAGAAAATTCCTGCTAAGAACACACGACGGGCACGGTGTGGGCCCATTAGTGTTGCTCTGGGTGCCGCATCCACAAGGGAAATTTGCTTCTTCAGAAATGTCAGGGGTGCCTCGTCTGCAAGGGGCTTCCCTCGTCGGAAAGGCTCCCATCCACATCCCTTCATGTGCCATGTTCGCATCATGAGCAATGTTGTAATGAACAGTCACGCACTTCATTCTTTGCACATCTCAAAGAATTGTGTCCTTAGGATGAAGTGTCAGGGGACGAGTGTCCATGCCAAAGCATCTCCACATGTCGAGAGCTTCGGATGTGCGCAGCTGTGTTGCCTCCCGACCGTCAGCCGAGCCCAGCGTCCCACCAGCAGGAGCCACAGCACCGCTGTCTGTTCCCACTGATGCCCGGTGTCAGCGTCCACTGAGTCGCAGCTCCCCTCTACACTGGGTGTGCCCGAGCTTGCTACATGGGAGGAAGGTGGCTGATGGCAAGGGTGTGTGTCTCGACACTGTGGCTGCAGCATGGTTTCCTCGCAGATGTTTGGGGAGAGGCTGAGAGGACCTGCCTGCTCTGGAGAGCCGGGTTTCTGCCCAGGGCTCCTCCTGTGCTCCTGTTCCCACCCCAGGGGCCTGGGGCTCCCGCTGAAGGATGGTGGATTTGCAGACACTTCCATTTTATTCATTGTGTTACAGAGCATTCTAAACCTCCTTCCTTCTAGAGTAGAGGCTCAGAGGTTAAGGGATATGTGTCTTCAAGCGAGAAAACTTCATTTAACAGACTTTTCCCGAAGACCGCGTGCTGCGTGCAGCCCGACATGTGGTGCTCGGCCGCAAAAGCGCTTCAGTCTCGCCCCCCACCCCCGGAGCAGCCACCAACCAAGAAACATTGTCTGTATCTGGCAGCATTTGGTCCCTGTCATGAGGTTACAGTGAGCCCCTGGCCCCCACCCTCATGTGTGTCTGTGAGGTCAGCTCCCCACGCCCTGGTCCTCCTCACCTGCGAGGAGGCTCGTGGCACCCACTTCACGGCTGGTGGGAAGATGGGTGAGACCACGTGTGCCATGTGCCTCATATGCTGCCTGGCATATTTTGGGTGCTCATGAATGCTGACTGCAGCCTGGCATTGGGAAGGGAGTGATCCCGCCAGGGAGGGGAGGCCTGACAGAAGACATGGTCTCTCAGGGGGGTCCTGATGTCACGTCAGATGGAGCCAGGGCCAGGGGCAGGGCAGGGGTGCAGGGGCTCTCGAGGCAGAACCTGGGACCCAGCACCCATGTCGGTGCAGTTGGGAAAGGTGCGTGGCTCCCGTGGGTGGTGCAGACGAGCAGTGAATGAAGATGAAGCTGGAGTGGCAGCTTGGCCCAGATCCTGGAGGCTTTGTGTTTGCACTGAAATGTGTGGACTTGACGCCAGAAGCAACTCCTGCGTGGCCCGAGCGTGGGCCTGGGCGGCCCTCCATTCCTTGGCAGGGCACTGCCTATAGCAGCATCCAGGTGCAGCCGGGGGGGACAGGGGTGAGGAGGGAAGGAGGCATGAGTGCCAGCCTCCCCACACCTGGGAGAGCAGCCTAGAGAGGAGTAGAGGGCAGCAGGGGCGCAGTCTGTCATCCAGAGAGGCAAGGAGAAGGCAGGGGTGAGCGAGGCGGTGCAGGGGGGGCTCTGCTCCCACGGGTTCGATGTGGGGGCATGTTTGGTGGTGGGGCCAGGCTGTGTCACCTGTGAAGTCGCCCCTGTTCCTGGCACCTGGTAGGTCACTGAATCAACAGCCCACCGCCAGCAGGGCAGGGCGATGCATTTTGCGTCCCTGGCTCAACTGCAGAGTTTCGTTACCATTTCCCGGGAACCCAGACTCTCACCAATGCAGATGGTCTCCTAGCTATTTTTAATGAGGGAAGATTTGTTGGAAGCACAAAATTGAATTAAGTCACATTCAGAAATTCTCTTTCAAAGAGGAACTCACACAGTCAAGCTGAGAAAGCCAGCATCTGAGGATAGCGGAGCTGCTCTGTGGTGAACATAGAATGTGGGGCCCTGACGGACTGTCCCCTTGCCCTGACGCCTCTCCTGGCCTCTGCCCCCACGCTCTGGCACCAGAATGTCCACGGGGACAGCTCTGGTCTGGCCTGGCCTGAGCTGCAGGCTCTCCTGTCACAGCGCTGGCTGAATGCCTCCCCTGGTGTCCCCTGGCCTTTCCCCGGCTGGCCACCTGTCCCCCACTGAGCTCACGGCTTCTCCCTGAACCAGCTCCTACTCCAGTCCCAAACCAGCTCCACACTGTGGCTCTCGGCCCCGTGCCCCTCTCCCCACACCAGCATGTCACTGCGCCTGCCGGCTGTTTTCCCAAGCACTTTCTCCCTCCTCTCCTTTCTCTACCACAGCCCAGGCCTTCCTCACCTCATGCTCCTCACCCATCCACCTGTCCATCCTTGTCCCCGGAGACGCCGTCTTCCCACCCAAGTGACCCGCCAGCCACTGTGGAAGGTCTATGCACTGCAGATGTTAAACGCGAGGCTTTTTCCTACTCAGGGATGTGCAGTCAAATTGGTGCTCAGATGGAGTCTGATGAAAGGCAAGCTCTGGAAGGAACACGGACCCTGAGCAAGTGTGAGAGACGTAAGCTGGCAATGAAGCCATGCCCCAAAGCGAATCCACCGCCATCCAATTCCCGCTCATACACAGCAGGCCAGAAAGACTTCCACGCTGCACACAACGCTCAGAGCAGAACGTCTGGGAATGAATCTATCCAAATTTCATTTAATTTATGTGGAATTTAGGCTACCCTCACCTGAGACCTGTTGATTTACGTAGAATTTAGGCTTCCCCCGTCTGAATCGCGCTGGTGTATCTTGAATTTAGGCTTCCCCCGTCTGAATTGTGCTGGTTTACGTGACATTTAGGCTACCCCCACCTGAAACACGTTTATTTGCAGAAGCTTGCTTACAAATAGCAGCCTGAAACTGTTCATTTTCTCTTGTAATTCACAATAAAACAGGAATTACGAACATAAAACTTCTATAATCAAACAGGTAATGATATTAGCCATCAGGTCACTGAAAGCTTTGTTTGTCTATTATTGGAGCCAATTTCCTGGTTAAGTTTACTTTACGTTTTGATATGTATTCAGTTCTCAGATAAACACACTATGGAGGTTCCTCAGTGTATGATGGGGTTACATCATGGGGTTACATCCCAAGGAACCCGGTGCAAGTCGAAATGTGCTAGGTTAGAGACGTACTGGATCCACATAACCTGCTGAGCATCACAGCTCAGCCCAGCCTGCCTTACGTGTGCTCAGAACACTCATGCAAGCCTGCAGCTGGGCGAAACCATCTCTCACAAAGCCTGTTTATGATAAAGTGCTGAAGGTATCAGGCCATTTATTGACTACTGCCCTGAAAGTGAATAACAGCATGGTTGGGTGGGCACTCAGAGTACAGTTTCACACCACTGTAAAGTCAGAAATCCTAAGTCCAACCATCCTGAGGCGGGGACCATCTGTGTGTTATTGTTGAGTCTGCTTTCCATGAATCATGCTTCTTCTTACATAATAAATTTAAAGTAAATTAAAAGGCATGCATTACATGTTAAATGGGACAGAGTCAATATCTGGTTTGAAATATTATCAATATTTTAAAGATAATATTAAATAAATTTTATAATCTTAAAAATGTACTGATCTGAAATAAAATTCTCGTGTCCTTAAAAATAACCTGCTTTTTCCCATACGAAACAAAAATAAACTGACTTTTAAAAACCTGTGGGGGAAAGGATGGTTTCCTCAACAGGTGGTTCTGGGAGAACTGGATATCCACACGCAGAGGAGTGTGGCCAGACCCTCGCCTCCCAGGAGAACTGGATATCCACACGCAGAGGAGTGTGGCCAGACCCTCGCCTCCCAGGAGAACTGGATATCCACACGCAGAGGAGTGAGCCAGACCGTCCCCTCCCACCCGAGTGTGCGCTGACTCACAGCGAATAGCAGAGTGGCTGGACGCACACTTGGCCAGAACATACATGAACTCAGAGCTAAATGTGAGACCTAAAACATACAGGGCAAGACCTTTATGACATTGGATTTGGCCACGATTTCCTGGATATAACACCAAAAACACAGGCACAAAAGAAAAAAATAGATAAATTGGGTTTGATGACACTCAAAACTTTTGTGCATCAAAGCACACCATCCAGAGAGCGAAAAGACAACCCATATAAAGGGGGAAAAGATTTGCGAATCAAATTGCAGTGGGGGATTAATATCCAGAACATGTAAGAAACTTCCACAACTCAACAACAATAACGATGGAAAACCATCTCGTTCAGAAAAGACAAAGTACTTGAACATACATTTCTCCAAAGACACACAAATGACCTCAGGCACAGGCAGAGGCACTTGGCGTCACCAAAATCATCAGGGAAGCATGATTCCTCAGTGCAATTCCACCTCATGCCATGTGCGTGACTCTTACCGAAAAAAACAGAAAGTAACAGGTGCTGGTGAGAAGGCAGAGAGATGGAAACACCGCGCTATTGCAGCAGCTAGGGAGAACAGGGTGGCGGTTCCTCAGAGTTAGAAATGGAATTCCCATAGGAGCCGGCAGCCCTATGTCTGGGTGTCCATGGAGAACAACTGAAAGCAGGGTCTTGAAGAGGTATTTGCACGCCAGGTTCACAGCAACTTTATGACAGCAGCCAAAGGGTGGATGCAAGGCCAGCGTCTGTGGACGGGTGGACAGATGAGCAAAATGTGGTCCATCCACACTGACAGATGTCACCAGCCCTAAGAGGAGGGAGGGGGTGCAGACATACGGCATAACATGGGGAGTCCTGAGGACATGTGCCCAGTGAAATAAGCCAGTCACCAAAGGACACATACAGCACAACACAGGGAACCCTGGGGACACTGTGCCCAGTGAAAGAAGCCATCACCAGAGGACACAGACTGTGTGATTCCACTTGTGTGAGGTCCCTGGAGTCATCAAACTCAGAGACAGAGGGTAGAGTGGGCTGCCGGGGTGGGGGGAGGAACAGGGGTCAGTGTTTACTGGGGACAGAGTTCCAGTTTGGGATGATGGAAGGTTCTGGAAATGGGTGGTGGAGATGCTCACACAACATTGTGAACACATTTAGTGCTACTGAGGTGTGCACCTAAAAACGGTTAGGACGATACATTTTCTGTTGTGTGTCATTTACGTAACTATGAGATTCTGTATTACTGAGAAAAAGGCTTGAGAGAACCAAAAATGTCACGTAAAGTGTGAGGCGTGAGCCGTGAGCAGTGATTGAGCCCAGGCCCCCGCGACCAGCTCTGCTGCTGGCCCTGCCTGAAGCTGCAGCAGCCCCTGCCCTTGGACCCCTGAGTCTGTGGGGCCTGCACTGCTGCGTCTCTGGCTGCCCTGTGCCCAGAAGCCCACCCTCCATCCTTTCACACTCAGAGCCTCCTCCCAGCTGAGCACCCTCCCCTCTGCTATGGGGCATCTGTGGGCCCTCCAGCTCCCACCCTGCAGGTGTCTGTGGGCTCTGCCTCTCCCGTCTACACCTGGAGGCCCAGAGGGGCTCCTAAGGGCCACCTGGTGCCCGGTGGGTACCCAGCGAGGGTCTGGCAAGGAGGTCAGCTCAGCTGGGCAGACACATGCAGCCCGGAGGCCTGGGGTGTCTGGGTCCCACGAGGCCAGGAGAACACAGATGGGGCCGACTCTGCCGCACGGTCTCCTCACTGTGCTTCCTGCAATCGTGCCTTGTGCAGCCTCCTGACAGGCCACCCTCAGCCCCATGTGGCCAGCAGCAAGGGCTGCTGTTGCGCCCCAAGCCTCTCTGTCTAGGGGAAGAAGGCGCGTGAAGATCTTTCTCAGAAAGGACAAGCCCACAGCATCTGCGTCGGCGCCTCCTGCCTCTGACAGGGCTCCTGGCGCCCATGGCGGCTGGGGGTTCACGGGGGCGAGGGGCTGGGCCACACTTGTCTGCATCCCGGGGCCCTTGGTTCAGTGGACAAAACAGCTTTAAAGTTCAAGGATAACTCAAATTGGATTTTAGAAATACAAAGTCTTAAAACATTTGTACCAGACTAAGGGATTACACTCTTATCTTATCCACAGAAAGTCTTTTGAAGAGGTGGGGAAAGGTAGCTCAAATTTTAAATTGGGGCCTCAAAACCTGCCTGTCTGCGGCTCCTTCCTTTGCCTGGCTGCTATTATCAAAAGGTAAAATGTCTTAGACTATTGAAAAAAGGATTTGCATAAATTGCTTTCACCTGCTTCTTATATGAGGTTAATGAAATTGGAACAAAAAGGAATGAATTCCCAATCCCAGACCAGAACCTCAAATCCCCCAGAAGAGACTTCCACGAGCCCCACTGAGCCCAGGCATGGAGAACCCTTTCTCTGGGTCCAGGAGTGGCACCACCTTAATCAGCTCTCCTCATAAATGTCCCAAGGAGACCAGGAAGCAGCCTGGCGGGAGACGGCGCTGACCAGGGGCCAGGGGCGTTTGGCTCACGTGATCCAGTCACACAGAGGTCGGTCGTTGTCTGGACACAGACAATGGGAATCTGGGCTGAAACTGGGCCTTTGAAAATAGTCGGGGAGGAAAACAGAAAAGATGCAGAAGTTGATAATTACTTTGATATACCCATCTCTGTTTTTTTTTTTTTTGGACAGAATTCCTATTAAATACAATATAGAGTATTTCATTTTCTGCATCTGCTCATCTTTGAATCTTCACGTATTTTTAAAAAAGAATGAATTTAAAACTCTAATCCACTTGGCCCAGATTTGTTTTGGGAGGCAGGTGGGAACCCGTGAGCTGTCTTGAGCACAGTGGCTGGAGTCTGTGCGGTGGCTGGAACCCTGGGCTCTGGAGGGCTGGATGCCTTCAGGTCCCGGACCCCCCAACTCTGCTCCCGTGGACAGCTCCATCTTCAGCAGCTCCATGCATAGGGACTCCTGGGAAGACTTCTCTTTGAGGAAATGTTTCCGCTGCTAAAATGCGAACTTCCCCAAAGGCAGGTGGGCACTGTGCTGGTGCTGTCCGAGTGGAGCCTCTGGTGAGCCGGACACCATCAAACAACATCAGAGCTTGCAAAAGGAGCTCTGCAGTGCCTGAGACCTGCAAAGGGCCATCCTGGGGTCCGAGGGCTTCCTGGTCCTGACCCAGTCCTGCGGGGAGGTCCTGGGAGGGTTGCTAGGGTGAGGA
Organism: Gorilla gorilla gorilla; assembly: GCF_029281585.2. Lineage (NCBI taxonomy): Eukaryota > Metazoa > Chordata > Mammalia > Primates > Hominidae > Gorilla > Gorilla gorilla. The sequence goes on from NC_073230.2 coordinate 166,619,795, forward strand.
CGCTGAGAGCCCATGTGCTGGAAAGGACCCAGGAAGAGGGCTGAGGTCTCATGCCTGGCAGAGATGGCGCCCAGGTGGTGACTGCACCACACCCATAAGGGCCACCTGCTGGCCACGTGGAGGACAGGGAGCGGCAGGTGGATGAGGGAAGGACCGTCCGTTTGACTGGGCCACAGGTGTTTAGATTAAACCTGATCCACGTGTGTCTGTGAGTGTGACTCGGAGGAGTCCAGCATTGGATTCAGTGGGCCAGGAACAGGGCCTTCTTCTCTCCAGGGAGCAGAAACCACAAGATAGACATGGCCCATTGTGCTCGAGGGTCACTTTCAATGGAAGATTTAGAGAAAATGATTTTTATACAATAACGATATGGGCTTATAGGGTAAAGTCCACATTCGCATAAAATTTTAACCAAGTAGGGACAGAGCCTGGCAATTCTGGGTTCTGAGACCCCTGGGGATGGCACCTGAGTCCCACTCAGGCCACCACCCCTGCCCCCCCCGGGCACTCAGGGTGAAGCTGTGTCACTGTGGCTGGACACACGTCCTGGAATCAGAGTTGCTCTTTAACTGTGTCTGGCTTTAAGGCTCGTCTTCTATGCCAGACAAAGTAAACTTCCTGGAACTGCTTTTTGAAATGTGGCTACTGTCCTTTCCTCTTCTAGAAAAACGAGGATGGGGAGCCGAAACAGAGGAGGGTGTCGCAAGCGGCAGACATTTGAAAGCAGCATAAGCCCTTGAGCCCCCTTTCTGGGGTTCCTGGGCAAGAGGTCGCATGCCTGGCAGAGGTGGTGCCCCGGGGGTGACAGCGGTTGCCCTCCTGTATGGCACAACTGAAAATAAAGGCTGGGCCATTTCCCCCTCCATCTGCCAAAATCCCATTACTGAGGTTGTCAAAATGCTTCAACCTCTCTTAAAATGCAGTGAGATTGCTTCACGATGAAGGTTATGACCAAGTGGAACTGTACACGGTATAGTTGGGAGGTGATGATGACCACAGTGGGGTCTTCAAAACAGTGCACGGCCCGCCTAGGGGACACAGCCGGCCCTTCCAACCTTTCCCTGCTACAGACGCGTTCTGTGGCCCCGGGGCTGCTCCCCGCCTGGGCACATGGCGGAGACATGCAAAGCCACAGGGGAGGGCTTTGACCTCGGCGTGGCTCCCGCCAGGGATCTGGCAGCTCTTCCGCTTGTTCTGTCTCTCATTCCTCGTGGGGACTGCACTAGGACTTTCCCCTTCTCCCCAACTCCCCACCCAACGCCCCCTCTTTTGTGGCAGGTGAGCTCACGTCCTGCTCTGAAGAGAAAACGGAGGCGCCGCACGTGGTCTCCTGAACTCCCAGCCCTGGACGAGGGGGTCCTGTCTCATTCAAGTAAACCCCCTGCAGTTCCCAGCAGCCTTAGGACAGCAGGCTCCTTTACGACTTCACCTCTGCGCTGCCCCCACTGAGAAGCTCCTGCTAACCTCGTCCAGTTGTCAAATCACTTCTTAGCATGCAAAACCTTGCCCGCATATCAGCTGCTCTGCCAAGCCCACCCTGAGTTCCGAGGAAGTAATCGAGGTGCCTTCCTGAAGGTCTGCACCAGGCAGAAAGCTCTGCTACAGCCTGGTTGCATCGTGTGACAACTGCCTGCTCGTAATGTGAACTGTGCGGTGACTAGAACCGTATCTGGCATATGGCAGACATTCAGTACAAAACCCATGGAGAGAACAAATAAGTAAGTCCAGAGGTCTCCCTGGGGACAGGGCCTGTGTTACTCTTCCATCCCATGCACCCAGCACAGTTACTCTTCCGTCCCACGCGCCCAGCACAGTCTTCCATCCCATGCGCCCAGCACAGTTAGTCTTCTGTCCCATGCGCCCAGCACACTTACTCTTTTCCGCCCCATGCGGCCAGCACAGTTACTCTTCCCCGCCCTATGAGCCCAGCACAGTTATTCTTCCACCGCATGCGGCCAGCACAGTTACTCTTCCATCCCATGTGCCCAGCGCAGTTACTCTTCCGCCCCATGCACCCAGCACAGTTACTCTTCCTTCCCATGCGCCCAGCACAGTCACTCTTTTCCGTCCCATGCGCCCAGCACAGTTACTCTTCCTTCCCATGCGCCCAGCACAGTTACTCTTTTCCGTCCCATGCGCCCAGCACAGTTACTCTTCCTTCCCATGCGCCCAGCACAGTTACTCTTTTCCGTCCCATGCGCCCAGCACAGTTACTCTTCCTTCCCATGCGCCCAGCACAGTTACTCTTTTCCGTCCCATGCGCCCAGCACAGTTACTCTTCCTTCCCATGCGCCCAGCGCAGTTACTCTTTTCCGTCCCAGGCGCCCAGCACAGTTACTCTTTTCCGTCCCAGGCGCCCAGCACAGTTACTCTTCCGTCCCATGCACCCAGCACAGTTACTCTTCCTTCCCATGCGCCCAGCACAGTTACTCTTTTCCATCCCATGCGCCCAGCACAGTTACTCTTTTCCGTCCCAGGCGCCCAGCGCAGTTACTCTTCCTTCCCATGCGCCCAGCACAGTTACTCTTTTCCGTCCCAGGCGCCCAGCACAGTTACTCTTCCTTCCCATGCGCCCAGCACAGTTACTCTTTTCCGTCCCATGCGCCCAGCACAGTTACTCTTTTCCGTCCCAGGCGCCCAGCACAGTTACTCTTCCGTCCCACGCGCCCAGCACAGTTACTCTTCCGTCCCATGCGCCCAGCACAGTTACTCTTTTCCGTCCCAGGCGCCCAGCACAGTTACTCTTCCTTCCCATGCGCCCAGCGCAGTTACTCTTCCTTCCCATGCGCCCAGCACAGTTACTCTTTTCCGTCCCAGGTGCCCAGCACAGTTACTCTTCCGTCCCATGCGCCCAGCACAGTTACTCTTCCTTCCCATGCGCCCAGCACAGTCACTCTTTTCTGTCCCATGCACCCAGCATAGTTACTCTTTTCCATTCCATGCACCCAGCACAGTCATAGGCTTCCAGGGAAGGTACTGTCAATGTTTGTTCCGGGAAAACCCAATTCAGCTTTTAAAACAAGATTTATACACACCTTCAGGAGCAAGCATGCTTGAATATAATGAGTCTACCTTTATGGTAAATTTCAGCTGTTTGGGTTTGTAATGGATGGAAAAAGAAAGGCAAAGAAACAATTTCAACATCTTCCAGCCCCAGAGATGTACAAATATTTTAGCAACATCCCAGTGACTAAATGGTGATTCAGCCGAGATGCCCCAAATAAACAGTCTCTATTCTTAACTCTGCTCCCATCTTACTGAATCGTTACAAGGCTATACTTACATCTGGGGTCAAGCCATTCTCATTTAGCTTCGAAATGATAACACAAAACTGTTACAATAACCTGGAATTGTAAGGGTCCTGGGGATCCCACATTCAGTCCCACCCGTGTCATGGATGAACCCAGGACCAGCAGGGCAGCCAGCCAGAGGCAAACCCACACCAGGGCCTGGCGCTCGGCCATGTGCCTGCGTTTTCCAATATTGATGTCGACGTGGGAGGCAAGTTGCTATGGAGGAAACGCACACACACATCTGAGATTATTAAATAGCAGCCGCTTACTGCCTCGATGCAGGAGTCCCATCTCCCCAAACAAATTCTGGCTGTGATGCCGACTGCAGCAGGATGGTTAGTGGTGCCGCTGGCACTGAGAGCACCTGGCCTGGTGGACCTGCCTCCCAGACCTGCTGGGGAGCGCCGTGTGCTCAGCTGAACACGGCTCCTGTGGCCACAGTCCTGTGTTGCTCCCGCGGTTCGGCCGGCGAAGCTCCGTGTTCATGTGCACAGCCACATTGGCCATTTTGACCCAACAGACGCTCAAGCAACTCTCGCGTGAATTTGGTGGGAAAATCCATCGAATGTATTGTTTTTGGACTAACCTGATGAGTCCCTTTGGTAAAGCAGTCCCACTGACTGGGCCTGTGGACCCAGCTGGGTGCAGCCATCTCTGACTGTGTGGTGTCCATCCTGAGCTCCAAGTCATCAGAGAGCGGCCAGGAGTGCATCTGACTTTGCTGGTGACCTGCATCTTATCTGCGTCCACACTCAACTGTGTGCAGTGGCCCAGGAAGGTAGAGGGCTGCTGAGCTGCTTTAGAAAATGAGGGTTTGAAGCTGCCCTTTGGAAATGATTAGGTTGTTCAAAAGTAAGTGAGCTTTCTCAAAAGGCGGCTGGGGCTAAAATAAATGGAAGTCTACTTAACGTATTGTTAAAAATATGAAGGGGTTGAATGGCATCAAAACACATTAAATGACAGAACATGACTCGCCTCTTTGGCTGGATTCTAAACTCCAGCCACTTTCTTTAGTGACACTCTCAGTGTTGTTTGTGGGAGACGCTCCGCAAATGTGGGGAGCAGGTGGGCGCCTTTGGTCCCCGTCCTCCTGGCAGGCAGTGGCTGAGTACCTTCTCGGGAAAGGAGGCCCCCGTGAGGCTGGGGGGGCTCTGAATCCCTGGTGTGTTGATAGCGATCGGCACATGCCTCAAGCCACCTGGAAGAGAAGCTGCCCCAAGATTCTCCAGGCCCTTTCTGAGCTGAAGGTGATGTGCCAGGCAGGCTTCAAAGAAGGGTCAGAGACGGCCGGTGGGTGGGCCCCGTTCCTAAACACCCACCTTGGATCTCATGCCCTGGAGCGGAGCATGTGTCCTGGTCCTGCCTGGGTGAGGCTGGCACCCGCTGCCCTAGCTTCACCACTGGTAGCCCCAAGCATCTCTGGCTGGGGATACATCACCCAATCACACCAGCCCGAGAACCTTCCCTTTCCCACCACCATTCAAAGGAGGCTGCTCTTAGCCAGAAGGCCTCTGTGTTCCAGGCTTAAATCTGGGCGAGATTCAGGGTTTAACTCTGGCCTTGCAGTTTTAGACGTTGTTATAGGCTGAATTGTGACCCCCCAAATCCATCCATTGAAGCTCTGATCCCCTTGTGCCTATATTTGGAGACAGGACCTCCAAGGAGCTAAGTAAGGTTCAATGAGGCCAAAAGGGCAGCCCTGATCCTACAGGACTGGTGTCCTTATAAGAAGAGCGAGAGACACCCCGTGCCTGCACCAGGGAAAGGCCGTGTGAGGACATGGGGAGAAGATGCTGTCCACAAGCCCAGGAGAGAGGTCACAGGAAGAACCGCCCCCACCCCCGCTGCCCCCCCACAGCTTGGTCTGGGACTGTCAGGGCTGTGAGAACGGACGTGTCCTGCAGTTTAATCCACCCAGTCTGTGGTCCTGGGCACGGCCACCCGTGATGACTTACACACAGATGCACGCAGAGGGCTTGGGGAGCATGGCCAGTGCCTGTCTTAGTGTGGGAGGCTTGGTGTCCGCCCCGGCCACGGAGCCTCGTGTCTCCTGCTCTTTCGCGGATGGTGCTCACCTACATCTTACATGCAGGTCCCTCCATGTTGAGTGAAAAAATCAGAGGAGGTACAATCTCACCAGTGCCCGGCTGGACACATATTGGTTTTGGAGCCAAGGGGTAACAGTTTCCCTCTACAAATGAAAAGCTCCTCTCCGTCCTGGTGGGATGGGGATGACATTTTTAAAGGGTAGAGTAAATGTGCTCCTGCTTCAGGTGCCCTTTGCAGAGGCTTCCCGAGTCTCCCGGGGCAATGCGTCTTCTCAGTAAGAAGAAACCCCAGCAAGAAATCACACCAGGCGTCTTGGATAAACAGAAGTGAACTACGTCCTGGTTGCAGCTGTATTTATTTCACACATTCATTTAAAAAGTTAATTTGACATGTATTTCATGAAGCTTCGGTACACACGCCACGTTGCTCCCCGATTTTATCTTCATGCGTCTTCCTTCACCAGACGGCCTGGCAAGCTCACTCTCCTGTCCGAGGGCCGAGAAGCCCGGGGACCCGGCCCCCAGCAGTGTTCCTGTGTCTGTGGTTTGGAGGCTGTGTTCGCTGAGCCTCAGCACGACCTCAACCTGATCTGGGAGTCTGAGTGTGCTGGGCTTGGAGGGCACGTGTGCTGTGAGTGAGCCCTACATGCAGGAGCATGATGCTCTCTGGCCGGGCAGCCTCATCTCCAGTGGAAGCTAAGTGTTGTGCCCGGGCAGGGGGCGCAGGCAGGAGGGCTGAGCTTCCCTGGTTATCCCCTCTGAGGCGAGGACGCAGCAGCAAGTTCCCATCCCCTGACCTGGCTTTTCTGGGCCCAGGCGCTCCCATTCGTACTCACGGTCCGGAGTTGAGCTCCAGAGTGTTCCCCTACAGGGAGGGGTTTGCTTTCCCCAGAACGGGGCCTGGGCGTGGCAGCCCCTCCACTGAGGAAGGGCCCTGGTCCTCGGGAGCATTTACAGCATCGTGGGTGCCGGCTGGGGCGCCAGCCACCAAGGCCACAAGGCTGGCTTAGAAGGTCTGGAAGAGCCTGACTAGGAATTAGGATGCTGTGCGTTAATCTGCAAATACCACCCCCGATGCGGGGAGGACCTGGTGTCTGGGCGGGGGAGGAGGCTCCGAGGGGCTCTTGCTGCCTTGGCTAGACCTGCAGCAGCAGGGACAGAGGCTCCCGGGAATGCCTGGGTCAGAAGAGAGGGCTCTGCCACTCACCCCTCCTCTCTTCTCATCCATCTCCTGGTGCCCCAAAGGGCCTCACTGTTCCTGCGGAGAGCTGTTATTTTGAAATTATATCTTGTCATGAAAGCTTCACTTTTAAACACTATTAAGGCCTCTTGGTATTATACTTCTTTTAAAACATCTATTAGAATAAGGATCTCACAGGCAGCTGAGAATCAACAGGAATGTGGCCGTACACAATAAACTCCACGTGACCCAGGGGGACGCATCTGTGTGCTCTGGGAAGGCTGACATTTCAACATTCCTGGCATCTGAATTCGACATCTCTCCCACCACCGGGAAGAAGGCGCCCCAGAGGGGAGGGAGGTGCTGGGGAGCGGGATTGAGAGCCTGATACTGGCGTGAAGTTCATCAGCAGAGGAGCGAAGGGAGGAGGGCAGGGTCAAGACCAGGGACTCATGGAAGCATCTGGCATCCTGTGAAGTTTCTCAGCCTCTGGAGGCTCCTCTCTGATGGGAGCCTTATCTGAGAGGTGGGTGGGAGGGACGCAGGCTGCCGGCGCTGGTCTCGGGTTGTTTGTGGTGCAGCCAGCGGCTGGTCACTCACATGCAGACTGAGCTGACGCTTAGGACAAAATCCATGTTTTTTCATTTTGAATAAAATCACTCGATATTTGACATTTTAGGCATCGAAGTCGTCATCACGGCTCATCACAGGAGAAATCATAGCTCTGTGCTGTTGTTTCTGGATACGTGCTTGTTTTAGGGTTTTGTATGTATTATTTCAGAGCTCCGTGCTGTTTCTGGACAGGTGTTTTAGGGTTTCGTATGTATTATTTCTAGTTCCATGAAGGGGTAGGGGTATCATGTCCTTAGGATGCTCACAGGTCAAATTAGGGCTGTCCCACCAGCCACCCACACATCCCCAGCAACTTTGGTTTGGAGGAAGATGGAAAAGAGTCAGGAGAGAGGGGTGCAGCCCAGGAGACAGAGCACCTGGAAGGATTTGATTTTAAGATTTAACTTCACATTAGGGGTTTTCTTCATAGGCTCCTGCAATTCAGATAGTATCTTTATTCCAAGGAGCTTTGAGTGGTTTCTGCATCAGTTTTCATTTCTTGTTCCCAAATCTCTGTGAGATAAGGAGACAGGCCTTTCTCTACAACCCACTGCAGACATGAAGAGCCACAGCCGGGGGGGACTCGCCCAGGGTCACACGGTTAATCCTCCATGTTCTGGAGATTAAAGCAAACTCCATGGCTCTCAGTCTCGTCTGAAACTTCATGCCTCTGAATTGCCCCTGAATTACCCACATAACAGCAGCTGGACACAAATATAAGCAGCAGCAGATGTGATGTTGGCTGGGACAGCCGAGGGAAACTGGTAAAATGCCTCTTCTTCCTGACTACTCTCTCACCCCTGGCACCTGCCTCCGGAGTCTCGCAGCCTTTGGAGATGGGTTTGCGGCCCAGGGGCACCTGTGTTGTAGCTTATTCGTCTATGAGGGGAGGAAAAGATGGTCTCCTGTAAAAAATGTTAAAGTGCCAGCAAGAAATTGAGGGTAGTATCTTGGAGTGTTGTGAGAAGAGCCGTCCTGAGTTCTGACGGTCACCATACAGGCAGAGTGACACCTGTGCCTTCAGCTGCCCCGAGGTCAACTCAATGCCAACTGCCATCTGGGACTCTTGGAGAGCTCTTTCTCCCCAGGTGTGACCAGACAAGGTTGTTATGGAATCAAATACCAAATTATGGCAGATGCTAATTTCAGTCATCTTGCACACAGATCAGCCCTGGGGTCACCATACTGTGTTTTTGGGACACTCCAAGATGGATGTGCTTTGGTTCTGACGGCAGAGAACAGGACACCTCCCAAGGTGACCGCAAGGAGGCCTGAGCTCCTGGGCCACTCATTCCACCCCCTCTTCGTGCTCACGCATGGCTCCCCAGCAAGACAGAGCAGCTTTCCTCTGACCTCTTCCTCTTCCAGAAGCCAGAGCCAGCCAGGGTTCAGGGAGAGCGGAATCACTGGGACTGTATGGAGTTTCCACTTTTAGCACAGCTGGATCTTTTCATTAATTTTTTTAATATCTACATGGGTTTAACCGTACATTATATTGTGCTTTTTTATTGCTGATTCGGCCAGCAGGACCCCTTCCTCCATATGCCTTTTATCACTTTATTTAACCGTGTTGTACACATACACCCACTTTGCTTTGTATATGGTGAGCTACCTTAATGCCATTGCCCAGATGCAGATTTGTTATTATGTATACATTGTTAAATTTAACACTTTCCTCGGTGGATCAGGTTCCTGTAGGGCACAGAACACTAACCTATCAGTGACCCAGCCTCAGAAAAGCCACCAGAGAACCAGCAAGGTCAAATTGCTTCGGCTTTAGCTCCGGAACATCGTCTCCCTCCGTCCACGGCAACGCGGGAGCCTGACCAGCTCCGGAACCCCGTCTCTCTCCGTCCATGGCAAGGCAGGGGGAGCCTCACCAGCTCCGGAACCCCGTCTCCCTCCGTCCACGGGATGACTTCATGCTGCCATGGCCATCACCTGGGTTGGGGGTGGGTAGTGCCCAGGGCAGGGGAAACACACAGAGCAACTGAAATATTGTCGTCTTTCCCCAGAGAGGGCTCCAAGGAGTGGCGGGAGCTTCTCAGAGGCTCCTAATCAACGCTTTTTCTTTTAAACAATCCACGAGCTAATGAGAGGGTGGAGAATCCCGTCCCGATGGGCACTGGCTTCTTTCCAGCAAGCCTCGGAATCACCTCGGTGCCCCTGGCCCACGGGATCCCAGGAATCAAGTTCTGATGGATTTGTAAGCAGATTGGTTCTTCAGATTATAATTAGAGCCGCTCTCTCTCCCCGCCTTTTTGAAAGTTCCCATTAGCCTGAGCAAGGGCCAAAATATTATTGGAAAACCCATGGGCCACTTTGTTCCCTCTGTACCAGAGGTTAAAACCCTATTTACTTTGTCAGAGAGGAAAAAATAATCAAATAAACTCTCCATTTCAGATGCTACTGAAACGAGCAACAAGGGAAGGGGGGAGATGATGCTCGTGTGATTTGGAGGCCAAAGGTGCTTCTAACTCACAGTCGGAGCCACCCCACGCCTCCTTCCACAGGCTCCATGACGGCAAAGGCCCTGTCCACCAGCCCTGTGGAAAAGAGCCTGGCTCCAGCACCTTTCCTGGGACTTGATTTCCTCACTTTTTAAAATGACTTGCCAATCAATTATCAATTGATAATGACTACTGATTGCAACATATCTTTAGTAAGTAAAATGAAAGGTGTGTCTTACTACTGCTGGCTGTTTCCAGCCAACAAGCCCAAGACTGAGAATTGGTGAAGGAAGGCATTGCCTGTGGACCTCCCTCCCATGGGTGCCCGGCCTGCTCTTAGTCCCCCACTGAAGGCTCTTTGGCACCTAGAGCCCCATCATCCCTTCCCCGTGTGTTTGCTAACGCTGTTCATCTTGTCTAGGATGCCTCTCCTCCATCAAAACCACTTCAAGAATCAGTCCCTCCTGGAACCCTCCCCAGAGACGCTCTCTTCCTCACCTCTCTCTGGACATTTGCAGGAAGAAGCAAGACCCGTCCACATGACCCATGCACGATTCAGTGGCTCTCCTCCCTCTGGGAGGTCAGTTTTACTGGTTGTACGTGGAGTCCTCTAAGCTATGAGGGAAGAAGGGGACAACTGTTTGGCCAAACCATAGTCTCTGTGGCCCTTGGGAAGAAGGATGTTGTGGACACTACACCTGGCATCTCCTGGGCTTCTGTCCTCTCTCAGCTTTGCTCTTCATGTCCCCGGCATTTTTAACTCCTAGCTCAGTTACTTCTCTGCTCATCTTTCCTCTTAGACTTGGGGTCCTTGAGGGCCAGCTCTATGTCTGGTTCATCTTTGCATTCTCCATCAGATTGCAGAAGCTGTGTCAACGACGAACCAATAAATGAATGTGTGCAGTCGGGTGTGGCAGGGACCAACAATCTGACCAGCGCTCTTTCTGTGTGGATGGTCTGGCCCTGTGTTGACAAACACCTAAATAATCCAGCAAGATTCCCTTCTAGATGTATTTCTCTACGGTGACTGACTGTGCTCAATGCTTACAATTAGGCTTTTTCCAATCACCTGTAACTCATGTGAATGTGGTCACTGATTTGAGCATCAAAAGGGCCAAAGTTATTGAGGGCTTTTGCATATGTAGATGGAGAACAGGTGACTGGGGTAACGCGTTATTTACCTGTATTTAGACAGGCAGTCTCCAGATGTTTTTAAACAGGTGACTGGGGTAACCAGCTACTTAACTGTATTTAGACGGGGCAGTCTCCAGAGATTTTTGAAAAGCGAGAAGGAAGTAAATTCAGTTACTTGGATACAAGTAGGACAGAAAATATTCCTTTGAGATTGTGAGGGTATTTATTCATTGAATAGTTTTAGAGGTACAGAGAGACTACTTGATGAGCTGACTTCTGTTTTTTTTTTTTTCCAAAAGTGGGTATCTAGGTTTGCTGATTGCTGGAGTAAACGATGAACGTGGATGGCAGGGCAGCATTTTAGAGGTGAAGCCATCTGCAGATGCGTGTACCCCACGAGGGTGAGAAGCTCCAAGCACACCCAGAATCTAGGGTGGGGGACTGTTCGCCTGAGCAGCACCAACTCCATCTCAAGATGTGTGTCTGCTGTCTGTTGCTGTTCTGTGTTTGAGCTTTGAACTCCTCACATAACCCCTTAACTGTCCTCTTGATCTTTTATTCGTGAGCTTGACACATTGGGCAGAAAGACACAGTCTCAGTGAGATGATACCAACTTGGAGCTTAGTTTCTTCTTCCTACTACCTTTTGCTTGTAATTCCAAAGTATTGATATTAAATACTCATAAGTAGCCAAGGAAGAGGACCATCCCACTACTCAGTTTAATCTGTCTTGAAAATGCTTCGGTATTGCATGAACGTGATGCATGATCCAACCCAATGCTCTGCGCTAAGGCTGTGCTTGTGTTATCTGTGGTGAAGAGAACCTTGTAATGAACGGACCACTCACTGAGCCTGGGCAGCTCCCTGCATCTGACTTCTGGAGAGTTCTAGAGATACTCACAGGTCAGGAGGTCTCTTGGGGTGAGGGCAGGAGAGGCAGCGCTGGGAACCGACCGTCAGCAAAGGTCAGAGACTTAGGTACCCATCCAGTGGGTTCGAATGTCAGCCGCCTTCCACAGCGAGGTCTGGTAATGGGCTTGGACCTGCCTGGATCCTCCTGGCTAAGCTGTGGAGTGGAGCCAGGAGTGCTGTCTGCTCATGGTGGGACCAGCCTGCAATCAGTGCGGCGGGCTATGCTTAGGGCCTAAGAATTAGGCTTCCCACCTGCCAGTGACACAGGCACGGGATAGGCCACATTACCCTGCTTTTGTGACCCATCCTTCCTCCATTTAAATGGGACCCACACTTGTGGCTGGGATAGCTATCTCCGGGTTGGCTGAGTTATGTCCCGGCAAGGCTGTGCCTGGGTTAACTATCTCCAGGTTGGCTGAGTTAGTTCCTGGAAAGCCATGGCTGGGATAACTATCTCCAGGTTGGCTGGGTTAGTTCCTGGAAAGCCATGGCTGGGATAGCTATCTCCAGGTTGGCTGAGTTAGTTCCTGGAAAGCCATGGCTGGGATAACTATCTCCAGGTTGGCTGGGTTAGTTCCTGGGAAGCCATGGCTGGGATAACTATCTCCAGGTTGGCTGGGTTAGTTCCTGGAAAGCCATGGCTGGGATAGCTATCTCCGGGTTGGCTGAGTTAGTTCCTGGCAAGGCCATGGCTGGGATAACTATCTCCGGGTTGGCTGAGTTAGTTCCTGGGAAGCCATGGCTGGGATAGCTATCTCCAGGTTGGCTGAGTTAGTTCCTGGAAAGCTATGGCTGGGTTAACTATGTCCAGGTTGGCTGAGTTAGGTTCCTGACAAGGCCATGGCTGGGATAACGATCTCTGGGTTGGCTGAGCTGGGCTTCTGGCAAGTCCGTGGCTGGGATAGCTATCTCTGGGTTGGCTGAGTTGGGCTCTCGGCAAGGCTGTGGCTGGGATAACAGCCTCCAGGTTGGCTGAGTTAGTTCCCAGCAAGGCCATGGCTGGGATAGCTATCTCTGGGTTGGCTGAGTTAGGTTCCTGGCAAGGCCGTGGCTGGGATAGCTATCTCTGGGTTGGCTGAGTTGGGCTCTCGGCAAGGCTGTGCCTGGGTTAACTATCTCCAGGTTGGCTGAGTTAGTTCCTGGCAAGGCCATGGCTGGGATAACTATCTCCAGGTTGGCTGAGTTAGGTTCCTGGCAAGGCCGTGGCTGGGATAGCTATCTCTGGGTTGGCTGAGTTGGGCTCTCGGCAAGGCTGTGGCTGGGATAACAATCTCCAGGTTGGCTGAGCTGGGCTTCTGGCAAGGGCGTGGCTGGGATAGTTATTTCCAGGTTGGCTGAATTAGGTTTCTGGCATGGCTGTGAAAGTGCTGCCCCATTTCTTTGCCACCAGCCACGGAAGTCGCAGCTCCCTGTGTCCTCTTTGCACGTTGCATGTGTCGTAGTGGGAGCTGTGAGGCGGCGCCGTGACGGGGCAATGCTGCTGCAGGAGACGTGCTCCGGGGCACGACTCTGATGCAGCTTAGAAGAGCTAATGCTTGACACCATCTGGATCCCCTTCATGCTTTCTGTTTTTATGGGAAGTCCTAATTCAACACATGTTTCCTGAGGTGCTACTATGTGCTAGGTTACTGGGTATAGCAAGACCATGGAGGAATCAGAGCGTAAACAAGCGGGCGCGAGGTGTCCAGGCATGGAGGGCACAGAAGCCGTGACGCTGGGGTGGGCTGGGGGTCAGCTGGCCTCAACGGGGTGAACACAGCAGCTCTCCCAGACATTGAAGGAGATTCAAGGAGCCTGAAACTCAAACAAGTGGAAGAGGATGGAACGTCACCTAAGGTGATAGGAACTGGGGACCCGACCTGGCGCCCGTTTAACAGACCCAAGCCTCCCATCCCAGCATCGGGCCGTGATGTGCCATCCATCACATAACGATGGAATCTGCTCTGGGAAGAATAAATGGCTCTTTGGTGAGCATGCTCAGAATTCCATTTTAATATTAAAAAATTTAAAATAATTCTTGGTTTAAAACACAAATAGAGGCATAATATAGTAGCCATCTAGAGCCTCAATTTAAGATATGAGATTGGGTCTGCTTTTGAATTTTAGAAAGTAGTAAGAGTCTGCTGTTTTCACGTTTAAATGTGTGAGGCACTTCAGTACCATCAGAACATGTGCAGAAGACGGAGGATGTGGAAGGGCCTCCAAGGACAGGTCTGTCTGCCTGGTGGACACTGAGTGAGGCGGAGGGGAAGCCACAGATCCCCACTGTCCTCATCACTCAGGCACATCCAGGCTGATGAAAAAGCAACAGAATGGGTTCAAAGGCCTCTTACCAAACGACTCGGGGCTTCCCTCAGCCCCTGGGTGTTCACTTCAGCCGCACCCCAGTCCCCCGGCATCTCTGCGGGGCCCTGAGGCGTGTCACCTCACTCCCCACCACCCACCTCTCACCTCTGCCTCCATGAAATGTGGGTCCCCTTCCAGGCGGCACCTTCCTTACGAGGACTACGGGTGTCTGAGAGGCGCCTCTGAGTCCCTATGCCACCGCATCTGGGTTGGGTCACGATGCTCCCCTTGCACGGAGCTAAGATTCAGAGACCGAGACAGCTCCAGGAGTGGCCACCCCAGCATTTCTCGGGAAGAAATGAGGATGAAAGAGGTGGAGCTCGTACAGTCAGCAATGGTGGCCCCTGGGCAGACCCTAGAGCTCCTGGGGCCCGGCCCGGGTCCTTCTGTGTATGTCTCAGCCCAGGTCATCACAGATCCAGCTCAGTCATCTGCTGGATGAGAAGCTTCTCCACGGACTCTTCCACCCTCTCACTGTAAACATTGCTCCAGACGAACGCAAGGCTGAGAGCTGGCAGTGGTCTGCGGGAGGCAGGCATGGGGAGAGGGCAGGCTGGAGGAGGCAGGCTGGGGGAGAGGACCGGCTGCACAATGCTGGGCTCCTCCGACAATGCTCACCTCTCTTCTCCCCTCCACTTGCACCTCAGTCCTGATATTTATCTCCCCAAAACATCTGGGACACTGGGCAGAGGCTGAGTGAGGGTGCCAGCATCTGCAGGGCAGGCTGGAGGCCGCTGCTTTGCTCTCAAATGTCAGCATCTTTTGTAGGCTCCAGAACCGTGTGGATAAAGCAAAACGCTCACCCAAGAGGAAGCTGATACAGCAGCAAAGACCACCCAACGATCTGGTTCCTACCTATTTCCAGGCAGTCGGTAAATGAAACCTAACATGTTAGACGCACACCCTGATTTGACCATCACAAAGCTCCTTCTCTGGCTGCAGGATGCACTCAGCACGCACGCCACAAACATGGAGATCACAGGACTCCCTACACACCATAGTCCATACGGGGCCTTGAGTGTGGAGATCACAGGCCTCCCCTGCACCCCACAGTCCTCACAGGGCTCTGAGTGTGGAGATCATAGGACGCCCTACACCCCACAGTCCTCCCTACACCCCACAGTCCTCACGGGGCTAAGAGCATGGAGATCATGGGCCTCCCTACACCCCACAGTCCTCATGGGACCCTGAGCATGAAGATCAGGGGCCTCCCCTAGACCCCACAGTCCTCAAGGGACCCTGAGCATGGAGATCATGGGCCTCCCTACACTCCACAGTCCACATGGGGCCAAGACGTGGAGATCATGGGCCTCCCCTAGACCCTACAGTCCTCACGGGGCCCTGAGGAAGGAGATCACGGGATTCCCTACAACACACAGTCCTCACAGGGCCCTGAGCTAGGAGATCACGGGACTCCCCGCACCCCACAGTCCACACGGGGCCCTGAGTGTGGAGATCACGGGACTCCCTACACCCTACAGTCCTCACGGGGCCCTGAGCAAGGAGATCACGGGATTCCCCGCACTCCACAGTCCACACGGGGCCCTGAGTGTGATCACGGGACTCCCCACACCCCACAGTCATTACGGGGCCAAGAGCGTGGAGATCATTGGCTTCCGTACACCCCACAGTCCTCACGGGGCCAAGAGCATGGAGATCACGGGCCTCTGTACACCCCGCAGTCCTCACGGGGCCCTGAGTATGGAGATCACGGGACTCCCCTGCACCCACAGTCCTCAGCAGTTTTTAGAGCAGAAGATGCCCATTAAAGGCAGATCTCTTCGGTTCAGCTGCCTGGTCGGCTGAGCAGTTGAGGGGGATGGTGAGGCAGTGTGGGAGTCCGCATGTGTTGAGGCCTGCATCCCTGAGCTGCGGGCAGTTGAGGTGATTCTGAGGCCTGCGTCCCTGAGCTGCGGGCAGTTGAGGTAATTCTGAGGCCTGCGTCCCCGAGCTGCGGGCAGTTGAGGTAATTCTGAGGCCTGCGTCCCTCAGCTGTGGGCTGTTGTGGTGATTCTGAGGCCTGCGTCCCTGAGCTGTGGGGTGTCTGGGTGATTCTGAGGCCTGCGTCTCTGAGCTGTGGGGTGTTCGGGTGATTCTGACGCCTGCGTCCCTGAGCTGTGGGGTGTTTGGGTGATTCTGATGCCTGCGTCCCTGAGCTGTGGGGTTTCTGGGTGATTCTGAGGCCTGCGTCCCTGAGCTGTGGGGTTTCCGGGTGATTCTGAGGCCTGCGTCCCTGAGCTGTGAGCTGCCCGGGTGATTCTGAGGCCTGTGTCCCTGAGCTGTGGAGTGTCCGGGCGCTTCTGAGGCCTGCGTCCCTGAGCTGTGAGCTGCCCGGGTGATTCTGAGGCCTGTGTCCCTGAGCTGTGAGCTGCCCGGGTGATTCTGAGGCCTGTGTCCCTGAGCTGGGGGGTGTCCGGGTGATTCTGAGGCCTGCGTCCCTGAGCTGTGGGGTGTCTGGGTGATTCTGAGGCCTGCGTCCCTGAGCTGTGGGGTGTCCGGGTGATTCTGAGGCCTGCGTCCCTGTGCTGTGGGCTGTTGTGGTGATTCTGAGGCCTGTGTCCCTGAGGTGTGGGGTGTCTGGGTGATTCTGAGGCCTGCGTCCCTGAGCTGTGGGGTGTCCGTGTGATTCTGAGGCCTGCGTCCCTGAGCTGTGGGCTGTTGTGGTGATTCTGAGGCCTGCGTCCCTGAGCTGTGGGGTGTCTGTGTGATTCTGAGGCCTGTGTCCCTGAGCTGCGGGGTGTTGAGGTGATTCTGAGGCCTGCGTCCCTGATCTGTGGGGTGTCTGTGTGATTCTGAGGCCTGCGTCCCTGAGGTGTGGGGTGCCTGAGTGATTCTGAGGCCTGCGTCCCTGAGCTGTGTGAAGTTGAGGTGATTCTGAGGCCTGCGTCCCTGAGCTGCGGGCTGTTGTGGTGATTCTGAGGCCTGCGTCCCTGAGCTGTGGGCTGTTGAGGTGATTCTGAGGCCTGCGTCCCTGAGCTGTGGTCTGTTGAGGTGATTCTGAGGCCTGCGTCCCTGAGGTGTGGGGTGCCTGAGTGATTCTGAGGCCTGCGTCTCTGAGCTGTGGGGTGTCTGGGTGATTCTGAGGCCTGTGTCCCTGAGGTGTGGGGTGTCCGGGTGATTCTGGGGCCTGTGTCCCTGAGCTGCGGGCAGTTGAGGTGATTCTGAGGCCTGCGTCCCTGAGCTGCGGGGTGTTGACGTGATGTTGAGGCCTGCGTCCCTAAGCTCTGGGTTGTCCGTGTGATTCTGAGGCCTGCGTCCCTGAGCTGCGGAGTTTTTGGGTGATTCTGAGGCCTGCGTCCCTAAGCTCTGGGTTGTCCGTGTCATTCTGAGGCCTGCGTCCCTGAGCTGTGGGGTGTTGAGATGATTCTGAGGCCTGCGCCCCTGAGCTGTGGGGCGTCCGGGTGATTCTGAGGCCTGCGTCCCTGAGCTGTGGGCTGTTGAGGTGATTCTGAGGCCTGCGTCTCTGAGGTGTGGGGTGCCTGAGTGATTCTGAGGCCTGCGTCTCTGAACTGTGGGGTGTCTGGGTGATTCTGAGGCCTGTGTCCCTGAGGTGTGGGGTGTCCGGGTGATTCTGGGGCCTGTGTCCCTGAGCTGCGGGCAGTTGAGGTGATTCTGAGGCCTGCGTCCCAGAGCTGTGGGGTGTCTGGGTGATTCTGAGGCCTGCGTCCCTGAGCTGCGTGAAGTTGAGGTGATTCTGAGGCCTGCGTCCCTGAGGTGTGGGGTGTCCGGGTGATTCTGGGGCCTGTGTCCCTGAGCTGTGGGCAGTTGAGGTGATTCTGAGGCCTGCGTCCCAGAGCTGTGGGGTGTCTGGGTGATTCTGAGGCCTGCGTCCCAGAGCTGTGGGGTGTCTGGGTGATTCTGAGGCCTGCGTCCCTGAGGTGTGGGGTGTCTGGGTGATTCTGAGGCCTGCGTCCCTGAGCTGCGGGGTGTTGACGTGATGTTGAGGCCTGCGTCCCTAAGCTCTGGGTTGTCCGTGTGATTCTGAGGCCTGCGTCCCTGAGCTGCGGGGTGTCCGGGTGATTTTGAGGCCTGCGTCCCTGAGCTGTGTGGTGTTGAGGTGATTCTGAGGCCTGCGTCCCTGAGCTGTGGGGTGTCTGTGTGATTCTGAGGCCTGCGTCTCTGAGCTGTGGGGTGTCCGGGTGATTTTGAGGCCTGCGTCCCTGAGCTGTGTGGTGTTGAGGTGATTCTGAGGCCTGCGTCCCTGAGCTGTGGGGTGTCCGGGTGATTCTGAGGCCTGCGTCCCTGTGCTGTGGGCTGTTGTGGTGATTCTGAGGCCTGCGCCCGAGAGCTGCGGGTTGTTGAGGTGATTCTGAGGCCTCTGTCCCTGAGCTGTGGGGTGTCTGGGTGATTCTGAGGCCTGCGTCTCTGAGCTGTGGGGTGTCTGCGTGATTCCAAGGCCTGCCTCCCTGAGCTGTGGGCTGTTGAGGTGATTCTGAGGCCTGCATCCCTGAGCTGTGGGGTGTCTGGGTGATTCTGAGGCCTCTGTTTCTCAGCTGAGGGGTGTCTGGGTGATTCTGAGGCCTGTGTCTCTGAGCTGTGGGGTGTCCGGGTGATTCTGAGGCCTGCGTCCCTGAGCTGTGGGGTTTCCGGGTGATTCTGAGGCCTGCGTCCGTGAGCTGTGGGGTTTCCGGGTGATTCTGAGGCCTGCGTCCCTGAGCTGTGGGGTGTCTGGGTGATTCTGAGGCCTGCGTCCCTGAGCTGTGGGGTGTCTGTGTGATTCTGAGGCCTGTGTCCCTGAGCTGCGGGGTGTTGAGGTGATTCTGAGGCCTGCGTCCCTGATCTGTGGGGTGTCTGTGTGATTCTGAGGCCTGCGTCCCTGAGGTGTGGGGTGCCTGAGTGATTCTGAGGCCTGCGTCCCTGAGCTGTGTGAAGTTGAGGTGATTCTGAGGCCTGCGTCCCTGAGGTGTGGGGTGCCTGAGTGATTCTGAGGCCTGCGTCCCTGAGCTGCGGGCTGTTGTGGTGATTCTGAGGCCTGCGTCCCTGAGCTGTGGGCTGTTGAGGTGATTCTGAGGCCTGCGTCCCTGAGCTGTGGTCTGTTGAGGTGATTCTGAGGCCTGCGTCCCTGAGGTGTGGGGTGCCTGAGTGATTCTGAGGCCTGCGTCTCTGAGCTGTGGGGTGTCTGGGTGATTCTGAGGCCTGTGTCCCTGAGGTGTGGGGTGTCCGGGTGATTCTGGGGCCTGTGTCCCTGAGCTGCGGGCAGTTGAGGTGATTCTGAGGCCTGCGTCCCTGAGCTGCGGGGTGTTGACGTGATGTTGAGGCCTGCGTCCCTAAGCTCTGGGTTGTCCGTGTGATTCTGAGGCCTGCGTCCCTGAGCTGCGGAGTTTTTGGGTGATTCTGAGGCCTGCGTCCCTAAGCTCTGGGTTGTCCGTGTCATTCTGAGGCCTGCGTCCCTGAGCTGTGGGGTGTTGAGATGATTCTGAGGCCTGCGCCCCTGAGCTGTGGGGCGTCCGGGTGATTCTGAGGCCTGCGTCCCTGAGCTGTGGGCTGTTGAGGTGATTCTGAGGCCTGCGTCTCTGAGGTGTGGGGTGCCTGAGTGATTCTGAGGCCTGCGTCTCTGAACTGTGGGGTGTCTGGGTGATTCTGAGGCCTGTGTACCTGAGGTGTGGTCTGTTGAGGTGATTCTGAGGCCTGTGTCCCTGAGCTGTGGTCTGTTGAGGTGATTCTGAGGCCTGCGTCTCTGAGGTGTGGGGTGCCTGAGTGATTCTGAGGCCTGCGTCTCTGAACTGTGGGGTGTCTGGGTGATTCTGAGGCCTGTGTCCCTGAGGTGTGGGGTGTCCGGGTGATTCTGGGGCCTGTGTCCCTGAGCTGCGGGCAGTTGAGGTGATTCTGAGGCCTGCGTCCCAGAGCTGTGGGGTGTCTGGGTGATTCTGAGGCCTGCGTCCCTGAGCTGCGTGAAGTTGAGGTGATTCTGAGGCCTGCGTCCCTGAGGTGTGGGGTGTCCGGGTGATTCTGGGGCCTGTGTCCCTGAGCTGTGGGCAGTTGAGGTGATTCTGAGGCCTGCGTCCCAGAGCTGTGGGGTGTCTGGGTGATTCTGAGGCCTGCGTCCCAGAGCTGTGGGGTGTCTGGGTGATTCTGAGGCCTGCGTCCCTGAGGTGTGGGGTGTCCGGGTGATTCTGAGGCCTGCGTCCCTGAGCTGCGGGGTGTTGACGTGATGTTGAGGCCTGCGTCCCTAAGCTCTGGGTTGTCCGTGTGATTCTGAGGCCTGCGTCCCTGAGCTGCGGGGTGTCCGGGTGATTTTGAGGCCTGCGTCCCTGAGCTGTGTGGTGTTGAGGTGATTCTGAGGCCTGCGTCCCTGAGCTGTGGGGTGTCTGTGTGATTCTGAGGCCTGCGTCTCTGAGCTGTGGGGTGTCCGGGTGATTTTGAGGCCTGCGTCCCTGAGCTGTGTGGTGTTGAGGTGATTCTGAGGCCTGCGTCCCTGAGCTGTGGGGTGTCCGGGTGATTCTGAGGCCTGCGTCCCTGTGCTGTGGGCTGTTGTGGTGATTCTGAGGCCTGCGCCCGAGAGCTGCGGGTTGTTGAGGTGATTCTGAGGCCTCTGTCCCTGAGCTGTGGGGTGTCTGGGTGATTCTGAGGCCTGCGTCTCTGAGCTGTGGGGTGTCTGCGTGATTCCGAGGCCTGCCTCCCTGAGCTGTGGGCTGTTGAGGTGATTCTGAGGCCTGCATCCCTGAGCTGTGGGGTGTCTGGGTGATTCTGAGGCCTCTGTTTCTCAGCTGAGGGGTGTCTGGGTGATTCTGAGGCCTGTGTCTCTGAGCTGTGGGGTGTCCGGGTGATTCTGAGGCCTGCGTCCCTGAGCTGTGGGGTTTCCGGGTGATTCTGAGGCCTGCGTCCGTGAGCTGTGGGGTTTCCGGGTGATTCTGAGGCCTGCGTCCCTGAGCTGTGGGGTGTCTGGGTGATTCTGAGGCCTGCGTCCCTGAGCTGCGGGTTGTCTGGGTGATTCTGAGGCCTGCGTCCCTGAGCTGTGGGCTGTTGAGGTGATTCTGAGGCCTGAGTCCCTGAGCTGTGGGGTGTCTGGGTGATTCTGAGGCCTGCGTCCCTGAGCTGCGGGTTGTCTGGGTGATTCTGAGGCCTGCATCCCTGAGCTGTGGGGTGTCTGGGTGATTCTGAGGCCTGAGTCCCTGAGCTGCGGGGTGGCTGGGTGATTCTCAGACCTGTGTCTCTGAGCTGGGGGTTGTCCGGGTGATTCTGAGGCCTGCGTCCCGGAGGTGCGGGCTGTTCAGGTGCTTCTGAGGCCTGCGTCCCTGAGCTGTTGGGTGTCCGGGTGATTCTGAGGCCTGCGTCCCTGAGCTGCGGAGTTTTTGGGTGATTTTGAGGCCTGCGTCCCTGAGCTGTGGGCTGTTGAGGTGATTCTGAGGCCTGCGTCGCTGAGCTGTGGGGTGTTGAGGTGATTCTGAGGCCTGCGTCCCTGAGCTGTGGGGTGTCCGGGTGATTCTGAGGCCTGCGTCCCTGAGCTGTGGGGTGTCCGGGTGATTCTGAGGCCTGCGTCCCTGAGCTGTGGGGTGTCCGGGTGATTCTGAGGCCTGTGTTGCTGAGCTGTGGGGTGTCCTGGTGATTCTGAGGCCTGCGTCTCTGAGCTGTGGGGTGTTGAGGTGATTCTGAGGCCTGCGTCCCTCAGCTGTGGGCTGTTGTGGTGATTCTGAGGCCTGCGTCCCTTAGGTATGGGGTGTCTGGGTGATTCTGAGGCCTGCGTCCCTGAGTTGTGGGGTGTCTGGGTGATTCTGAGGCCTGCGTCCGTGAGCTGTGAGCTGCCCGGGTGATTCTGAGGCCTGCGTCCCTGAGCTGCGGGGTGTCTGGGTGATTCTGAGGCCTGTGTCCCTGAGGTGTGGGGTGTCCAGGTGATTCTGGGGCCTGTGTCCCTGAGCTGCGGGCAGTTGAGGTGATTCTGAGGCCTGCGTCCCTGAGGTGTGGGGTGCCTGAGTGATTCTGAGGCCTGCGTCTCTGAGCTGTGGGGTGTCTGGGTGATTCTGAGGCCTGTGTCCCTGAGGTGTGGGGTGTCCGGGTGATTCTGGGGCCTGTGTCCCTGAGCTGCGGGCAGTTGAGGTGATTCTGAGGCCTGCGTCCCAGAGCTGTGGGGTGTCTGGGTGATTCTGAGGCCTGCGTCCCTGAGCTGCGTGAAGTTGAGGTGATTCTGAGGCCTGCGTCCCTGAGGTGTGGGGTGCCTGAGTGATTCTGAGGCCTGCGTCTCTGAGCTGTGGGGTGTCTGGGTGATTCTGAGGCCTGTGTCCCTGAGGTGTGGGGTGTCCGGGTGATTCTGGGGCCTGTGTCCCTGAGCTGCGGGCAGTTGAGGTGATTCTGAGGCCTGCGTCCCAGAGCTGTGGGGTGTCTGGGTGATTCTGAGGCCTGCGTCCCTGAGCTGTGGTCTGTTGAGGTGATTCTGAGGCCTGCGTCCCTGAGGTGTGGGGTGCCTGAGTGATTCTGAGGCCTGCGTCTCTGAGCTGTGGGGTGTCTGGGTGATTCTGAGGCCTGTGTCCCTGAGGTGTGGGATGTCCGGGTGATTCTGGGGCCTGTGTCCCTGAGCTGCGGGCAGTTGAGGTGATTCTGAGGCCTGCGTCCCAGAGCTGTGGGGTGTCCGGGTGATTCTGAGGCCTGCGTCCCTGAGCTGTGGGGTGTTGAGGTGATTCTGAGGCCTGCGTCCCTAAGCTCTGGGTTGTCCGTGTGATTCTGAGGCCTGCGTCCCTGAGCTGTGGGGTGTTGAGGTGATTCTGAGGCCTCCGTCTCTGAGCTGTGTGGTGTCCGGGTTATTCTGAGGCCTGCGTGTCTGAGCTGTGGGGTGTCTGGGTGATTCTGAGGCCTGCATCTCTGAGCTGTGGGGTGTTGAGGTGATTCTGAGGCCTGCGTCCCTGAGCTGTGGGGTGTCTGGGTGATTCTGAGGCCTGCATCTCTGAGCTGTGGGGTGTCCGCGTGATTCTGAGGCCTGCGTCCCTGAGCTGTGAGCTGCCCGGGTGATTCTGAGGCCTGCGTCCCTGAGCTGTGAGCTGCCCGGGTGATTCTGAGGCCTGCGTCCCTGAGCTGTGGGGTGTCTACGTGATTCTGAGGCCTGCGTCCCTGAGCTGTGGGGTGTCTGGGTGATTCTGAGGCCTGCGTCTCTGAGCTGTGGGGCGTCTGGGTGATTCTGAGGCCTGCGTCCGTGAGCTGTGAGCTGCCCGGGTGATTCTGAGGCCTGCGTCCCTGAGCTGTGGGGTGCGTCCCTGAGTTGTGGGGTGTCTGGGTGATTCTGAGGCCTGCGTCCGTGAGCTGTGGGGTGTCTGGGTGATTCTGAGGCCTGCGTCCCTGAGCTGTGGGGTGTCTGCGTGATTCTGAGGCCTGCGTCCCTGAGCTGTGGGGTGTCTGGGTGATTCTGAGGCCTGCGTCCGTGAGCTGTGAGCTGCCCGGGTGATTCTGAGGCCTGCGTCCCTGAGCTGCGGGGTGTCTGGGT
This sequence comes from Gorilla gorilla gorilla, assembly GCF_029281585.2. NCBI lineage: Eukaryota > Metazoa > Chordata > Mammalia > Primates > Hominidae > Gorilla > Gorilla gorilla. Next base: position 166,643,178 of record NC_073230.2, read on the forward strand.
GATTCTGAGGCCTGCGTCCCTGAGCTGCGGGGTGTCTGGGTGATTCTGAGGCCTGCGTCCCTTCGCTGTGAGGTGTCTGGGTGATTCTGAGGCCTGCATCTCTGAGCTGTGGGGTTTCCGGGTGAGTCTGAGGCCTGCGTCCCTGAGCTGTGAGCTGCCCGGGTAATTCTGAGGCCTGCGTCCCTGGGCTGTGGGGTGTCCGGGTGATTCTGAGGCCTGCGTCCGTGAGCTGTGGGATGTTCGCGTGATTCTGAGGCCTGCGTCCCTGAGCTATGGACTGTCCGGGTGACTCTGAGGCCTGCTTCTCTGAGCTCTGGGCTCCCCAGGGGATTCTCAGGGCCTTTCTGCTTGTGGCCGTTCTGCTTGGCATGCACACTCAGGCCTGCAACACAGCACATGGCCCTGATCCTTTTTCCTAATGTGTGTATTTTACTGGTTGTTTGCTTGTTGTTTATAATTTTTATTATATCGTCTTATTAGAGAATGCTCGATTCAGAGAAAAAAGGATGAGTTTTGGAAGCAGCCCGACCAATATTCTTTCTCTTGTTTCTTGTTGTGTGGTTTTGGCCAAACGATCAAAACAATCAAATCTCTGGGTCTTGGCTTCCCCCACGGCAATGAGCCTGGCTGCATGTAGGGAGTGAGGCCTGGAGGATGAGCTGCTACTACCGCATGGGAATGTCCCAGCCTGCTGCCAGCTCCTTGGGGAAGCAGGAAGATGCCACCCAGGTGAGCTGCTTCCTCCGCACCTATGAGAGGCAGGAAGCGGCAGGTAACATGGAGCTGCTGGAGACCCAGCCCCAGGGACCCCCTGCCAATATCTGAGTGAACAGTTCTTGCAAGCTAGGAAGGCTGGCCCGAGGATGGCAGTTGTATCTGGCATTTCTTGGAGTGTCTCCAGTTTATTTTGGAAATAGGTTTTGGCAAAAGTTCAAAATGTCAAACTCCTGAGGCTTTCAGTTGTCCTCTCCCTCCAGCTCCAGTGTCGAGTACCCAGTGAGCTGTTGAGAGAGAAATTCTTAAATGTACCGCAGTGTTCAGCTCCTCAGTGGGTTCGGAAGCAGCTGGAAGGAAGGGTGTAAAGCCCACCTGAGATGGCTTCCTCAGGGTTTGCCTCCCAGAGACACCGTGGCATTGGAGCAGGGTGCGGCTGCATTCTGGGGTGGGCCAGCTCGGGACCATCGGCTGATCTTCCTGGACGAGCCAGGGCTTGCTGTCAGGCCGTGGAACCCTCTGGCCGCATCTTTAGCTTCTCTAGAAAGGGCTACTCGACCGTGGGCTCTAAAGAGCCTCCTCACCAGTGAGCGTCCTGCCCAACTCTGGGAAAACCTCCCAGATCCTGGCGGGGAGCTGTGGGGCCAAGGAGGCTCCCGATGCCCAGTAGTAGGCTGGGGGGACGTGTAGCCGCAGGACCAAGGGATTGATTTCTTTCTCGGTTATAAATTGCAACTGGAGACATCCTGACATGTGAAGGGAAGCTCGGGGATGGGGGGCACAAGGCAATATCCCGAGGACAGAGACAGGCTCAATTCCAGTTTGCGCGCACTGGACAAAGTGAGGATGGGGTCAGAGAGGGAGAGCAGGCGGAAAGAAAAAAATCCATGCGGCAAACGCCCTGGCTGTGGCAGCGGGTTTATTTTTGAATGAAGGCACCATGCATTTAAATTAAATGTCAGATGTAATTTAGCACCCAGGCATCAAGAGGCTGAGCGTGTGCAGGGAAAGCCGGCAGCTCGCAGGAGTGGCTGAGTGCCTGCCCTTCAGCGCCCACAGAGAGCGCTCGCTCGGGAGGTGTCTCTGTCCTCGGCGTGGGAGGGTCTTCGAGAAGGTGAAGCTCAGCTGTTGCTAAGACACACGAGATCATTGTTTGGAAGGCATTTTCCCTTCTCTCTCCCTCGAATGACTGTTTAATTGAGGTTACTCTGCACCGCTGACACGCGGTGGAAAGCCCGACCTCACTTGGAGAACTTAATCAAGGCTGATGGAGCCGCGCGCACAGAATCCCAACTGCCCGCACCCTTTGTTTCATGTTCACCAAGACCGAGGCGACCATTCCTACGGGATGAGGGAACACATCTAACACAGGCCTTCTAAAGAGAGAGGAGGGAGGGAGGGAGGGATGGAAAGGGGGAAGGATGAGACCACCGTGAACACATCTCCCCTTTTTGATATGGGCAGATGCTTCCATAGACATGGGACTTTGCAGCCAAGTGGGACTTGCAGTTGCCCTGGACAGCCCGGCCTTGCGAGACTCCCATTCCGATTTCTTGACCCCTGAGGGTAGATATGCTCAGAAAAGCTCTGGTCTTCAGGCTGCAAGCTCCCGAGCAGGATCCACGAGCTCCTGCACCCCAAACCCCAGGCTCCTCCACACGCACTCACGAGGGGCTCTTCAGAGCCCACCTGCCTGCTCTGTCTGCCACTCTGGCCTGGCTCGGCTGGGTTTTCTCTAGGGTGGGGGCACCGAGTGGCCAGGGCGGCTAAGACAGGTCGGCTGTCACGGGTGCAGCGGGGAACGTCGTAAGTGCTGCCTCAACAACACGGTGACTTGTCCGAACATGACTTGACTTTGCATCCCAGGGAAGGAACAGCCACAGCTTCCCATCCTCCGAGAGCCCCAGGGGGACCAGGCTTCAGGATGGGTCTGCAGCTGCGCTCTGGGCGAGCATGTGCCCTCGTCCAGTCTCCCTTCCTGGGCAGCCCAGGCCAGAGCTCCCCTGGGGTCGAGCTGGGCGACTGGTGCGCGGTGTGGCTGTCGCCCTTCTGTGCTGGCCCCAGGGTCAACGCACACTCTCTCTTCTGCTTCCCTGTTTCCAGTGGGCTTCCTCACCCGACAGCCCATCCTCGTCTTATCAAATCTGATCCTCTCCCCAGCCACAAGCTCCCACCTAACCTACAGCCCACGTCCAGGTACAGAGGCCACCCTCTCTGTTTCCGTCTTCCTGCCCTGATTGCAGCCTCCTCTCCTACCTGGAGTCCAGCATCCATATTTTCAGTCTTTTAGAACAGAGGACACCCATCAAAGGCAGCAAACCACTGACTCTGGAAATCTGTGATTAGAGATGGCCAGCTCCATCTCAGGGATGGCGAGGGCCGCCAAGACAAGGAACAGCCGTGGGACAGCCCCTTGTGGCAGCCACGCCGCCTTTCAGAAGGGTTCAGGGCTTATGACAAACAGCTGGCAGCACCCACTCCTGCTGGAAGCCCAGACAGTCAGTGACCAGACGGTTTTGCCATGGCCGGCAGTGCTGATAACAAATGGTCAGGAGATGGATTTCTGTGGCGTGGCTGTTCTCCAAGGGGCACGAACTAACTGGGAGGAAAGGCAGGGTGTCGGCACAGGCACCCTCTCCAGGCCTGCGTGCAGGGGGCAAGGACAGTGAAGCTACTGACATGTATGTCTCTGCTCAAATCCCAAATGCCTCCCTCTGCTGACGTCGGAACCCACACCCCGCACGGTGGGCTTCTGTCCCCCGGGCAGTGCCATGTGCCAGGCATGTCTGCTGTGCTGTGGGAGGAGACGGTGCTGTTCCCTGGCCGATGCCCACTGGACCCCACAGAGGAACTGTGCTGTGGGGTGTGGTTCCCACAGACCCTTCATCGGGAAAGTTGAGAACTTACAGTAGGAAGTGCAGTTTGGTGCAAGCTTTTCCCTTCCTGCCAGCCTCCTGTGCTATCAGAACACAGCCCCAGACACAAAGCCCATTACAAAGTGACCAGCACAGGCACCAGCCACCACTGCTTCTCCTCCCGTCTGGGCCTCACTCCAGCCCTAGTGGCCTCCGTCTGGGCCGCGGCTCACAGCATGGCAGTGACCCTTCCTCCAACAACCCCACCTCTGAAAATGTCCATGCTTCTAGTCTAAGCTCCGTTCCCTACCACATGCCAGGCCCCGCACCTGCCTTAACGCCTCCCCTCCATTCTCTACCATGTGCCAGGCCCCACACCTGCCCTAACGCTTCCCAGATTGTGGCATGCGTGCATGGCTGCAGGTCCCTGCTCTCCTGGCATCTGCAACCGTGCCCTGCCCACCTCCCCATCCCCCACCGGTTCCTTGCCAGGCAAGAACCAAAGCCACCTGGCACAGCACCCCCGTCTACGGCCATGGCTGCTGTCCAGGCATCACGCCCACACCTGCCACCAGGCCCAGCATCTTGCTCCCTCCTCCTCATCCTGGCACCAGCTGACCCCATCCTTGGGAGGCCTTGCTCTCTGGCTCCCCGCTCCCCTATCTGAAGTGGGTGCTGGTGAGAGGCTGGGAGGACCAGGCGTTGTGGCTGGGATCTGTGGCAACCCAGGAAGGAGCTGCAACTCTGAGGAGTTGGGGTGTGAAAACAATCATCCACTGTGGGCTCAGGAAGAGCAGGGCCTGGTGCGGGCCCTTCCCGAGGAAGCCTGTGGGGCCTGAGTCCTGAGAGAAGCAAACTCAGGCCTGGAGGCTGAGTCCGTGTGGGGAATGTGGCCTGTGCTGCTCCTCCTGTGGACTCACGAGCCGTCAGGACACTGAGCCACGTTACCTGGTGCTTCTCCAGCATGGGCCTGTCTAGCAAAGCGGTGGCAGTGCTCTGAGCTGGGGGCAGGCGGACATGCCCCGACACTCGGCTTCCACCAAACAGGGTGGTCCAAGCACTGAATTCTAGAAAGAAAACCGGGAGGAGGCGGTGTGGGACCGTGGGCAGACATCACCCTAGATCAGCCCCTGTCCCCCCTTGGCTGTGTCAGAGGTGACAGTGACAGTGGCCTTCCATTCTCTGCACCCACTGCACTCACGGGACTCCCTCTGCAACTCTGCCAGGGTGGCTTCGTCACCACCTTTGGAGGAGGCCGAGGCTCCAGCTGGAAAGGTGCCCAGTCTGGGGGGCCCTTCTCAAGGGATCTTTGTGTTTTACTGAAGTTCACGGGGCGCCCCCAGCCCTACTTGGCATGCATGTTTTCTTTGTAGTTATTGGGATGCCACGTCAAGTTGGTCATTTCAGGTAAAAGGTGGCGTAAACACTGGAGCTGCAGAGAAAGGAAGGTGCTTCATGAACACTCTGCAGTGGGGTGTGCTTCAAGGGGAGGAAGAACTTAGATTATAATGCTTTTGTTGTTGTTGTTTGAGACAGAGTCTCACTCTGTCGCCCAGGCTGGAGTGCAGTGGTGCAGTCTGCGATCACTGCAGCCTCACCTTCCCTGGGCTCAAGCCATCCTCCCACCTCAGCCTCCTGAGGAGCTGGGACTATAGGTGTGCGCTGCCACGCCCAGCTAATTTTTATAATTTTTGTAGAGACAGGGTTTCTCCATGTTGCCCAGGCTGGTCTCAAACTCCTGGGCTCAGCAATCTGCCTGCCTTGGCCTCCCAAAGTGCTGGGATTACAGGCGTGAGCCACCACACCCAGACAATATTATAATTTTACTCTTAAAAATCTTTATGAAAGATGTAAATATGTAAATATTGAGATGTTTAGACTATTCAAGCTGTCAAAGACAAACTACCCAGAAACCCAGTACTGTGCCAAATGTTGAGAAAATCTGTAATTCCAAACAGTAGCTTCTGATGATGTTTGTTATTTTTAAAATTACGATTTAGTCCTGGGTACGAATGGGAGTATTTCAGCCTTTCTTGAGAAGTTCATCGAACTTCTAGGGCAGGTTCATGTTTACAGCTGTGTCTTCACGGGGGGGTTTGAGAAGGTGAGTCATCCTCATTTGATTATAAGAAAATGTGGTCCATATACACCGTGGAATACCATACAACCATAAAAAGAATGAAATCATGTCTTTTGCAGCAACATGGGTGCAGCTGGAGGCCATGATCCTAAGCAAGCTAATGCAGAAACAGAAAACCAAATGCCACATGTTCTCACTTATGAGTGGGAGGTAAGCACTGGGTACCCACGGACAGAGATGGGAATGACAGACATTGGGGACCCCCAGAGGGAGGGGATAGGAAGGGGAGAGGGAAGGAGTGAAGAAAAACCACCCCTTGGCTACTATGCTCACTGCCTGGAGACGGATCCATTCTTACTCCAAACCTCAGCATCATGCAGTACACCCAGGAAGCAAACCTGCACACATACCCCTGATTCTAAAATAAATTTGAAAAAAAGAAGAATGCAAGCATTTCCCATTTGTCACAGGCCCTTCCCACGGCAGCGTCCAGCACCCAGGTTCCCAGCCAGGGCTGGGCGGGGCTGGCATTGTGTAGGTAAATGCTGCGGTGGTTTACTTGGCATCTGACTACCCTGACATTTTATGGGTAGGATTTGTACCACTGCACAAAAATAGTTTTAACCAAAAATATACATGTGAAAAACAGTAGGAAATGCCAGCAAGACCAGACTTCTTTACAATCAAAGAATTACGTGTATGTGTTTTTAAGTGGAATTATCTGGAAGAGTGGCACTTCCAAAAGTGTTTCCATGAATGAGTGAATAATGAAGTTCTAGGTTAGGGTCTCGGCTCTGTAATTTATTATCTGGGTAAACCAGGGCAAATTTTTTAACCTTTTAATTAATTTTTTTTTTTTTTTTTGAGACAGAATCTCACTGTCGCCCAGGCTGGAGTGCAGTGGCGCGATCTCGCCTCACTGCTGCCTCTGCCTCCCAGGTTGAAGCGATTCTCCTGCCTCAGCCTCCCGAAGTACCTGGGATTACAGGTGTCCGTCGCCACGCCCAGCTAATTTTTGTATTTTTAGTAGAGACGGGTTTCACCATGTTGGCCAGGTTGGTCTCAGCTGCCCACCTCAGCCTCCCAAAGTGCTGGGATTACAGGTGTGAGCCACTGCGCCCAGCCTTTAACCTTCTAAAGCTCAGCCTCCTGTTTTGTGGAGTAGCAGTATCTGCGCCTGCGCTGCTCTCACGGTGCAATGGAAGCAATACAGCACGGAGCTTAGCAGGGAAAGGCATGAGAAGCTGCTAGCGTGGGGACTCAAGGAACATCAGCAGTGTCCTTACCTTCATAGGAATTAAGGCCAAACCATTTATGGGTGACTATGTCAGGAGAAGGGAGGAAAAAAAACAAAAAAAACCCTGTTCCTGATAGACGAGAAACTGCTCAGGGGAAAGAGGACGTCGCTTTCCATGTCATTATTCCTCAGCCAGGGTTGTGCGGATGGGAGCGCTGGTCACTTAAGCACATGAAGAAGAAAAAGTCTTTCTGCGAAACATGGACGGAGCCTGGAACATGCAGGGCCACGCGTGAGGGACGGGCCGAAGTCAGGGATGTGGGGCCAGGAGCCGCCGTGTGGGGTGGACCCCTGCCAGAAAAGCAAACGGATAAAAGGTGTCCCTCAAGCAAACGGGCAGTGGATGGACTATGGTATGCTATGCGGCTCACGAGATAAAAGTTTTTTTTAAAACGTCCCCCACCCCCTAAAGAGATCATTATTGTTATGACATAGAAAAACCTAGCTTTGCAGCTGAGGCTGCACCGTGCAGGCAGAGACCGTCGAGGAACCCACAGCAGAACTGGCCATGGGTGAAGGCTGAGTCTGCACCGTGCAGGCAGAGACCGTCGAGGAACCCACAGCAGAAGTGGCCCACGGAGGAGGAGCGCTGAGCCGCCTCCTATGGCAGCGACACAGAAGCCAGGCCTGGAAGGCAGAGCGGGAGAGCAGAGAGACACGCTCCACGCCGCAGGCCCAGCTCACCCTCTGACTGAGGCAGGAGTGCTGGAGCTCTCGGCGGCCGGTGGGGACAAGGAGGACCCCTGCAGGCGCGGGCAGGGCCGGGGCAACTGGGCAGGTCCCCAGGGAACTTTGGATACGGGCAGAGGAACGTCTTCCAGTCGGGGAAGGCGGGAGGTGTTAAGATGCAAGCACTTGGCAGTTAGCGGGCTATGAGGATCTTTTCTATCTCGAAGCCGTGCGTCTTTCGCCTGTTATTCGACTGGTATGCTGTGTGGCTCACAAGATACAAGTTGTTTTTTTTTTAAACCTCCCCCACCCCGTAAATATTATTACAATTTAAAAACCTAGCTTTGCAAAACAGCTTTTGAAGAACAAGGGAAATAATTGCTCAAAGCCCACTTGCTCTACAAACAGGTGATTTCAGAGACCTTTGAAAAGAGCCCCAGCTGCTGAACTTAACCTGGGGCCCCGCGAATGAACCAGGCTCCGCCCCTGACGCCCGAGACAGCGCGCACAAGAAGGCAGTGCTGGATCTCCCGCAGGGCCCTGAAGCAGCTCTCTGGTGCACTGAAAAGGCAGCACCACGTGGTGGATCATCCACGGGGCAGCCCCAGGGCAAACGTGGTGAAGCCAGGGGTTTGCGGGAGGGACAGCCTTGCCGGTGCGGGGGACGCGGTCTCGGGATTGACGGCGCGGGGGACGCGCGGGATTGACGATGCGGGAGATGCGGTCGCGGGATGGGATGTGCTCCCCCGTAGCGCCCGGCGTGGCTGCAGTGGGCTGGTTGGGGGGAAGAAAAGGGCCAGTGTCGTAATTGACTGGACACGTACTAATGCCGGCCACATCCAAATATGGATGATGACGAGCGTGGTGTTGCCCACAGCCCAGGCCTGTCCAGGCGCCATTCCCCGTGGCCTGCACGCTCCTTGGTCATGCTCCGCTCAGGCGGCTCCTTCAGTGAAGTTGCACAGCAGTCAGGGTAACCTCCATTTCCCCAAAGGGCAAGACCGGCTCAGAGGCGAGGTAGGTGGCACAAGGCCACACAGCTGGTCAGCTCAGCCGGGCTGGGATGCGGGCCCCAGACCGTGGCCCCTGTGCAGTTCTGGGTCCAGCTGGCCAAGGTGGACTTTGCACAAGGTTTGGGAGGCTAAAGGGAGCCAAGGCAGGTGGCAGCTGCTGTGCTGGGGAGGCTGCGTGCGCGGGGCATCCTCTCTTGGCCCGGGTGGGCGGACGCAGGGGTCCCTGGAGGACGGGACTGGCATGTCTCCTGCATCCAGCTGTGTCCTTGCTTTGTGTCCAGGTCCCTCCTGACCCCCGCCCATCCACCCTACTGGCTCAGAGACGTGGAGGCAGTGGTCCCTTCCCCAGCTCCCCACGCTACCCCCCAACCCTTGTTGCACAGCAGAAGGCCCTGCTCAGAAAATCCCTGATTTCACGGGACTCCTAGTGGCTCTGCCTCCCGGATGGAGCCCTGCCTGCGTGGCTGCTCTGTGGCTAACAGCGTGCTCCTGGTTTCCCTTCCACGGTACGCCCTGCCAGCCACATCAGGCCATTGCTCAACTGGAGGAGTGACATCGCTCCTTAACTTTCATACCTAGGTTTATGTCATACTTTCCAAGTTACACAAGTCACATCAAATAATTCCGATGTTTCAAGAAAAAGGCAAGTGACTCTATTATTCCTCGTTTCTCTTGGGTCTGAAAAATCATGTCCTGTGAAGCCCTTCAGACCTGCCTGGGGTTCGAGTCCCTGGATCTGCCGCTCCCCCCTTCCCTCTCCTGGGAGCATCGGTGCCTGGGCGCCGTGGGCGCAGGCGGTCGGCATTGTTACTTAGGTCCGAGCTAAGTTACGTCTCCTCTGCCCAAATCCCGTCAATGCAACGCCGTGTCCACCATGCGCTAAGGGAGCCTGCTGGGCTGAGATGCACCTGTTTAGGCAGCATCGGGGAGCGATGTTCCTGAGGAGCTTGGAGGCCCTGCTTCCTGGATGGACTGGCTCCTGCGGGAGCTCCGGGAGGTGGGAGAACCCGAGGTGGGCAGGGGTCTGCTACTGTCAGCCGCTTGGCCCAGAAGCCTGGCGTGTCCAGTGTCAGCTCCTTGTAAGCCCATCAGGGCCTCTTCATTAAAGTTGAATTTAAAGCCAGACTTTAAAGAATGAATTGCTCTCTTTTCAAAGGCCTCCTTCAAATGGAAGACAGACACGTGTGACTCAGACATGCGGGGCTCACTGTCCGGGGCGGCCTGGCCTTTTATCTTCAGCGGTTGCTGTTATTGGTCAATGATGTTCGTGTTCAGATCTGCAAGTTCTGGACTCATGACTTTGAGGCTTTAAAAATTACTTTAACAAATAATGTACGCGTTGAGAATGGTGACCTGGGCAGCAATTATAATGGAAGTTCTTTGTGTTATCTTTCAAAATGTGCCAGTCCACGTGGGGTGCTGGTGCTTTGGGGCACCAGCCCCTGCCCCTCTCTTGGGGAGGAGCTGGATGGAACACAAATCCAGCACTCACAGAGGCTCATCCTGAGTTGTCTGCCCAGGAAACATCGGTAAGAACCATAGTGTAGGAAGAGACCGGGCGGGCAAAGTGGGACCATGCAGCAGCCCCTACCTGTCAGGGGGACCCGCCCCTTCCTTCCAGCCTTCCCTGTTCACAGAGGGTGCTGCAGGCCGCCAGGGTGCAGTCCCCCCAATGCCATATCGGCATTCAGAACAGATGCCATACTCTGTTCTAGGGGCCTCCTTCTGCCCTCACATCACCCACTGAATCTCTCTAACATCCCCCACGTGGTGATCAGTTTCCCACGTGCTCAGGGGGTTCTGTGCCCTGCCCCAAATCTTACAGCTGATGTGGGGTAGAGACGGAATCCCACCCAGGTTTGGCTCCCAGGAGCGTGACCCAGGATGGGACAGCGATTTGTGCTTTGCAGAGAAGTGAACTCAGCAGTCGGGATGCAGGGTGCACGTTCTCGGTGGCCCCACGTTCAGCTCTACATGCACGACCCCAAACTTCCTAAAGGCTCATGACGCAAATAAAACCACAAGTCCTGCCCTTGAGAGATCATTTTCTGGGCCCACAGCAGCTGCTCCACAGAAGTGCGAAGGAGAATGAGCAGAGCCAGTCCTTCCTGTCCTCTCCCTGTCCTCCCTCCCATCCTCCCCACCTCCCACATCTTTCTTCCCTGTGCTCCCTGAGTCTTCTCCATGCCCCTCAGCCCTCTTCTGGCCAGATCCAGCCTCACCCCATCACCATTGCTATTCAGCGGTCACAGTCTCCACTGACACCTGCTGGGGTACTTGCCTTTTAACACGGCATCCAAAATAAGAAAAAGCTTCAGAGCCAAAGGAGAGAGGTGGGAGCACGGCGGCCCCAGGCACCGCATGCAGGGAGGGGTATCGGGGCCCCCCTTGGGAAGTGTGTCCCTGCGTGTCCAAGGCCCTGCAGCCACAATCCAGCCCCGCCCCTGAAAAGCATGTTAGGCCCAGGTGCTGGTGCTGGAGGCTAACCCTCCATCAGAGCCCACGGCCGCCCACTCACTCACGGTCACAGGGCTAACCCTCCATCAGAGCCCACGGCTGCCCACTCACGGTCAGTCACAGGGCTAACCCTCCATCAGAGCCCATGGCTGCCCACTCACAGGCACAGGGCTAACCCTCCATCAGAGCCCACGGCTGCCCACTCATGGGCACAGGGTTAACCCTCCATCAGAGCCCATGGCTGCCCACTCACAGGCACAGAGTCCATCCCAGGCCACAGTGGGAAGGAGAGGGAGATGCCCTGAGGTGTCCAGTCCAACTCAAATTTCCAGCCACATACACTATGACCTCCGGCGTGATGTGCCCTCCTCATTTTTCTCCCTTCCCTTTTCCAACAAAAGCTCAGCCCTGGTGATGACAGCACAGACTCCAGCTCTCCAGAGGCCTGAGACAGCCTGCCCCAGTCACTGTGGCCATGGGGCGGCCTTCGCTCTGAGGCACAGGTTGGCGGTGGCCCTGAGCCAGGCTGGTGTGGCCTCGAGTCCCTTCTCCTAGCCCCAAACCCCGCGGCACAGTTGGGGATCCTCTCGGCTGGGTCCCCAGGGGAGCTGCACACTGAGCCTCCACCTCCTTTTCAGAGCTGGGAGCAGCTGCCCCCCCGGCCATGGGGGAAGGCCACACCCCTGACCTGACTGTGGATTAAATTCTTCTGGAAATCTTAGCCTGCCTCACTGCTTGGTTTCCTCTTCATTAGGAATTAATTCCTCCCTCGGATGCTGAGGGCTGGTGGCCGGTCCTCTCTTCGCAGTGCAGTCACTTGCCGGAGTCTCCTGAAGGCAGGAGAGCCCGGGCAGTGGTAGGAGGAGGCTGCACCGGGCAGGGTTAGGGGCTGCTGGGCCTCTGCTGTGTGGCCACTGCCCCATGTGGCTGCCCCATCCCCCAGAGCACCACGGTGCCCACCTTTTGTTTTCAGAGAAGCAACAACACCTCATATTCAGTCTAACCTGTGACCATTTTCCAAACACTCTCATGTTCGTTTGATCTTCATGATGTCCGTGAACACAGGGAAGCTTTAGTCGCAGCCACATGAGTGGAGCATGTGGAGGCTAGGAGAGGCCACGCACACACCCTCTAGGATGGCCATAACTAAACACACACACACAACAAAAACGTGCTGGCGAGAACGCTGAGGAATCGTAACCGGCACACTCTGCAGGGAGGAATATAGCGTGATGCAGTCGCTGTTAGCGGGTCCTCAAAAAGCTAACCACAGAATCAGCCTAGGACCCAGCAGTTCCACCAGGGGCATATGCCCAAAAGCACCGAATGCAGCGACTCAGAGAGATTAGCACGCCCATGTTCATAGCAGCAGCGCTCACAGAAGCCAAGAGGTGAGGCTACCCAAGTGTCCACCAACGGAAGAAAAGATAAACGACATGTGGTCCACCCGCACATGGGAATATTTCTCAGCACTGAAAAGGCAGAGATTTTGGATGCAGGGTACAACATGGATGAACCTTGAAGATGTTATGCTAAGTGAAATAAGCCAGTCACAATATGATAAACACTGTGTGATTCCACTCGTATGGGGTCCTTAGAGTCATCAGATCCATAGAGACAGAATGTAGGACAGTGGGTCCTGGGGGCTGGGGAGTTAGTGTTTAATGGGGACAGACTTCCAGTGTGGAAAGATGGAAAGAGTTTTAGAAGCAGATAGTGATGATGGTTGCACAGTATTTTGAATGTAAATACTACCACTAAATTGTACATTTAAAGGTTAAAAATCACAAATGTTATATATTTTACCACAATAAAAAATTAAAAAATAAAAGAGTGAGAGACTGCGTGCCTGGCATACAGCAGGGGACAGGAGCCGATTGTCTGTCCTACAGCTGGGAAATGATCCATCCTGCCATCCATCCATCCATCAAGCACTCATCCATCCTTCCATCCTTCATCCACCCATCCATCTACCCATCCATCCATCCATTGATCCATCCATCCATATCCATCCATCCACCCACCCACCCATCTACCCATCCACTTTCATCCATCCAACCATCCATCATTCTTCCATCCATCCATCCATCATGCACTCATCCATCCCTCCATCCTTCCTCCATCATCCATGCATCCATACCTCCATCCATCCAACCACCCATCCTTCCCCCATCCATCCACTCACTCCCCATCCATCCTTCATCCATCCATCCTTCTTTTATCCATCCAACCATCCATCCATCATTCCTCCATGCATCCATCCTTCACCCATCCATCCATCCTTCTTTCATCCACCCACCCACCTGTCATTCATCATCCATTCTTCCTCCATTCATCCAACCATCCAACCATCCATCCATCTTTCCTTCATCCATCCCTCCATCATCCATCCACCCATCCATCATCCTTTCACCCATCCACTCTTCTTCCATCTATCCACCATCCCTCATCCGTACAACCCATCCATCCACCCATCCACCCATCCATCATCCATTCTTCCTCCATCCACCCATCCACTCATCCATCCATCATTGCTCCATCCATCCATCCATCCACCCACCTACCCATCCATCATCCATTCTTCCTCCATCCGTCCACCCTTCACCCATCCATCCATCCTTCTTTCATCCACCCACACACCCATCCATCCATCCATCCTTCCTTCATCCATCCATCCATCCAACAAACCATTCATCCTTCCTCCATCCATCCATCCATCCGCCCATCCATCCATCATCCATTCTTCCTCCATTCATCCAACCATCCATCCATCTTTCCTTCATCCATCCCTCCATCATCCATCCACCCATCCATCATCCTTTCACCCATCCACTCTTCTTCCATCTATCCACCATCCCTCATCCGTACAACCCATCCATCCACCCATCCACCCATCCATCATCCATTCTTCATCCATCCATCCTTCACCCATCCATCCATCCTTCTTTCATCCACCCACACACCCACCCATCCATCCATCCTTCCTCCATCCATTCACCCACCCATCCATCATCCATTCTTCCTCCATCCACCCATCCACTCATCCATCCATCATTGCTCCATCCATCCATCCATCCACCCACCTACCCATCCATCATCCATTCTTCCTCCATCCGTCCACTCTTCACCCATCCATCCATCCTTCTTTCATCCACCCACACACCCATCCATCCATCCATCATCCATTCTTCATCCATTCACCTTTCACCCATCCATCCATCCTTCTTTCATCCACCCAAACACCCACCCATCCATCCATCCTTCCTCCATCCATTCACTCACCCATCCATCATCCATCATCCATTCTTCCTCCATCCATCCACCCATCCACTCATCCATCCATCCATCCATCATTACTCCATCCATCCATCCATCCACCCACCCATCCATCCATCATCCATTCTTCCTCCATCCATCCACCCTTCACCCATCCATCCATCCTTCTTTCATCCACCCACACACCCATCCATCCATCCATCCTTCCTTCATCCATCCATCCATCCATCCAACAAACCATTCATCCTTCCTCCATCCATCCATCCGCCCACCCATCCATCATCCATTCTTCTGCCATTCATCCATCCATCATCCATCTACTTATCCATCATCCACTCTTCTTCCATCCATCCACCATCCCTCATCTGTCCACCAATCCATCCATCCATCCATCCATCCATCCACCCACACACCCATCCATCCATCCAACCATCCATCCTTCCTCCATCCATCCATCCATCCTTCCATTCACCCACACATCCATCATCCATTCTTCTTACATCCATCCACCCATCCACCCTTCCTTCATCCATCCATCCATCATCCATCTACCCATCCATCATCCACTCTTTTTCCATCCATCCACCATCCCTCATCTGTCCACCAACCCATCCATCCATCCATCCATGCATCCATCCTTCTTTCCTCCATCCATCTATCCACCCATCATTCCTCCATCCATCCATTGATCCACCCATAAACAAACACTTTCACTGAAGAGACAGGGGAGGAATCAGAAAAAGCTATTCTCAGAGCTTCTATTCTATAGAATTGCTGGCACTTGCAGAGTGTGTTTGGATGACTTGGGTGTTCCTCACAAATGCCTGTGCAGTGGGTCCTATTCTTTTCCCCAGTTTATGGAGGAGACACTAAGGTACCCAGAACTGCAAGAACTTGCTCAATGCTCCATAGCATTTGGCTGAGACACCATTTCTTGGAGGACAGGACATTGAAATCTCAGAGGCTGGGTGAGACACAGGGCCACTTTGCAGGTGGCCCTGGAAACACGTCCCCTTGGCTGCCTCCGTTGGGGCCTTCACCCTCTACTTGTAGTTGATGGCACCAGAAATGGTCTTTTCTGGGCTTATGTCTCTGGCTTCCTGGCCAGCTCTCAGCACTGGCTCTTGCGGGTGGGTGGAATCCTGTCTGATGACCCAGCTGGGAGTGGCTTGTCCCCCTCTGGACACTGCCAGCCCTCCTCCTGGCACCACCTAGCACCATACAATAGTCACTCCAGGGGCTGCCATTGCCACAGCTCCCCCTGCAGGGTATGGGCCAGGCCTTGGAACGTCTTGATTCAAATCCTGGCACTTGCTGTGTAGATGAGGAGCTCTGGGCAAGGTACTGAGCTTCCCTGGCTGCAGGGAGGTTGACATGAAGTAGCCAGGCTGTGCCGGGCACACAGCACTCCATGTCCATCATCCATCTGTGGCTTATGAACGCCTTGTACTAGATTTATCCTTGGACCCTACCAATTTAAGGGGACCACGGAAGCTTCTGAACAAGAAGGAGGGGTTTCCCTGTTCCTCCTGGCATCTTGGTTTTACAGTGAGACTGACTGCCATGTTATCTGTGTTCTTAGGATAACCCAATCTTTCTCTCTCCTTCTACCTTGATAATGATGCCTGACACTTTGTACGGTGTTTGCCTTTGCGTACAAATGGCTGGGAAGTCCTCACAGTCACACCCTGCAGTAAGAATGCTCACGAATACAGCAGTAAGAATGCTCCTGCTCTCCCAGGAAACACTGCATTGGGGAAGTGAGTGCCCATGGGTGCAAGTCAGCAACTGGCCAGGGCGACCGCTCTTTCACTGCCAGGCCAGTCTGCCTTCCGTGGTCACAGGCAAACACTGTTCTGTTTGGTGCTGTGCCTCTGCAGTGTGGTGAGAACTGTCTATACTCCTGCTCCTCTTAGAAACGCTGTGTGTGTGTGGAGGTGGTGGGAACCAGTGGTCCTGGCAAAGCCTGCCAGGCTCAGACCTGGAGCAGAGCCAGGCCCCAGCTGAAGCAGAAACTTCCAGCTCTGTGCTCCTTGCTATTTTTTGTTTGTTTGTTTTGTTGTTTTTAAACTCAAAAGGCAGGTAGGACTTAGGAGGCAAGAAAGCCCGGTTGAGGGACATTCAGGACATGAAGGCACAGTCATGGGACGCTTCCATACACGATTCCTGCTTATTGCTGACACCGAGCGGTAAAAAGAGAATTGCCACTGTGAGTCACACACTCTGCAGTGTGGCGACTAATATTGATCTTCCAAACAGTAAAAAAAGGAACAAACTGGAAAGACAAACTCTACTTCAAATTGCAACTACTTAAGCATCTTTGTTTAACAAAATCAATAACAAAAAGATTTCACTAACAAGACTGCAACCTATATTTGTGGCTATGAATTCCCCAGATTGCTGGAATATCAAATCCAGAGCACAGGAGATGCAGAGAGAGTGAGGCCCAGCAAGCCTGTTTTACAGTCAACGGATCGTCCTCTGCTCCTCCGAGCAGCTCATCTGCGTTCGGCTGTGCGATCTGAGTGTGTTCACTGAAGCACAGCACACGGGCAGAACCGCACGCTACATCCTCAGGCCTTGCTTTGGGGCCAAGAAGCGACCCCCCCCCACAGTGACAGAGTGTGGCTCCGGGCCGGACGCCCCACGCTGGCCTCCTGTTCCCATATCCCGGCCACGAGAGCATGCAGCCGCAACACTTGTCTTCAAGGAGCCATGATGGGGACGATGTGAGGCTCCCCAGCTCCTGGAGAGGTCAAGGGGGCTGCGACACCCCAGCCCAGCCCCAGCTCCACCCCAGATGTTTCTGTTCAGAAACAAAATCAGTTACAAAAAAACCTAAACACATCACCCCACAAGAAAAGTCATTTGGAAAAATCATTTGGAAATCACACTGATTTCCTTAAAATATAAAAAACATTGATTTATCTCCATCTCATCCATTCTGCTTAGGGGAGCAGTTTCTGCTTTAATTGTAGTGTCTTTCTTTAGAAAATAAGGACAAGTGATTGGGGTGTTTTGGCACCCACAGTGCCATGGCACCTATGGAGGCTTTAAAGAACAAACATGCCCTCGGAAGAAGTTACTCGGCGAAGTCGACACACACATCTCTGAGTCAGACATTTCCTCACATTGTCCCCTCATTTGTCAACACATAATTACTGTCGCCGCTGTGCGCTGACGCTGGCGTCAGGTTGCATGTGCCAGTCAGCATAAAAATATGGCCGTAATGTTGGCATAATTTTTCATGATCATCTTCATTAACCACAGCGAGCGGGAGGAGCGTTTGCCTGCACCCAGCCATCGTCATGACAACGCCTCCACCGCGGCCAGCCCGGTGTCCACCGAGGGCAGCGGTTGAATGTCCTCATTATTCCGCCCCCCGCACGCCTTGCCCGTGCCAAGCAGGGACCAACGCACGCCAGTGATTTATCCCCAGGCCACTCCCGACGGCATCCGGGCTTAAGGCACTGGTCTGATTTCACAGTTTAATTACTGCTAATCTGAGAGGCCACAGCTAATGAGCTGCCGGCAACCAGCTCACCCTGCTGGAATTCCACACCCCTTCCCTGGATGACTCCCCTCGTTGTCGGTGGGGGCAGTTAAGGAAGTTGTATTGACTTCTAGGTGTGACAGGTTGACTAAGCACCTATGGAAACATCACAGCAATGTCAACAGGCAAGTGGAACACAGATAGGATTTTGGAATTCAGCCACCACAACTCCACTGAAGACAGTATGGGTTGCTGATACACCCCAGATCTTCTGCAGGCCTTGGGTAGAAGATGTTGGGCTTGGCTTTAGCCGCGCCATGGGCTCCCTTGGTCCTGCATAAAACACACCCACACATCTTCACCAGGATTTGTAACAGCACAGCAGACATGTCACCAGCCCCTCCACACGGAACTCTCTTCTGCAGCTCCCTGTGGCTCAGCGCGTTCCTGCCTCCCACTCCACCACAGCTCCCTCCCAGACCTGCGGGCTTCACATCTAAAACACCATCCCAGGCGCTCTTCACCTGGATTCCCTGCGGGCTCCCATGGGCCCCTCCCTGCCACCCGCCCCTTCGCACACTTTGTTCTTCCCAAGACCTGGCAGACGGCCTGAAAGCACATGTGGGGCTGTGGCCTCTGGTGCAGGCATCATGGTTTACTGGGCTTTAGGATGCACACCCCGACCTCGGCTACCGCATCCACGCTTGGCCCCAGCAGCCTGTCCGGCCTGGGGTTCTCTGTGGCTTCCTTGGTCTCCGAGCCTCCCCAGCACTTTCACTTCCCGCTGCCACCGGCCCCTGTGAATGCTGCTTCTGCTTCTAGAACACTGCTCTGCAATTTAGAGATGAAATTCTGGCACCCTTAATTCTATTTGTTTAATCCAGTGAATTTAATTTCAGGAACATATTGGAACCATGCTTAGCTTCAGAGCAGAGTTTATGTAGATAGAACATGACTGGAGGTTTCTGCTGGTTTAAGTGTGTCAGTCACAGAATGCATGATGTCAGTATAACAACTACCCTTGCTTAATGATAACGCTAATTAAATATTCTTAGCAGCAGCATGTGGAGAAACTGGATTTTCAATTAAGCACTTTCTGAGGTGAGGGTCTCAGCAGGTCCCACCTCTTTACGTTAAACCGGAGGCTTTCTGCCGTTGTCAGGCCCTGTGCACCCAGAGAATGTAGGAATTATGAACGCATGAAGCTAATTTCTTTTCATTTTCATTCAATGGTATGTGAGCTTTTCCAAATACATGATCCTACTCTCTCCTTTGGGGAGAAATCTTTGTTAAAAATTAGCGCTATAGGGGAGCTTATTTTGCCCAATGACAGAGCAGATCTGAAAAAAGCATCAAATCTTCCTTCGTATCCTCTAATACATCCCTCCAGCTCGGGTAGACGGACATCCTCGGGAAGAGCGTTCAGCCAGCTCCAGACACAGCAAGGTCGTGAGGCGCCTGCATTCAGATTCATTGCTGGGTGTGCTGAAGAGGGCCACACATTCTCTGACGCACTTGCCCCCGAGGTGAGACCTCTGTCCTCCCCACCTGAGTGTGGGGGCTGTGGGCCCGCTTAGCCAGTCGAGGCAGCAGAAGTAACGCCCTGCCAGTTTCTGGCTTCTGGGCTCAGACTCGGGAGACTGGCAGCTCCCATTTCCTCTCTTGGGACACTTGTCCTTGGGAAACTCGCTGCCATTCTGTGAGGAAGCCCAAGCAGCCCTGTGGAGGCTCCACATGGAGAGGCCCAGAGCTCCCAGCCACAGCCCTGGCTGAGCTCCACAACTGCCACCACAATGTGCCAGCTATGTAGACAAGCCCTCTTTGGGGCGAGCCCTCCAGCCCCCTTGGACCATCCCAGCTGATGCCAGTGGAGCAGAAACAAGACTTCCCTGTCATGCCTGACCAGATTATAGAGCTGAGAGCAAAACAGGGCTCTCCAATTTGGGATAATTTGCTATGCAGATATAGATTCCTGGGGTACCTGCCCCCCCATTCCCTGTCTCCATCTCTGATATAACACTAATCCCACATGCTGCCAGTTCACGCCCTTCTGTGGCTTGCAGCAGCTGACACTGACACCTCTTTGCCAACTCAATTTAACAGCCACCCACCATGTCACGGGTGCAGAGTGCTGGATCTGGGACTCCACAGTGCAGTGAGACACAGCCCCTGCCTTCAGAGAGCTTACAACTGAGTGGAGGAGAAAGACACACACGGCACAGGGAAAATGTGCTGGCAAAGCAGTGCAAAGGGCAGTGCACACACACAGGCACAGACACACAAACACACAGACACACACAAACACACACAGATGCACAAACACACAGACGCAGATACAGACACAAACAGACACACATGCAGACACAGACACTAACACACACACAGACACAGACACAAACACACAGACACACACAAACACACAGACACAGACACAGACAGACACACACGGAGACACAGGCACACATGAACACACACACACACAGACACAAACACAAACACAGACACACACAGACACATACACAGACACACATACAGACACAGACACACACATACATGGACACAGACACACACACATGAACACACACAGATACATACACAGACATGCACACACAGATG
Source organism: Gorilla gorilla gorilla (assembly GCF_029281585.2). NCBI lineage: Eukaryota > Metazoa > Chordata > Mammalia > Primates > Hominidae > Gorilla > Gorilla gorilla. The sequence goes on from NC_073230.2 coordinate 166,663,648, forward strand.
CACAGACACCCACACACATAGAAATACACACAGATAGAACACAGACACAAACACACACATGGATACACACACACAGACATACACATACACAGACATACACATACACAGACACACACACACACAGACACAAACACACAGGCACGGACATACACAGACACAGACACACATACATACACAGAGACACACATAGACACAGACACACACACAGACACAGACACACAGAAACACACACATATACACACAGACACAACACATACACAGACACAGACGCACACAGACACCCATACATACACAGACACACAAACACACAGACATACACACAAAGACATACACACAGACGTACAGACACACATAGACACAGACACACACATACACACACAGACATACACACACACACACAGACACAGACACACACAGATACACAGACACAAACAGAGACACACACAGACACAAACACAGTTTGTGAGAGCCCTGGCCCGCAGACCATGGTGGCTGCAGTGTGAGCCCAGCCGAGTCCTGCTCAGTCCTGCCCAGAGACCTGGGGCAGGAAGTGGAAAGAGGCCCCTGATCCAGGTGCAGCTCCTGCTCCCAGAACCGCCTGTGAACGACTGTGACCTGGGCGAATCCTGCTGCGGGCAGCCTCAGCTCCACGCTCTCTCTAGGATGAATCAGGTGGAGCTGGCACCCAGGGTGACCCCAGAGGACACACGAGGCTCTCGGCGTTGGGTCTCAGCGTCGGGTCTCTTGGCCGGGTCTGGGGGGACCCCTGTGGGGGGTGGGAGAACATCTTTTTGAACAAACACGTAAACACATTGAGTCTTTGGTCGCTTTTGCATCTTCTTTCTTCTCTGGCCTCTGCGCCCCAGCTCCTTTGTGCGAGGTCCCACGTGCTGCGAGGCCACGGGTGGCCGTCCAGGGTGTGGCCTGGAGCCGTGGAGCTGGAGGCCTGGGTGATATGGTCCAGGCTGCATGCTGACTCCGGGTGTACACTGGGCACTGGCAGGGTCTTCCTGGGCCGCCTGCTCCCCTGTAAATGGGCAGTGATACAACCAGCTTCCCAGAACTCCCAGAACTGGATCCAGGCCTGGGTGAGAAGGTGCCTTCCACAGATGTCCACACATCGTCCTCAGTGCTGGGACCACCCAGATGCTACAGTTTCCAACCAGCAGCTCATCACGAGGACCTCGTTCTAGGCACTCGCAGCAGACGGAGGCAGGGGTCCTCCACCTCTGCTTTTCTGACCCCTCTCTCTTCAGGACAAGCCTCCTTGGTCATGCTCCGGCTGGCCTTTAGCTGAGGTTTAGCTCTACGCGGACATTAGAAGCACAAACCAAGCACAGCCCCTTCTGTGAGTGGGAGTCACGCCTAGAAAACAAACAGGAGAGAGGCGGCTCTCGACCTCCAGGAGATGAAAACCTGTTCTTACAATGCGTGGGACTCTTACCCTGACCAGCTCTGCAGTCCCCACAGACGCCTTTGCTCAAGCCCACCTGCCTCTTCCCAGCACCACCCGTGTCTTCATCTGGGGAGAAGAGCCCGTGTTCAGTTTTCTCCATCAGCCCGCTGTGAGGGCCAGGGGCCCCTGTGCACTCAACATCAGCTTCACAAAGATGTAGTGGGCTGTGGGGCCAGGCGGCTTGCTGTACCTCCCACCCAAGCCCAGGGCCCTCTCACCCAGACTTTGGCCCAGTGCCTCCCTCTGTCTGTCTTGCCTCTGTTCCTTGGAGCTGTATCTTCCTCAGCCTCAATTTCTCTGCCCGTTGGTGTCTTTGTTCCCGAACCTCAGCACCCAGGTCCTGGTTGGTGGGGCTTGTGTCCGCCTCATCCAGTTCTGGACTCTTTGTGATGATGGTAACAATAACTGGACTGATCCAAGTTGAAGTCAGTTGGTGAATGAATCAATAAACTCCAACTGAGAGCTCTACACAGCACATCCTAAGTGTCATACAGAGCACTAAGTAATTTGCTTTTTCATTTATACCTCACTTCATTCCAGAAAGATGCATACAAGTTAGCAAAGTAAACACATATTTAAAAAGAGATGACAAAAAGAAAACATAGGGAAAACAAGAATGGGAAATAAGTTGGAGCCTAGAATGAGGTTAGTATGCAAAACCCATGACACAGACCTACTTACTAGGAGCTGGCTATGGATGGGGCTGTGAGCTCCCTAGCTGCCACGGGGAAGAGAGGAACAGGATCCACAATGTCTATATGACAAAAACAGACAATCTATTTTTTGAAAATCATAGCTATTCTTAAATTAAAAAAGAAATGTTCCAGGAGTCCTCACAGAGATGCGCTGAATAGAATATGCACCATCCTCCATGATGTCTTTATACAACAGGGCAAGGGAATGCCTAGGGTTGCTGGCCTCAGGCCAAGTAAAAACGGCTATGCAGGAGCCCAGCATGGCCTGGGCATCATGCCTGTCAAGCCTGGTGAATCCTAGGGTGGGCCTGCAAGGGTTTAGAAGGGATAAACCACGTCAATATTATTCTTCCCAACCAAGATTTCACTGGAAGTTGAGCTGCAGTGAGTTTAAGAAAATGGTAAGCCCCCCATCTCTGCACGCAGTTCATAATCTAGGTTGTGAGACCACACACCGGCCCATGTGCACAAGACAGTGTGCATGGAGGGTGACAGTGTCGGCAAAAGTGGGCTTGGGGCTCGGGGCTCGGAGCTGTAACTGCGGTTAAGGGGTTAGGAAGCTGGCCTTGGGCTGGATCCAGGACCCCAGAATGACTCAGCCTCACGGTACAGCAGAGGGCACGCCAGACAGGGGAGGTCTTCGAGTCAACGATGGGAAGTAGAAATCTGCCCCAAGATGAGGGGACCAGTCCGAGTGGGGAGGCTTCCAAAGATGAGAGGACCAGTCCGATGGGGGAGGCTTCCTCTAGAGGAACCATGAGGACAAGTCACAGTGGAGGTAAAAGGCCTGAAATAATAACTGGTCAAGGAACATGGTCTCTTCTTCTGCTACTTACACGCCAGAGTCTCTGAAAGTTCTTGATGAGAACAGTGACACAATGAAAGCAAAGTCAGGGAAGATGAGAAGGTGGCCTTACGTCCTAACTGCTGTCAGCAGAGTCTGAGGGCCTGAGGGAGTCCCTCAGTCCTCAGGAAGGAGAAACGTTTCATGAAAACGCGAACAGTCTCGGAACGCCTCACTCCGTCACGGCAGTGTAGGCTCAGATGTGACTTGGGAAGATGGCGCCACTCTGCAGGACGCCGTGTGTGGCAACCACTCGCTCTCACCCTTCGGGTCTGCGGCAGCTACTGTCATATGAGCTGCTCTTTAGAGGGACAGAAATCCACAGGACCCCAGTTTCCACCCAAATTCATGAGCCGCAGTGGCCAGGCTACCTCACCTCACCCCGCTGGGTCTGGGCAGTCCCTATTCTCCCATAGGCATAACGGGGACAGTGAAGGTGCAACCAGCATGGACAGGGCCGAGGGATGGAAGGAAAACAAACCCTTGCAGTTCAACCCACAGGGCGGGGGTGGCAGCGTGAGAAGCTTCCTGAATACAGGACTCCATGCCTCGAGGAGAGGAGCGTGGAGCACGCCCGGGGCACATGGGGACACAGCAGCGCTGGGAAGGCTTCGTCCTCGGGAGCTGGCGCTCACATGCAGGGAGTCGCCCAGGACAGCAAGCCTGGGTGTGGGGCTGAGGCGGGTGCAGCCTCGGGGCAGTCCCCACACAAGGGCAGGACGGAGCCTGGACGAAGCTCCACGCCCTGGGGTACCTGCTGGGGCATCCAGGGTTTCCTGCCCCAGGCCCGGGCCATGGTGTCCCCCGCAGGCCTGCAGGCTGGGTTCCTCACAGGGCATCTGCTCACCAAGTAAGCCTGGCGTGGCCAGAACTGTATTTCTTGAGTTGTTTGAGCCGTTTCTGTTCATGACCTACAGTAACGCCGCTGTCTCTGTGATGCTATAGGGATGGTCAGTGAGGAGACCGCCGCAAAATGCAGACTCAGAGGTGTGCACAGGTGGGCTGGGCCCGGGGGGATAGCCACAGCCAGCTGTGTACTCGGAGGTGGGCAAGGAGTGAGGTGGAGTGGGCGTCACCTCCTCCCTCTCCTCCTCCTCTTCCTCCCTCTTCTCTTCCTCCCTCCTCTCCACCTCCTCCCTCCTCCTCCTCCCTCCTCTCCTTTTTCACCTCCTCCCTCCTCTCCTATTCCACCTCCTCCCTGTCCTCCTTCTCCCTCTCCTCTTCCTCCCTCTCCTCCTCCATCTCCTCCTCCTCCTTCTCCTCTTCCTCCCTCCTCTGTCTCTCCTCTTCCTCACTCTCCTCCTCCTCCTCCCTCTCCTCCTCCATCTCCTCCTCCTCCTTCTCCTCTTCCTCCCTCCTCTGTCTCTCCTCTTCCTCACTCTCCTCCTCCTCCTCCCTCTCCTCCTCCCTCTCCTTCTCCCTCTCCTCCTATCTCTCCTCCTCCTCTCTCTCCTCCTTCCTCTCCTTCTCCCTCTCCTCCTTTTCCTCCTCTTTCCTCCTCCTTTCCCTCCCTCTCCTCCTCCCTCTCCTTCTCCGTCTCCTCTTCCTTTTCCTCCTCCTCCCTTTCCTCCTCCACTTTCTCCATCTCTTCCTCCTCTTCTTCCTCCTCCTTCTCTCTCCTCCTCCCTCTCCTCCTCCCTCTCCTTCTCCCTCTCCTCCTCCCTCTCCTCCTATCTCTCCTCCTCCTTTTCCTCCTCCTCTCTTTCCTCCTCCTCCTCCTCCCTCTCCTCCTCCCTCTCCTTCTCCCTCTCCTCCTCCCTCTCCTTCTCCCTCTCCTCCTCCCTCTCCTTCTCCCTCTCCTCCTCCCTCTCCTCCTATCTCTCCTCCTCCTTTTCCTCCTCCTCTCTTTCCTCCTCCTCTCCCTCCCTCTCCTCCTCCCTCTCCTCCTATCTCTCCTCCTCCTTTTCCTCCTCCTCTCTTTCCTCCTCCTCTCCCTCCCTCTCCTCCTCCCTCTCCTCCTATCTCTCCTCCTCCTTTTCCTCCTCCTCTCTTTCCTCCTCCTCCTCCTTCCTCTCCTCCTCCCTCTCCTTCTCCCTCTCCTCCTCCCTCTCCTCCTATCTCTCCTCCTCCTTTTCCTCCTCCTCTCTTTCCTCCTCCTCCTCCTCCTCCCTCTCCTCCTCCCTCTCCTTCTCCCTCTCCTCCTCCCTCTCCTCCTATCTCTCCTCCTCCTTTTCCTCCTCCTCTCTTTCCTCCTCCTCCTCCCTCTCCTCCTCCCTCTCCTTCTCCCTCTCCTCCTCCCTCTCCTCCTCCCTCTCCTCCTCCCTCTCCTCCTATCTCTCCTCCTCCTTTTCCTCCTCCTCTCTTTCCTCCTCCTCTCCCTCCCTCTCCTCCTCCCTCTCCTCCTATCTCTCCTCCTCCTTTTCCTCCTCCCTCTCCTCCTCCCTCTCCTCCTCCCTCTCCTCCTATCTCTCCTCCTCCTTTTCCTCCTCCTCTCTTTCCTCCTCCTCCTCCCTCTCCTCCTCCCTCTCCTCCTCCCTCTCCTTCTCCCTCTCCTCCTCCCTCTCCTCCTCCTTTTCCTCCTCCTCTCTTTCCTCCTCCTCCTCCCTCTCCTCCTCCCTCTCCTCCTCCCTCTCCTCCTCCCTCTCCTTCTCCCTCTCCTCCTCCCTCTCCTCCTCCCTCTCCTCCTCCCTCTCCTCCTCCCTCTCCTCCTCCCTCTCCTCCTATCTCTCCTCCTCCTTTTCCTCCTCCTCTCTTTCCTCCTCCTCTCCCTCCCTCTCCTCCTCCCTCTCCTCCTATCTCTCCTCCTCCTTTTCCTCCTCCCTCTCCTCCTCCCTCTCCTCCTCCCTCTCCTCCTATCTCTCCTCCTCCTTTTCCTCCTCCTCTCTTTCCTCCTCCTCTCCCTCCCTCTCCTCCTCCCTCTCCTCCTATCTCTCCTCCTCCTTTTCCTCCTCCTCTCTTTCCTCCTCCTCCTCCTTCCTCTCCTCCTCCCTCTCCTTCTCCCTCTCCTCCTCCCTCTCCTCCTATCTCTCCTCCTCCTTTTCCTCCTCCTCTCTTTCCTCCTCCTCCTCCTCCTCCCTCTCCTCCTCCCTCTCCTTCTCCCTCTCCTCCTCCCTCTCCTCCTATCTCTCCTCCTCCTTTTCCTCCTCCTCTCTTTCCTCCTCCTCCTCCCTCTCCTCCTCCCTCTCCTTCTCCCTCTCCTCCTCCCTCTCCTCCTCCCTCTCCTCCTCCCTCTCCTCCTATCTCTCCTCCTCCTTTTCCTCCTCCTCTCTTTCCTCCTCCTCTCCCTCCCTCTCCTCCTCCCTCTCCTCCTATCTCTCCTCCTCCTTTTCCTCCTCCCTCTCCTCCTCCCTCTCCTCCTCCCTCTCCTCCTCCCTCTCCTCCTATCTCTCCTCCTCCTTTTCCTCCTCCTCTCTTTCCTCCTCCTCCTCCCTCTCCTCCTCCCTCTCCTCCTCCCTCTCCTTCTCCCTCTCCTCCTCCCTCTCCTCCTCCTTTTCCTCCTCCTCTCTTTCCTCCTCCTCCTCCCTCTCCTCCTCCCTCTCCTCCTCCCTCTCCTCCTCCCTCTCCTTCTCCCTCTCCTCCTCCCTCTCCTCCTCCCTCTCCTCCTCCCTCTCCTCCTCCCTCTCCTCCTATCTCTCCTCCTTTTCCTCCTCCTCTCTTTCCTCCTCCTCTCCCTCCCTCTCCTCCTCCCTCTCCTCCTATCTCTCCTCCTCCTTTTCCTCCTCCCTCTCCTCCTCCCTCTCCTCCTCCCTCTCCTCCTATCTCTCCTCCTCCTTTTCCTCCTCCTCTCTTTCCTCCTCCACTTTCTCCATCTCTTCCTCCTCTTCTTCCTCCTCCTTCTCTCCTCTTCTCCTCCCTCTCCTCCTCCCTCTCCTCTCTCTCCACTTCCTCACTCTCCTCCTCCTTCCTCTCCTTCTCCCTCTCCTCCTTTTCCTCCTCCTCTCTCCTCCTCCTTTCCCTCCCTCTCCTCCCTCTCTTCCTCCCTTTCCTCCTCCACTTCCTCCCTCTCTTCCTCCTCCCTCTCCTCCCTCTCCTCCTCCTCCCTCTCCTCCTCCATCTCCTCCTTCTTCTCCCCCTCCTCCTCGCTCTTCTCCTCGTCCTTCCTCTCCTCTTCCTCTTCCCTCTCCTCCTCCTCCTCCATCTTCTCCTTCTCCTCCTCCCTCTCCTCCTCTTCCCTCCCCTCCTCCTCCCTACCTCTCCACTCCCCTCCTCTGGTGCTGTGGCTTTCCCTCTTTTCCTCCTCTCTTCCTTTCCCTCATTTTCTTTCTCCGCTTTTCCTGTTCTCTTTTCAACACTTTTATCCTCAGTATCATTTTCTCCACACACAATTCAATTTTAGAGAATGCTTGCATTTTTTTCACATTCAAACAGATCCACAAATTCTTGTTAGATACACAAGAAACACATACAAGTGGAATTGGAAACACGCCCGTGTCGGTCGCTGAGTTACAGAAGGGGCCGTGCACTGTGACTTCCTGATGCCAGAGGACACACAGTGCCCCACACTGCTAAGCTCAGGGACGCAGCCTTCCTGATGCCGGAGGACACGCAGTGCCCCCACACTGCTAAGCTCAGGGATGCAGCAAGGCTCTGGCAGATCCCGCCTGTCATGTCCTGTCCCCCGGACACTATGAAAGGGCAGTCCCGCTGCATCAGGGACATGCATGCTCCTCTCACACATGTGGATTCAGAGCTAGGGCCAGAAGGTGTGCTTAGGCACAGCAGTCATTCCTGGGCTGCTGACATAATTCAGTGAACTTCACATCCCAGTGGGAAGGGCAGGCTCGCTCATTTATAATCAGTCTGTATGCAATGCCTACAGTAAAACTTTGAAATAGAAATGAAAATTTCTTTATTGTTATTTACTTTAAAAGCACTGAAAGATCCACCAGAATAAGATGTCTGCTGAAAAGCTAGTTTCTTTCAACCACTGCTGAGGAAAATGGTTTAATCCATAATATTGATGCATAATTGACTTGTATAACATTAAAGGACCTTTAGAAAAATCTTTACACCACAGCAAAAAAAAAAAAAAAAAAAAAAAATACCCCAATTCAAACCAAACGAGAGCAAAAACCAACTCAGACAGGAACCACTGAAGGAATTAAAAGTTACAGAACCAGAGTCTAAAGTGAGCACAGCAAACTCTGCGGTGACACCAGAGCTCCAAGAACACACAGACTCCCTGTTTTCCTCCCTGGGGACAGGCTAGGAAGTGAGGAAGGCAACTGACCTTCTCAAAAGCCAACGCTCCGCCTGCATGGCTCAGGCTGACGACTAAACATGTCCACGTGAATGCAGGCGTCGAATGCCCAAGTACATGTGAATACAGGTGTCGAATGCCCACGTAAACATGTCCACGTGAATACAGGCATCAAATGCCCACGTACATGTGATTACAGTTGTTGAATGCCCACGTAAACATGTCCACGTGAATACAGGTGTTGAATGCCCATGTACATGTGAATACAGGCATCAAATGCCCATGTAAACATGTACACAGGTGAATGAATACAGGTGTTGGGTGCCCATGTAAACATGTACATGTGAATACAGGTATCGAATGCCTATGTAAACATGTACATGTGAATACAGGTGTTGGATGCCCACATACATGTGCATTCAGGTGTCGAATGTCCACATAAACATGTACATGTGAATACAGGTATCGAATGCCTATGTAGACATGTACACATGAATACAGGCACTGGATGCCCATGTAAACATGTCCATATGAATACATGCACTGAACGCCCATGTAAACATGTCCACGTGAATACAGGTGCCGAATGCCCACGTAAACATGTCCACGTGAATACAGGTGCCAAATGCCCACGTAAACATGTCCACGTGAATACAGGTGCCAAATGCCCACATAAACATGTCCATGTGAATACAGGTGCCGAATGCCCACATAAACATGTCCACGTGAATACAGGTGCCGCCGAATGACCACATAAACATGTCCACGTGAATACAGGTGCTGAATGCCCACATATGCAACAAGTCAATGTCTTCCTATGCCACTGCTCTCCGGACAGACCACATTCTGAAAACAATGATGAAGCCACACAGTGTTCAGCTCAAGTCCCAGGAACTTCCTGCTTTATGCTGGAAACGGGCCACAGCGCTCAGGCAGAGCTCCGCTCACAGCCAGGTGGCCGTGTTCTCTGAGGGGTTGTGCCGGGGTCTTCAGACAGTGCCCTCCCTGGGGTCTTGGGACCCTCAAGCAAATGCCACCTAGAAGCAAAACCTGACTTAGGTCACCAGGTGCAGGCCTTACATATAGAGGTAGTAGCGCTATGCTGAGGATGCTGGACACGGCTTATCTCCTGGAGGAGGGCTGCCTCCTTGCCATGTGAGCCCCGCCCTGGCTGCCAGGCTTCCCAGGGCAAGGTCAGCAAGGCATGTGCTCGGTGGAGGAGGCCTAACTGTTGCTACTTTTGGTGACCTGAGGTGAAAGGTCACGTGCTGGTCACTTGTGCTGAGCAAGGCCTTGCTTCTCATCTGACCAAAGAAGGCCGTGTTTCCTGGGACCCTGCAGGCTGCCAGAATGACCGCTGCCCCTCACCACACGCTGCTGCGCTGTGCTCCACATCCTGACAGGCAGCAGGAACCCCCAAATTCCCTCCTCAGGCCAGTGCCCTCCACGTTGTCCCCAGCAGGGCGACGGAGGGTGGGGGCGGCAGGCTGTCTCCGGTGCTTGCCTTCTCTGTCTAAATAACTCGCTTCTCACCCTGCTGCAGGAGTCTCCGAAGCACAAAGGCTGACCCTAGACTCTGGCCAGGACGAGCTGGGGTGAGGGGCCCCGGCCAGAAGGATGTCCTGATGAGGGGTCCTGAGGGTCTGGGGAAGGCGCTGTGGCCTGAATGCTCACCCTATGGCTGGGTCACCCAGGGCACCCCAAGGTCATCAGCCTGAGGAAGAGTGCTGGGTGATTTCATTCTCCCTGGTTGCTGAAAATGAGCAGTGTGTGTCCTCCCAAGCAGGGCTGGGACGCCACTGATACCATCGACGTACAACACGCCGCAAGCAGCCCTCGAGGAATGGAAAACTCTCAGACTGCTGTGTCCACACGGGTTAATAAAAATGCTGACCCCAGTTCCCAAGGTCCACAATGTCCATGGAGAGTAGGATTTTACACACTTATTGATGAACTGCTATGAGTTTTTGATGATGGCTTGGCTAGTTGAATTCTGATTCGATACTTTATAATTAGGGCTCACTAGTGACGAGCAAAAGCCCGTGAAACTGTCTTTGTTTATGATCCCACCACGTATCTCTACTACTAAAGAATTAGCCTCTGGGCCGTGTGTCCTCCTGGTCTACCTCCAGCACAAGGACGTTCCTCAGAGCAAGGCATTTGCTCGCTCCCCTTGCTCCTTACACACGGCCTTCCCACTCCCAGCTAACACCTGAAATACGATGGGATAGTGCACACTCTGAAGGTGAAGCTTTAGGTGACGTCGAAGCATCCAGCCATATCTGTCAGTTTATATAAGGGGTGGCGGCTGCTCAGCGAGGCCTCAGGAGTGTGAAGGAGGCTTGGCTGGCGGAGGGGCCGTGCTGCTGGATCAGATGGCGGAACACGGCCCAGAGCAACTGAAGTTTGCTTGTCCCCACAGGCAGCTCGACATGGTGCAGACCGTGGCAGCCAAGTCAGGCACACAGCAGCCCTCTTGCTGGCTTCCAGTACTGGCTCTGCACGCCTTCACCGTGAGAGGCCCCTGGACAAGGGACTGCCTTCCTCTGTGCCTCAGTTTCCCTGTTTGCACAATGGGGCTTCACCCATTTCGCAGGGTGGTCACGGGTATTCCCTATGTTGGAATGCATGATGGGGCCACACCCAGCACCGAGAGAGCACTTGACACTGTTGCTTGCATGTGCCCCCGGGCCAAGGTGGACGAGCTCTCCAAACTCGCTTTCTCTGCCTCATCCGTGATGAGCTGCCCTGCGGGTCCCCACGGATCAATCAGGACAGAATACTCACTAACCAAAGGTCGGTTTCACTTCTCTCCTCAGTGCGCACCTGAACTCTCACCACCCCCACCGAGGCGGTGGGCAGCCCCTGAGCCAGGCAGCTCCAGGCCAAACCTTCTCTGGCCTCCTGCCGCTCACGGCCACAATCATCCCACATCCTGGTCCACTCACACCCACGTCACCCACACGTGGCTCCTTCTAGCCACGCTCACTCCCCTCTGCGGAACAAGACAAGGGCTCCCTTCGCCTGGCCGTGGTAGTGCTTGTGGTCCTATAGCCAGAGCACTGCCCTGCCACAGCCCTGACCCCACAGCACCAGGCCTTTTGATGAAAAGTCTGTCCTTCCCAGGTCCACGGCTGCTTTTGATTTGATACATTACACATGGGCTAGTGTTATTATCATCTCCTCAAAGTGGAGGGTCTGCTACATTACCGCCCGGACATGTCCGGACCAAAACATATTCTCAGAATAACACACAGTTAACCGTTCCTGTGCCAAGTTGTTGATGTCAAGTCTCTTTGAGGACAGTGCTCACAACATGCGTGCGCTTCTCCTGGTCCCAGCAAATGAAGCAAACACCACTGAATCAGGCCAGACTCGACCACTGCAATCAATTCTTCTGGGTCTGCTCTCAGACTTCAAGGTGAGATGAATCTGTACTAAGAGAACTTCCACTTTTTCAATACTATCCCAGAGAGCCTGGTTTTATTGTCATGGGTTCCCATCTCATACAAGTTCGAGTATGAAGCGTGCAGCTGGGAGAGCTCCTGGATGGGGCGTGGCAGAAGCTTCCTGACTGAGGACAAGCTGACCCAGCTTCCTCCCAGGTTGCTTTCTTGCCCTCAGTCTAATCGTTATTTCTGCGTCTTTATCAAGTCATCTGACTTCACAGTACCCAAAACGTGTATTACTTCAGCCTCAATACCCTGCCCCAGCCTCCCAGCCAGCTCCAAATCACATCCCACTGCTGTCGCTGACTTCTGTGGCAAACCACACCCCACTGACTTTGGCAGCAGCTGTCAGCCCTTTCTGGGCTTTCAGGGGTGGATGTGAAATGCCCACACAGCAGCTTCAGGCAGACGCCCATATGCCTGAGAAGCTTCCTGCATTTTCAGCCACCACTGTCCTCCAAGCTTGCCACAGACGGGACTAGGTTCCCAGGTGCGGGCACACAGGTATGGCCTCACCTACGCTAGCTCTTTCACTGTCCCTAGGGAATAGACCTGGGCTGGCTTTGCCAAAGGTGTGGGTGGATTTGCCCTGACGGCTTACCCAGGCCTCGCCTGCTCTGCACAGGACCGTAGACCCCATGCTGAGGGGCGGCCGCAGAGGTGTGCAGTGCAAAGCCACAGACCAAACTGCAAGTAATTTGTTCATGTAAGAATTCAGCTCGTGAGCTCAGCCCTGGCACAGGCTCCAGTCAACCACGCTAAGTGGATCTGGACTCAGGCATCCGAGAATTAAAGGGGCCCCGGGTTGGGATGCACACAGTGCCAGGCGGAATCGGTTCCAGCAGGCGTCTGGGAGGGCCGGTTTGGCCCCAGTATCTGAAAACGGTGAATCAGCTCTAAGGGTAGGAGCTGCAGCCCGCCCTCCACAGAGGGGGTCCAGGGCTTCTTACTGATCATCCAGGCATGGGAAGCTGATCAGGGTCAACCTATGAAATCACACATCCCAGTTATGTTGTCTATAATCTTAACAGAAACAGCAGAAATAACCTGAGAGAGAGGAGCCATCTAAAAACTCATACATGTATAATATACCAACTGCCCCCAGGGGTCCCTGAAAGAACGACGAGTGTCGGTACTCCAAGAAATTATTTGGAAAATGACTACCCAAGAGATGATCACACAACATCACATCAACATTCAGGATTTCTTTCTAGCACAAAAATGCGCAGTTTGGAAAGAGGAATCAGAGGAAAATGGACAATGAAAATAGAGGCTTTGCTCTCTTTCCTTAAATAGTAGAGGCACTGGGATGACAGAATGTGCTGGCTCCTTGACTCGGGGAGCCTTGAGTGCACTCGGTGCTGGCTGGCTAACATGGTCTGACTGTGTCCCCACCCAAATCTCATCTTGAATTGTCCCATAATCCCCACATGTTGGGGGAGTGACCTGGTGGGAGGTAATTGCATCACGGGGGTGGATACCCCATACTGTTCTCATGATAGCGACCGAGTTCTCACAAGATCTGACGGTTTTATCATGGGCTTTTCCCCTTTTGCTCGGCACTTCTCCTTGCTGCCGCCATGTGAAGAAGAACATGTTTGCTTCCCCTTCTGCTGTGATTGTAAGTTTCCTGAGGCCTCCTCAGCCCTGCAGAACTGTGAGTCCATTAAACCTCTTTCCTTCATAAATTACCCAGTCTTGGGTGTGTCTTTACTAGCAGCGTGAGAACAGACGAATACACCTGCCTTGGCGGTGCCGTGACATGTGGCCTGTTACTCACGTTCCCATCTGAATATGTAATGCACAATGGACACTCCCATGCACAGCACACTGGGAGGGTCCTCACCACACAGCCTGGGACATACATCCATCCATACCTAGGAAGGTTCATTGAACGCATGTCTGAGCCTGATGTTCCTCGGCACTGCTGGCCCAAGAGGAGCTGACAGCCCACAATCCTGAACATCACCTTGTGCTTATTTAATCTAGTATGAAGTCATCTTACTAAGAACTCCACTAATTCTGAGCATGCAGGGGCCAGTGGAGTCCATACTAAAGTTGACCAATCCTGGCTATAAAATGTTCTGCAAAGAAAAGTATGGCAGTAAACAAGATTCCAGGAGCCCTCTTTAAACAGCAGTGAAGACGCCCTGGCAGGAAGGCCTGTCCCACCTGTGCGTCGTGGATTCAGCCTCCCGCCCCACTCCCACTTACTCGAGAACAGGGCGTTTCCCATGTGGATTCCTATGACCCTACTTTTGAGTGATTTCCTCCGGAGGCTGTTCACATTTCATCTTTGCTCCAGGCTCTCTGAGGCTTGAACACTGCCCTGTTTTCATTCAAGAAGAAAAGTGAAACCAGGAAGGCAGGTGTCTTTCCAGAGGGCTGGGAGGCTGGTTGAATGGAGGATGTTCCATCTCTTACTCTTTCAAGCAGAGCGTAGCTGCTGTCCCACAGGAATAAATTCAGGATGAGTGGCTGAAACATTTTCCACATGGTTGGAGTTTAAGTCTCTCAAGGTAGAGACACTCATGGTGTAAGTGCAGAGGAGGAGAAGGAAGCTGGGATGGGTGTGTTTAGTTCTGCTTCCAGGGACTATTCCTAAATTCTGCTTGTGGGCAGGGCACAGGCAGCTCAATGTTAGGCCAGGGACCAATCTTACCACGTGGCTTCTGGCCCAGAGCAGCTCGTGAGTCAGCCTGGCCTAGTTGGAAAGGCACCAACTAGGTCTCAGGAGGCCAAGTCGGGGGCCTGCCCCCACCTCTGGGGTCTCAGCATCTGCACAGTGACGGATTAGGGGGACGGTTCAGCAGCCCCTCGAACCTTCACCCTGGGCTCGTTTGCTGCTTCACACTGGAGGAGGTGCTCCTAGCCAGATGCCGACCTGCAGCAGCGCCCACGAGGCTCAGGGCTGGGTCCAGCCTCACCTGCAAAAGCTGTGGCTGCGGGAACCTTCCTGCCCTGCAGGAACCACCTCAGCCTCAGCCGCAGCGCTGGAGAGAAAGCCCTATTCCGCTCGGCCTGACCCTCCTCCCCACAAAGGGCTTGAAAAGCAACTGACCCATGAAACGGGCAGGGGCTGAGCTGATCCCGTGGCAGTGCAAACCGAGGGCCCCCTGGGTCTTGACATTTCACAGCAAACCCTGACCCCACACCCAGCCTCTCTGCAGCTAATGGAAGGAGGAAGGAAATGAACCCATCGTGTGGGGCGACATAGGGGCCCAGGGGGCCTGGACAAGTAATAAGGTCAAGATATTTTTGGACTTGTTCAAATGGGTGGGCAGCTGTTTCTCTGAGGAAACGCGCCCCTCCCCAGTGGCCAGGTGAGCAGTGGGGCTGGAGAGGAGAGCAGAGGGAGCCGAGGCCCTCTGTCCAGGCGGCTGAGGTCATGCGGTCTCTTCAGTTTCCATTTTTCCACTTGTAACGGCTGTTACAGCCGCTGTTTCATCGCGTCGTCATAGGAGTTGAACAAAGCTGTGTGTGTGTTTCCAGAATGTTGGCACAGCGGCGGGAAGGCTGACCGAACACCGAGAAGCAGCCAGCACAGGCTCTCCACAGGGGCTCTGGCATGGAGCAGGATAACCCAGGCCCACGTGGGGACACGCCCCGCCCCACAGGCTTGCACGGGGGTGCGGCCTGCCCTGTCTGGGGCGCCGAGGCCAGTGGTGTAAATCCACACTCTACGGTGACAGTGGATCCACAGCTGCTGTGGGTCCCCCCAACCCCAAAGCCACTGAGTGAACACAGACCACGGTGCTCCAAAACGAAATCGCCCCCGAGGATGAAAGGGGGTGGTGGAAAAGGCCTTGGAGCCCGGGGCAGGGCTCAGAGGGGCCCCAGGCCGGCCCCACTCCCAGACTAGAGCCAGCACTCGCGGGCAGGCCTCCCCAGGACCAAAGCGCCTGCGACCTGCCTGGGTGCCATCCGCAAACCTGGTCTCTGCTGAAATCTGAACAGTCTACACTGGACAGACATGGAGGGAAGCTTCTCCCAGGACCAGGGTCCCTGCTTTCTGCAGACGGTGGGCAGAGGGCAGAGACGGAGACTGTGGGCACAGCACACCAAGGGGAAGCCTGCTCAGAGATGGGCGTGGGGCCGGCCTGGGAAGCATGGCGGGAGGGGAGAAGAATCGCGATCCTTTCCAGGTACACAGTCTAGCAGCTGCCATGCCCGGCTGGGAGCTGAGACGCGCAGGGGGCCCAGCTGAAGCCTGCGTTTTCCCTTCTGCACAACAGCGGAGGTTTTCCTGGAGTTCATAATCACTGGTTTTGTGTGTGTGTGTGTTCACCAGCCTGCTCACCTGGGTAGCAGGGTGGGAGGGCCGGGTGGGGATGGCTGCAGGGACCCCCTGGGCCGGCTGTGGGTGCTGCTGCTCCCAGGAGAGATGGCCCCGTGCAAGTGCCAGGCCCCTGCTGTTTGGCCTCCTCTGCCCCCTGTGGGGCACGAGCGTGAGCCGCACTCCGAGTGTGCGCCAAGGGCTTCAGCTGGCCGAGCGCTTTTGCTGTGGGGTGGATCCCAGGCCCTCGGGCCAGCCCTGCGTGGGGTTCTCCCTGCTCACACAAACCACACAGGGAACGGCACAGGTAATATTAACCAGGACTAGCACCTAGGGCCCCACAGGTACCGTTCACGTATCCTGGCTTTAGTCTTGCTGGTTTTCTTACCAGCATTTAGTGCTAGTTCAGTATTTATTTAAATCAACATGTTTTGAAAAACTGCCTAAGTATCTGAATTGTTATAAAGTTTAAGGACCATAAAGTCTAAGAAGGAAGATTATTTATTGTACTTCTTGGAAAAGCCCCCAGAGGCGGGCTCATTTGCTGTGATCTTCGTCCCATTCACAAAGCACTCCTGGGCACTGTCCCAGCCGTGGGTGGCACTGGAAACTGGGCTTGTCCACAGCGTGAGTCCCTTGAGGCTGGAAGCACAGAGTGGCTGCCCCCAGGTAGTTGGTGAAGGGGTGAGGACGGGGCTCGCTCCCACTCTCAGGAGCCTCACTATGGTCCCCAGAGATGGAGGACGGTGAGGCGCTGCCGGTGAGGGCCACACCAGGCCACATCCGTGCAGAAAGCACCCTCTCATTGCAATGTGTTTGGAAACATGAATTCACGTGGCAGCCGTAACATTTAGAAGAGAAACAGCCACATTTAAAAACGCGTAAGACGCACAGAACCTCAGCCTGCTGTGGTTTCATCATCAGGTGGGTGGCACATTCCAGCGGCTTTGGCCTTGCCCGCCCAGTGCCCAGCGCCCAGTGCCCACTGTGGGAAGCACAGGGAGCAGCTCCGGCACACCCCACAGTGCTGTCTGCACCACCGCACACAGAGTGCCAATGTCGGCTGTAGGTCCCGTGGACTGAGGAAGCCACTGAGCCTGGGACAGCTTGAGGGGCAGGAGGCAGACACAGGTGCAGCGGGGGACGCGGGGGTGGCTGCCCGGGAGGTGGACACGGGTGCGGCGGGGGACGCGGGGGTGGCTGCCCGGGACTGGCTCTTCTGGAAGCAGTTCGTGGGAAACCCACTTGGATGCCACTTATGACCCCCACGTGCCAGTGGATGCCCACAACCCCTCTGGGGTGTCGGGGATCAGGTGAGCAAGGGGGCTCATCCGTGGCCTCCAGGCCCCACCTTGATGGAAACTGCGACAGGAGGGGGTCTGGCCTCTGCTGGGAGTGACATCTGAAGATGCCATAGAAAGTCTGGCGCAGCAGCCGGTGGGCCTGGGGGGCACGTGGACTCCCAGCTGTTGCTGTGCCTGGGTCACCCCAGTGGGCAGGGCGGGCAGGGGGCTTCCCCACAGTCTAGGGGGCCAGGAGAGCCCCTGGGCCTCACGTCCTGCTTCTCTCCTTGTCCTTCATGTCTTGTAGGCGACCCCACAGAGAGAGTGGCCGTGACCTGGAGGACAAGGACATGCATTTCACACTGACTGGGGCCTCCCTGGGACACCCTGAAACCTGCTCTGTGGCAGACGGGGTGGTGTTTGAGCTGGTGCCATCTGGGTCCCCTGGGGTGGTGGCGGGGTGAGCCCAGCCCCATCTTTCCCTCGGACTTCATTTGTGCTCATGGCTGGGGGAGGCACCTGGGGGCCCCGTGCAAGCTGCCAAGGGCTGGGGTGGGCTGTTCCCCTCTTGGCACCTCCCCCACCTCTGCACCCCCCAGTGGATAAAAGCTGCTGGCAACATCGACGTCCCCGAGACACTGACGGGCCTGGAGGTCTGGACAATGTAGAGCCAGCACCGGGTTCCCTGGGAACCACGCAGCCGGGGCCTGGAGGCCGACACAAGCCAGACCCAGCCTCTCTGCCATTCGCGAATCCCAGTATTCAAACAGAGTTCTGCCAAAGAAGAGAAGAACCAGTAAAAAGCAGGGAAGAGGCTGGGCGCGGTGGCTCACGCCTGTAATCCCAGCACTTTGGGAGGCTGAGGTGGGCAGATCACGAGGTCAGGAGATCGAGATCATCCCAGCTAACACGGTGAAGCGCCGTCTCTACTAAAAGTACAAAAAAGTAGCCAGGTGTGGTAGCATGAGCCTGTAGTCCCAGCTACTGGGGAGGCTGAGGCAGGAGATTCACTTGAACCTGGGAGGCGGAGGTTGCAGTGAGCTGAGATTGCACCACTGCACTCCAGCCTGGGCAACAGAATGAGACTCCATCTCAAAAAAAAAAAAAAAAGAAAGTACAGGAAACTTTCAGCCTCCTTGGCAAGACACTGCTGTCTGGAGACCCTGGGAGAAGTGTGCCATCAATCAACGTGAGCAGAACCCATCCTGGTTTAGGGAGGAGCTCTTCACAGGCCTCCACAGGGCTGGAGCGGTCCCCAAGCTCCAAAGAGTCCTCCACGATCTCTCAGTCGTCACCCCTAGGAAGGGCCTAGAAGGCAGATTTCCCACCATGAGAAGCCACATGGAGCCCAGCTCCCAGGCATGCAGCCCTGCTGGGCTATGCGGGGAAGATGTGTGCTCTGAAGGCCTCCGGGGCCACCCCACTGCCACGCGGGAGGCCTCTGGGGCCACATCTCTGCCATAGGGGAGGCTTCTGGGGCCAGCCCTCTGCCACACGTGAGGCTGCCGGCCCACTTCTCTGCCATGTGGGAGGCAGCCGGGGCCACATCTCTGCTATGCTGGAGGCCGCCGGAGCCACCTCTCCAATGCTGGGGATAGCTCCCTAGAGCCATCTCCTTTCTCACAGATGCAAAACCCACACCTTCCCCAAGGAGCGGAGCTCACGCCCCTTCCTGCCTCCATTTCCCAAGCCGTCACCGTAACAGTCACTACAGGACAGTCAGAATGGTAGGATTTGAGCAAAATTGCTAGAATCTAGAGAGCGTCACAGAAATTCTAGGAGGTCAGCAACTTTAGGTAATGCCCACACTTGAAGGGGGAAATCACTGTCTTCCGGCGGGCTGGTCCTCTTTGGTGACAGATGAAGTCAGATGCTTCGGGGATGAATATGGTTCACCTTTGAAGGACACTTTGAAAGCAACACAACAAAACTGGCTGGGCCTTGTCCTCTCCGCTCCCTCGAGAAGCCCCGCCCTGGGCCTTGTCCTCTCCGCTCCCTCGAGAAGCTCCCTGCCCGGTGCCGCTGGCTTCTACTGTTTCTAAGCTGCCTGTTGGGCACGTTCCCTCCTGGTGGTCCCGGGGCAGCCAGACCCACCCTGGGACATCCAGGCCCCCTGGGCACAGACATCTTGTACAAGGTCAGAGAGACTGGGTTTCGGGCTTCATGAGCCTCAGAAATTCAGCTCTCAGGAGGCTCGTGGGATGCCTCCAGGGTCACGTCTCTGCCCGAGAGAAAAGGGGCGGCCCGGGCTTCTCTTCAAAAGTGTTACCTGACAACAAGGGAATTCAGCCACACACCAGGTGGCTCCGTGATCCCCTGAGGTCCCCAGCCTTTAAGAGTGTGTGTGTATGTGGTGTGTGGTGTGAAATGTGGGTGTGATATGTGTGTGTGGTATGTGTGCATGTGTGTATGGTGTATGTGTGTGGGGGTATGTGTGTGTGGTGTGTGTGGTATGGTGTGTGTGTCTGTGGGGTACATGTGTGGTATGTGTGTGGGGTATATGTGTGGTGTGTGTGTATATGGTATATGTGTGGTGTGTGTGTATATGGTATATGTGTGGTGTGTGTGCGATGTGTGTAGTATGTGGTATGTTTGTGTGAGTAGTATATGTGGTGTGATGTGTATGTGGTGTGTGTAGTATGTGTGCAGGTGTGTGTGTGGTATGTGTGGTTGTGCTGTGTGTGTGGTATGTTGTGTGTGTATGGTATGTGGTGTGTGTGTGGTGTTTGTGTGGTGTGAATGTGTGTGGTGTGTGTGGTGTGTGTGTGTGTGGTGGGGGTGTGTGTGGTGTTTGTGTAGTGTGAATGTGTGTGGTGTTTGTGTGGTGTGTGTGTGGTGTTTGTGTGGTGTGCGTGTGGTGTGTGGTGTGTGTGTGGTGGGGGGGTGTGTGGTGTTTGGTGTGAATGTGTGTAGTGTGTGTGTGGTGTGTGTGGTGTTTGTGTGGTGTGGTGGGGGTGTGTGTGTGGTGGGGGTGTGTGTGGTGTGTGTGTGGTGTGAATGTGTGTGGTGTGTGTGTGGTGTGTGTGGTGGTGACGTGTGTGTATGGTGGTGTGTGTGTGTGGTGGTGACATGTGCGTATGGTGGTGTGTGTATATGTGGTGTGTGTGTGGTGTTTGTGTGGTGTGAATGTGTGTGGTGTGTGTGTGGTGTGTGTGTGTCTGTGGTGGGGGTGTGTGTGTGGTGTGTGTGTGTGGTGTGAATGTGTGTGGTGTGTGTGTGGTGTGTGTGGTGGTGACGTGTGTGTATGGCGTGTGTGTGTGTGTGGTGTGTGGGGTGGCAGGATGTCATTAACTTGGTTGTAAAGATGGTTTGGGTTCAGGTCCTGGAGTACATGCTCAGGAACTGTCAAGGAATCTGGGGGCACAGGAAGGAGGCCGGGCGCTCTTGCAGGTGTTAAAACGTGTTTTGCATGAAGATCAGCGTTCAGACCAGTAGAACAAAACAGACGGTCTAGGAATGAACGTGACAACACAAGGGCCTGCAGTGTAAGATGAAGGGGGCATTTCAAACCCGTGGGTACAGAAAAAAACCACCTGATAAACACAAGTGGGAAATCGTGTAAGAAAAGGAAGTGAGATTCCAATATTAAAAAGTCGGATAGGTCAAAATCTAAATAATAAACAATTTACCATAAGATAATTAGAAGAAAATATAAAATACTTTCTTATCTTGGGTTCAAGTTGTCACAAAACCTAAGCTATTTTTTTAAATCCAGAAGTATTAGAAGTTTGCTATTTCCTATAGACAAATAGCTCCTACAACTTGGTGAGGAAACAGGGTCCAGGAGCATTTTCTCTGCTCGGGTGAAGCTCAGGGGAAGACCTAAGTACATGAAAAACATTCCGTTCTGTAATGATTAAAAAATCAAAAGTTCACACCATCACATTGGTAAACGTTAAAAAGTTTAATAACTTTTTTTAATATACTGCTGTTGCACATGCAAACTGATAAAGCCTTTTTGGAAAGTAATTTGGCAATAAAAATGCACATACTTTATGAGCAAAAAAAATCCCATTTCTTATAATCTAATTGATAAGAATTATAGCATAAGTGCATGTATGTGTATGAGAACAGTCACTCTGGCATTGCCTGCAACAGCAAATAAATGAGTGGCAAACAAGCTCTCGCGGAGGGTATTTAAATATTTTATGTGACTAAGAAGAATGAGATACATCCATTTGCTGTGATAAGGAAAGATACTCCACAGTTTCGTATTTGTTAAGTATTTTCGGCAAATCATGGAACACGATGCAACACCCGATTCCATGTTTGAAAACAAAACAGAACAAAATTCAACAAGAAATAAGCGCCTGCGTCCACATATTCTCGTGCCTGGTGTGTTTTACGTGCTTGGGAAGCGGAGCGGCCCCTGGGGCTTGGCTCTGAGGTCGGGACTGGTGCAGGCGGATGCATGTATGTGCCCGGGTCGCGCCTCCAAACACCTGCCTGATGCCAGCCTGCCTGTCCTCCCTGCACCCGCCCCCCCTCCCTGCACCCACCTGCCCTACTCAGGGTGGTGAGAGCGGAGGGGCTCTGGGGCTTCATCCGCACGTCTCCTAATCACCCTCTTGACCAAGAGCATCCTCTGGATTTTACATTCACTTGGCACCAAAAAAGTTTGAGAGAGGACTTTGAACATCAAAAATTCTTACATTTGTTATGTCACAAACACAAAGCGTTCTCCTAGGAGGTTTCTGGTACAGACCGTGTTTCCTGAGGACCTGGAGGGTATCGCCAACAACCAGCAACGCCGTGCAGCACGCTCGGAGCGCACCCAAGAGGGCAGATCAGAGGGGCGCACGCGGATCCCCAAACTCCTGAAGATGTGTACGGTAAATACGTGCGGCTTTTCCTGCCGACCAGGCCTCCACGAAGTGCTTCGATAAAATAAAACCAGCCTGTCATGGAGGAGTCCCCTTTGCCCGGAGAGCCTGTCCTTCCCCTCTGGGGGTCACAATGCCAGTTTGTCAAAGTTGGGCGAAGTGGCCCCTGACTGGTACTCTCTGGCCTTATGAAGCCCCCTCCCCGTTCATGCCGCTCAATCGAGTGACTCTTACAGATCATCTTGAGCTGCCTCATGGGGTGGGGCTCGCGTTCCCATCTGCCTTCTGCAAGGTGTGGCCTCTGACCTGCAGCCCGCACTGAGCCAGCAAGCCGCAGGAGAGGCCAGGCGCCCACAGCGGGACATCTGCGCCTGGTGTGCAGCGTACTTGCTATACTCAGGCCAGCCCAGCCCTGGGCCATCTCCCTGAGTTTCAGCTCCCCGGGGCCACCTCTCCTGGGTCCCCTCTTTGCTGTGGCTCTGGCGGACATTAGCCAGCTGTGGAGAGAAGCCCATCTCCACCCCCAGGGAGCCCAGCCGAGGTCTCCGCGTCCCAGCACCAGCTGCCTTCCGCTCGAGGGTGTGTTTTCGGGGGTGGGGATCCCACATGGCACGGCTCCTGCACGTCCAGGGCATCTGCTAGTCGTCTTTGACTGCTCCCCAGTGTCCCAAGCAACTCAGGAGGACCTTGAGGAAGCTGGGTGCTCACAGAACACCTTGTAAGCGAATGAGGAAAGCAGGCTTGTCCGCCGGCCACACTGTACGACAGACGTCTGCCCAGGCTGGGGCCGGGGGTCTCTGCTCCTACAGCCCGCAGATGGGCCACCCGGAGGCTGCCCCGTGATGGCTGGACCTGAGGCTTTCCAGTGACTAGGAGGGCTTGGGCACTTCTTATTCATGAGCTGTACATTCTACAGCGTGGCTGGTCATTTAATGTGCGCAATCGATGAGCACTGCGCTTCAACTGCGAAGCATGACCGAGCGGATCAATCTCCCAGGGCCGCGGGTGCCGAGTTTAAAACTCATCTCTTTTTCGAAAGTGGAGGCAAGGGACCCCAGTTTGGGATTAATCAGCAGTGATGAGCTTAAATAAATGAGCTACATTTTCTATCTATCTTGTAAGGCTTTTTTTCAGAATTAATGGGACCCCTCTACAATGCGCTGTGCCCGGGAGAGGAAGGGGGCGCAGCCGCATCTGCAGCTGCGGTTGTGGTCGCGAGAATGAGGGCCTGGAGCTGCCCAGGACGGGCTCAGGCACAGGCGCCCAGCCGAGGGTCCCCTGCTGTTCCCTCTGCAGAGCAAACACAGTTTCTGCTGAAAAGAATGTGGCAGATGAATAAAAATTGTAAGGTTTTCTAAAGGTGTTTCATTACATGAAATTGCAGAGGTTGGTCTCCATGTCACAGATGACCCTCGCGGCGGTGATAACCTTTACATTTTGGGGTGCTCTGTGGACCCCCTTCGTACCCTGTGAGTATGCACATTTCTAGAGGTGGAGTTTGACCCTTGAATTGTTCAAATTATAAGTAGAATCACAGAAACGGGGGGAGGAAAGGATCTGAGGGGCCTCCAGGGCCCGTGGCTTCACCCTGGGGTAGGGGCAAGGGCGGGGCGTGGTGCCTCTTCCGGGGTGGGATGGGTGGATGCTCGTGGTTCATTCCCACGTGGGATTCTCACATGCTCGCCCTCCGGCTGTCAGGAGCAATGGTGAGTTCTGCCACACGTGGAAAACACGTTGGCTTCTCTGGGTGTTAAGTGTCCTGTCAGCAGCTCGGAGCCTCTAGGAGACACCGTCCCCCAGGGCCACATATAGATCCACTGGAGGCCTGAATGGCATAATTCGTGGCACCCCTGGCACCACACAGGGATGTTTCTGTCCCCTTCTCCTCCCATGGCTTAGAAGCAGTAATCTCCTGACCTCCAGGCAGAAGTCAACTTCCTCCTTTGCCTCCTCCGCCTTGCAGGGACCCCAGGGCTGACCTGCCTCCCTCGGCCTCCTCTCTGCCAGAGCCGGGTCTGAGGTCAAGGCTTTCGGTGTTTCTGAGGCCACCCTGAGGGCCCCACAGCCCCTTCCCGGGTCCCCACCCTCCAGGCCACCTTCGGGCCTCGGCAGCACACCTCGAGGGGCCCAGGACAAGCTCGGGGCCCAGGTGGCCGGGAGCGGCTGCCTGTGTCTCGCCCCTCATTCTCTGCTCTGACCCGGGCTCACACCTCCCCTCGTTCTCTGCTCTGACCTGGGCTCACACCTCCCCTCGTTCTCTGCTCTGACCTGGGCTCACACCTCCCCTCGTTCTCTGCTCTGACCTGGGCTCACACCTCCCTGCTCCACCCAGGCTGCCTGCACTTCTGGTTCTGCGTCTGGCCGGCCTACGGGCACTCGGCAGCGCAGTGACAAATTATAGCGTCGACAATGGCAGCTTCCCTCTGAAAGCCCATTGTGTCTGCCCCTATTCTTTGAAGCTTCACTGCTTTCGGATAAGTATGAAAATAGGCTCTCCCTCTCTCTGAGTCAAAGGAGGCAATTATACAATAGGACTATCACCCTCGCTGTCACTCTCCGCTTTGTTTAAATGTGGGGATTTCATTTCCTCATCGCCTCTGTGAACACCCAGTAAAACCGTAAGTGGGAAAAATGGGTGCCTTCTGTATTTTACATTTTTTATTGTGTCACTTACTGCAAAGCAGCTCAAGGGGCCTGAAGACACCCAGCCTGAAACCACGATAAATGTGTGGAGAGTTGTGGAGACAGCTCACCAGCACAACAGTGAGCTACCTTCTCTCCCAGTAACCTTTTCCAGAGGAAACCTCTTTGAAATATCACAAGCAAAATTTAAATCACAAAATACTTCATATCTGCCTGCACTCATTGTCATGCTAAAGCACGTCACCTCGGTCCTCAGAGAGGAGGAATTTCCATGAGAAAGAGGCCAGCCTGCTTCCCTCACTTAGCGGGGATGCAATTATAAAGTATTGAAACTTCCTCTAAGACATGGATCCCTGTGCCTCGCAGCCCCTCACCTGTGCACCTGGGAGGCTCCTGGGGCTCAAGCTCAAAGCCCCCTCACCTGTGCACCTGGGAGGCCCCCCCAGGAGCTGCAGCAAAGCTGGGCCCCAGCCACAGCCTGCGAAGTCTCCGACTCCACGTGGGGCCTCAGCACCGTCTGTTTGCTCACCCTCCCCAGGGGGCTGAGGCTGGGAACCACTGCTCTTTAACTCTCAACCTCTTCCCAAGGTGCTGTCTATCTGAGGCCCTTGGAGTTCTGTACTCGGCAGTCATTTATTTACAAGTCGCATGAGAAAGTCCTTCCAGCCACTTTCTGTGCTTGCTCTGACGTTTGCCCAAACTAACATTGCTGAGGTTGACCTCATGTTTATTCAGGGAACTTGATTCATTTTCAAGCTATTGATAACAACAAAGTCCTCCCCAACCAAGGAACTTCTGCCATGGAGGCGTTTTCAAAAGAAAGTGCTTGTGCTCATCCCCAGAGGGTTCCTGAGCCTGTGGACGAGGCGGGAGGCGGAGGAGGTGGCACCTGGCAGCTCACCTGGTGTACCTTCTGTGAGACCCAGCCAACCCATCGGTCACCAAGGGGTGCATGTCACACCCTGACCTGCCTGACGGAGGGAGCCTATGAAGCAGAACAAACACATGTGATGCCGACGCCCTCAGAAACCCGGGGCTAAGGCCACACGTGATCACCGTGATGGAGGGGGGCAGGCGCCGAGGCGAACTTGGGAGAGGCCCTATGGTGCACACCCCTACCCTTCCTGGCTGGAGAAAAATGGCCCGCCCCGTGAAACAGCAAATAAACACACGCGTTCCAGGATGTGAGATACAGCCTCCACATCAATGAGAGGGACCTGCCCAGTCCTGTCAATTTTCCATCTAAATTACATAACTGTCCTCCTTAGAGACGCGGGGATGCCCAGGCACAGGCATGAAAGATCGGCCTTGAGGTTATTTTGTCTCTGCAAGTATTGATGCGAGGACTTGTGGCGCTTTTCTTTCCCAGTGAACTTTCCCAACTGCTGATGTTACGTGCACTAAGCACATGATTTTCCTATTCATTCCCGAATCTCACATTTTACCGGGATGGTGACATCCCTGTGGGGCCTTGTGGGCTCTGAGCTCATCTACACCCAATCCTAGTCAGCTCTGCTGCCCCTGCGGGGTAAACTGGCAGCTCTGAGTTCACTGGGTGCTGTTTACTGAACGCCTGCCCATGGAAGCCACTGTCCTCATCACTGGGAAAGGCACAGAGAAGAGAAGGAAACGTTAAAAATCTGGTTGGAGAGAGGAAACAAACTTGGACCGTCTTTGACAGCGGTATTAGTCCATTCTCCACGGCTATAAAGAAACACCTGAGACTGGATGATTCTAAGAAAGAGGCTTAATCGGCTCAGAGCTCTGCAGGCTGCACAGGGAGCATGGCGGCTTCTGCTTCTGGGGAGGCCTCAGGGAGCTTCCAGTCACCGTGGAAGGCGAAAGGGAAGCAATCTCGTCCCACGGTGGGCGTAGGCGCAAGGTGGGAGGGGCTACCCAGGTTTAAACATCACGGGTCTCAGAAAACTCACTATCATGAGAACAGCAAGGAGAGGGTGGTGCTAAACCATTCAAACATCGCCCCCAAGTCCAGTCACCACCCCCCAGGCCCCACACCCAACACTGGGGATTATGGTTCGACAGGAGATTTTGGGGCACACTGATCCAACCATCTCAACAGCAAAGAGTGATCTGCCTCCAGTTCCGACTCGCCGCTCAGACGAACTCACGGCTCAGCTGGGAGAATCACACGGGAGGGGCCCATGAACGGGCACTGGGGCCACAGCCGGGGATTCAACTGCACCGAAATCCCAGCCCTCAACACGGCCCACGGCTGTGTCATCCCGGATTTATCACTATAAAGCAAAGCCAAAAACCAACCTCAGGTTTCTCTGCAATACGTAGGATCTGTGAAACCTCCGAGGTGAAATGAGAAGTGGGTAGCCTCGAATCTGCACCCAGGCAGCCCCAAAGGCTATCTGATGACAACACGCATTTTCTCATGAAGCGGAGGAGAGTCCGGCCTTGCTGCTGGGCCTGCAGGACATCCCATGGCTCATCTTAATTCTCCTGAGGGCGATATTTACCCCTGATATTTACAAGGTGTGGCAAGTGAGAATTTCATCCCAGCCTCCTGCTTGGCAGGTTACACAAGCTGGCCACAGGGACGCTCATGGGCTGAGGTCGTGGGAGGCATCCCGTGAGGGTCACAGGCTGAGGTCGTGGGAGGCATCCCGTGAGGGTCACACAGGCAAAGACTGTCAGCCAAAAGGAATTCCAAGGCCCAGACGGGAGGCGGCCACAGGCTCCTGGGCGCGCTGTGGGACGTACCACCCGGTGGCAGGGCCTGGCCAGAGAGCTGCCCTGCAGGCCTGTGGGATCCTTCAACGCAAAGCTTGCATTCCAGGAGCTCCCTGAGCCCTGAGACCATGGTGAGGGGCTGCGTTGAGCCAGGCTGGGTGTGCACCTGTCAGTTACATTTTCCTACGTGTCCTCCTTCCTTTCTTTGGACCCTGAATCTTTGTCTTTAGCATCCTTTGTAGTCTTGAATTCTGAGTCCATTCCTGAGACCCCTCTGAACCTCCAGAGGCCCCGCAGCTCTCAAGCTGGAGGACTGGGGACTATGCTCATCTTTCCTTTGACCCCAGGTCTGTCTTCCTACATTTCTTTAACAATTATTTCTCTGGGCCAGGCGTCGTGGCTCATGCCTGTAATCCTGGCACTTTGGGAGGCTGAGGCGGGTGGATCACCTGAGGTCAGGAGTTCAAGACCAGTCTGTCCAACATGGTGAAATCCTGTCTCTACTAAAAATACAAAAATTAGCTGGGTGTGGTGGCGCACGCCTGTAATCCAAGCTGCTCAGGAGACTGAGGCAGGAGAATCGTTTGAACCTGGGAGGCGGAGGTTGCAGTGAGCTGAGATCGTGCCACTGCACTCCAGCCTGGGTGACAAGAGAGAGACTCAGTCCCAAAAAAATAAATAAATAAAAATAAAAATAGAAAAGAATTATTTCTCTACCTTTTGGAATGTGAC
Organism: Gorilla gorilla gorilla; assembly: GCF_029281585.2. Taxonomy (NCBI): domain Eukaryota; kingdom Metazoa; phylum Chordata; class Mammalia; order Primates; family Hominidae; genus Gorilla; species Gorilla gorilla. The sequence continues at coordinate 166,691,689 of NC_073230.2, forward strand.
GAACCTGTGATTTGTCACCTCTGGGAGATGACAAGGATGCCTCTGTGACCTTTGTCCCCATGCTAAATATTTTGTCACCATGCTGGCTTTCTTGTTTGCATCAGTAACAGACCGGCCATTTCTCCCATTTGGCTGTACAGTCGTTAGCAGTGGCCCCTCCACACACGCAGACACACATGGACACACACGGACACACACACACACACGTCACTTCTGGTCTGAGAATGTCTGCCTCCTTTCCATTCCCCTGGGCAGGTTATTTTCTTCTCCTAATCACAAAACCCATCCTTCATCTTAATAATTCTCCTGAGAGCGATATTTACACCCTATAATTAGAACTTTATGTTCGTTTTATTAATTACCTCTTTTTTGCCTATTGATGTGAAAGAATCTGGGGCTAAAGTATTACAGATGGCTCTACACATTGAACCGTTGATATTTAAACTCAATCAGCAGATGCTGGTGCTGTGGGGTGGGTGGGTTGGGGCGGGGTGGGCGTCCCACCGGCTCCTCAGGCCTTCCTCCGCATCCCATCGGCTCCACTCAGGGACTCCACTTCTTCTCAGCACCTGTGCCCTCCAGTCCCTCTCCCGGGAAGGCAGCAGGAGAGGAGACCCCCGTGCCATCTTCAATACCACCCCTGTGACTAGGGTGCTGCCCCCTCCTCCTTTCTTCTCCAACTTCCAGATTTGGCCCCTAAATGTGACCGAATAACGTGGCAAGCCCTTCAGACATGACAACCCCATTGGGTCAGAGAGGTAGTGGTTGCAGCTGGGCCTGGCCCACCATCGGGGTGGGGCCAGCAGGAGCAGGAGCACGCTGTGTGCTCGTGGGGAGGAAGGGCTGGGAGAGGCTGGAGCGCGGGTGGGAGGTGCCGGACAGGGATGCTGAGGGCAACGGGCCCTCCCTGCACCGAGGCTTCAGCAGCCCTGCTCTTTGCTGTCAGCCTCGGATCCGGGCTGGCCTGGCCTTCATCTCTCCCCAGGCTCCAAAGACCCCACATCGCCATCTCTTGCCGTGAGACCTCCCCACGCTGAACGTGCGTTCCTCTAGCCACTTACTCAACGTCTCCACTGCAGGCCCCAGTGTAACCTGGCCAAGCAGACATTTCATTTTCCCCACCAGAGCAGACCCAGCCCAAGGCTCCCTCCTCACCTTGGGACCTACAGCAGGTCCTGCCCCAGCTCCATGTGCGGGTCCCGCATCTGACTCGCACACTGCCCCTCCGACTGGCCCAGGGCCTCCACTCCAGCGTGTGCTCCTCAGGCCCAGTGTTCTGAGCGTGGAGTGAACTTGCTAAGTCACAATTTAAGTCACATCCCTCTCCCTCTGGAAATGTCTGCTGGCTTTGCACCCACCAAGGACAAGATCCACAGCCTTCAACACACGGCATCACCAACCACCTCCCGAGCCGGCCCCCTCCATCCCTCAGAGGCACCACAATCGGCCTACCCCGTCCCTCAGAGGTACCACAGCCGGCCTCCCCCATACCTCAGAGGCACCACAGGCAGCCTCCTCTGTCCCTCAGAGGCACCACAGGCGGCCCCCTCCATCCCTCAGAGGCACCACAGGCGGCCCCCTCCATCCCTCAGAGGCACCACAGACACCCTCCTCCATCCCTGAGGCACCACAGGCGGCCCGCGTGGCCTCTGTGTTTCTCCCCGGGGTCTTTCCAGGCTGGGCTTCTTCTCGTCCTAATGCTCAGAGGCCTCTGCTCAGCCCCACCTTCATCACTGTGCCCTCTTCTCCTTTCTTCACATCACGCCTTACTAGAAATTACCCGGTCACTTTAGTGCCTGTCCCTTCTCCGCAACGAGGGGACCCCTAGCGTGCTTCCCCGCTGCGCTCCCAGCTCCTACAACAGTGTCTGGCCCCTCAAAGCGACTCAACGACCCTCTGCTGATCCAAAGACTCGGCATCCATGTGCCTCCCAGGCCGCCGCACTCCTCCTCCTGGGAACACCCTTGTACGGACGTTCTATGGAAATAGATGTTGTGTTTTCACCTCTTGTACCTTGTTCACTTAAAATTTAATCAACATCTTATTAGGGAAAGAAAGAGGTTCTTTGCTTTTTTTAACTTTTAAAATATGAATACCTGCCGGGTGCGGTGGCTCAGGCCTGTAATCCCAGCACTTTGGGAGGCCGAGGTGGGCGGATCATGAGGTCAGGAGATCGAGACGATCCTGGCCAACACGGTGAAACCCCGTCTCTACTAAAAATACAAAAAACTAGCCGGGCGTGGTGGCGGGCACCTGTAGTCCCAGCTACTCAGGAGGCTGAGGCAGGAGAATGGCGTGAACCCGGGAGGCAGAGCTTGCAGTGAGCCGAGATTGCACCACTGCACTCCAGCCTGGGCGACAGAGCGAGACTCTGTTTCAAAAAAAAAAAATATATATATATATACACATATATATATATACACATATATATACACACATATACATATACACATATATACACATATATACACACATATATACACATATATACACATATATATACACACACACATACATATATGCACATATATATGAATACCCAATACCCAATCCACAGCTTTCTCTTCGTGGTGCTTATGTGGTGTCACAATGCATCTTGTGCCTCTCATCTGATTCTGCTACACGGTGCAAGTTACGCCAGACCAGAAACTGAACCCACGCTGAAAGTATCAGGCCTTCCGCTTAGTGCTGCCTTCGAGATCAGTCTCTCGACTTCTGTTAGGAGCAACGGCGGTGAGGCAGGATGAACGGCCTCATCCACGGAGCACAGCTTTCCCGTCTCCAGAAAGAGCTGTCGAGATTTATTTATTCACGGAGAGGCTTTGCATCACGAAAGTGCTGTGTTAACCCACGTGCGGGGGATATTATCCTCCCCGTGAGAGCAGCTGCACAGATTTTTTTAATGTCAAATTCCATATGAAACAGCACAAATCCCCATTTCTGCCCCACTGGGTTGAGAAATCTGTGGGTGATAGAGTATAGGTAAAAACATCTTAGCCTGCATGAAAACAAACATCATCTTAGAAGAAGGAAAGAGCAAATGTTTTAAAGGCCTAAAAATAATAATTTTCTCTAGGGAAAAATTTGATGGGCACGCTATGATTTATTGCCAAATGATATTTAAGAAAAATTCACAGGAGAGGCGGCTGCTGAATGCCTCCACCGAGGGTTCTGGGAAGGAAAACGCCCGCTTAGTGGAAGAACAGAACGGCCGCACAGAAAGTGCTTGGTCCTTGGCTTCCTGTGTCTCCCCCAAAGCACACGTGGCTTATTAGAAACCTGCAGGGAAACAACACACATTTATTCTCTCACAGGAGGCCACGGTCCACAAGGGTTTCACTGAGCTGAAGTCAGGGCTTTGGTGGGCCACACGCTCTGGGGCGGCTGCTGACCTTTCCCGGCTTGTGGCACCTGCCTGGATTTCTCGGTGTGCAGCTCCTTCCTCCACCGTGAAACCGGCCCCGGCGTCCCTCTCCGGCTCCGCTTCCTTCATGGGGCCTTCACTTCCGTGTGCTAAGAACGTGTAGCGAGGCCCACCGTGTTGACACTTCCCTGAGTGTGCAGTGTGGTACTGTTGGCTCTCAACCGTACGGCAGATGTCGAGACCGCGTTGAGGCCGCGTCGCTGAAACCTTGTGCCCTTGGAACGGCCCCTTCCCGTGCTTCCCCTAGCGCCAGACCCTGCAGCCTCCATCCTCCTCTCTTCTTCGGTGCGTTCAATTGTCATAGATTCCACGCTTCAGCGACGTCATGCAGCCTCTGTCCTGGGCCTGGCTTTTGTTTCACTTCACGTCATGTCATGCAGGTTTATCCCTGTTGTTGCAGATGGCAGGTTGTCCATCTTGTCTTAAGGCTGAAGAGCACCCACTGGGTCTATGCACCACGTTTTCCTGCCCGCTCGTCCCTGAGGGACATGTGCTTCCATGTCTTGGCTCCTGTGAACAACGCCATGATGAACTCCGGAGTGCACCCGTCACTTCGAGGTCCTGATTTAACTTCCTTTGGATAAATATCTGGAAGTGGGATTGCTGAATCATATGGTGGCTCTATTTTTAATTTTTTGAGAAAACTTCATACTGTTTTCCATAATGGTTGCACCATTTATATTCCCACCAACAGCATGTAAGCGTTCAGAGTCTACACATCCTCACCAACACGCGTCTTTTTGGTCACAGCCTCCTGATGGGTACAGAGAGGCATCTCATCGTGGCTCTGATTTGCATGTTCCTGATCATTAGTGATGTTGAGCATCTTTCCATGTACAGTGTGTTGGCCATTTGTATGCCTTCTTTGGAGAAATGTCTACTCAAGTCCTTTGCCCATTTTTAAATCAGGTTATCATTATTATTTGCTATTGAATTGTAGGAAGTCCCTATACATTTTATTTTATTATTATTACTTTTTGGAGATGGAGTCTTGCTCTGTCATCCAGGCTGGAATGCAGTGGCACCATCTCGGCTCACTGCAACCTCCACCTCCCAGATTCAAGTGATTCTCCTGCCTCAGCCTCCCAAGTAGCTGGGATTACGGGTGCCCACCATCACACCCAGCTAATTTTTGTATTTTTAGTAGAGACGGGGTTTTGCCATGTTAGCCAGGCTGGTCTCGAACTCCTGACCTTAAGTGATCCACCCACCTTTGCCTCCCAAAGTGCTGGGATTATAGGTGTGAGCCACTACACCCAGCCACCTATACATTTTAAATATTAACTCCTTATCCGTTATGTGGTATGCAAATATTTCCTCCCTGGTGACCAGTAGGGGATGCAGAGACCACACACCTGCCACTCACCCTACCTTCCATGGGCTGCCCTCTGGATTTGCTGATTGTTTCCCTGCTGATGCAGGAGCTCACTGGTTTGACGTTGTCCTGCATGTTCACATTTGCTTCTGTTGCTTGTGCCTTTGGTGTCAGATCCAAGAAACCTTTGCCTAGACGAATGTCATCATGCTTCCCCCGTGTTTTCTTCTAGTACGTTTATGGTTTCCAGTCTTATGTCTCAGTCTTTAGCCCATGTTGAGTGGGTTTTTGTGGATGTGAGGTGAGGGTCCGATGCCATTCTTTTGCATGTGGACATCCAGTTTCCCCAGCACCCGTGAAGAGGCGACCCTTCCCCATGGTGTATTCTCCACATGCTTATGAAGGAGCACTTGGCAGTGTATGTGAGTTGTTTCTGGACTCTCTGTTCCATTGGTCTATAAGTCTGTTTTTATGCCAGTAGCGTATTGTTTTAATAACCATAGCTTTGTAATATATTTTGGAATTGGGAAGTGTTGCATGATTTTTTATGGAGCTCTGGGCAGGTTTTTCATGATGGCACAATATGTCAACTTTTCTTTTTGGTGTAATTTCTTCATTGCTAACATTTTCCCTAGACAGTGAAATAATAAACATTTTCTAAAAGTTCCTCAAGAAAAACTATTGAAATTATTTAGTAGAAACATATGCAAGAGTAGATAATATTGATGTATCCTTATTATATTTAGAAGTTAAAATTAAAGAGGATCTTATGGGAAATTTAAAAATTGCACAGTAAGGGATTCCTTAAGAAAGAGGCGCAAGCCCTTATTTCATAGCATCTAATTCCTCACCTGGCGTGGAGGGGCCTGGTTACCCAATGCCCCCGCGAAGTCATAGTTTGGTGGCATACAGCTCTTAAGAGTGCTTATTAGCTCTTAATATCAGAGAGGATTAACTTCCTACTTCATGAAACAATTTGCTAAGGCTGGGAATTTTTCTTCCATGTCTGTGAGGACTGCCTTCCCTTCTTTCCACACACTTCTTCATTCATTGTGTACCTGCTGAGCACTCATGATATGTCAGACCAAGTTCTAGGGACTGCAGTGGTGAACAAGTCCAGTGTCTGTGCACGGAGCTTCCATTCTGTAACTATGCAGCTGCTCCAGAGAATGCCAAGGTCCCAGCCAAACAGCTCTAGATGATTCTAGACTGTGCACGGAGCTTCCATTCTGTAACTGCAGCTGCTCCAGAGAATGCCAAGGTCCCAGCCAAATAGCTCTAGATGAGGGGTGACACATAAGGTGAGGACCCACGCGTGCACACACATATACACACTTGCACACACATGCACACAGTCTCCCCTCTGACCCTTCTCGCCCTACTGGGTGACCAGCAGGTGATGCAGAGACCACCCACCCACCATTCAGCAAGATCTGACGCCTTCTGACTCTTGACAGATGATTTCTGCAGACAGATCTGATGTCATCTTCCTCCCAGCCCCCCTTCTCCCAGTCCTGCCTCTTCCCACCCTGCAGGTCTAGGCCTCACTCACGAGAGAAGGCTGGTTTTATCCACTGTGTGTGGAGCCTGGCAACAAGCATCCCACATTGGTGTGATCCAGGTTACCCTCTCGCCATGCAGTGCCCTCACTGCCCTTGCTGTCCCTGAGCTCTCAGAGGGATGAGCTGCCTCAGCGTGGGGTGGGAGTGCCGCTCTGCACACTAGTCTCAGTCCTCTCTCTGCCTGGAAATACCCACAAAGGCCACAGGATACAGATAATAGCTGTACTGGTGCTCTCAGACACATTTTCCATGAAAAGAAGAAAACAGCAAATTCCAGTAAGCATTAAGGAAACTCCTTCTCTGGGAGTCTCTGTTCCTCTCCCCCACAGTGCTTCTTATACTGTGCATTTGAAAGGTGTTTTAAAAGGACCTGTTGTTTCTTTAAGAAGTATAGAAAAAATATATATACTCCTGTGTGTGTGTGTGTGTGTGTGTGTGTGCACATACATCATCAACTGAAGGTTTGAAGAAAAGGGAAAAGATCTCAGCTCATCAGGAATGAAAGGTGGCTTGTTCTCCAGCATCCTAGTTAAAAGTTCAAAGCACATTTTTCTTATAAATTAGGCTGGAGTAAAATTCAGGGAGATGGGAAAAGGAAGACATAAATTTTTAAAACATGCAAAGAATTTAAATGGGCACCAGGGATGAAAATTAGATGCATAGAACATGTATTCGACGTAAACTCCTGGTTGTTTAAAGTCATTAACGTTGTGTCGTTATGTCTGGTGTCAGGTTATGGCTCCACAGCCTGTTTGCCGGTTAAGGGGTGGGGGCAGGGCAGGCCTTGGTCAATATTTGAGTATGAGAAAAATCTTAATAAACCCAAGAAAGTAACTTCAATAATAAGACCAGGCAGTGTTTTGCAAAGCAGAACAGAAGCAATTCAAAAGGGAGAGAGACACAGCCAGAGGCCCCAGGAGCCCCCGCCTTGGGGACATGGAGTGTCTGTGTGAGCCTGGCTTTGTTCTGAGGCAGGAGGGACCCGAGTGCTTGGGGCCAGCCCTGTCCTGTTCTGCGTTAGCAATGAAGTCCGGTGCTTCTCCACACACACCGTGGCCGTGTGTGCACCGGCTGGCTGACGGCCCAGGTGGTTTTGTGCCAGCTGCCGATGCTGAGTGCACATGAAAGGCCCACTTAGCCTCTTTGTGAAGAGGTGTGGGAAGATGTGCACACAGCAGAGAGCAGACTATCACAAGCCACAAAAATGTGTGTGTGTGTAATATATATAAAGGTCGACCATTCCTTATCTGAAGTGATTGGAACCAGAAGTGTCTCAAATTTTGCATTTTAGAATATTTGCATCATACTTACTGGTTGAGCATGCCAAATACAAAAATCTGAAATCCAAGATGCTCCAAATGAGCATTTTCCTTTAGGGTCAGGCCTGTGCTCAAAAAGTTTTCGATTTGGGGGCATTTTGGGTTTTAGATCTGGGATGCTCAACCTGTATATACATGTATATATATGTGTATATATGCATACCTACATATGTATTCATGCATGTGTACAAAAATATGCACATATGTACATACAGATGTATGTGTATATATGTATATGTGTGCATGTATGTGTGCATATGTGTCTATAGATGTCTGGTATATATGTATAAGTGCAGGTGTAAATGTGTGCAATAGATGCATATACGTGTATATGTGTGTATGTATGTATACATAGATGCATATGTGTGTATACATGTATATGCGTGTATACATGTATATGCATGTACATCTGTGTGCCCATAAAGATATATGTATGTGTATGTGCATATGCATGTATGTGTGTGTGTGTGCACATCTTCTGTCTCTGCATTCTTACTGGCAGGATTATTGGGAACTATTGGATCTTTCTGAGGAGGCCAGGATGATTTCCGTGGCCTGCCAGTTTCTCAGAGCTATCTGGGTTGAGGCACTGAGAACCCCCTCAGTCCAGGCAGACCAGGGCCCGGTGGTCTGCATGGACAAAGTGAGTACTTGGAGGGCCACTGGCATGGGCCCAGCTTCCCGCTCTCCTCTGCGTGCACAGCCTCTATCCCATCGGACCTGCACCTCAGCAGCACCAAGCTCAGGGGCTGCCCTGGGCTCCCCTCTGAGCATCAGCTCCTCTGTTCCAGGGAGAGCCTCTGCTCCCCTCAGGGCCCACCTCCTTCTAGCAGAAAGCTGATTCTTCCCCAGACTGGGCCCTCAGTTCTCTGCTAGGTTTGGCCAGGCTGGTGTCTTTGACATGATCTTCTGGGAGGAGAGGCAGAAATGGGGCCCTTCCGATGTAGCAGGCAAAGCTGTAGGTGGATGGTTTGTACCACCAGGGAACTGTGCCCGAGGACACATATGTTCCCACAACAATGGGGTTTGTCAGCTCGCAGGTGCCCAGCCCTTTCCATGCCCTCTTGAGATGGGTTGGGGCAGACAGAGTAGGAATGCTTCCTGGCTGATTACAAGGAAATCCCTGCCCATTGGATGGGGAAGCCACAAGACGGCTTCTTGGAGAGATGGTGCTGCACACATGTGGCAGCCAGAACAAGTGTGGGTTCAGAGAGCAGGAACAGCGCTCCCTGCCCTTGTCATGCTGTGGCCAAGGTTTAGGACTCCACAGGGCCCAGCTGTCTCCTCTGGTCCCAGGAGGATGGAGCCTCAGACCTGGGGCCATGGGGAGGGAAGAGGTGTTCCTTGGGACAAGCAGGAGCCCAGTGGGCAGATGCCTTTCTGCGCAGCCAGGGGACTGCTCCTATTTCTACTGTTTGCCTGGCCCAATTCATCACAGGAGGGTGAGGGCAGGGATGCATACCTGAGAGCCGACAAATCCTTCACATCATGGAGCTTTGTACTGAACACTGCAGGGTTCCACACAGCTGTCAGCTGCAGAGACTAGGCACCGCCCCTGCAAATGCCTGGCCTCCTGCTGTCCGGCTGCCTTCACTCTGGCCTGGAAGTGGTTCTGGGGACAGTGGCTTCCTTCCAGGTCAGAAGTTGAGATCCAGTGTCTGTGGAGCCTCTCATGGCACGTCAGGCTCTGGGATGGATGTTTACCTGGGTGACCCTACCAAATCCCTGAGAACTGCTGCTGTGATTCCCACTTTACAGATGAGAAAACGGAGGCTTAGAACATTAAGCACTGTGAGCTGAGATCATTGGCTAGTGAGCAGCAGAGCTGAGGTCCAACTCCAAGTGTGTTTGCCCCCAAACTCACACTCTATAAAAGTCCATGGGCATCCCAGATCTCCCACCCATGTCTTCCCACTGGACCAGGCATCCCCAACCTCTGGGCCACGGACTGACACCAGTCTGTGGCCTGTTAGGAACTGGGGTGCACAGCAGGAGGTGAGTGGTGGGTGAGTGAGCGGGTGAGTGGAGGGTGAGTGAGCGGGTGAGTGGAGGGTGAGTGGAGGGTGAGTGAGTGAGTGGCAAGTGAGTGAGTGGTGGGTGAGTGAGCTGTTGAGTGGCCGGTGAGTGGTGGGTGAATGAGTACGTGAGTGGCAGGTAGGTGAGTGGGTGAGTGGCGGGAGAGTGAGCTGTTGAGTGGCCGGTGAGTGGTGGGTGAGTGAGTACGTGAGTGGCAGGTAAGCAGGTGAGTGGCGGGTGAGTGAGCGAGTGAAACTTTGTCGGTATTTACAGCCACTCCCCATGGCTCACAGTACTGCCTGGGCTCCACCTCCTGTCAGATCAGCAGTGGCATCAGATTCTCATAGGAGCTTGAGCCCTGTTGTGAACTGTACATGTGAGGGATCCAGGCTGCACGCTCCTTATGAAAATCTAATGCCTGATGATCTGTCACTGTCTCCCATCACCCCCAGATGGGACCAGCCAGTTGCAGGAAAATAAGCTCAGGGCACCCACTGATTCTACATGATGGTGGGTTTTATAATTATTTAATTATATATTACAATGTAATAAGAACACAAATTAAGTGCACAGTAAATGTAATGCGTTTGAATCATCCTGAAACCTTCCCCCAACCTTGGTCCATGGAAAAACCGTCTTCCATGGAACAGGTCCCTGGTGCCAAAAAGAGTATGGACCGCTGTCCTGGACAAACCCTGGGCCTGGAATTGACCTTGTTGAAAACACTCTTTTGGATTAAGCATCTACAAAATTCAATTGTTGCCTTGGACGGCTCACATTTCCCACAGTCAGTCCCTGCAGCACTTCCCAAAGTGTGGTATGTCACTTGGTTTTATGTGGAATGTGGGCAATTTTTAAAACTTTATTTTAATGTGCATGAGAAAAAGCAAAATAGTACATCAAAAACATGAATTTGTGGGTACTGTTGCTTAGGATAAGTAAGAAGGTTTCGAAAGCTGAGTCAGTCCAAAGAGGAATGTGTTGCAACAAGCCAGATGCTCTGTGGAGCCAGGAGGCTGTGACTCTGGCCCTGGAGGGGGCTCAGCCCTGAGCGAGGTGTGGAAGGAGCCCGGCGCCACCCCCGCCGTGTGAGCTCCCGTGTAGGCCCAGGGTTGGATGAGATGACACCGAGGCACTGTGGTGAGCAGAACCGTTTCCCCAAAAAGACACGTTCAAGTCCTAACACCAGCACAGTGAATGCCGCCTTCTGGAAATAGGGTCTCTGTGGATGGAGTTAGTAAAGATGAGGCCCTTATCCAGTACGGCCGGTGTCCTTCTAAGAAGAGACAGCACAGACATGACGCGAGGACGGAGATGGAACGGAGTGAGGCATCTACCTGCCAAGGAGCCCTCGGGGTTGCCAGGAGCCACAGAGAGTCGCCTGAGAGCTTCCTGAGCACACGGCCCTGACAACACCTGGATCTCCAGCTTCTGGCCCGCGGTCCCGTCAGACAATTCATTTCTGTGGTTTGAAGCCACCCAGTTTGTGGCACTTTGACCCCAGGATCCTCACAGGAAACCATCTCACTGGCCCAGTCCTGCTGGGCCCTGCCCATGGGATGGACTTGCTGTCCTTGAACAGGAGGCAGGTTCGGGGAACAGGACTGTAATGGGTCATGGAAAATACCAGGCTGATGGCAGAGGGTGCGTGGGGAGGAGATCAGGGAACCGCCAGGCTGGAGCTGGAAGCCGGGGCCACCGTCCAACTCACGAGGGCTCGGCAGAGAGGACGGGGGAGCTGCCCCTGCTGGCTGAAGTGGGTGGAGGCAAACCTGGCCCACAACACCCTGAGCTTCTGCGGAGCTATGTGAGGGCCACGTGGAGAACACTGCAGTTCCACCTTCATCAGATAAATCCAACCTTGTTGTTTAAGCAAAGGCTGTGGACAGTGAGCACAGAACTTCACAACACATGATGGTCACAGCGCACCATCCCCCGTGATCCCAAAGCAGCGATCTAGATGTGGGGCCCACAGGTGGGTGCCCCGGCACTGGGGGCTCTGCAACTTGATGAGGCTATGCCAGGCTGGGCTAGAGGTGCCGTGCTGGGCACAGGCTCTCCACGGGGACGGCGGGGCTGCTGGGCACAGGCTCTCCACGGGGATGGCGGGACTGCTGGGGGCTGGGCTCTCCACGGGGACGGGGATGGTGGGACTTCTGGGGGCTGGACTCGCCACAGGGATGGCGGGACTGCTGGGGGATGGCTCTCCATGGGGACGGCGGGACTGCTGGGCACAGGTTCTCCATGGGGATGGCGGGACTGCTGGGCACAGGCTCTCCACAAGGATGGCGGGACTGCTGGGGGATGGCTCTCCACGGGGATGGCGGGACTGCTGGGCACAGGTTCTCCACGGGGACGGCGGGACTGCTGGGCACAGGCTTTCCATGGGGACGGCGGGACTGCTGGGCACAGGCTCTCCACAGGGACGGCGGGACTGCTGGGGGATGGCTCTCCACTGGGACGGCGGGGCTGCTGGGGGCTGGCTCTCCACGGGGACGGCGGGACTGCTGGGTACAGGCTCTCCACGGGGACGGCAGGACTGCTGGGCACAGGCTCTCCACGGGGACGGCGGGACTGCTGGGGGCTGTGCTCCTCACCCCAGGGCTCACGCTTTTCCATGAGACCCTCCCCAGCCACATCGGGGGCTCTGAAGACTGAGCACTGAGGGTCAGCAGCAGGTAGGAGATGTCTTTGAAGTTTCATCTGTTATCTTAAAAACTCGTGGATTTTTGGGGCTGGGCGTGGTGGCTCATGCCTGTAATCCTAGCACTTTGGGAGGCCAAGGCGGGCGGATCACGAAGTCAGGAGATCGAGACCATCCTGGCTAACACAGTGAAATCCCATCTCTACTAAAAACACAAAAAATTAGCCGGGCGTGGTGGCGGGCGCCTGTAGTCACAGCTACTCGGGAGGCTGAGGCAGGAGAATGGCGTGAACCCGGGAGGCGGAGCTTGCAGTGAGCGGAGATCGCACCACTGTACCCCAGCCTGGACGACAGAGCGAGACTCCATCTCAAAAAAAAAAACCAAAAAAAAACCAAAAAAAACTCATGGATTTTTGTAATCTACTCTATTATATATATATAATATATATATAATATAAATATATATATATGCACACACATGTATGTTTTAGTATCAAAATGACTTCACCCCAAATCTCCACGTGAAGTAGATGTGTCTCCTCTCCATCGTGGCTGTTGGCACGGTGCTGTGTACCTGAGCGTGTTCAACGTCTTGAGATTTCTAAGCTTAAGGGCAGGAGATAGCCCAGGGCTGGCACCCAAATCCTAAGAACGCTGGCCGAATATACAGGATTTAATGTCCTCAGCACCAGGCATCACACAGGAACGTGTGTGAGCCCATGAAATACTTGCTCAATAGTAAATGCTGCCAAGCTGCTAAGCTTGGGGAACCTGATGAGCACTTGGCTTATGGGCGACTGATGCTCCCCGCAGGCCGGCCCCTGTGCCGAGACTCCACGCAGTGGCTTCCTCGCTGTGACAGCCTCCCCTCATCTGACGAGGTCCAAACAGCGGGTCCAATTCTACCCACACCTCTTTGCATAGGGTGCTTCTCTGGATTTTAGGGTCTAGACCAAAGCTGAGGCTGTTTTATACATTTTGGGGTCCCTGGAACTCAGGACAAGGCCATCTGTATCCCCAGTGCTGAATGAGTCTCCGACCGGTGATAGGGCGATGGGGTCGCTGTCTAAGTAGGGAAGGACCACCCTCGACTTAAGACATGGCTGAGTGAAAAAAGCCTCGCTCTGAGGACAGGCAGTGAGAAATGAGGAGGTTCAGGGCAGGCGGACTCCATGTGACTGAGGGTTTGGCTGGGCTCCCCTTATCAACCCGGCGTCCCTCGACCATGTTCTCTGGTGCACACAGGTGAGCAGAGGGCAGTGTCTGCCCTGGCCAAGGCAGGAGCACCCCAACATCGCAGCCCCTTTTGGATGTGAGGTCCGCTCATTGGATCCGAGGGGCCGTCCTCCTCCCGTGCTGGGACCCTTGGGGCTTGCCGGGAGAGACGCCCAGAGGGAAGGGGCTGTGTGGGAGGAGGGGTTCTGCTGCCCTTCCTGGGACACCTGTTTCGCTTTTTGTCTTTCTTTCCTTCCTTTCCACTCCACTCCCTTTGGGGCATGAGGGAGGTGAGGGAGGAGGAGGGAGGAGGGTGGGAAGAACAAAGGAGAGAATTCTGAGGAGGGCGTCCTGAGTTCCAGGGACTTCTTTCATCAAGAGGAAAAAGAAAAACTCTTTCAACACTCCCTGTGCATAGGGTGCTAATGAGCTGCAAATTGAAATTATTTGGAGTTTTTCTTAATGGTGAAAAGAAAGAAGTTGCCAGAGGAGACCAGAAACTCTATGTCAGCTGAGAAAGTTGTAAGCGAGAGAGATGAACGGACGGCTCATCTGTGCTTTGGTGCATCTTTCATCAGCCGGTGTCACCCTTGGTAGCCGGGTGCTGGCCAATTTCCATTTAACTTCCATTTAACATATAGCCAAGGAGGCCCGTGATTTCACCTGTCTGACCTACCACAGGTGGGTGGCTGGGCTTCACAGAAATGGAGGTTGAGTTCCCGGAGTGGTAGCCCAGGGCTGGTATGTTGAGAATTACATTTGGAAACCAGCATTGTGCAAACCAGGGTTAGGATGTGGAAAACTCACCCTCCCTCCAAACCTAGAAGCCTTCGTCTTGGTTTAGAAGTCCCTAAGCCAAGTCCCTACCCACATTCCACGCTGCTCCCTAATTTCACCCGGACCACAGCCTCTGGATGAGCTTCTGTTAAAAAGAGATGACTCGGTGACAAACAGGAGGACGGTGCTCAAATGACTGTGACACATGCCGTGTATCTGCAAAGACCTGTGCTGTGCGAAAACCACACGCATGGCAGCCTCCCCCAAGCCAACCACCCGGGCCCACAGACAAGCATCTCCAGAGCGCGTGGGCCTCCCCCACGCCAACCACCCGGGCCCACAGACAAGCATCTCCAGAGCGCGTGGGCCTCCCCCACGCCACCCACCCGGGCCCACAGACAAGCATCTCCAGAGCGCGTGGGCCTCCCCCACGCCACCCACCCGGGCCCACAGACAAGCATCTCCAGAGCGCGTGGGCCTCCCCCAAGCCACCCACCCGGGCCCACAGACAAGCATCTCCAGAGCGCGTGGGCCTCCCCCAAGCCAACCACCCCGGCCCACAGACAAGCATGTCCAGAGTGCGTGGGACCGCAGAGAAGGCAGCGACAGGGCCAGGGCAAGCCGGTTGGAGAAGTGGAACTTCAGTGGAAGCCCAGACCTTTGGGACCCCTCACCCTGCCCGGTCCTCCTGCTGTGGGGTGTGAGTCCAGCCAGTGCTGGGAAGCCGGTGTGGCTAGGACAACAAAGACCAAGGACAGCGGGGAACCGTGGGGAGGGAAGAAGGTGGGAGGGAAGAGGGTAGGAGACCAGAGTCGGAGGTGGACAGGGGTTCGATATGCCACTCAAGTCCCCAAAACAGCATGTGCAGCTCTTGTTAAATGGAAAAGGCCCTAATGTCATGGGAAAGTCTAACAATTTGTTAAACTTTGTTAGTGTACAAAATGTGGTGATCCTACTCTTATAAAAAAGAAAGTTCAAATGCGCATAAGAAAGATCAGAGGACAAGATGCCCACGAATGATAAGCACCTTTGCTGCCTCTGGGCGGGTCCGGGGGAGTCACATTTCTTCCTCACTGCATCGCTGTATTTTCCAAATGTCCACTGAGGAATGAGCATTGCTTTTTAATTAGCAGCTGCCCCGAGTGCTCCAGCTGCCCTGCGTGTGGCTGTCTACACAGCACGCATTCCTTACCCCGGTGGTTTTCATCTGGACCCTGAGTCAGAATGGCCTGGAGCGCTGGTAAAACAGCTCAAGGCCAGCCAGAGCTTCTGAGCCAGGGCTGGGCCCAGGAACGTGCATTTGCATTGTTCCCCAGGTGATGCTGCTGGTGACCCCGGGGACCCTGCCGTGAGAGCCCCGACACAAGTCGCAGTTTGTGGTGCTTTGGAGGCGTTTGCTCCTTAGAGTGAGGGGGATTGTTCTGCCCCAACGGCCTCTTCAGAGCTGCGAGACTGTGCCCACGCGAGGCAGTGGTCGCCTCACCCACACTGCCGTGCTGCGCAGGTGAGTCCTGGTGCACAGAGCCCCTGGGGGACACGGCAAAGGGCCTTCTCCTGCCATCTGCTCAGGAACCCCTCCCTGGGCTTGGGCTCCATCTTGACAGGCAGGCGAGGAAGCCCCTGCTGACGCCATTTACAACTGCAAACCTCCCATTTCCTCCCAGGTCCTTAAAGCTCCACATCATAAAACGGATGTGCGCGTGAAGGAAACGTGGGTGTCCACAGAGAGCCCCTGGGAGATGGCCACGTCCACGGTGCCGCCCGACAGCAATGGCTTCCTCAGCGTTTGACGGGGAGGGAGAAGGGTGGGGAGGCCACAAGGACAGGAGAACTGGCGCTCGACATGGGGCAGGACGGGAGCAGGATGGGAACAGGAGGGGGCAGGACAGGGACAGAGGAGAGACGCGGGGCAGGAAGGAGGCAGGATGGGGACAGGAGGGGGCAGGACAGAGGAAGGACAGGGACGGAGGAGAGACCCGGGGAAGGACGGGGGCAGGACGGGGACAGGAGGGGGCAGGACAGAGGGAGGACAGGGACAGAGGAGAGACGCGGGGCAGGAAGGAGGCAGGATGGGGACAGGAGGGGGCAGGACAGAGGAAGGACAGGGACAGAGGAGAGACCCGGGGAAGGACGGGGGCAGGACGGGGACAGGAGGGGGCAGGACGGGGACAGGAGGGGGCAGGACGGGGACAGGAGGGGGCAGGACGGGGACAGGAGGGGGCAGGACAGAGGGAGGACAGGGACAGAGGAGAGATGCAGGGCAGGATGGGGGCAGGACAGGGGCAGGAGGAGGCAGGAGGGGGCAGGAGGGCTGCAGGGAGCCACGTCTTCTCCAATCCCATGCAGGGCCATCTGCCGCCCTCTGCCCAAAATGTACGATTCACCATGGCAAGGAGGCGAGAAGCGGGGAGATCCCTCTAAACCCAAATGAACACAGAGTGATGGGGCCCCAGCACCCCATCCACAGGCTCATTCCATTATTTGAAAATATTTCTAAAAACTGAACTTCTTTTAATCTTTGAATTGGCTTCTTTTCTCAGAGCAGCTTTGCAGGCAGCCTGTTTCAGGTCTCCACACTTTGCAGAGGGCGCCTCTGCACAGAAGCGCACGAGTCCCAGATGGAGGGAAGCAAATCTCACCCAACTTTAAATATTTGTTTCTCCAAAGCTGCGTGGTCACCTGTGCATGGTGATGGTGATGTTTGATTTCAGGTGACTTTGAGGCTGACCTTCCACACTGGGCCCTGCGTTTCTCTCCTCTGCGCTTGAACCCTCCTAGTCTTTATTCTGGGAGCAGCGCGGGAGGCAGTGGAGACGTGGAAGCAGGCTCCGGCTGCTGGGCCTGCATGACCGGTTTCCCTGCAGAAGATTCTGCGCCCTTCAGCCTCACCGTCCTCACCTGGCCAGGGTGCTGCTGTGTGCAGGCGCTGGGCACGCTGGGAAGAGCAGGGCCAGCCGTTTGCAGGACAGGAGGCTGAGGCTGTGTGCACCTCCTGAGGGCTGGGCCACAGGTGGGCTCAGGCCTGGGCCCTCCCATGGCCGTGGCCTCTTCCTCGGTCCTTTGCCCTCCAGGGTGCCAGGCCTAGGCCTCCGCGCATCAGTGTGGTCAAAAGGCAGGACTGGTGTGTGGTGTTTCCTGACATTTTGTTACCTGTAGAGCCACTTAGAGAAGCACCGCTGCCGAGGTGGGAAAGCCGGAGTCCCAGCCAGTGGGCTGAGCTCAGGGTGCTGGGGTCCTGGGCCCAGACTCTGTGCTGGGACCTTGTTTGGAAATAGGGTCTTTCCAGAGGATCACATTTAGATGACATCATGGGAGTTGGCCCTAGTCCAGTGTTGCTGGTGTCCTTTTAAAGGGACATTCGGATGCAGACAGGCACTCATGGGGGTCGACGTGAAAGAGAGAGCCACCCACATCCAAGGACTGTTGGAGGCCACCAGAAGCTGTAGAGATCCTGGGACAGACCACCCTCACAGCCTGCCATGAGCTGGGGCGCGTGCACATGTGTGTAAAGCAGCACACACGTGCCACAAAGCAGAGGCTAAGCAGTGCACACTGTGCACACTCTGCACACGCTCAGGCGGTGACACATTGCAGACATCGCTGTGCTTCAGAAAGAGCCCGGCGGCAAGATTCACACAAGTAAGCATGTTGCAGACTCCCCAGCACACGCCCTCTCTGGCTCGTGCTCATATGAACATACTGTCACCCTCGTGCAGATGTGAAGATGCACTCTCACTCATGCACGTACAGATCACGCCCTCTCGCTGGTGGACATGTGAACACATGCTCCCCTCATATATACAAATACACTCGCTCCTTCTCCACCCTTGTTCACAGCAGCAGCCTGAGAAGACACAGAATTCCATGAATTGCAGCCCAGAGACCCCCCAGCCCTGCCAGCTTGCCTCCTGCCTCCCGCCTCCTAGCGTGCTCTGAGGTGGAGACCAGCTGCTGCCCCGTGCCTGCCCCGCCTCCCTGGGCCACGCTGCCTTGCAGACTCTGCTGCTCAGTGTGGTCGGGGGCCTGGGTCGGCCCCAGAGTGACTGAGTGATGGGTTCCACCCTAAACTGGCTGTGGAGACCTTCCACACACTTTCCTCCCCTCCATGAGCTCTAGGGCAGGGCAAGCTTGGAAGCCAAGGGCCGGCAGAGGCCGAGCCAGCCTGGATCTCAGAGTGGCCACACGGAGCAGAGCCACACTCCACCCCAGGATGCTGCACTGGATATGAGTGAGAAACAAACTTTTCTTGGGTTAAGTCGTTAAGATTTCGGGGATATCTTTAAAGTCCCTAGTGTTCTTTTAACTATCCACTGCCTGTCTCCAGGAGGGGCCCAGGGGCAGGCACTGAAGCCCCCGCAGTCTTCAGGCCCCTGGCCCTCAGACAGGAGCTCTGCTCTCAGAAAAGCAGGCAGGCTGGCATTTGGCACATCCTTGGAAGCGGGTGGTGCGGGACTCTGCCCTCTACCCTCTGCCCTCTGCCCTGGCATTCAGTGCTTTGCTGGGACTGTGGCTCCCTGGCCCCCTCTCTTGCCCCACATGTGGATTCGCACAGACCCTGCAGCATCTCCCTCCCTTTCTCCTCCCTCTTTTCTCTTTACTCAGGAATATCCCATCTTAGTTACGGGGCTGGGCACCCCAAGACCTCTAACAGGGGTCCCCACATCCAGGGCACTGCAGATGGGCTGCCGACCACATGCCTCTGGCCTCCGGCCAGTCTCGGGCCATTTGCTGACACCCCGGAGGCCGATGGGCCCTCTCACTGCTCAAGGTGGAGGGAGGCTGTGCACCGGGGGTGTCGGCATGGGAGCGCTGTGTTCTGGGGGTGCCGCGGGTCCCTCCTCCCCAGGCTGCTGAGGCGTCACACCAGCAGCTCTGATTTAAACCCAAATCCTTTCACATAAAACCCTTCACTTGTGCTCTTAGGAGAGGGTTTTGCACACGTCAGGCTCTGCTTCCCTTCTGCTGCATTTTGCTGGTGCGCTGGGGGTCTGAGTGTCTTATTCGGAGAGGACATTGCTGCTCCCCCAAATGAAGAATCATGTGGCAGGAAACCGTGACAAACCCCCCTTTTGACTGTGCCTCCCAGCAGGAAAACAGGGAGCTGAGAAGACAATGAGAAGCAGGCTGTGGGGAAAGGAGAGGGTCACTGAGGTCAAACGAGTATCAGGCAGATGGTGCCACTGCCGGAGCCACCCCAGAGCCACCATCACGGCACCGTTTCATCCCATCCAGTCCTCCCCACGTCCTCAGGTGGCCAAAGACCACATGACACCACATCTGTCCTCAGGGAAAAGAGGAGAGAATGCATCTGAGAGGACCTGTCCACCAGGGCCACACCCGACCCGCACAAAGCAGCATCTGGAGCTACGGCCGGGGCCACCAATGGGGTGAGGGGGCCGAGGAGAGCCCTGGCTGCCCTGCGGAGGGTGTGTCTGTGTGACCTGTGTGCATGCATGTGTGTGTCTATGTGTAATGTGAGAGACATGTGTGTGTGATGTGTGCATGTGTACATGTCTGTGTATGTGTGCATGTTTGGTGTGTGTGTGTATAGTGTATGTGTGTGGTGCGTGTGTGTGGTGAGTGCACGTGATGTTTGTGTGGTGTGTGTAGTGAGATGTGTGTATGTATCATGTGTGATGTGTATGTATGGTGTATGTGTGTGTTATGTGCATGGTGTGTGCATATGTTTGTACATGTGTGGTATGTGTGTTGTGTGTGGGGCATGTGTGCGGTGTATGTATATATGTATATGTTTGTGTCTGTGGATGTGTGGCATGTGTGGTGTATGTGGTGTGTGCATATGTGGTACGTGTGTTGTGTGTACAGTGTGGGTGTGTGTAGTGTGTGCATACGTATATGTGTATGTGCATGTGTGGTGTGTGTGGTGTGTGCATATGTGGTACGTGTGTTGTGTGTACAGTGTGTGTGTGTGTAGTATATGTATATGTGTATGTGCATGTGTGGTGTGTGTGGTAGCTGTGTGGTGTGTGTGCATTCCTGTGAAAGTGTGTGCACATGTGTGTTTGCGTGCATGTGTATGTGTGTGCCCGTGCATGTGTGGTGTATGGTATGCGTGTGGTAGATGCGGGCAGTGTGTTGGTCATAGGGAGGGAAGGTGGAGGCTGTGGTCTAGCAGCAGAGAAACAGATGGGCGGTTTTTTCTAAAGTGTGGGAAATGACATGGGGGCTGTGTGGCCTCAGAGATGGGTGGGGGTCATTGGGGAGCTGGATCAATAATCTGGACATTTGGGAAGATGTCTTGGGGGCCAGGTGCCCAAGCTGCATCTTCAACGATGAGGAAGACAGGAAACGGGGAGGGACGTCTCAAGAGAGGGCGTGGCCTGAGCCAAGGAGTTCAGGTGGCAGCTTCCAGAAGGGCAGAGGCCACGACACTGAGGTCCCCAGCTGGTGCCTCCTGTGGCTGAGTGATGAGGGGCACCTGGTGTCCAAGGCCCCGGTGTCAGAAGGGCAGAGGCCACGACACCGAGGCCCCCAGCTGGTGCCTCCCTTGGCTGAGTGAGTGGGGGCACTGGAGTCCAAGGCCCTGGGTGTGAGTCCCTGGGATGCTAAGATTTAATTTCCTCATGTGCCAAATGAAGAAAATATAGTATTTACCCCTCAGGCAATTATTGGGAAGATTAAATGTTAATTTTAGTGAAAATGTAAAACATAAATGCTTTTGTGATTAATTAATTCATTAACTACGTGTGGAGAACCTCCTGGGTGCCAGGCACATGGCACTCCAGCCACAAACAGGAGAAGCTGGCCCGCCCTCCTCCAGCAGCCCTCGCCCAACACACCCCTCCTCCGAAACCAGCAAGGCCAGGCCCAGGCACCCGTGACAACTGCACCCCGAGCCACCTCTCAGGACAGGCCAGGCCCAGGCACCCATGAAATCTGCACCCCGAGCCTCCTCTCAGGACAGAGGCCATCAGCCCACGTGCCTGTGGGATTCTTCATTTCTGCCACTAAGCTGCCCTGTGGACACCACTGGCCCCAGCCCCCCAAACACCTGCTGGGCCTGGGTCCACAATGGCCCACCTGCACCTGCTCAGGGTGGCCTGGGCAGCCCCCTTCGGAAGCCCAGGGCTCTGCTGCCTGGGAGCTCCAGCACCCAGGGACGCGCTCATTTGGCACTGGGTCTTCCAAAGTGAGCCCCCACCCCCATGCCTCATCAGCATGGCCCTGACAGGGACAGGAGTGTGGTAGAGGACTTGGGTTAATAAGTGAGATTTTTAACAGGCTCCGCTCAGCTGGCTCTGTCGGCTCGAGTCTGAGCCCATCCGTCAGCGTCAATTAGGAAGCCTCAGCTCAGAACGCAACACCAGGGGCTGCGCAGAGGAAGAAGCGCGAGGGCGCCCTGCAGGCTCACAGCGCCTGAGCACACACCGAGGGGCCGCAGCACAGCCCTCCCTCCCGCCCCAAGCACACACCGAGCGGCCAGGCACAGCCCTCCCCACCCCTACCTCCTATTGGCAGCGCAGGCGCATTCAGGGGAGGGTGCTGGATGGGAGGGGGCTCCCTGTCACGTCTCCTGGAAGGATGGGATCCCTCTGCACGCCCCATCACCCGCCTACCCACTGCCAGCCATGGGCACACACACAATATTTGTGTATTCATGCACACGCAAAACACACTCACACATGCGGTCACACTGCATGACCCCCCCACACACCCACACATGCAGTCACACACACGCACACAACAGACACATGCTTATGTGCACACACACAACACACCTGCACTAGCCCAGGCACTCACACATACATGAACACAGCAGACCCAAACACATTCACACGCACAACACACCCACACACACAGAGGCACTCCACACACACATGCACACACACACACCCACAGTCACACATGCACCACCACACACACACACACAGCAGGTCCACAATCTATATGCACACACACAACACATCCACACTCACACATGCACTCCACACACCTGCACACAGCAGACCCCCACACACGCACACACATATAGAACACCCACACTTATGCACTCACACACATATGAACACAGCAGACCCAGTCACACACCAACACATTCACACATGCAGCAGACACACACACGTGCACACACCACACCCATGTCACACACAGCAGACCCACACACGTTCACACACACAACACAGTCACATATGCACTCCAACATACATGCACACAGCAGACCCACACACATGCATATTCAAACACACAACACATCCACACTCACAAATGCACTCCACACACCTGCACACAGCAGATCCCCACACACATGCACACAAACACCCACACTCATACACGCACTCACAGCAGATTCCCCAACACACGCATTCTTACACATGCACACAGCAGACCCACACATGTGCACACACACGCACACTCATACATGCACTCGCAGCAGACTCCCCCCACACACATTCTTACACATGCACACAGCAGACCCCTACACACGTGCACACACACATGCACACACACATACACACACCTTCACCTGAGGCCAAGCCAAGGGGGAGTGATCTGGGAGGTGGCATCTGGAGGCTGAGGAACCTCAGAGCATTTCTTCTTTTGCATCTGAGGTTTCAAAACCCATGAGAATGATCTTGGAGTTATTCCTTATTCTCTATATGCCAGGAAAGGTGAAATCAGAAAGGAGAGGATTTGACAGCCTCACCCAGAGGGAAAGTGTCAGGCTGGGGCTCACTTTTTGCCCTTTGGAGCCGAGGATGAAGGAAACAGAAACTGCCACAGGGCAGCAGGAGTGCACCCCGCAGCCTGGTGGAGTCTCCCACGCTGGAGGGGAGGCAAGAGTGCACCCTGCAGCCTGGTGGAGTCTCCCACGCTGGAGGAGAGGAGGATGAGGCCAGGCATACTGGACAGCTTGTGTGGCCCCAAGGCAGGCGTGGCAGGATCTAGGTGCAGATGACACACCCAGCATCCTCGTGCCAATGCCACCCGGGTGCACTTTGCTGCCTCTGCTGAGTGTAGGTGGAAGAATGCAACTCACCTGTGAACAGTGCTGTCCTCTCTCCTGAGAACCAGCACCATCATAAGTTTGGAGACAACAACAAAAATTCAGTTTTGGTTATGAGAGGCCTGTAAGACCTCTGAGTAAAGACATAACTCTAGGATCTGGTCAGAGCTATAAATTCAGGGTCAATTCACTCCATGGCTGCCATTTGGAGTTATACAGATGAATGAGGTCATGGAGGGAGGTGGTGTCTGGAGAGAAGTGTCCTGAGGAACCCAGCATTTGGAGAGCATGTGGGGAGGCCACCATTGATGAGCCTGAGAAAGAGCAGCCAGAGACATCGGAGATGAAGGTAAGCCCAGCATGGTTGACACCAAGACAAGAGGAAGTTTTGAGAAGGGGCTTATTAGCTCTCAAAAGCTGATGGAGAGCCCACAGTTGATGAGGATTGAAGAGTGGCCATTGGCTGCAGCACCATGAAATCACAGCTGGCCTTGGTTGGCGTGATGGGATAGAAGCCACTCTGAGTGAGCTGGAGTCTGCACCTGTGGCTGAGGCAGAGGCAGTGGCTGAGGTAGATGGAGGATTGGGGAGAATGCAAACAGGAAGACAAATAAACCAGAGGCCAGGGAAACCAATGGTTGTTGATGTCACAGAGAATGATGACATAGGTTGTGGTGAAGATAATTGTGAGAGATGTGACTAAGGGGGAGGAGGGATATGGGTTAGGAAGCCATTCATCCATCCAGACACTCATTCATCCATCTATATATACACTATCCATCATCCATACACCCACTAATCCACCCATCCATCCATCTGTACACTATCCCTCATCCATCCATCTACTCATCTATCCATCCCTCCATCTATCTATACACCATCCAATAACCATCCATTCACTCATCCATCCATCTATATACTATCCATCAATCACCCATACACTCATCCATCCACTCATCCACTATCCATTGTGCATTCATCTACCCACTCATCCATTCATCCATCTATACACTATCCATCATCCATCCAAATACTCATCCATCCATCTATATACGATCCATTATCCATCTATACACTCATCCATCCATCTATATATGATCCATTATCCATCTATACACTCATCCATCCATCCACTCACCCACTATCCATCATCCATCCATAATACACTCATGCATCCATCCACCCATCTGCTATCCACGAGCCATCCTCCCACTCATCCATCCATCCATCCATCCATCTATACACTATCCATCCACCTACTCATCTATCCATCTATATGCTATCCATCATCCATCTATCCACTCATCTATCCATCTATATACTATCCATCATCCATCTATCCACTCATCCACCCATCTATATGCTATCCATCATCCATCCATCTATATATTAGCCATTATCTATCCATAATACACTTATCCATCCATCCAATTATCCACTATCCATTATCTTTCCATAATACACTTATCCATCCATCCAATCATCCACTATCCATTATCTTTCCATAATACACTTATCCATCCATCCAATCATCCACTATCCATCATCAGTCTACCCACTCATCCATCCATTCATCTACCCATCCACTCACCATGCATCCATCTACACACTATCCATTATCTATCCATCCACTCTTCTATCCACCCATCCACTATCCATCTACCCATCCACATATCCCATCATCCATGCATACATGCATCCATCCTTCCTCCTATATATCCATCAGCCCATCCATCCATCCATCCTTATATCCATCCACTATCCATCTATCCATCCACCCATCATCCATGCATGCATCCATCCTTCCTCTCATCCATCAGCCAATCTGTCATCCATCCATCCACTCATTCATCCTTTATCTATATACTATCCATCACTCATCCATGTATTCATCCACTATCAAGCATTCATCCATCCACCCATGATCCATACAGACATACATGCACCCATCCATTTTTCTATCCTTCCATCCTTCTATCCACTCATCCATTCACCCACTATCCATCATCCATCCATGCATGCATCCATCTATCCTTCCTTCCATCCATTCTGTCCATCTACCTATGCAAACATATATCCATCCATCCATCCATCCAGATTTCTATTGAGGACCCATATTGTTAAAAAATAGAGCTAATAATCACCTAAAATATTTAATAAAACCTTAAAACATATAAATACCTAAAATACTAAAGCCTGGCAAAATAACAAATTATTAGAATAAGTTCAAGAAATCCTAATTAATGTTTGCAAGATTATGTTATCATTAGCTTCAAGACACTCCTAGCCTCAGGCTCAGGGTATAGGCAAAAAATTAACACCTAGTACTTGACAATGAGTGTCCGTACCTGTGCTGTGATTATGAGCAGCTGCTTCTGATTACAATCAGTGAATCACTAATCTGCAGTCTGCTACAAAACAGCTGGACTCCATCTATTATTCATTCTTGATGTGGAGATATCCAGAATGGAGAGACTAGAATTGGGCTCCTAGGATCCCTGTTGTCTTCATCCCCCAGGGATGTTCTGGTTTGGAAGTTGTGTTTCTGAGGCCCCTGACATCCAAGACTACAGGTTAGATCATCAAGTTCATATGACAGGCAAGGACTGGTGAAGTTTTCAGATTTTCTTTCACTCATTGGCTAGCATTCCTTTGAACTCTTCAAAGGCTTGATATATATAGTCTACCTTAAACATCTGGGGATTTGATGTCCTGAGACTTAGGTTTTGATCACATCAGGCTTTTCCCTAAGCATGAAAATTTTGCTCAAATAATTCAGATACCCTAACCAGCCTGTGTCTCTAAGGGGAATCTGGAGGGCGAAGTGGGGAGGGGGTTGAATCAGTCCTTCGTTCCACAGCTGGGTATGAGACAGACAGAGAAATTAGAAGTGTTTTTTACTTTTTCCTCCTTACTCTAGAGATGAGCAGATGGACTGGCTCAAAAGTGGCCTGGACTTCAAGCCCTCATAGAGAACTGATGCGTCTCAAGTCACCTTTGCTCTGCCATCAGTAACAATCCCCCCGAACCCAGCGAGAGCACACGGCCCCAGAGCTCAGACCGTCAGTGGGGTTTGTGCACAGCCTCCTGTGACCCTCCTGAAGGTAGGAGCTGACCACAAGTCCTCCTCCCAAGGCAGGGGCGAGCTCAGCTTGCCGACGGCTGCCAGAGAATCACCCTCCTGAAGGTAGAAGCTGACCACAGGTCCTCCTCCTAGGGCAGGGGGCGACCTTGTTGTGCCGACCGCTGCCAGAGAACCACAAGAGGGCCTTCCCCTTTGCAGCTGAAGCCTTAATTAGCAGGTTTGTCTTGGGATGTTAAGGATGGGAGGCCTCTGTCTGGTGCCCCACCTGTCCAATGGGCAGCAGCTTCCCGAGGACAAGTGCATGCCGTCCATGGATTCTCTGCCTGCACGGCATGAGGTGTGTCACTGACACTCAGGGACTCTTTGCTGACTCAAGGCTGCCACACAGGCCCCCGGAAGAACTCGGTAGGCACTCTGGATTGTTGGCAACTGAGCCTTCCGCAGAATAGGGAATGGAGGCTGCCCCATTCCGGAGGGACATGGTGAGACCTGGCTCGACAGGAAGTTCTAGAGGACGGGCATGCTTTTCGGTCACTGGCTGTCTGTTGGCGGGCAGAAGAGTCTTTGGGTGTGAACCTGGATGCTACACTGCAGTGACCCCCAACTAGTGCTGTGCCCCAAAGACTTGGGCAGAAGGCAACACCCCTCAGAGAACGGGTGACCTGTTTCCCGTGAGGCAGAACTCGCCTCGCCTTGGCTGGAGCAGATGATGGAACCACTTCCACATGCTGAATGAAGCCACAAAGCAGGCGGATCATGAGCGGCACCCAGGGCCCACGTTAGGGCTGAGTCATTTTGGGAAAACTGAGGGCCTGGGGAGTCAGCCGATGTGGCCCCAAGGACCCTGCAGACCCCACCCCATCTCAAGGCAGCTTGGCTCAGGGCAAACGAGGATTCTTCACCATCCCAGGCCTGCTGGTCCTCCTCTGCTTCCTCAGAGCCTCTGGTCTGTAGCTGGACACGTGGATGAAGTTTCTCCCTCCCAGCCTTTCTTGAAGCTGGACATGTGACTCGGTTCTGGCCAGGGCAACCCAAGTGAGAGTTGTGTGCTGCTTTCAGGGAGTGTCTCATGGTGGGACATGCGCCCTGCTCCTCTTCTTCCCCCTTCCTGCTGGCTGAAATGAGACCTTGATGGTGGGATCTCCAGCAGCCATCTGGGATCACGAGGAGCAGCTCAGGGCTGAGGGCTGGAGTGGCAGGAGTAGAACACCTTGTTTCTGGGACCTCAGAGGCTGCAAGGTCCTCGGACTGCCTCCCCCCCAGACTTCTTCCACAGGAAATGAAAGTGCATTTCCAGCTCATTTAAGCCACTTTTATTTTTTATTTTCTGTCACACTCAGGCACACTAATCCTGACTAATACACACGTGTTTGCCAGTGAACAGGTTATCCTCTCAAAAGTGTCAAAATGCCACGTCAGTGTATGAATCACATCTTTGAACAATGAAGGCTCCCGTGTTAAGAGGACGAGTGAGCTCTGCTGCCTGGACCACTGCCCTCCACATTTGTTCATGTCTGAGTTCACACCTGGGGCTCGCACAGGTATCTCTCTCGAGGCAGACCTCAGGCGCCTTCTCTGCAGATCTGAGAAAACCTGGCTGGATCCTGGGGGAGCAGCAGCGCTGGCCCCAGCCCCATTCAGCTTCCACCACTCAGCTTCTCTGCCGAGCTCCCAGGCACTGTTCTGGAGACCTCAAGGCTCCAGGAGACAAAAAGTAGCATCACTGTAGAGAGATTCTGGATGTCTGTGGCTTAGGGGTGCTTGAAAAGTTACAGATGCTCTTTTGTACACTGAGTCAAGGCTTTGGAGAAGCGCAAGTGCTTTATTTGCCACTTTCACCTTGCTCCCCCGTGCGTATAAGGGGTCAGGCAATCCCCTCTCCTCAAGCCACCACCAGTAAATAGAACGGCAGCATGACCGTGATCACCACAGTCATCACAACGAGCGCCATTTCCACGCGTGCCGTGCAAAGATGGCAGCACGAACACCATCGTCACAATCGCGAGCGCCATTTCCACGTGTGCTGTGCTAAGCTGTATTTCACCCTCACGCCAGGCAACAAGGTGGGCATTACTCTTCCCAGTTCACAGGTGAGGGCCCTGGTAATCTCAGCGGAGCCTGGCGGGGACTTGGGGGTGTCACAGGAGCAAGTGGGAGTCCTGATTGCAGAGGGTGGGGACCACGGCATCCCAGAGGGTGGGCAGAACATGGCTTTAGGATGTTACCGTCCTCCTGTGAGGTCATGGGGCAATGGGGAGCCAGGAAAGGCGCCCATATATCCTGTGCATGGGGCAGCGAATTCATCTGTCCAGGAGCACGACTTATCCCACAGGCACCAGAGGGGTCTATACTGACCCCGCTCCTGCACAGGACCCTCCAAATGTCTTCAAGTTGTCCTGCAGCTCCGACCATGTCCCCAGCAGACACATTGCACTAGAGATGATGCTTCCCTGGTCAAAACACTAGGTTCTCTGGTCCTAACACAACACTGCCAGACATCTGAAGTTACTATATTTTCTAACCAAGCAGACTGGCTATGAGGTTTTCTAACTGAATGTCATCCAAAACCTAACCCTAACTCCTGTATAAACATTGTTTTCAAACTCATGAAGCATCAAAGGCCCTTGTGGTTTTCTGGAGTTTCCATTCTCTAGAGCTTTTCGACAACACCCTGCATTTGGGTTTTCATCTTGAGCCCTCATATTATCTCATTCGATTCCTGCAGTGGTTTTGAGAGGTGGGCACCCATTTATGGATGAAGGAAGCCAGAGACCACAACACAACACAACAAACACAACACAACACAGTGTGGGCCGTGGCTGTCTGGAGGCCAAGCTCAATCAGAATGTCCCTGGGCACCGTCTGGGGGCCTGAGAAAGGGTTCGGGCTGTGTGGGTGGTGGGGGTTGGACCTAAGACCTCCAGTGAGGCGTGACGTCCTCCATTCAATTCACTTATTTCCCCCATGGGGGCTGAGTTGTCCTTCAAACCCAGTGGCCCAGGGAGTGGGCACTGCGTCCACCAAGGACCCCTCCGGCATTTGGGGGAACCCAGTGTGCTCTGCAGATGCTCCTTGAGCGAGGACTGAGGACCAGGTGCTGGGGGGGCCTCGGAGGAGGGCGGTTGGTGGTGTCTCCACTACGACTCACCGTGCCGGGGCGGATGTGGCCCCTGAGCTGCCGGCCCTGCCCTTGCCGGCTGTGATGCTTTGACTCAGGGACGGCCACTGTCTCACAGGCTGTTCCCAGAGTCTCAGTGCCTTCTTCGGGCTGCATGTTTTGATTTTGTTTTTTTTGAAAAGGTAAACATAAAGAAAATGCTTGAAGCCCCAGGACACAGTTGGGCTGACAGGTCTCCGCAAGGCAGCTGCCCTGGAGGGTCCCTCAGACGGCAGCTCGGGGTGCAGCTCTGGGCGTCCCCACCGTGAGACCTGCCTGCCTTCATGGCCACGGAAGTACATTTCGTAAGTTCTGGTTTTCCTCCTTCCTGACATTAATTTTCCCCACATGCAGATGGAGCTGGGACCAGCCTCTGGGTTAAAATTCAGCATCACGTCTTACTCAGAGGAAGACGGTGGGAGGTCCTCACGCTTCTCTGAGCCCCTTCCACACATGTGGTCACCACAGTCTCCCTTTTCCAACCTGTCCGGATGCCCCTGCTGTAGGCTGTAGACAGACTGTCCACCTTGCTACAGACTGTAGATGCTGAGCTGTGTCTTCACGAGCAACCATAGAAGAGGCCACATTGACTACAGAGCCCATGGACGGAACAGCGATCCGATACAAGACTTGCCCCCACTTCCGCAAGCCCTCGGCACCCACAGCTGTGCCCCTCGGGGCCACTTCCCTGCCCCAGAGCCATCCGTGTCATCAGCACCAAGACTATATGGTGAAGGAAGAGTCTGGAAAGTGGCAGCAGCTCACTGCAAGACCCTGAGAGACGTCCTGGTTACTGCAGGTACAAACAGTCAAATCAAGTATCTGTTTATGAGACATTCAACAAAACCAGGTAAACTGAAATCTATGGCAAAGTACCAACTTCCTGCCAAACAGCTGACAAGTAAGACAGGGTCTGTCTGTGTTGCCGACTCCCGAAAATGCCCACTTTGGCTAAAAAGGTCCAGTAGTGGAGAATTTTAACGACACCACTCAGTTTTACTTGCGTAACCCCCTATAAAAGTGACCTCCAAGGGCAAGCCGTTTGGAGTCACCAATTCAGGAACGAAGACGGTGTCACTGTTTTCTCCAACTGTATTTCTTTATGCATCATGGTTTTTATAATTTTCTAAGGGAAATTGATGACATCCCCATCTTAAAACCAAACACAATTTGAATTTCAAATGCACTTGGAGTTCTTCCTTCCAGGACACGTCTGCGATGCCAGCGCGGGATGCTTGTGAGCCGTGAGCTTTGATTCTGAAATATGTAATACATTTTTAATAAGGACAACTAAATTTGTTTCCCTAGAAATGTATTTTGAAGAATCCATAATAAACTGTCTTCTACAATGAGGAGCTATTTAAAGTCAAAAACAAAAAGGCAAGGGTCCCGTTTTGCGTGAGTGTTGAGGCAGGTGCTATCTGAACACGGTGGCACAAAAGAGATGAGACCTCGCCACTGATCAAACACTCGGCCGGTAAGTAGAAGTCCTTAAAAAAGACGAACATCAAACAGGTCCTCATCTGGGGCGCTCTTTTTGTGGGGTCACCCTGACCGTGAGGCCACAGATGTGGGCCTGTGTGCACCGCAGGCCATACGTGGGGTTAGGTAAGTTTGAAAGTCTGGACAAGGCTGTCATTAAAGGGTGGGTGATGCTAAACGGTGTGAAAGCCTCTGCTTTCTAGAGGCTCCAGCAAGACTGACACGGAAAAGCTGAGGACGAGGATGTTGGTGAAGACTCCTTACAAAGGCAGAAGGCGCCACACTGTGAGCTGAGCCATCTCTGCAATGGAAGGACAGCATGACCGTGCACCCACCTACTGAGAGCCCAAGTGGCTGCCCCAGCACCACCCCGTCCAGAGGGCCGGAAGAGCAGCCACATTGAAGGTCGCTCCAGGAAAAGCCCTGGCCCGACTCCTCAGGCATGATGGTACAGATGTTGACTTGGCGGCAACACGTTTGTCCCTGGGCAAACTCTGTTTCACCCTGAATCTCATGATGGTGATGTCTCCTCTGCCCCATGGCAGCTGCCTGCCCTCCGCCTCTGCAGTGGCAGCTCCACCTGTCTGTGGGCCGTGCTTCTAGCTGCACTGTCCCTCCGTGCTTCCAAAGACATTGTGTCCTGGTCACCAGAACTCCTGGTCTGCAGTATCCTCTCTCCCCCGTGTTACCACCCCCTCCTGCCCCACCCTCCCTCCCACTGTCCTTTCTGGATGGTGTCCTTGACCTCCTGTCTTCCTGCTTTTGGTCCCATGGGAAGTGCCAACCCTGGAAGAAAGGAGGGGCTGGCTTCTCTGTGCCTGCTTACTGGCAGCTGAGCACCCCCAGGGGCATCTGGGGTCCCTGAATTCACAGTCCTCATCCTCAGACTCAGGGGCATCCAGCCCACCCTTCTTCCCTACTCAGCCCTTAAAAAGAGGCACATGGTAAAAGGCTGCTGGTAACAAGATACCCCTAAGTTCTCAAGGTATCATCCTGCAAATCACTGATGAATTACCAAGGGAAGAATTTACCTTTACAATGGAGTGATGTGGCAGGTGCCTCTTTTACCAAAGCGACTGCACTTGGCATTGTCCCAGCAGGGAGGGGCTGGCCGTGCACCTGCTGTGGCCGGAGGCACACACATTCCCACGCAGGGAGGGGCTGACCGTGCACCTGCTGTGGCCGGAGGCACACACATCACCACGCGGGGAGGGGCTGACTGTGCACCTGCTGTGGCCGGAGGCACACACATCGCCACGCGGGGAGGGGCTGACCGTGCACCCACTGCTGCTGGAGGCACACACATTGCCACATGCTGAAGACCTGCATCTGAATCTAGTAGTGTGGGGCAATCCAACAGGCCCAGGCCACAGGATATCCCACAGGACAAGCCTGGTTTCTCTAACAATTGCAATGCTAGAAAAGACCAAAACTAAAATGTAAAGGTAGAAGTATTCTAGAACAAAGAAAATCTGAGATGTCACAACAAAACACAGCATTCACCCTTGACTGGAATCTGGATTAAAAATAAAAAGCTAGCTATTGGGACAACGGGAAAACTGGCCACAAACAAACGTGTGCTAAGTAACGTCACTGCTTCCAGGCTGCACGCTGGGGGATGATGCAGACACTCCCTTTTCTGCACCTCACGGGGAAGTTTTGTGATGTCTGCAGCAACCTTTGTGACTTCCATCCAGACACACAGGTAAATGACAGAGTTGCAGGCATGACTGACAGCTCAAAGTTGGTGACTCTGGAGGAAGAGGGTGCAGGTGCTCATTTTACTCTTCTTTCAACTTGTTTGACAGTGTGGAGTTTGCAAAATAAAATTCTGGGATAAAGGGAGAAGCACAGGAAGAGGGACTCCTTGCTGTGAGCCCAGCTGTGGGGAGGAACCGCTCGGGCCCTGCAGCATCTTACAAGGGGTGCAGGGAAGTCCAGAGACAGAAGCCCCCATGGTGCAGGCCTGTCCCAGCGACCTGTAGCCTCACCCAGCACTGCGGCCACTCCTCCTCCTCCAGGTGTCCCGCCATGTGCAGCCGTGAATATCCTGCAGTCTAAGCCTTCTCTCGTTGGGGTTTTCTGGTATTTCTTCCCGAAGCATCTTAACTGATGCGGGTTCTGTGTCCAGGGAAGAGCAGGGCAGGGCTGGGTGCATTCGGAGTTGCCCTGGGGCTGGGGCTGGGAGACGGGGCTGCCCTCCCCATCCCTGTCCAGGGCCCCTCTCACCCTGCAGCACTGAGCAGGGTGAGGCAGGGAAGAGGAGGAGCAGAGGAGTGGCTGGGAGGGTCTCAGTGAGCATTTCAGAGCCATCTCCACCTGTCAGAACGAGCAGGAAGACATCCAACCCTTATTGGGAGTCTACACAGGTGTTCTGCACTGAGCTCCCCTCTACTTCGGGCCTGCGAGAAGCAGGGAAGGTATAGGCTGCTGTCTCCCTCCCCCAGGCAGCTGGGGCCTTCTTCACACCAGCACAGCCCAGTCCTATGACAAGCCTGGCCACGTTAGACCCTCACGAGACGTCCCACGAATGGAACCCTAGGCCATAAAATATATGAACGTTCCAGGGTTTAATTCATAGCCGTCCTTAAGCTGGGGGAGGGCAGTTATGGAGCCCCAGAGCGGGGTAAATTGTTGGAAAATGGAGAGAAGTTTGTCCTGGCAGTTGCTTCGTCTGCATGAGGAGTGACGGCTGGGCTGCTGCCCAAGCTGGGTGGGGTTGCTGATGGCCTGAGGGGTCCTCCCGGAGCACCTGGCACCTCCGCTAATTCTCCGGGGTGGAGGCACTTGCACAACCATGTGATGAATTCTTCAGCAGCGCCCGGAAGCTCGGAGGACGTGAGAGGTGGCACCAAGGCTGCGGCAGCTGCTCAGCCGGTCTCGCAGGCTCAGGACTCGAGCTCTGTGTTAAGCCGTACTACCGCTGTGATTGGCACCAGGCTCGATGCTGCATCTCAGGCTCTGTTTCATAAACAGGAGGATTATTTCAGACCGATCAGAGGCGGCTGCATTCTGCAAATTACCGTGTGCTGTGGCTGCGTTCACACATTGCTAAGTGGCTCCTCCAACAGGCGGCACTAATCCATGTTGGTCTGTTCAGGAAGGTTGCCTTTTGTAAACTGGAGACAGAATACTTTTGTTTTTATTTTAAACATACATTTGAGAAGGTGGAAGTCAAGAAATGTAGCGGTTCTGTTGAGTTCAAAGAGAAACACAGGATTCCTAAGTTTCACCCACGCTTCGCCTGACTGACCAACACACTGAAGCTCCCTTCAAACCCAGAGACTTACTGCACTTGCTTCTAGATGCCACAAAAATTGCTGTTAAAAAGAAAAAAAGAAATGGAAACACGAAGGAGCTGCACGTGTGGGGGAGGTGACGGTGAGAAGGAAGGAAAGGCACAATCTGTCACAGTTTCCAAACACATATGCTTCGCGTGGGAATCTGGGGTTGATTCAAAGGCTGAATGGATCTTCAGTCACTGGAAGGCTTGGCCCAAAATATTTCAGTATATGGAGCAGTTCTCTTCCTTCTAGTAGCAAAAGCAACAGCAGAGAGTGACTGGATTTGTGATCAGAATGGGGACAGTGGGAAAAGTTACCAAACCAATTTACTCAATGGAGAAAATAGCCAACTGGTCAAAGAACTGTGATGAGATGGCGGGATTCTCCAGGAGGTGCGTGATGTGGCCGGCGCCCATCCATCCTGTATGATGGTAAACTCATCCAGGAGCGAGATGTGGCCAGCGCCCATCCATCCTGTATGATGGTAAACTCGTCCAGGAAGTGTGTGATGTGGCCGGCGCCCATCCATCCTGTATGACGGTGAACTTGTCCAGGAGCGAGATGTGGCCAGTGCCCATCCATCCCATATGATCGTAAACTCGTTCAGGAACTATGTGACGTGGCCAACGCCCATCCATCCTGTATGATGGTAAACTCGTCCAGGAAGTGTGTGATGTGGCCGGCGCCCATCCATCCTGTATGATGGTAAACTCGTCCAGGAGCGAGATGTGGCCGGTGGCCATCCATCCCATATGATCGTAAACTCGTCCAGGAAGTGTGTGATGTGGCCGGTGCCCATCCATCCTGTATGACGGTGAACTTGTCCAGGAGCGAGATGTGGCCAGTGCCCATCCATCCCATATGATGGTAAACTCGTCCAGGAAGTGTGTGATGTGGCCGGTGCCCATCCATCCTGTATGATGATAAACTTGTCCAGGAAGTGTGTGATGTGGCCGGTGCCCATCCATCCTGTATGACGGTGATCTTGTCCAGGAGCGAGATGTGGCCGGTGCCCATCCATCCTGTATGATGGTAAACTCGTCCAGGAAGTGTGTGATGTGGCCGGTGCCCATCCATCCTGTATGACGGTGAACTTGTCCAGGAGCGAGATGTGGCCGGTGCCCATCCATCCTGTATGATGGTAAACTCGTCCAGGAAGTGTGTGATGTGGCCGGCGCCCATCCATCCTGTATGACGGTGAACTTGTCCAGGAGCGAGATGTGGCCGGTGCCCATCCATCCCATATGATCGTAAACTCGTTCAGGAAGTATGCGACGTGGCCAGCGCCCATCCATCCTGTATGATGGTAAACTTGTCCAGGAGCGAGATGTGGCCGGTGCCCATCCATCCCATATGATGGTAAACTCGTCCAGGAAGTGTGTGATGTGGCCGGCGCCCATCCATCCTGTATGACGGTGAACTTGTCCAGGAGCGAGATGTGGCCGGTGCCCATCCATCCTGTATGATGGTAAACTCGTCCAGGAAGTGTGTGATGTGGCCGGTGCCCATCCATCCTGTATGATGATAAACTCGTCCAGGAGCGAGATGTGGCCGGTGCCCATCCATCCCATATGATGGTAAACTCGTTCAGGAAGTGTGTGACGTGGCCGGCGCCCATCCATCCTGTATGACGGTAAACTTGATGGAGCATAGTTCGGGGAGCAGCTCTCCTGGGTTTTAGGAGATTGGGGAGGGTGTGCAGATGCAGCCGTTAGTACGATGATCTTATCCGCTGCTTCAATTTCCTTCCAGATAAATTTCAATATTTTGCATTTCTTCTGGTTACAACTCTCATCCGTGGACATTTTAGGAGTAACAAGCCGCTCATTTCCATAAATCAGCATTGTGGCTTTCTGAGTCGAATCGGACAGGACGTGGGCAGCTGGCGCTGTTGGTCTCCACTCCTCACTGGGCTGAGGCACACTGAACCCAGAAACCAACACTGCAGCCCCAGATTCTCTCTGACCTGGTGCCGAAAGAAGGAGCTGGTGGATTTCTCCTCTGCCAACGTCCTTTGAAACTCTCTGTAGCACTTTCTATCCACCAATCAATGAACCAGCAGCACTCCCTGTGATCAATCCATCAATTCCACCCACCAATCAGTGAGCCAGCAGCACTCCCTGTGATCAATCCATCAGTTCCACCCACCAATCAGTGAGCCAGCAGCACTCCCTGTGATGAATCCATCAGTTCCACCCACCAATCAGTGAGCCAGCAGCACTCCCTGTGATCAATCCATCAGTTCCACCCACCAATCAGTGAGCTAGCAGCACTCCCTGTGATCAATCCATCAATTGATCAGTCGACCCACCTGCTGGCTACCAGGGGCACCCAGTGCAGCTGCTCTCACAGGGAAGTCAGGGTGAGCGGGGGGCTCCAGACAGGAACATGGGCGTGCTTGTGTGCGCAGAGTGCACAGCTCGCAGAGGGGAAGCCACGGGGCTGCGGGCCCAGCCTCCAGTGAGCCTGGAGCCGGCCTGCAGGGAGGACCCCAGGCGGGTGTGGGGACCCACCTTAGGAGGACAGATGCACATGAGGCTACAGGGCTTGTTGTCATGAACCCCAAATGTGTTGTCAATAAGAGCACCGGACCCAGCTTTCAATGCTTCTCTTAGCAAAACCAGGGATTTTCCTGCAGCTGTGAACATTGACCTGTCCGCCTACTCCCCGAGCCATAGATCTGGGGAAAGAATGCATGTAGCCAGCTTTGGGTGGTGAATGGAGCTGGGGCAGTGATGAGCTACTTGTTGCCTTTTGTCAGGAAAAGAGGCTGGATAGATTTCTCTTCTCTTCCTTTGAGAATGAGTGAAGAGGGAAGATAAAAGCCAGCAACCAGGGACAGCTGAAAATATGGTTTCAGTAAGAGACAGGCCACAGTGTCCTGAGCCCCCTAGGACAAGCAGACCTTCCGGGAGGATTTCCTAAGGTGGCTGGAAGAGAACTCTGCTACCCTTTCCAAAGAAGATGCAAGACACACAGCCTCTCTAAAAACAGGAGCAGAAACACACAACACAACGGGAAAAACAGGGTGTCATAAAAACAGAACCGTTACCAAGTTATGAAGGCAAAGAGCCGGAACTGGGAGAGATGAGAAATAACTGTGAGGAAATTAAAACTACAATAGCAGAGTTAAAATTCACATTGAGGCGGTAGAGCAGAACTGACTACAGTTGACAACCGAACCCACAAAGCTCTTCGAGAATCACGAGCAAAGCACAAAAGATGCTAAAAGAGGGGATATTAGAGACGTACGGCACAGGAAAGAGACTCATCCTAAGGATGGGGGAGAGTTTGCGAGAAGAAGCTAGAATTAGTAGGAAGAACAGGAAACAGGGATCTGCAGCAATGCCTCAGCTCTCAGGGCGCTCGGGAGGGTGCCGGGGCAAAATTAACAACATAGCCGAAGGGTGCACTGCAAATGCATGGGAAACAATGGCTTATTCAAGAAACTAGAGTTTACTTGGGGGAAGATCCTAGTTTATCCCTCACTTCACACACATTACAACCACCAGAAATGATCCAGATACATTAACACATTAATGGAACCATAAAAATAACAAAAGAAAAATTTCCGTTTCACTGATGACAGGATGAGCAAGCACTTTCTAAACATGAGAGCGATTGACAAAATCTTAAAGGAACCGACTGTGCATTTGAATCCACCAGAGCTCAGCCTTTCTGAACTTCAGACAGTACAACAAGCAACGTTAGACACAGACAAGCCTCGCAGAACATTGGCCAAAAGTAAGAGGCAAAAACAAATATGAAGAGTACTCGTGAGTCTATTTCAGAAAATTCACACTCCCATAGGAAAATTCATGAACAGATTATCCCAGGAAGCAGAACCATCAATAATCAAGTATGATAAAATGTTTAAATCTACAATAAATCAAAAACTATAAATTAAACCAACGATAAGATGCTATCGTTTGCCTTAAATAATTGCATGCACTTAAATGAAGTCCTAACCCTTGGTGTTAAGTGAGTGGATGATGGCAGGTTTATTGGACTTGCCAGATGCACCTGTATTTGTTGGAGATGTTAGTTCAACTGGATAAGAAGAATTGAGGTATTTAGAAGAGCTTGCACCGTTTCACATAGTAGTTAGATTTCTAGGAGTGTATCCTAAAGAAACAGTAAGCCACATAGATTGAATTTATGCCTAAGGATATTAATTGCAGCAAGACTTATGATAATGAAATACTAGAAACAAGCTAAATGTTCAACAATAGCACATGGGTTGAAGAACTTACAGCAGAACCACATAAAGACCAAAGTGTTCCTCAGAAGCATATTTTAAAGACAATTTGATAAGGCACACATGCAAACTGAAAAGCAAAATAAAGACACACACACACACACACACACACACACACATCCTAAAAGAATATCAAATAGTGAGCATTTTCTAAGTTTTCCACGCTAAGTGTTCAATAGACACAAAACAAGTATTTTAACAAAAATATGATTTCCTGACAGATAATATAGAAGAGGTTTGGCCTATGTCACGACCGTGTCCTGGCCTGGACCATTTTTAATTGCTCCAGAGACTTCCAAATTGTGTCACCAAATCTACAACTGTGTGTCCATTCATCCATCCATCCATCCCCCGACCAAACCACCCACTTACTCATCCATCTACCCACCCACCCTGCACTCACCACCACCTGTCCACTCACCACTACCTGTCCACTCACCACCACCCGTCCACACGTCCGCCCTTCCATGCATCCCTCCATCCACTCACCCAACCACCCACCACCACCTGTCCACCCACCCACCCATCCACACATCTGCCCTTCCATGTGTCCCTCCACCCATCCACCCACCCATCCACTCACCACCACCTGTCCACCTGCCTGCCCATCCACCCGTCCACCCTTCCATGTGTCCCTCCACCCATCCACCCACCCATTCACTCACCACCACCTGTCCACCCGCCCACCCATCCACACATCCGCCCTTCCATGTGTCCCTCCACCCATCCACCCACCCATCCACTCACCACCACCTGTCCACCTGCCTGCCCATCCACCCGTCCACCCTTCCATGTGTCCCTCCACCCACCCACCCATCCACTCACCACCACCTGTCCACCCGCCCACCCATCCACACATCCGCCCTTCCATGTGTCCCTCCACCCACCCACCCATCCACTCACCACCACCTGTCCACCCGCCCACCCATCCACACATCCGCCCTTCCATGCATCCCTCCATCCACCCACCCATCCACTCACCACCACCTGTCCACCCGCCCACCCATCCACACATCCGCCCTTCCATGCATCCCTCCATCCACTCACCCAACCACCCACCACCACCTGTCCACCTGCCCACCCATCCACACATCCGCCCTTCCATGTGTCCCTCCACCCATCCACCCACCCATCCACTCACCACCACCTGTCCACCTGCCTGCCCATCCACCCGTCCACCCTTCCATGTGTCCCTCCACCCACCCACCCATCCACTCACCACCACCTGTCCACCTGCCCACCCATCCACACATCCGCCCTTCCATGCATCCCTCCATCCACTCACCCAACCACCCACCACCACCTGTCCACCTGCCCACCCATCCACACATCCGCCCTTCCATGTGTCCATCCATCCACCCACCCATCCACCCACCCACCACCACCTGTCCACCCGCCCACCCATCCACACATCCGCCCTTCCATGTGTCCCTCCACCCATCCACCCACCCATCCACTCACCACCACCTGTCCACCCACCTGCCCATCGACACGTCCCTCCATCTACCCACCCACCCAGAGAATTGCTTGCTTGTTGTGTGCTGTGGGCCAGGCTCTGAGGTTTATGGACGGCTAGGACATAATTAATGCCCATGGGGGATGTAGTGTCTGATGGAAGAGATGGTGGAGGGGGGAGGCTGTTTTGATGCAGAGTCATCCGAGATGGCTCAGAAGGGGCACCATGAGGAGCCAGGGCCATGTACCACATTCTGTGGGGGTCGACTCCCCAGCACACGCACCCAGGAACACCCTGGGCTTGACAGCCTCTGCTGGGTCCTGCCCTCTTGCTCTGTGCCTGAGTCCTTCGCACTCCTGCCGTCTGCAAGGACATGGTGCATCCAGCCCCCGCAGGGCAGGGCTCACGTCCTCCATGACCCTCACAAGGACACAGTGTATCCAGCCTCCGCAGGGCAGGACTCACATCCTCCTTCGCTCCATGATCCTTCCCTGTTGCCGCCACACATCTGTTGCACCTGTTAGACACGGAGCCTTGGACTCAGGGATGGGTCCCGTGGATCTCACAGCCCTGCTGCCCAGCATAGGACACAAAAGTGGCTCAGCGGAGTCCGACACTTCCTGAGTGGATGGCAAGGGAGAAAGCTCCTCTCCGCTGTGGCTATTCCAATTCCTCTCATAGTGGATGGCATGGGAGAAAGCTCCTCTCTGCTGTGCCTACTCCAGTTCCTCTCATAGTGGATGGCATGGAGAAAGCTCCTCTCTGCTATGCCTACTCCAGTTCCTCTCATAGTGGATGGCACGGAGAAAGCTCCTCTCCGCCGTGGCTACTCCAGTTCCTCTCATAGTGGATGGCACGGAGAAAGCTCCTCTCCGCCGTGGCTACTCCAGTTCCTCTCATAGTGGATGGCACGGAGAAAGCTCCTCTCCACTGTGGCTATTCCAATTCCTCTTATAGTGGATGGAACGGGAGAAAGCTCCTCTCCGCCGTGGCTACTCCAGTTCCTCTCATAGTGGATGGCATGGGAGAAAGCTCCTCTCCACCGTAGCTACTCCAGTTCCTCTCATAGTGGATGGCACGGAGAAAGCTCCTCTCCACCGTAGCTACTCCAGTTCCTCTCATAGTGGATGGCACGGAGAAAGCTCCTCTCCACCATAGCTACTCCAGTTCCTCTCATAGTGGATGGCATGGGAGAAAGCTCCTCTCCACTGTGGCTATTCCAGTTCCTCTCATAGTGGATGGCACGGGAGAAAGCTCCTCTCCTCTGTGGCTACTCCAGTTCCTCTCATAGTGGATGGCACGGGAGAAAGCTCCTCTCCGCCGTGGCTACTCCATTTCCTCTTATCTTCCCGGGGGTGGCTACAGTGTTCTCGTCTTCGTGAAGTTGCCTCTGATTCCATCCTCTAAAAGCCCATGACTTATATTTGGCACAAGACAGATTAGCATGTAGTTGTTCTTTACTGAATTGGTATCTGACTGTGTGAGTTGACTGAAGCATGTATATTCGTATGTGTATCTGAGTGTGTTTGAATGTATGTGCATGACTGTGAGTGCATGTTCATCACTGTCAGTGTGTCACTGTGTGCATATGTGTGGCTGCATGTGAGTGCATGACTGTGTGTGTCTCTGTGACTGTGTGTTTGTGTGACTCTGTGCCTGGGTGCATGTTTATGTGACTGTGTGTGTGCATGTCTGTGTGTGACTGTTTTTGTGTGTCTGTGTGAGTGTGCGTGTGTGTGGCTTTATGAGTATGTCTTTACGTGCATGGCTGTGGCTGTGTGTGTTTGTGTCTGTGTTACTGTGTATAGGTGTAACTATGTGTAACAATGTGTATGTGTCTGTGTGATTGCATGTGGCAAGTGTGTGTGTGGGTGCATCTGTGTGTGTGTGTGAGTGTGTGATTGTGTGTGTGACTGTGTGTGTGTTTGTGTGCATACTGTGTATGTGTCTGTGTAGCCATTTGTGTACTGTGCAGCTGTGTGACTGTGTGTGTGCCTGTGTGTGTGTGTGTATGTGTATATGACTGTGTGTGTCTATATGCATGTTTGTGTGGCTGTGTGTGGTTGTGTGTCTCCGTGCATGTCTATTTGTGTGACTGTGTTTGAACGTGTATGTGGTGTGTGTGACTATATGTATGCATGTCTGTGTGACTGTGTATGAGTGTTTGTGTGTGGCTGTATGAGTGTGTGTGTGACTGTATATACATATGTGTGTGACTTGGTATGTGTGTGACTCTGTCTCTGTGTATGTGTGCAAATGTATGCATGTCTGTTGGCTGTGTATATGTGTGTGACTGTGTCTATGTATGTGTGTGTGACTGTGTATGTCTGTGTGACTGTGTAACAGTGTGTGTGTGACTGTATGTGTTTGTGTGACTGTGTGACAGTGTATGTGACTGTGTATGTGACTGTGTGTGTCTGTGTGGCTGTGTGGGAGTGTGTATGTGGTGGAGTGTGTGTGGAGTGTGTTTGTGTGTTTGTGAGAGAGACTGTGTATGTGTCTGGCTGTGTGTGTGGTTGTGTGACTGTGTGGGAGTGTATGTGAATGTGCATGTGTGGCTGTGTCTATGTGTCTGTCTGTGTGTGTGATTTTGTATTACTCTGCGTGTCTGTGTGTGTGTGAGAGATTGTGTGTGTGACTGTGTGAGCATGTGGCTATGTGGAGTGCAAGGGCCTGTGTGGGAATGTGTCTGTGTATGACTGTGTGGCTACATGTAGTGTGTGTGACTGTGTAGCTGTGTGGAATGTGTATGTGCAACTGTGTGGGAGTGCGTGTCTATGTGACTGTGTGTGTGGCTGTGTGAAGTGTGTGTGGCTGTGTGCGTGACTATGTAACCATGTGTGGCTGTGCGGCCATATGTGACTGTGTGACCACGTGTGACTGTGTGGCCGCGTGTGACTCTGTGACTGTGTGTGACTGTGTGACCGTGTGGAGTGTGTGTGACTGTGTAACCATGTGTGACTGTGTGGCCATATGTGACTGTGTGACCGCATTTGACTGTGTGGCCGCGTGTGAC
Organism: Gorilla gorilla gorilla; assembly: GCF_029281585.2. Taxonomy (NCBI): domain Eukaryota; kingdom Metazoa; phylum Chordata; class Mammalia; order Primates; family Hominidae; genus Gorilla; species Gorilla gorilla. The sequence continues at coordinate 166,734,664 of NC_073230.2, forward strand.
TGTGTGACTCTGTGTGACTGTGTGACCACGTGGAGTGTGTGTGACTGTGTAACTACGTGTGATTGTGTGGCCATATGTGACTGTGTGACCGCGTGTGACTGTGTGACTGTGTGTGACTGTGTGGCCGTGACTGTGACCGCGTGTGACTGTGTGGCCCTGTGTGACTGTGTGACCGTGTGTGACTGTGACCGCATGTGACTGTGTGACCACGTGTGACTGTGTGACTGTGTGTGACTGTGTGACCGCGTGTGACTCTGTGACCGTGTGTGACTGTGTGACCGCGTGTGACTGTGTGACCGTGTGTGACTGTGTGGCCACGTGTGACTGTGTGGCCACGTGTGACTGTGTGACTGCGTGTGACTGTGTGACCACGTGTGACTGTGTGGCCACGTGTGACTGTGTGGAGTGTGTGTGACTGTGTAACCATGTCCAGGCAGGGTGTGGGAGTGGAGAGGGTACGGGACGGGAGCTGCAGACAACATCCCATTCGGCCGAAGGCCACAGAGCAGGCCCCGTGTTGGGGGAAGTTGGAATTTAGGGAGTGGTGCTGGATTCTGGACAGTGGATGACCCGATGCTGACGCTGGCACCTGATCACTCACAGCCGCCACCAGGCAGCATCCAGCGCCTCCAGTGTTTTCACCCAGTGGGTTGCTGCCGCTCAGCAGTCAGGGGCACAGGTTGTTTCTTCCTGGCCTCAGGCCACAGGACCCCTGAAGAGGAGCCCTGTCCTCAGACCCCTCCAGGAGCCAGAAGTGTTTCTTCTTGGAGAGGTGAGGGGCTGGGCGCCCTCTCAGGCAGTGCCCAGGGAGAAGCACCGGCGGGGGCTGGAGCCGCCACCTCACCGCCCGCCTGCCCCCTCCTCCTCTCTCAACGTCCAGTCTGCAGGGCAACGTGCAATTCACAACGGCCGCTGCCTGGCCTGGGAGCTCTGCAGTGCCTTCTGCTGGAAGTGCCAGCCGTGTCCGCCCTGCACTCGCTCCCAGCACAGGGCAGAGGCGGTCGCAGAGCTGCATGATCTACTTTTAAGTTCTGTGAAAGTCCTTCTGCAGTAACAGTTCATGCGCTGGCCACGATGGCAGCAAGGGCAGCTTTAAGTTAATTCAGGCTGTTTTTGGAACAGGCTATGGGGTCCTGAAAGCTTCTTCACCACCTTCACTCCCCACACGCTCCCTGTCACTGGCTGAACATCGGTGAAGAGACACAACTGTGAATGAGGACATTATCTAAAGTGCAGAGCCCCACGTGATCGGAAGCTCAAATGGTCACTAACAGGTCGGCCTTCCTTTTCCTGATAGTTTTTCAAACTTATCGTATTGTATGTGGCTTTAAGTGAAACTTGAGTGAAGGACCCTCCCCGTCCCACCCCACCCGCAGGTGATGATTTTGAAAAGCTCCCCCAAAGGAACCCTAAATTAGTCTTAAAAACACACACAAATCTATCTGAGGCAGGGAAACTGCCCATTAAGGGCCAGTAATTACCCAAGGCTGCTCGGGGTGCCTGCCTGGAAGGGCCCCCACCACGGGGCCTTTGTGCTTCCTGGCCTGGCGGACTCTGAGGCTCATGCATTATTCAGGAGCACGTGGGACAATAAGGAAGCCTGCCATAGAAAGAGAAGCAAAGCTGGGGGTAAATAAAGGTTGCTTGAGAAACACTACTATATTTTCTACATTTATGAAAATATTGCAGCGTTCGGGGTGCTGGGGACATCCTCTCTGGTTATCACGAGAACACCCTGGATTCTGCGCTTTCCTTCCTGCGGGCCTGCAGCCTGCAGGGGCCCACAGGACAGCATACAGTACCCCGGGGACTGTGTCTTTTTTCCTCCCTCCTCTCCCTTTCTCTCCCCCATAATGCAAAGCTTTGTCAAGCTAATACTTTAAGGATCAACATCAAAATTGGAACTTTCTCTTTCTATAGCCACATGCAATTAAAAGTATCTTAGACCTCCCAGTGGCTTCCCTTTCGGGGAGGCCTGGCTGTCAGAGCACTGGAACCATGCATCCATTTTAAATAACAGGAAGGTCCCCAACCCATACACAACATTAGAAACGGCATTATTTGCTGGCTCCTTTGTGCGTGGGGCTGTGAATCGGTGCTGCTGAATCACACGGTCAAACCAGGCCTCCTCCACACATTCCTGCTTTATGGGGTCATTTCAGCGCGCTCCAATCAGCCGCCTCGTCCACCTGACCATCTCTTGATTACTGATCTATCTGCTCTTATTTTCCCTGGGGGAAGGGAGGAGATTTAAAGTGCAAATGGTACAACAGGGGCTCGAATGCCGCTTTGTGTGCAGATTCAGGAGACTTTTTTTTTTTTTTTTTTTTTTTGAGACGGTGTCTCGCTCTGTCACCCAGGCTGGAGTGCAGTGGCATGATCTTGGCTCACTGCATCCTCCACCTCCTGTATTCAAGTGATTCTCCTGCCTTAACCTCGTGAGTAGCTGGAATTACAGGCAGGCACCACCACGCCCAGCGAATTTTTGTATTTTTAGTAGAGATGGGGTTTCACCATGTCGGTCAGGCTGGTTTCGAACTCCAGACCTTGTGATTCGCCCACCTCAGCCTCCCAAAGTGCTGGGATTACTTTCTCATCTGGCCTCACAAGGGCACGTTAAGAATCCTGTGCCCCTGTCTCCACCACAGTGCACACCCAGCCCTTTGATTTCAGATCAGAGGGAATGGAATCTCCAAGGAACTTCGCATAGGAAACCCAACAGCACCAAATGCTTTCTAACTATTCTTGGGAAAGAGGCAAGGCACAAGTAAATTAAATATATTAACAAGTCGGAGTAAAGGGTAGAGTGATTAGGAATATCTTCCTCAGAGAAGGGATGTGACAGCCCAATCCACACCACAGACACAGACCCATTGGACCCGGCCTCCTCCCATCTCTAAAGTCATGCTCTGTGAACATCGTTATGACAGTGAAAACCAAGACTTTTCCCCTGTAAAATTAAATGTCACTCTTGATAGCATAATATCTGAAACATCATCTTCCCAAGTCCACACCAATACTTTACACAGAAAATTAAACTCTCTCTGTTTATTGAGTGGATAATGTAGCCTTCAAATGTGTGAGAACCCCTGCTAGGTGAGAAATTACAAAAGCTGTACCATAAAGCCTAATGGTATGTATGAAATACACAAAAAGGTAACCTAATTGGTAATCAGAAATCATAAAACTAATCATGCAATTAATGTCTTCAAAAGCAAGCATTTGAGGTGTGTATAATTACAAGAAAACAATGCAATGGTGGTTTCCAGCATTAATGAATTAATTGTGGTGGTAGGGGGGCCGGCATGGGGGTTTATGTGCTGGTTTCAGTCCATGCCCACTGCCTGGCTGTGCGTTCTCTGCCTTCCTCCACCTGGAGCTCGTCAGCAAAGGACTGTGCCTCCGAGCCTCCCCTGGAGAAGTCAAGAGGTCCCCTCCTTCCAGACCCAACTTCCCTGGCCACTGACTGTCAGGATTCCCTGGGGAGGGCAGGTGGAGAGATGGCTGGTGCAGAAAAACACGGAAGGCCCAGAGCCACTCATTGAGTGCAGGTGTCGGAAAAAAAATTCGGGAACACACATTAACCTACGCAACTCTCTTGCTTTCTTTCCAGCGTGCCACACAATATAATGATACATACAGTTCTATGATTCACACTCGCCGTTTCGAAGGAAACCTCTGCTCTGTGCTGATTATTCCAGGACCAAGGCTTAATGCGTGGGATGTTAATTTGCTGATAAAAAGGGGAGGAGGAATAGGTCGGGGCTACATGGCATTCCTTCCAGACAACTGGAGCGTAACAGGGCTCCACATTGGGGTCCTTTCGATGTGGTGCCGTCACAAGTGCCACCCCACTGCAGGCACCGGGAGCTCTTCCACGGAGAGGAAAGGTGCAGAGAAAGACTCTGACCCCCTGCACGGAGGAGGGGGCGGCGCAGGCCCCTCCACGTCATGGGCGTGGAACGCAGGCCTCTTGAACATAGGAGTGTGCAAGCCCCACACATAGGAGGTGGTGTGCAGCACGTGTCTCTGCAGGAAAGGGAACAGGAGGGACTGGCCTTGGCGGGTGGTGAGACGGCCACACACTCTCTGAAGGAGATTCTACATTCCCACTTCTCTGTAGAAGGCGTCCAGGCCCCAGCCCCATCCCCAGCCTGCACCCTCCAGGCAGCTGAAGGCCTGGGCACAGCTAGTGAGGCCACTGGCATGTGGGAGATGGAGGACAGTGGGGAGGAGAAAGAACACTAGAGCTGAAATTTGAGGAAGAAACCGGACATCTGGGGCAGAGGAACGACCCAAAGCCACTGAGGAAACTGCCAGGTGAGGGCCAGGAGGAGAGGGTGAGGCTGACACAGGACAGGAGCCCAGCGTGACCAGCCTGGGGTCCTGAAGCAATGCTCTAGAAAGAGAAGGCCTTCCACAGCACGACCCCAGGGTGGTGATGAGGGCACACTGCTGGAGATGAAGAAAGCATTATTACTCCTCCACTTCTAGTACGAGAGGCTTGTTCACGTCCTAAGTTGCTCTGTGTTCCCGGCAACGCACCCGGCACTGAGTTCTCAGGACTGATGCAGGTCAGCGGCTCCGCAGGGGTGAGCTGGGCGCTGCCTGCGTCTGACGAGATAGCAGTACGTTAGCGTCTGTGGTGTTCTGTCTACCGCAGAGTCCTGTGAGCCTCCGGGTGCTCGTGTCCGTGCACTGTGACGGCCTTTGTCTCTTTTGTTTTGTTATTTCAGGGGCGTTTTTCTTATTCTGGCCTGTGGGAAGATGCCCTGGAGCCCTGGACACTGGTTTTCCAGCAAACCCTACAGATCAGTTGGGATCCACCTGGTGACACCTGCCTTCTCTTCCAGGGTTTGCCCTTGGTGTAGAGACAGACAAAGGGAGAGGTGAGCACAAGGTCACAGGGACGCAGCCCTGACCTCGCGTTGGTCCACGACGGGCAGAGAGCGACTTGGATGGTTGCCTTTGTTGTTTTTCAAATGGACTATTTTATTCCTAGAAAAAGGTACACAGGCTAATGTAATGAATACACTAGCACCCTTAGCCAGCTGTACGAAAAAAATGCATGGCAGATACTCGATGGCCTTTCTGTCCTCCCTGCACCACCCAGAGGACGTACACAGAGTGATCCGCCCTCTTTTCCCCAGTGAATCACGCAGCCTAACTCACCAGGTTACTGGCCTAACTCACCATGTTCCCGGCCACACCCCAGTGAACCACACAGCCTAACTCAGCATGTTCCCGACCACATCCCAGTGAACCACAGCCTAACTCACCATGTTCCCAGCCACACCCCAGTGAACCACACAGCCTAACTCACCATGTTCCCGACCA